>NC_138528.1:53655723-54258223 GCF_964234715.1 Podarcis melisellensis
AGAAAAAAGCATGTCTCCATATTTCTCATGTCATCCTCCACACATCTCCAAAGCAGTCTCTAGATTTAATACAGCAAGACAAGAAACATTAGTTCCTACCCATGTGGTATACATAACTCAGATTTACACCACCTGTGTTCTAGCTGCCAGCCCCCTGTTTCATTGCATGCAGGTCACTGGAGTACCATGGAGAGTTACGTGATTCACATTACTCAGTGCGAGTTCTGACATGGAGCTTCTATGCCAGGGGTTTTTGTGCAGGGCCCACTGCTTTACCACTTTTAGTGTGTACACATTCTGGCAAAACCTTAAAAATGGTCATTTATAGTCTTTCAACCATCAGGGCATCACTTCTAACCTTTCCCTTTAATGTAGTATGTGAGAAAAATTATACTGTACATATGTAGGAAGCCTGTGTATTTTACTTAAATATTAGCGTCTTGTCACCTGCTAGAGCTAAGAAGATATGTTTTTTTGCTGACACTAGATTTTTGCTAGAGCTGAAGAGAGCCAACTAGCCCTGTCTCCTTCCCTAAGGCAATATATATGGCATGCCTGGAGCATTCCTACAACCTTTGTAGTCAGTTTATTGCCAGAATCTTCAACTTCTTTTTATGGTTGCTCCTCTACATATTTTATCATCCTTGAAACTTCTCATTCAGTGATCCCTCTCTAATTGTGGCTCTACAAAATGAAAATAGTATGTGAGATTTTCCTTTCCTTTTGTATTTTTTTGGCTTTTCATTTTTGTTATCACTAATTCTTTTTCCTCCCTCTGCATAAACAAAGAAAGTTTGATTATGGGTTTATACATAAGACTCCTCCTTACAAATTTCTGTGAAAGGCTTATAAAATAAAATCAAGAGCAAGTGAAAATAATTGCAATTAAAAATTTAAGAATACAAGAAGATGCAGAAATACAAAAGTCAAAACTTCATTAGGGACTGATTTGATCAGAACAATGGGACATGCTTCTTGCTAGACATATATAGAGATGTTTGGTTAAGCCTTTGGCTCAAATAGGAATCCCTAACTGTAATTTGCAATTATCAATGTGCTTGATAATTTTTCATAACAATTGCCTTTTGGGGTGGTGTGCGGTTTATGTGTGAGAGAGCCATCCATTTGCTTTGTGTTGTCTGGCACACCTGGTCTCTATTTGTGGTATGTGGTAATTTGGCTTACCTAAACTGATTGAGAGACCAGGAACTGGATGGAAAATCCTCCCTTGGTTGAATTGAATGTGTAGTTGTACATTACAACTCTAGGGCATTTTCAATTAATGTTGAAGGAAGCTGGAAAATCTAGCAGAATATGGAGAAGGCTAGGTTAGAACATAATGCGCTAGCATCTCAGGCACAACAAATCTTCAACCTGGGTAGAACATTCAGTCACTTTCTGAATGGACGCAGTCCTAGCAGGACTGATCGCATTTTTCTCTCCTAAATATCTGAACTTTCTCTAATATTCTTTTGCTGGATTAGTTCTGCTCATGTAAATTCATCCCAGCTCAGCTGAATGAGTCAATGAAAGCTGGAGGGAGGGAGGGAATCCAATCAGAAACATGTTTCTGTTCATCAGTCCTAAGAGGAAGTCTGAAAAGGAAGAGGAAGAGAACAGAGGAAGAGCAGAGATGTGCTGAAATAGAGATGAATCCTTTTCTAGCCTGTATCAGAGTTGTTGATTAACTTCCTATTTTCCTAGATCAGAGAGAACACCACATCTGGTGTTCTGAATGTACCCTGCTCAAAGTAAAGGGCATAGTGCTTAGCAATCCTTCTGCCTGGATGCCAGAAATAGTATCTGAACTTTTAAGCAAAAAGATAATATATAGATGCGTCCTATGAGGTCATAAGCAAAAGATGGCTAATCTCTTTGAGGTACATAGCAACTGAAATACAAAAAGAAAGAGGGAAGAGATAGCTTATCATGACATGACTATGAAGCCTGAAGGGACAGGTAGATGGTGTGATTAGGAATAACAAGAATCTCAACTGACGAGTGAAATGTTAAGGTCCCAAGGTATTCTACAGAACTGCTTGCTGTTAATCAGTGTATTTCTATCTTAGTCCTTGCAACAGTTCAGGTTATTAGAAGCCAGAGGCAAGTCAGGCAATCCAGCCTCAGAAGGACATTTAATGTGCTAGCATATTTCTTCACAAGCCTTTAACCTAAGTGATAATTAAGAGGTGAAAAATGTGCTTTGAATGATCTCTATAGAAGTGTGCTTGTGATATATGTTGGGCGTAATAATAATCTACACTCGGGTGAAAATGCCTCCTTCGTATTACTTTCAAGATGGGACCAATACCTTTGTTTTCTAAGCGGGGTAAATAGTTGGCCTGGGAGAACCAAAATCTTATTTTCGCCTGCCTAATGGAGTGCTGGTTGAAATGGAGTGACCCCAGATACACTCCTCTGAGATCCTTGGGGTTGGGTGGAATACAAATGTTATAAATAGGCATTGCTTGTTGGCTGTAACTTGTGCTGGGGGTTAAAAGAACTTTTTAACATCATAATTATGTCTTCAGATCTTCAGTGCAGGAGAGCCTGTGTATTTTACAAGACGAAAGGAATAAGTTTCTAGGAAAGCCTAAGTAGCTGCAAACAGCTGTACCGAATCTTAAGCAGTCCTTTTCCAATATTGGCCATTATCTGATGCTATGGAGAACAGAACAATTATGTGGTACTCTGCCCCCTGTTTCTGACAGATTAAGGTCCAGAAATTTGAGGCATGAGGATGGAAGGGCTTGATCCTTTGACTTCCAGTCTTGATTTCTAACACCTCTTATAGTTTTCTCAGCTCATTTTTTAATCTGTATTTTTAATTGATTTTGGGGGCAATGTAACAATGTAACAATCCTATATCCAGTTTACCCTACCAGCCGTCCTTCCCTAGTCCACCCCAGTCTCAGGGCACCCCTACAAAAATGGGGAAAGTATCAGAGCGGTTAGTAGTTCATTCAAAAAATAAAAATTACCCAGTCTTCACTGCTAAGGCATTTTACATCCCTTGTGTAGTTGCTTTTGCATTTTAAAATCAGTCCATAAAAATTACCTTTATAACATCTATGCAGCCAGAGTTAATCACTTTTTAAAAACCCATTAATTTTGGTGGGAGAGACTTAAGCATGTGTTTAATTCCACCACTGAAATCAATGGGACTTATTACGAGCATTATTCTTTGGCTGGATGGATCACACTTACCATAAGGACAGTTGCTTGTTGCATTCAGTACTGTATAGTTCAGGGGCTGCGTTAATTTCTGGGTCCTAGTGCCTAGTCTAGTGCCAACAGTTCCTGGATCAACTATTTATTGCTCTTTAGAAAAATGTACATATTTCAAAGAGTTCTGTCCCACTTTCCCCATATACATTGTTGTTTTAACTGCTATAGCACACAAGTCTCTGTGCCACAAAAGCCCGTGGAGATGATAGGATTAGACTGTAACCACCTGTTAGTTTACAGTTTGTGATAATATAGTATTTAAAGAAATTTGGTTTGCAGAAGAGAGGGAGAAAGACAGAACACTGGTTTTAACACTTGTGTACTTTATGTATTGTTATTGTTTCTGTTCATTCATGTGTGATATAGAGGATCATATCCTGAGAGTCCACACTAGGTGTCATGCAAGAGGCTTAGGCCTCTTACCATATGTGAGATGAATCAATGGGGTGGCATACTGTAGTGATGTTGAGGGGGGGGGGAATGAAATGGATAACTGCATTTTCTAGAATTGTTGGATTGGCTATATCCAATCCATTCCAACTGAAATTCAGGGACATATGAACCCTAAGACTTTGAAAAAATGCTGATTATTACTATTTAGCTTTTCCGTGAGACTTGGTTCTTACATATATAACAAAGCAGATAATTTATAAAACCATTTCCAGAGTAGTATAGTACTTTTACACCATATTTAGACGCTTGCATGTATGCTTGTCCATTTACAAATCATCTCCACCCTCAGCAACAAACATAACTAGCATGTCAGAGAGAAGGCAACCTTATATGCAGGGGATTGCTTTATGGTATTTAAGAGCATTTAGACAAGTAAATCCCTCACACACAACCTGAAGTAGTGCAGTCCAAAACTAGGTTTAAATTCTGTCTTTGAGACCCGAGCAATGTGCCATAAATAAATTTTTTAAATGGAGTTTTCTATTTTTTGTTTGTTTGTTTGGCAATGCACTTAACCAGGCAGTCTCCTTACATTTTGCTTACTGTGTAAGCATCACAGTTATCTAGAAGTTGTTTCAAACATGCCATAATGGTTTTCTCCTATGAAATGAAAGCTGACTTGGGGGGGGGGGTGAAATTACCAATGCAGCAGCAGCAGAATCAATCTGGTGCTTCTCATTTGCGTGGGGGTCTTACACCTGAGATGGAGCTGGGATAATTTGTCTGGAAGGAAAAAGAAGGTTGATCAGTGGAATACACTGGGATTTAAATCTAGGTCATTACTCAGCCCTTAGTCAGAAAACAAAACAAAACGGTAACTTTCAACAGTGCTGCAGTTGCCATCATGTGTGCTAGAGCTTACAAGTCCTAAATCCAGGTGTTGCTTTTATGGTATTTCTCCAGAAAGCAAGGTAGGAAATTCAAGGCTGAAATTTTCAGAAGGGTTTGGCTGCCAAAATCAGTCAAGCTAAGGTGAATTATTAATACAGAAGAAATTCTATTATATCTAGGTGATGAAACTGGGGTGAATTCCAAAGGCGCAGACTTAATAGCATTGCACTCAAGGTCAGTGGTTAATGACTGTAAATCTGGAGTGGCTTGATTAGTAATTTCTTACTTCAAATACTCATCATGCATAATGGAATTGGGGTCTAATGCCGTCAATTGTTGGAGATCTGGAACTAGGGTGAGATGTTCACATTTCAGAGAATTAAAATTTGCTGACTGAATCCTCCTTAAAATAGCTAAATAAAAAGTTATTTTAAGAAGCTCCAGCCCCACTCCCCAGTTCCTGTGCCTGCAGTTATTTTGCTTGACTTCACATACACACACACCTTTTTGTGTGTGGTTTAAAATATTAAACCTAGATTATTCAGTCTGCTTGGACAGAATTCACTATGGAGGATATCTGCATAGCCTTCTGATACAAGAGGCGACACACATTCCCTTCCAATCAATAAATGTGATTTAGCTTAGCTGTGTAGTTGCATGCATGGCTAGATCTGTTTTATATAAAGGCAACAGTTTTGCTGCCTCCCAATCCAGCCCTGATAACATAAGGGACGCTTTCACAATGTTTGTGTGCAGAATTTCTTATTTCTAGTCACCTAGCTTGTGTGTTTTTTTTAATGTTTCATTTCCTCAAATGCAAACTATATGTAACTTGATATGTAAGGGCCACTGATTTATCCATTTTGATATCTGCCTAAGTCAAAGAAACTGGAAAATTGAGGATAGGTTAACAAGAAGGGAGCAATGTTTTATTTATTATTAAATTTCTATCCTGCCTTTCCTCTCAAAGGCAAACAGAGCAGCCATACACAGTTAAAAACATTGAACATTTTTAAACTTTTGAAAATACATCTAAGCACAGCACGTAAGTTATAAGATGCCCAAACCCATCACATCTGAGCACTAAATACCTGGATGAACAGGAATGTCTTTAGATTTAGTCTGAGACTATGTACACATCATACATTTAAATCACATCTATCCCAGCCCTGCGGAGCTGTGGTTTATGCCTCACAGAGAAGAACTCTGAACAAAATACAGTTTCCAGGATTCTTGGTAGGGGGTAGGGGGTGCTTTAAATGTATAGTGTGTATGTATGTGGGGCAATGCATGTTGCCAAAGGGGGAGTCCCATAATTGGGGCATAACCATGGAGAAATATAGGCAATTTCTACTCTGCTCTCTAGCCCTTAAAGTGGCTTTCAGATTAAAATCACAATATAAGAATAAGAACAATGAGATTAAAAATAAACGCTTCACTTGATTACTGAAACACAGGGGAATTAAAAAAGCCATCCACCTTGAGAGAGGGGAATTGAACCTCTTTTAGGAGGAAATTCTGCAATCTGAGTGCTGCGACCAAGAAGGACTGCTCTTGTGTCTCTGCCAAGCACGTTTTTGAATGTAGTGGAACACAGAGCATGGCCTCAGATGCATTGCCTGGGCAAGTTCACTCTGAATTGTGCCCAGAAATTAACTGGAAGCCAGCACAAATGAAAAAAAAGTGATATACCAGGAACCACTTGGATTGCTGCTTTTTGCAGGATCTGAAGACTCCAAACAATCTGCAAATGTAGACCCACATACAGTAGTCCAATCTGGATGTGACCAGAGCATAAGTGACAATGATCAAATCTGCAAGACTGGGGGAAGGAAGGAGCTGATAAACATCTCCAGGACATCCACCAGGACTTCTAGGAGCAAACACAAGGTCCAGGCATAAGCCATCCAGCACAAACCATAACTCCAAACCTAGGTAATCTCTCCTACATTGAAGTGATGAACAGCACCAATGAATTGATTGGATGAAGTCCACATGCAATCCATCAATGTGCCAAGGCAACAGTTCAGGAAGCAAGCTATCTTCAACATATCTATCTTCAACATATAGAATACCTGTTATGAACATACCACCACTATGTTTTATGTAAGGAACAGCTCTGCCCATATGAAGTGCCCTGGACCCTGTGATCATCAACAGAGCCCTGCTTTGGGTGCCTCCTCTATGAGAGGTCTGGAGGGTAGCAACACAATAACAGGCTTTTCTGTGGTGGCT
Source organism: Podarcis melisellensis (assembly GCF_964234715.1). Taxonomy (NCBI): domain Eukaryota; kingdom Metazoa; phylum Chordata; class Lepidosauria; order Squamata; family Lacertidae; genus Podarcis; species Podarcis melisellensis. The sequence continues at coordinate 53,662,471 of NC_138528.1, forward strand.
TTCTGCTTATGGAATGCCCTCCCCAGAGAGGCTCACCTGGTGCCTTGTTACATATCTTTAGACACCAGGCAAAAACATTCCACTTCTCCCAGTCCTTTAGCTAATTAAACAATCTATGGGCTTTTAAATGGTGTGTGTGTGTGGGGGGGGGGTTCTTCTTTTGGTTTGTTGCCTTGCTATGTGGTTATGTATGTTTATATTATAAATCACCCTGTGATCCTCGGATGAAGGGCGGTATAGAAATTTAATAAATAAAATTAAAATAATAATTGTATCCTTTTTTGTGAATAATTGCATTGACCACCACTTCTGAAGAGTGAATCAGTGCTTAAGAGAGGGTCTCTCCATTTACTGAAATTCATTGCTGGACTCTAACACAAAGATGGGAAAATATAAACTCCAGCATGGATTAGTACTTTGACAAAACCTGCCCTCTAGTTTCTTGGAACTTTTCTTGCTCCACAAAAGAGACGTATTCTGCTTCATTCCTGGCACTTCCAAATCTATTCCAAATTTCAGTGAGTGCAGGATTTGGAGTTTCACATAATATTTGTTTATATGCTACTTGTGCATATTGTTGGCTACATTCAAGTAAGAATTTCCAAAACAACCACCATTCATTCATACTAATAAACTGAAATGAGATGCTAAAATGTTTCTATTTTACTTTATATGGAAAGTGTTGGGTGATTCTCCCTCTTCCTCCCCCTTCCCTGCAAGCTAAAGTAGTTCAAGATCCTGTTTGCAGTTTCTAAATCACTGAAGTCAATAAACTTTTGCCTGCTGTTCACAATAAATAGGCTTGCCCATACACTGAGTTCTGTAATGAATCATTGCTTACAGTACTAAATGGTTCTGTCAAAGAAGTATGCCCATCATTGCTGATACTGTATGGAATCTTGAGCAAAAAAAGCTTGTGCTGTGCAGCTAATGGAAATTATTCATAAGTGTCCCCTGTTGATCAGATGTTTGGAAGTGTAGGACTTCTTGTTTAGTCTCTCTGCAACTGTGAAATCCAGATGGCTATACTCTCTGCAGCATCGCTTTAGCTATGAAGTTGCAGCTGTCCATAAATGTGTAGCAATATAAATGTTTTAGTGATGAGCTGATTGCTGTGAATTCACTCTTGGTAACTCCAAATGTCCTAAAACTCTGTTAGAATGCATTTTATTTTGGAGAATAAATATGTTGCTGCACTATTTGCTGGCTGGTAATAGTGCCCTTAGAGTTTGTGATTGTTGCCAGTCTCCCAAGATGGGGAGAAATGGAAGGGGAAGCAGGGGAAGTAAGTGGACAGCACAAGCAAGGGTATAAAAGAAGTTGTCATCGGTAGAAGATCTGGAGGGGGTGCATTACATACAGTGGTACCTTGGTTTTCAAACTTAATTCATTCCGGGAGTCGTTTGACTCCTGAAACCGTTCGAAAACCAAGGTGCAGCTTTCAATTGGCTGTTGAAGCTTCCTGCACTCAAGTGGAAGCCACGTTGGATGTTCGGCTTCTGAAAAACATTCACAAACCGGAACATTTACTTCTGGGTTTGCAGCGTTTGGGAGCCGATTTGTTTGGGAGCCAAGCAATGGCAAAGCTGCATGCTCCACTACTGGGTGCGGAGAGCAAATGGAGGCATGGTGTGCACCCCGGGGGCGTGGTACGCCACCCGTGGTGGTGTGGCACATGGCGCTTGGGGGGGGCACGGCGCGTGCCCGGGGAGCGGCGCCGCAATGGCATCCTACCAGAATAGTGGTGCTGGGGGCGGTCCTCTCCTTCTGCACTCCTGTTCCTCCGCCAGTGGAGCCAAACCGTTCGAGTACCAAGGTACCACTATATTTGTTTGGGTCAAAGAATGACAAAGGGCGCTCTAAGATCTTTGCTCAACTCAGGAGAAAAGGCAATTACAGAGATTTAAGCAAATGCTTAGTTTTATAAAGCTGCACTGCTGAGGGAGCATCAAAAGAGAACAGTCATAACTATCACAAAGAAAAAAGAAGCTGTTATCACATGTTGGGTGAACAACATGCCCAGTGACATGGGCCAGATGGTATTTTTCAGGGAATGTTAGTTCTGGGCTTCCATAACACTCTGGGCTTTACTGAACACATAGCCTATAGGCCCTGGAGCATTCAATAAATAATAAATTCAAATAAATTCAAATGTGTAAGCATCTAGGAAAAATGTGAATGAACAGCATAATTTTTAAAGGAGGAATCAGGCTAGATCATTTTGAAAATGTGCAGCTGGAAAGTACTGCTGGCACGTGTGGATTTAAGTGCTGTCTAGCCCAGTCCTGTGCACGAGTTTCTTGCTTTATTTATTCACAGAAGTTGAATTGCTCTTTACAAAGTGGTTTATAATGTAATGAGTACAAAAGTAATAATCAGTGAAAGCCAATAAAATAGCAAAACCACAACAATGCAGCTGAATATATCTGAGCTCTGAAAGATTCACAGATAGGCCAGAAATTATCGTATGAAATTATTTTTACAATACAGAATAAAATGTTCACATAAAAAGGGTAACCACAATGATTGTTTATGGGATTTCCCCCCCATCCATAATGCCATATATATATTTAACTTGTGCTTTAGGTTTAACAAATGTACATTGGGGGATGGGAAATATGACATCTGACATTTTATCCCCTACACGTATCTTTAGTCTTTATTTACCTCCTGCTTAGATTTTTATAAGGTCACCCAGATGCCAGTGTGATGTGTGACCTTATAAATTATTATTATATACATATTTAATAAAAAAACCTCAACTATATTAAATGCCAAAGCCATGTATCACAGAATAGTTCTATTAGAGATTTCCCACCACCACCCTAAAAAGAATGATTGAGTGTGAAAATTGTGAACATGAGTAAGATAAACAGCGTAGTCATGCAAAGTTTATTAAAAGGGGAAGGAGGGGTTGGAGCAAGAAAGCAATATTTCTAAAACATCTCTATTTTGTGAGCACGGGCAAACCCCCTTCTGCCCCCCCCCCCAGCTCTCCTTAGAAGAAAAGGGGGTATTCCTTTCCAAAGCCATGTATTGTAGTATTATAGAGCATGGTCAAAGTCACATATGCATTTATGTCACTTGGTCACTTATATCTCCATGACTGCTACTGCAGAGAGGAGCCCAAAATGTAATTCCCTCTTTTTCTCCAGTGTGATTGTGGTGATGTTGTTCTTTGTAAATTCCTCATCTTTTGGCTCTTTCCGCAGTTGGGTTTGGCAAAATAACAGCTCAGCCAGAGTCAGTGCAGTGGCGGTGTCACATTTCGTGTGCTTTCTGTGTGACTCCAAACAGCACACTGCTCGTAAACAATTGGCACAAGAAGGCTTTGCTACTTGTTCCTGATATACTGATCTTTATTTACTGTTTGCAAAAAAAAAAAAAAGGTTTTTACGTGCGTGAGTATTAAAAATTGTATCTCTGCCTGTAGTCTGAAGTGCAATAGTTGATTGTACTGCCTAAGTCTGCATATGCTGGTGAGGCCTCAAATGTCAAAGTTAAAACAGGATTTCATTTTTGCCCCTTTATTTGTTCAGCTGCGTACATTATGAGCTATATACCCACTATAATCTGCATCCTGGTTTTATGCATCTTTATATTTTTTTCCTTTTCTGAAGGAAAAAGATACCTGTTTCTTTCCCCTCTAAAAATATTGTCAGGGAACTGCCATCAGGGCCAGAGGGAGAGAACGGGCTCCAGAGGGATTCCAGAGAGCGTCCCGGGATGGGGAGAGGCAGCCCATCTTCTGGGGAAGGGAATCAGCGTAGCACCAGTGGAGAAGGGGGGCAGATGGGGGAATCGGTGAGGCGGTCCCATGACTCCTCGTCGGGGACCAGCGGGGAGAGTAAGGGTCCTCCTCTGCCCACACCCTCCTTGCGCAGAAGGCTTCCGCGCAGGGAGAGTAGGCGGAGACTAGGTATCAAAGAGCTTCTTTGCTGGCAGAAGTTCAAGAAACGCCCACTGATGGATTCTGCCAGCGATTGAGACAGCCACGGGCAAGTGGCTGTCCGGACAGAAAAGGTTCACTCAGGCAACCCAGCCAGGTGTGGCGCCGGTTTACGCACGAGCAACCCCTAGAACCACTACAAATATGTTGCTCAATCTCAGGCTTCTTAATGAAAGGATGTTGCTATTTTTGCTGGAGGTTTTAATTTAGATCAGAACCCTTCCCTTGGATTTAGTTACACTTGCATAGAAGCTAAAGGCCTTGTCCATGTGAGAGGTTACCACACCTATGATGACTACCTTTGTTTATTGCCTCTCTGATATGGCCCAGTTTCCAGCAATTGTCATGAAGCTCATATAGTCAACTACTCCCTGATAATAACATATGTTATTGGCATTCGGTGTCTGGACTACTATGCAAGGCATAGAATTATTACCTCTAAGAAGTAATTAAGTTGGCATGCTTATTTGAGTGATTTGATCTTTGTTTGGAGTGGTCTCCAGCATAGAGCTTCTCCTTGATCTGAGGACTTGGCTCATTTACTTCTGCTTTGCAAGGTTTTGAGTTCTCTGTCATAGATGGATTGCCTTTCTAGACCAAGACCCCCTCAGCCCCCCCCCCCAGTATTTTCCATCTGTAAAATAGTTTTCTAGAGTATCTTATAATGCTGAATTCATGTGTTATATAAATAGGTTGTACAGATGACAACCAATGGTCTGTCTCTGAGATAATCTGATTGAGTTAAGTGGTTTTAGTTTTTGTATCTGGCGGTCTGGGTTGTGGAAGGTTGGTCTTTGTCAGCCTTGTATCATATAGGTTTTTTTCCATGATGGTGGTAGACTTGTGAGCACTTGTAGCTGTGTTTTCTGTTGGCTCCTCCAGTGTATGGCTGGATTCCATTGTTGTTTTGCACACACACCCTTGATGCAATCTACAAATCAGTTCCTACCTAACTCAACAGAAGCTTTCTGTGTATATCAGTTGATGTGGTCAATAACAAAATACATTATTGCAATGTTGTGGCAGAAGAGAATTTTTCATTTCAGGTGGCTCAGCAACCATATGCATGAATTGAGTCAAATGGGACTTACTCCCTGGCAAGTTGTTATCGGATTGTAGCCTTAGTTAGTTTACTTTTTAACAGGTAAATAATTGAGATAACCAGTGCTTTTTCCCCCTAAAAAATGTTTAGGGGTACTCTCATTTTGACTCAAGAAAATCACCATTTTATAGTTCGAATTGGAAAAAATAAATACAGCAAACGGAGTGCCTCTGAGAACACTCTGAGCATATGATTTGGCTTACAATGCAAGAACTGAATTGATCTCACAGTCCTTTCACCCAAAAATCAACTCCTGGGTGTTAATTTTGCTTTATTATAATTAAGACTAATAATTGCTATTTATATAGCAGGAATACCATAAAAGTCTTAGAATCATAGTATTAATTTTGTAGACCCCTCTTTAATGTTACTTGTCTGTTATATACCCTTATTGCTGGTGTAGTGCATATTCTCTGTGACTGTGCAGTAAACACTCTAGTGCTTTTCATGAAAAGCAAGCGTATCATTGGTGCCTGAACTGCCTGTTAACATGTAACCCAGTCCAGAACCCATGGAATTCTGTATGTAACCCATGGAATTTCAGCCTCTATAGTTTGCTACCTCATTGTTTTATTATTAGCTTATATAGAGGTCAGTTTGCCACAATATACACATAGAAAACAATGTGCTACCCAGTTGCTTCATTTTATTTCTTCCCTGCGAAGGCTTGAATTTCTGTGGTCTGTGAAGGATATTTGATGCTGTATGAGTGTTTTTGCAATCCTCATTCTGGTAATCAATGAGATGTAAAATTGCAGCAGTTCCATGCTGCCTAGAGCCTATGCTGACAAACCTCATTTGGTTTGTCAGAAGGCATAAACCACTCATTAGACCACATCATTAGCTCAGTTTCCTACTAATGTGAAGGAAAAGTGAACCAGGCCAGCTCTTAAGGTGATGTTTTTTTTTTCTTCTTGCTTTTGTAACTTTAGAATAGCTGCAGTGATAGTGTAACCTGAATCTCTACATGGTCAGGAGCATCTGAATTAAAAACTGTCCCTTTGAGGAAAGAGTAATGTCCTGAATTTGGAAGCTATTGACTGGAACTTGAATAGTTTGCACCTAAAATGCTTTAGGGTTATACCCTTTTCTCCAAAGTTTAGAATGCTTTTTAACCCATTTTGTAACTTTACAACACATTTCAAGGTTGAAGCTTGCCATGGCTCCAGCCCAGACCACCAGAACAGATGCTTTTACTTGTGAGTAAGGAAGAGATCTTTATTGAGACAGAGAAGAGATACAAGTTCAGCCATGGGTATCAAGTCACAGCTAGGCTAGAGGCAGTGATGAAAGTGTAGTCCAAGATCAGGACAAGGTGTTTAAAACTGCACAGAAGCAATGGAGCTCTCCGAACAGGTTGGCACATCCACTCACCAAGCTTCTAAAGATGTTGCAAGGCAAGATTACTCATTATACTCTCATGTCTTGCAGGACAGTTAAACATGTAGATGTTCACTGTTTCAGGGGGACATATCTGTTGCTAGCTATGGGAGCACCAGTGGGTCCTGGGTGAACAGGATGTGCCCTCCTCTTCTGACTACAGTTCCTCTACCCCTAAGAGTTGGTGGCTCCTAAGGTGCTATAAACTGTAGCTCTGTGAAGTCAGGACCATTAATGAACTACAGTTCGCAGGATTGTCCATGACTGTTAAAGTGGTACAATGGTGCTTTCAATGTACATTGTGGGTGTGACCTAGAAGGTTAAAAAATGACATGAGGTAAAAACTGAGCTCCTCCCATATGGCTGGTGCTTCTCAAGTTATGCACACGACTCCCATGACACAAATGTACTAACATATGGCGTATTCCTACCCCCCTCACTGCATCTCCGAAAAGTATTTAGTGTGCCCTGTCGAAAGCCTGGTTGTGACTAACCATGCACAATGAATAATTGTACTAAGAAATGCCAGCATAGCCTCCATAAGTTGTAATTTTTGGTCAAATGATTCATAAGTCATTACAAATGAAGAAAAATATTTGGATATTATAACTGATCATTTCATGAAAACACATCAACCGGGACAAATGGCTGAATTCATTGCATAAATACTTTGATTACTTTGCTCAGACTACTGAAGCAAAATGACACAGAAAGATGTTCAGGCATATGGAGATGATGGGCGGGATTCAGCTGTCACAAGGGCTTCCCCTTGCACAATGAGGATTCCCTCCCATCTCCTCCATCTTTACACGTCCTGAAATTGGCTCTAGAGGGGCCATGAGATCCCCTGGAATAGTGTGAAGGGGAGAAGAGGGGGAATCGGTTGGTCTGGCAAGCCAAAATGCTTGCCCTGATGCACCGTTCACCTTAGTGTGGTATTAAATTCCATTGAAGTTAATGGTCATAGGTAACTTAGGCTCATTAATTTTAATGGGTTTACACTGGGCAAGACTTAGTTGAATACAACCTTTTTAGCTCTTAAGCACCCTGCAATTTTTTATAGTATTTATAGACCATTTCTCAAACCGTTTTTATTTCTTCCAGCCCCTTAGCCTGTCATTTCTTTTGTATAAGAGCAGTATTCTGTGCTGTTTGTAGTGCGACATTGCAGTGACCAAGATCTAAGTTTTGTTTTCTTAATGGCTTCTGCTTCACCTCTCCCTTGCACTGAAAGAGGAAAGTTCATAACCTTGATGCTACTGTTGTTGAAGACCTACTGAAATTGACCTAGCCACGTTTGGTGATTCTTTATTTTTAGGAGGTGTTAAAAGGCCACAGTCCTTTATACACATCCATAAACTGCTCATCTGACCACATTATTAGCTCAGTTCCTTCCAAAAGTTAAATGGAACCAGGCTAGCTGTTAAGGTGATGTTTAATTTGGTCTAGGATCTTCAGACACAACATGAGAATGGTAAGGGAAAGTATTTTTTATAGCAATATGTTTGTATTTTACCACCACTAAAATACCTATTTTACTCTTATATAGATGTGCACTATGCTCCACAGTAAAACAGTTACTGCGTATATAGTGTGAGGGGAAAGCCTAAATGTATTACAGATCAATCCTATGGATCGTCACCAACTGCACTGATGTAAAGAAGCAGTTTTTGTTACAGCCTCTGGTATATAAAGCATCCCCATATTAATTTCTATGAAATACTGAAACCCCTTTAATTTGCTCAAAGTTTAATGACAATTGGGATAGAACTGTTATGTCTCTACAAGGCTCAAACATACAATATTTGCATAAGGACCTTCATGTCCCTAAGGCTCCCCTTGTCTGGCATCTGACAAAGTCATAATCAGAGTATAGAAAATACAGATGTTTCACTGAACTACGACCCTACATCAGGATTCTTGGGTTGTTGGGTGTCAGATATGCCTCAATGCCTCACCTTTGTCTCACACCATTGGAATCAAGTAATGCTCTTCTGTGGGACAACTGGTAAAGCAGTAGTAATCCAGTCCTACTGCCAACATGAAGGGACCAGTTGGGACCATGCCCCAGCATTGCAACTCCCATAAGATGCTGTGTGTAAAACAAAAAATACAATACCTTCAGCATTGTTGTATTTCTACTCAAAGACGTGGAATTTTCAGAATTATGTGTCTACTGTTGCCCTCTATTGGACAAGCTGTTAAAAAACTGTATTACTTGTCTTGAGAAAATTATGCTGTGACATTTGTTCTACAGACTTCAATGGGAGTAGGTGCTGGTCATATCCATTTGGATTCTATAGACACAGAGAATTCAGAAGTCATATTAATGAAAGTCATATTTCTTCTACTATTGGTGTTGGTTTAACATTACCCTAAAACCACTAGAGTTTTTTGAGACCCAGAGAAGAGTCTATGTTAGAGAATCCCATGTATGAAACTAGCTCAGTTCAGATTAGATGGGCACCAATGATCTGCCATGACAACTTTTCTCCTTTGAAAATAATAAAGCAGTTCCCAAAAAGGATGGAGGAGGAATTTGGTAGGCTTTTTACAGCAGATTGACTCAGTCCAATGGGCCAGAATTTGCTTGCAGTTGGAAGTGCAACTCCCAGTTTGCAATGCCATTTTGGTGTGTAAAAATTGCTCTCAAAATTATGGGTTGCATCTGACAAAGTCATTGTTCCCTCTGGACAACTTGCAATCATGCAATGGAACTTTCCCTCCCTCTCTCCCCTCCAGGGGCACGTGGGGAGAGGAGAGGGAAGGGAAGTTCCATGGTGGGAACAGAAGTCATTCTCCATTGAACAATCTGGACTTTGGGTGAAATGTGTGCAATTATGCAGTTAATAATGCATGCAATTTAAATGCAAACATTTCATGTATGCATCCTTTCCAAAATGAGTTCCAAGCTTCCTATTTGCCAGCAAAATGAAACAGGACAGACCTAAGCTGATCTGTCCATCTCGAGTTCTCAGTAAGAGGACTGCAAGCTGGTTTTAATGAGAGAAAATTTGCAGTCATTTTGCACCCCATTTTTTTATTTCTCAGAAGCTCCATGGCCTCTGTATTTCTCATACTCAGACGACAGGTTTCTCCTGGTAAACCATGAGTTGCAGACCATTGACTTCTGTATGACTCCCACCTCCTTTGGGTAGGTTTTACTTGTGAAGAGCTATCTCATTGATTGAAAGGCCACCACGGCTATTGAGTTCGCTTGTCACGAGGGGGCTCTGCTATGAGCTCCCTCTTTTCTTGAATGAATGCAGCAGTCATTCAGTGTCCCTGCTGCCCACGTAATACTGAATGGAATATTCTCTTCATATTTTAAACAGATTGAGACTATGAAGAAAGACTGGCAGTTTGTAACAAGAGGGTTGGCTTCTATTTTGCTGGCCCCAAGAAAGAAGTCCTTTGTCTGTGTAACTCAAGCAGATAGACTAACCACTAGAGCACCTGCATTATTGGCCAGGAACGGAGAAGGGCAGAAGATGGACTAGGTATTCTGGTAGGTTTATTTTCCATCTCCTAACTATTTATGTGAAATCCATTTTTGCTTTGCAAAAAATGCAGTGTCTAGGAATGTTCTTTGTGAAGGAATGTTTATGATCATACATTGAATCCTTGAGCGAGATTTTTTTGGCTTTAGAGCCTTTTACCACAACTTGAGAAGAAGATCGCGGAAACTGGTTAGTTCAGTTTTGCAGACAAATCCTGTGTGTGAACAGAATTAGAAGTAAGCTCCATGGAGTTTCTGGCTGGACAGGAATATGGCACATTTTGAAATGGCACAAGAAGATGAAGCAGCTATTTCATTTTGCTACATAGTTGTGTGACTCTTCAGCAATTAAAGTTCTGGTGGTGGTAACAGCACCAGGCTCATCTCTGCTAGGAATGCACAATCTGCTGAAGTCCTACACTTTTATCCAACTGTGTTTAGAAGTTAGGGGGAAAAACACTCTGTGCAGGCTTAAATGAACCCTCTTGTTTATGACTTATTTTCAAATGAAGGCTCATTTTTTATGATAACACTTATGTTTAAATTATATGGAAGTGTAGTACTGTATATAAAGAGGGCTTTAGGATCATGGTGGTTAAAAAATGAAATACAAAAACCTCTTAATTCGTGCAGTTTCTACCACCTGAATTATCATTCTTGGTGATTTTAGCTTTGGGATAGTGATTCTTTGTGATTGTCAATGTGAGCTCAGTTTTTGAGTTTCTAGGTTTGGAGATCCTGTTGGAATGCAGAAAGCTGCTGAAAGAAGGCAAAAACAATAAAAATAAAATGGAGGCATTTATGATGATGATGATGATGATGATGATGATGATAGGATGGATTTCTCTAAAGATTCTGTTATAAGAGAAACAGAGAGTACATAAATATTGCCATAATGTCTTAGAAAATCTGACATTTTATTTTGTGAAATTATTTTTCTTTGTTTCTTCCTCTTACTTGTTTTCAAATCAGCCAGTCAGAACTGAGGAGTTAGTAAGACAGGTGCAAAGCTGTCCCATAAATTCACTAGGTTAAACATGCTGGACCACAAACCACTCCTAAATACTCCTCGCTCATTGCTCCCCCTTTCACTAGTGAACTTCACAGTGTTGTACAAAGACAAGCATAGCAGGAGTGAGAAAACCCCAAGAAGCAAACAAAAAGTTGTGTCTTCTCTCCAACCTATTAATGTGAATTTTAGCAGTCCATCTCAGAAACCCACTGTGAATGCCCAGGTCTTTTAATAGCATAGATGTGCCTCAATTCTTAAAGTAACCATTAATTGTGATAATAGCCATAATCCCACAGAAAAACACACTGGCATGCAACACCATCCCAAGTCAATAGAGACCCATCTTTCCCTACCAGGCCACCTTTGTACCAGGCTGTTTTTCTGATGGGGAACCTCATTGACTTGTGATTCAGGGCAGAGCTTTCTTGGTGGTGGCATCCTATCTGTGGATTTTCCTCATCCTCGGGGATTTTGGAAGAGGTGGATGTGTTTTCAGACATGGGTGTTGCCTTCTGCTGTAGTGCTGGGGTGGTGTGAATTTAAAACCATTATTTTAAACCATGGTTAAGATTGTAAATGTTTTTTATTATTATTGAAGACATTGAATGGTATTTTGTAACCCCCTCGCATCCTAACCAGTGAAGGGTAGTTTTTCTTAAAAAATGAATGAATGAACCAATGAGTACTCAGAAGGATCATTCACCACCAGGCCTCTGCACACCGATAGTCCTGTCACTGAATCTGAATTCAGATGACAGAAACCTCAGTCTGTGTGTTTACGGGCAGGGGAGTCCTCTGAAGCCTCTGATCATTCAGTTGTACACAACATTACTAATACTCTGTGTCAACCATGGAGGAAATGTGGCAATTTCAAACTTCTGAGCAGGTACCATGTGGTTAGTAAATCTGAGCAGCAGCCCCTGAAGGAAAAGAAAAGGTGTGTGTGTAATTTGCTGCTCAAGGAAACACACCCCTGGGATTCTTCTGTTATTGTTGGAAGTAGCAAATGTGAGCAGGACTGAGGTGAAAGGGCTATTTGAGATGAACTGTGACTGCCTCAGTTCTCCTTTCAGCAACTCAAGCAGAGGTAATGTCACAGTCAAGCATGCCTGTGCTGAACACCTGCCCTATCCCAGCCCCTTACCAATTTGCCTTTCAACATCTAATCTCAGTTTATGCACTTTCCCTTCACTCCCATCAGCCACCTGTGCTGCCCAATACTCTGGCCAATATTGATTACCTATTTGGTCTTGCGGTGGGGGAGGAGGGACACAAAAATGGAGCCCAGAACACTAGTGCTCCCCCCATTCTCAACTTTCTTAATAGGAGAGCAGTGCCTCTGTGCACAATCCCCCCCCTCCCCGTATCTCCCAGCTCATGCACTGGACTTGTCTCCAAGCCCTTGTCTTTGTGTCGAAACACATTTGCATATGCTAATAAACTTCTCTTGCTGAAGACCCAAAATACAAGTCTACTTCCATTGCCATTGCTTTTCTTTTGCACTGGATTTATTATGGTTGTTGCTGCTGCTGTTAATCAGTGACCGCGTATAAAGGCATTGCTAGGCTAGGCTTCATTGTAAGGGGAAGAAACAGACAGACAGATAGGGGGAAAGGGATGGTCCCTGACCCTGGGACACTGAAGTATGGACTCAATTAGTTAATTGAGTTAAAGCACCCACCACACGTTCTATACATGAAAGTTAACACCATGAACTCTGAACAATTGTGCAGCTTATCTCCTAAGCCCCAGAAAGCAGACTAACCTCTTTGAATTTGCTCAGCAGCGCTGTAGCTGAGCTCTTATATAAGCCAAAACCAGCTGGGAGAACTGCAGAATGGCAAGACTTAAATTTCAAACCATCAGAAAAGCTATAGTTATGGGAAAGATGCAGGGGCGGGGGAGAACCCCACCAGACACAGTTTGTTCACAGATGAAACTCAGAGCGGTTTCATCAATAAAGCATCTGCCACCAATCGTACTGAACAGATGGCAGCAGAGGGAGGGAAGAAGGTCCATACACCTGTATAGATAAAGGTTTTGTCATTATTTACATGTGATATTAGCTGCATCCTTTGTGGGGATTACGTTATGTGTTTACAGTATTGATTTCCTTGCTCTTAGCAGACATAGGTTAATGTCTTCCTGAACCAACCTCTAGTGTAGAACAGGCCTGGCAAATGTGCTGAGTCCAGCAGGAATTTTTAATGGGGGGAAATGCGCAATCCTAACAGCAGGAAGAGAAATGGGAAGCTGTTATGATCCACTGCTGTGGTAACCTCCCTGTATGGAAAAAGGCTGTATAATAATAACAAAATGATGTCATTGTCACTGTACATCTTAGTTTGGATTTAAATGTGAATGTCGCTTTGATCATGGTTCCCCTCCCCAAACATATATTCCACATTTCAGTTTCTATGCATTGCATGGTGTTCAGAGCAGCTAGAATTGCTTAAAGAGAGCACTTTCAACCATAGTGCTTTCCATTCTTGTATGTGGTATGCAGAGTCTAGGTAGATCTTCAAAGGGTCAGGAATACTTCAGGAGAGTATAGAGAGTACAGTGTTTACTTCATAGATATTCATTGCGTATCTGAAAGGAGTTTCCAACTCCTTTCATCAAGGGTAGGATAATTGGCAGTACCCTTGTATATACAGAGCTCCTGCCATTCTGAGTCTCAAAATTCTAGATTTCTCCCCAAAACCTCATCCTGTTCTGTGAACTGCCTTGAGACCTCTGGGTATAGGGTGGTATATAAATAATAATTAAAAATATATAAATAAATAAATAAATAAATAAATTCTGCACAGAATTTTGCTTAATGGTTGCCATTAATTTGATTTTAATTAATTTTATAATGAATGTTTTTAGAATGTTGGATTATTTTGGACTTCCGGGTCGGCGCCATCGCCGAATGGCGGGCTCCCTCCGAGCTCCGGAGGGAGCCTGCTCGGCAGGGGCTGGGTCCTACCGCACCGGCGATGCGGGGACCCGTAAAAACCACGGCCACGGAGGCCGTGGACATGGAGACTCGGCTGGCACCGTTAGCGCCCTCCCGACTCGTGAAGAGCCTTTTTAAAGGCTGTGGATCGGGTGCCGGGGAGGAGCGTGGTGCTTTGAGTCCTCTGCTATCCCTGCCGAGCGCAGCCGCGAGCCATCCGGCGGAGAGCGCTGACTTCTTCTATTGAAAATTTGGACCTAAAAGAAGAACCCGTGAGTAATTGGAATATGGACTAAAAAGAGAGCTAAATTTTTTTAAAAATTGGGAGCGAACGGGGGAGGTGGAAAAAAGGAAGTCAGCCCCCCCCTAAATTGTAGAAGAGTCAAAACAAAGGACTGGATAACTAAGATCGAGTGGAACCTTATCTTGCTGAACTAACAACTTCGCGAGGGAAAATTATAAGATTGAGCTGGAGGAGAAAAGTGGAATTTGTATCAAAAAGCAACCCCCCCCCCCGAACCCCTGGAGCGATCCGTGAAAGTGCCTGGAGAAGAGAAACGGAGGTTTTGACAGCTGTCAAGAGCTGTCAAAACGGAATAATAAAACTGAGACTTTGTTATGAGGACTTTGCCGGCTACATTTGCTATAAATTGAAGATAAATTGTTTCAAATAAGGATTTACAAGTTACTTGGACTGGTGGACGTGATCCGGAAGGGAACATTGTTACTGTAATCCATCTAGAGGAGCTGAGGGATATTGCATGTGTTTTCGACGGGAAACATGAACAGTTGAAGGGAACTTTTAATCTCCTGGGAAACTGCAGAAATGGAGCATTATTTTGTCTACAGAGGGTTTCACCCTACCGGGAACAATGGATCTATCTGTTCAAAACTGAAAGGAACATGACGCAATGTTCTGCTTTTGAACAACAAGCCTCTGTAGAGACACTAGAAGCTTTTGGAAAAAGAACATTTCTGTGAGGGAACAGGGAAGTAAAAAGGAAGAGAATGATTGACAAGAACAAGGAAGCAACAAGAATGGGACAGAGTTGGGGTGGGAACATTTGGGATATCCAGATTTGACAAGCTTATGGTTATAAATTTGGAGTTTTTACTCCTGGTTACAAAAATCTGGATAGAAGAAATGGGCCCCTTTTTGATAGACTCCTCCTAAGACTGGACTGACAAGAACAAGGAAACAACAAGAATGGGACAGAACTGGGGTGGGAACATTTGGGATATCCAGATTTGACAAGCTTAGGGATATAAATTTGGAGTTATTACTCCTGGTTATAAAAGTCTGGATAGAGGAAATGGGCCCCTTTTTTGACAGACTCCTTTTAAGATTGGACTGGCAAGAACAAGGAAATAATAAGAATAGGACAGAATTGGGGTGGGAACATTTGGGATATCCAGATTTGACAAGCTTATGGATATAAATTTGGGGTTTTTACTCCTGGTTATAAAAATCTGGATAGAAGAAATGGGCCCCCTTTTTATTGATAGACCCCTTTTATGATTGGACACGTGCAATTTAAAAAGGCCGGTAAAGGACCAGAGGGATGTGGATTTATTGAAATGTGGGATCTTCAGGAAGAGGTTAGAAGTGGAGGGATAGGAGGAATGCAACAGGGAACGAGGGGAGGGAAATTTGGAATCCAAAGGTTGTAAAACTATTATTTGTTTTTATTTTATTATTATTAGTATTATATTTGAAAGGGGGGAACTCGTGGAAGGGAATAGATCGACCTTAGGGGATGGAAATTTGGATAAATTAAGTTAATGAGGATGAGTGTATTTTGGGAATAAGAATTTGTTGAATTTTATTGTCTTTTTGGAAGATTTGGAACACAAGAGGGGGTGGGGAGGGGAAGTCCTGGATATTGGAAAAAAGTTTATGAATTGGATGTTATTTGTTTTAATTTGGAAAATCTTAATAAAAATTATTTAAAAAAAAATAGAATGTTGGATTATTTTGATTGTTGTTAGCCGCCCTGAGCCCAACTTCAACTGGGGAGGGCAGGATATAAATTTTATTATTATTATTATTATTATTATTATTATTATTATTATTATTATTATTATTATTATTTCTCCATGTGAGAAAACTGAGAAACAAGAGAGGAGGAAGGGATGGCAGATCTCTTTCCCACTGCTGCTATGAGTGCTGCTATGGCTGCAGTGGAGAGGAGGAGAAGAGAAATTCTCCTTTCCCTGTTTTGGGGGCAACAGCAACAGTAAAAGGAAACACCCTCTTGTTTGGGGCTTTCCATAGGTTTGATCCAAAAGATGCAGCTGGTACATATTGTCGTGGCCTGGTTGTTGAGTGGAGCACCTAAACACACAAACATAGCACTTGTGCTGAGGGAACTGTATTGCCTTATGGTCAGTCACCAAGCCATACTCAAGGTCTTCGTAACCTAAAGTCATGAGAAACTTGAGACTGGGTTACCTGAAAGATCACCTGCCCCTGTGTAGATCTGTAAGATCACATAGATAATCTGTGGAAATTCTACTTGTGGCTCAGTACCCTACAGAAAATCATAGGTCAGTGACCCCAAAACTTGTACTGTATTTTCTGCTGTTGACCTCATACTGCGGAATGCCGTTCCCTCTGTCATGCGTCAAGCACCAATTGTCATTTACCATACTTCAAATGTCTTGGGAAGACTTATCTTTTTCCCCAGGCTTTCCCTACCCCAGAAGATCAGTCCTGTTTCATGCATCTTAATTTCAGATATGAGGCCAAATACCTTTTTGTGTGTGAGAGAGAGAAACTAGCCTACTCCCACTTTTCAGTGGTTTTGAACCAACGAATGAAGCCATAGCAGTGACTAACATTTAGGAAAGCAGAGCTAACCAATTAGACAAAGAGAAAGCTCAAGTGAAACTTCCATTATCTAGACTCTTGGCTTATTGCTAATCCTTTTCTGCTGGTCTTTCCTAGTGGAGAAATGATTGCCGCCCCATTGAAACCAAAGCAGGTATCCAGCATTTTAGTGTAGCAGTGATTATGGAATAGTACGTCAACTCAACAACAGGTAGTAGCAAAGGTAGGGGCTTGTGATCTTCTTAACTTGGGTTAGAAACAAAAACAACAAAAAAAGGTTTTCTTCTGAGTTTGTAAATCTTTTGAAATTTATTCTCTTAATGCCAATGCAAATAAAGTTCATCATTATCACATCCATACTGCAGGGGGCAGGATTGTGGCTAAGCAAGCGTGGATCATAGAAGCCCTGCAAAATATCATAGTGCTGTTATACCCATTTTGGTGAAGGGAGATGGAAAGTAATATATGACAACGCTGAAGTCCAGTACTGTTAACCTGGCTTTTGGGGGGATGAGAGATGCAGTGAGGAAGGTGCTATAAAGTTGCTTGTGGACATAATGAAATTAATTAAGGGCTGGATGAAGTGAAAGGAGCCAAAGAAAGGACTGAGAGTCTCCAAAGTGAGTGGAAAGGTGTTTTCTGGATGTAGCTCCACCAGTAGATAGACACTAGGTCTACCAATTTAGATTTGCCAGAGGGGTGACTCTGCAATACTTGTACACACAGTGTGCAGTGTGTGAGTGAGTGTACAAGGTAGGGCACTCCTACCTTGTTACGTTATAAAACAACCTCCCTGAGGGAGACTAGTTCGTTTTATTCATTGCTGGAATACTGCCAGTGACTGAGAAAGCATTTCTAGTTTGGTTTTCAATTATATTTTTTAAATGGGTTTTGTTCTGTTTTTCTGGGTTTTATTATGAAATAGCTTGTTTCTTCCAGTATTTTATGGCCTTGGATTTGTATACTTAGCATTTGAATTGAGCATGTTAATTGTTTTCAATTAAATGTTGTAAGCTGCCTTGAGCATTTTGTATGAAAAAGCATCTGATACACAGGGCAAATCTTCTTCTTTGGTGATCACTCATAGCCAAGTAAGATTGTCTACCATGAACATGATCTTAACCACAGTGGGGACATAGGTTTGTGGGCAGGAGTTGATCACAGTGAGGGTTTGCCAAGCGTGACTTCCTCTTAGCACATTTCTCCCTTTCATCTTGTGTTCAAGCGTCTTCAAAGTCCATGACACCTTTGGTAAAGGCTTTTTCTCTGATTGGAGCGCTCACAGGCCAGTGTTTCCCAGTTGTCGGTGTTAATACTATATTTTTAAATATTTGCCTTGAGAGAGTCTTTGAACCTCTTTTGTTGATCACCAGCATTACGCTTTCCATTTTTTAAAGTTCAGAGTAGAATAGTTCCTTTGGAAGACAATAATCAGGCATCCTCACAAATGACCAGTCCAACGAAGTTGTTGTTGAAGAATCATTACTTTAACACTGGCAATCTTTGCTTCTTCCAGTACAGTACACTGGCATTAGTTCTCCTGTGATGTGTAAGTCCAACTCACCATGACAAGGTGATGATCCAGTGAGTGAGACAGAGCAAATAAATAAACAGTGTCTCCACTTACGCTCCCAGTGGCAGGGCTCTCTGACATTTGGAGTTACAACTCTGGTTTCAAGATCACATAATGATCCTGTTAAGTGGACAAGAGTTCATGTAGAGTTATCAGGTTCTTACCCTGCCTTTTCATGTCTTCCATTCCCCCATATCTTATGATGACAGAGCAATAGCTGTGCTGTCCTGGTGCCCATCCTATAAATCAGGGGTTCTTAACCTGGTCCCTACCGCCCACTAGTGGGCATTTCAGGATTCTAGGGGGGGGCAGTATGGGGTTCTACGGCACAAGCTGAATCCTCCTTCTATCGAGCACTGGTGGGCACCAATAAATTTTACCATCAAGAAAGATCCATTAGTAGGCAGTAGGTATAAAAAGGTTGACTACCCCTGCTATAAATAAAGGCTGGACAAAGTTATATAGAGAAAAATGCATGAAAAAGAGTGTGGAAACACTCTAGGATTGTGGGGCCCTTCACTACTTTCCCTGCACTCATATATATATATATATATATAAGCCAGAGCACAACTAAGTGCAGTACAGCCATCTTCTCAGAAAAACTCTTCACAAAGTTCAAGAGGTCAAGACACAAAGACTTTAGCAACTAATCCACACCTAATGACCCACCTAAGTGGTACTCAGGATATCACTCAAGAAATCACTCAAGATATCCCTCAAGTAATTAAGGAACAAAAGAAGAAAAGGCACACTAGCCTGGGAACTTCCTCTCTGCCCAGAACATTGGAGGCTATACACCACACCCCCTCAACAGTATTTATAGGAACTCAAACACTGAGATCCTGCTCTGTTCCAGTAACAAGAAGCCGAAAGCACCAGCCTGAAGATGACGAGTGAGACCTCGTCGAAACGTCGCCTAGACACCCCAACTTTTACACGGGAAGACACCCGAGGACACCAAAACCTGCATTCCTGTACCCGTGAAAATCTACGAAAGCATATATATATATATATATATATATATATATATATATATATATATATATTGCCATGTGTCATCTTCCTTGTTTCCCCCCAGGTCAGTGAAGCAAGAGAAGTTCCTCTCATTTCAATTTGCCTCTACCACTGTATTCCCCCTCCCTTCAAACAAACAAACCTTTTGAAAAACCTATGCCTTTTGTTGCATAGACAGAGTGAAAACTGGTCTCTGAATATCATTTCTCTCCACTCTGCATGATGCAAGATCTGCCGGTGAGTCAGTGATGCGGCACAATCTCTCCCCCTCTCTCCTCCAATGCCAACTACTCAGAAACTGCACGACTACTTGAAAGCGTTAGTGAAGTAGAGC
The DNA here is from genome assembly GCF_964234715.1 of Podarcis melisellensis. Classification (NCBI taxonomy): domain Eukaryota; kingdom Metazoa; phylum Chordata; class Lepidosauria; order Squamata; family Lacertidae; genus Podarcis; species Podarcis melisellensis. The sequence continues at coordinate 53,682,105 of NC_138528.1, forward strand.
ACAGGATATTCCCCAAGACAATGAAAACATTTCTTCAGGAGCTATCTGTTCAAACAGAGAGTTTGACAAAAGACCCATGTCCATTTCCACAAGGGACCGTGATTTGTAGATAGGGAATTCAAAGCCCAAGCACACTTCTGATATGGGTACCAAAGGCTGGAGGGGGTGTGTGAGATGTGGTTCTAATCCCAAATAAATAGAAGATGTCCAGCACTTCTTTTATTGGCCAAGCACAATCTGATTGTATTTATTTTATTACAAAAAGAGGACATTGGGATGCCCAGTTAAGAGATGAAAAACAAGCATTTTTTTTCTTTTCTTTGAAAAAAATAAAAATCTCCATTATAGACTTTCACAAAGAAAAAGAAGTGGAGGGGGGGAATGAAATCCCTCTAGAATAAATATAGACTATGAAAGCACTGTTGAGGTTGCTAAGCAGCAGTGGCCAGAGGAACAGAAAGCAAGTGAGGCTTTGAAACAGAACCAGTGACTTGTGGGTTAACCGGAGTCATTGCTTACTCTGTTGTCTTTTGTTGCTAGTAATAGATGAAGGATGCAGCTTTCTTCAGCTGGCGGGAGGGTATTTTAGGCAATTAACATTGAAAGGCAGGTTTTTGTACCTCTCTTCTTGTTCAACACAGAGGAATCTGATCTTATAAATATGCTAGTTTACTTTTCCCATTGATGTGTGTTTTGGCTTTGTTATTTTACACCTGTCAACTGAACAGCATTAACTGCCCACATACCATAATGTACCTTTGCACTTTGGGGTAGAATCCTTTAATGAAATAATTATTTTTTTTCTTGTTGATTGGGAACACCTTTGTCATAGGGAAAATCAGCTACTTACCAACCCTTGCACACATTCCAGTCCCCAGATCTCGCCTGGGCAAATGAAGCCTAGTCGTTTTCTTGTTGGTGCCATGGAACACAATTCAAAAGATAAGAATTGTTCATTTGACCTTCCCTGATGTAATAAAATGTATACATTGTCATCAGTAAGGTTGAGCCTCCAAATTTGCAGTTCAGTCTCTGAAAACTCTAGGGATCCTGTTTGGTTTCCCTGGCCCCTTAAGTACTCTGTTCTTGGATACATTTGCTATTTGTATTGTGATGTTATAATGAGGGCTGTCTAGCACATTTTCAAGATGAGTACAGTCCAAACACACCTTATATAAATGTTCCTGTCTGAAAAAATAAGTGGAAAACAACCCAAGAACAACAAAAGCCTTGAAGACCACCAGTGTATCACTATCCAAGTATCTTGTGGCTTTTGAAAGAGGACATGATAGAGATTTGTAAAATCAGTCAAAGAGTACCAAAAGTAACATAATATTCGCATAATATTAGAACACAGTCTTCCAATGAAGGTCAATTCAGGACTGATGAAAGGAAGTATTTCTTCACACCAGAACATAGTTAAATTATGGGATTCAGCATCACAAGATGTAGCGATGGCCACCAGCTTGGACAGCTTTAAAAGGGGATTAGAGAAATTAATGAGAAATAAGGCTATCAGTGGTTACTAGGCAGCAGGCCTCTGAATATCAGTTGCTGGAGAACATGAGTGGGAGAGAGATACTGCACTCAAGTCCAGCCTGAAGCCTATCCATAGGCATCTGGTTGGTCACTGGGAACAGAATGCCAGACTAGATGGATCTTTAGACTGATCCAACCATAATTTGTAAATGTTATTTAAAGTACTGTGGGGATGGAAGGTGTAGGAGAGGTACACAGATTTAATAGAACAACAAACACCCTGGTGGCTATCACCAATCGAAGCTTCGCTATTCAGCTGGGGAAAAGGGGAAGTGGCCTACATACAGAGATTTACTGAGAGACCAGGAAGGGAAATGGAAATTAAAAGATTATGAAGAAATTAAAGACCATTTTCAGAGTTGGCTGCATTATAGACAATTATATGAGATGTATAAAGAAGATAATAAAAAAGGGTTCAGATACACGACCTCCAGATTTCAAAAGGAGGTTATAGAAGAAGAAGTGAAGCTGCTGAAGAAAGCATATACTGTAGTATTCTTCTAGAATGGGAAACAAAAGATGAAGAGGTCAAATCAGTTATGATCAAATGGGCACAAGATATAGGACATAATATACAATTTGAGGATTGGGAAAAGTTGTGGAAGGTGTATTTGAAATTTACAGATTGTTCTCTCTTGAAAGAAAATTCTATGAAAATGATGTATAGATGGTATATTACACCAGTACAAATGGCAAAAATGTACAAAACCGGGTCGAATATATGTTGGAAATGTAAAGAAGAAGAAGGTACTTTGTATCATATGTGGTGGGAATGTAGAGAAGTTAAAAATTTTGGGGAGATGATATATAATGAATTGAAAAAAATGTTTAAAATGACATTTGCAAAGAAGCCAGAAGCGTTTTTGCTAGAGATTTTAGGACAAGACCTGCCAAGAAAAACAAAGAATTTATTTATGTATGCAACAACAGCGGCAGGAGTCTTGTTAGCACAAGGATGGAAGAATGAGAAGGACAACCGTGACTTCAAGGAAGAATGGGAACTTTTTACAAACTATTTAAAAAACAGTACAAAACGATTTGGACTCCTTGGCAGGTTTTGAATAAACATCCACAAATTTATTAGTCGAATATGTGACAGAAAAGGCAATGATATGTACAATTTTAACATGCAGAGAATAAAATGTACAAACAAATCGGAGAGGAGAGCTAAGTGAAGTCCTTAGGTGCCGGGAGAGGGAGGGAAGGGGGAGGGGGGAAATGTAATGGGTTATTTTGATTGATAATTTGTTTTGTTAAAATGGTTTTATAAAAATATATTTTAAATAAATAAATAAATAAATAAAGCACTGTGGGAAGAATACCTTTCACTTGAAGCTAGGTAATATTCAGCTAGTCCAAGCACTAACTTCAATGGGACTTACTCGCATGTAGGTGCATATAGCAGGGGTAGCCAACCCAGTGCCCTACACATGTTGCTGCACTCAGGCTCCCAGTCAACACTATGCTAGCTACCCCACCATATAGAATTTCAATTTTAGACAAAATTAATTCTCGGGTGCTTTTGGAAACATTTGACAAACTGGCTTGCCTTCTTCATATTTCATTAATGTGACTTTTAATACCTGCTAAGGGAGAAGCATTACAGGCTGTGTGAGAAGGAGAGGAAAGGAAAGCTACTATCAAGGTGGTGGCGGTGGTGGTGGTGGGGAGCCTAAAGTAGACTATTAGAAGAGAAAGTTACTGTAAGTTTGTTTTTTGTTGGGGGTTTTTTTGCCTTCCATGGTTAGAAGTACAAAAAGCAGAGGATAAAATATGTTATCACAGAAAATAGGAGCCTTTGATTCTCTCTCACCTCCGTTCGCACAGCCTGCTAAGAGACCCAGGAAGATAGTTATATCTATTTCCCCACCCAAAGTGAAAAGTGGAAGAAAAATGCTGAACTTCATACAAATGATGATGGGGTGCAAATTGGCTGCAGCAACTCAGGAAAGAGAGCTTGAAGTCACCTTAGAATATCAGCTCAGTGTGTGGCATCGGGGGGGGGGGGAGGCAACTTTATTAGGAGAGGGACTGATTTTTTTTAAAAAAAGGAAGTAAGTTAATACTCCCATATAAATCTAGGAGCACTTTAGAATACTGTGTGCAGTTCTTGCAGCTCAATTTCTTATTTTGTTTTGTTAAAGATACTGTAGATTTGGACAATGAAAATGCATTAATTTATGGAACTCATTGCCACCAACTGTGATCATAGTTGTTTGCTTTGAGATGTCTATTAATGGCTGCTAACTGCACTAGCTAAAACTGAATCCTCCCTGTTCTGAGGAAGTGTACCTTGTACATATTACCAGATCCTAGAGACAAGAGCAGGAAATGTCTGCCTCCCTCGTTTCATACCTGTGTGACTTTCTTTGATCTCTGCTTACTGTAGAGTGCCAGCTGGCCTCTTGATCTGATGCAGTTCTTATCCCAGCAATAGCAACCTGCCTGTTAATTTGAAAAGTATGTATCACACTGTATTTCATGCAATGAGAAGGAGCATAAAAGATGCATGCAAACTGTCTGGGATGATGGAATCAAATGGCTCAAGCTACACGTCACATGAGAAGGCACAGGACTGCGGTGGGGAATCTGAGGCCCTGCAGGTGTTGTTGGACTCTGGTTCCTAAAGCCAGTGTAGCCAACTGAAAGGAACGGTGGGAGTTGTAGTCCAGTAACATCTGGATGGAAACCTCCCCCACCGCCATGTCCTAGGATATGGCTGATGCTTCAGCAAAGCTCTTTCCTGTACCAGTAAGTCAACAGTAAGTCTATGCTTGCATAGATAGAAGGACTGGAAGTGTGAGATACTGAATCCCACCCTATATATTCAGTGTGATTTTCAGCAAGTCAGTTACTGCCTGCCCTCCTGGAGCTGTCATCATCACCTCATAATGAATAGCTGGGACTCCCAGTTGTAGTTAAAGCTGGAGGAGAGATAATTACAGTGCCATGGCATTTCTCCAAGACTGCATGAGGCAGAAGGATCGAGGACTATCGGCCTCTACTGTGTCTGTGGACTAGTATGGCTTGTAGCTCTTTGTTTCACTCTCCCTTTAGTGTGCATTTTCTTTGATATTTTTTAATGTTTGGGGGCTTATTTATTTTTCGTATCCTCCATTTTGAGAACGCCTTTGAGTTGAGAGGTCTGAGCAGTCGTCAGTGAAAAGGCCCAGTGTTCAGACCTATGTTTTAATGGTGAGGTGCTCAAAGCAAGGCCTCCATTTACAAGCATTTGATAGGAAGAAAATATATGTCATCATCTTGAATCATCATCACCATCATCACCATCATCATTTGTTACATTTGTAGACTTCCCCACCCTTCTATAAAAGTTCTCAGAGCAGTGAGAACTTGGCAATAAAATACAAAATAAAACATCAGCAATAAAAAAAATGAAAGCAACAGTATCTTCTACAACCAAGCCTCTTGCTAATTAATATTCTGTGGCCTTTAAATGTGCTTGTGGGGGTATTGTTTTTAACTGTTTATTTTGTGCTTTTATCCTGTATTTTTATCTTGTGAATTGCCCTGTATATAAATCTAATAAAAAATAAGAATAACCAGTGGCAACAGAGTACATAGACACAAAACAACAGACAAAAGCACCGTCAGCACGACAGCCCTCACAGGTCAAATGGAACAGATGTATTTTCAGTAGGGGACAAAGGATGCCAGCAAGTAGAATAAACATACCTCCAACTGGGGGGGGGGGATTTCATCCTTGGGGAGCCATGAGCCCTTTCTGGGCCTCCAACATTTCTGCATGGCTAGAAATGGCTTCTTTGTGGCCCAACTCCATCTTGCCACATTTGGGGGGGGAAATGTCATGCTGTCTTCATGTAAAAACAGGCCATAAAGTCCCCTGCATGCTTCCTCAAAAATCCTATTATTTCAATGAGTGCTAAGGATTGCAGTCTTAATTTTATGTGAGAAAATCCATTTTAAAGTTCATTTCTGTGCTGTTCCTTGTATTAGGAAGCAGGGCTGGAAACTGTTGTATGCTAACAATGCACACTTTATTGTGCTTTAATACAAGTATGGGTCATTTTACTTAACCTTCCAGCTTGTTCTCTCCCACACAATCTCTTTGTGCCCAGAATTGTGCCCAGAAAGAAGTGAATGCTGACGTAGGTTTCAAAGTACTGGAATAAAACATTCATTGTGGCTTCAGCTAAGAGTCTGACTGCTACATTCTGAACCAGTTGCATTTTCCAGACAAGCCTACCATGCAGCCTAACATCAAACTCATTGCAGGAACCTAACCTTGACATTTTTGCAGGATAGTTAATGGTGACTAGGTTGTGCATGCCTAAAAGATGACGTGGTTAGCACACTACCAGAGGTTTTTCTATATCAAATAATATGGGAGACAAGACAGAAGCATGCAGCTCCCCATGAGGAAAGGAGCAGAAATGCCCAAGACCATCACTTGAATCATCTCATCAGGTTGACTGAGCCATCTCAAAGTGGTGTCCCCAGTTACCAACCCTGGCAGGAGATCCAAAATAATACCATGCTTTATGGCGTGAAAAACCATTCAGGGTGGTTCAGACAATAGTTGGCCCGAGGCAGGTTCATTCCCCAAAGCAGGCTAAAAGCTTAACTGGAATAGTTCCAGATCAACAGCGTCATCCAAGAATCCCTAGTGCTGGGCTGCCTTGGTACACTTAAGAACCTTGCTTACAAATGAGTGTTGATAATTATGTAACATGTCGGGATTAGAGAACGTTTTTCAGAAGCAGTCTTACAACTGCAATTCCTAAGCCACCTGGGGACTATTTCTTCTCTTAAATAGGCAGACGTGCTGGCTGGGACTGGTGGGAGTTGTGGTCAACACAGGTAGGGGAAGGCTCTTTGAGCCAGGGATGGCATAAATAAAGCACGCAAGGGAGTTGCCACAGTTCTATAACTTAAAATTCTTCAGCCAAGCCACTGTCACTGTTTGCTAGAAATCCCTTCAGAACCATCAGTTTCTGGGAGTGAACCAAACCAGTTGTTCAACACCCAAGTAAAGGCTTATTGACATTCTGATTCTAAAACTCACAAGATAGTGAGTTTGCCTAGAATTTGGCAAGGAAGTTGTTAGCATATCCCCCATTTAGTCATCAGTATCATTTTATTCAACAGAAAACACCAAATGAGGACTATGACCTACCCACATGCATAGGATCTAACACAGAGTTCTTCAACCTTGGGTACCTGAAGTTGTTGGACTGCAACTCCCATCTTGTTTCGTGGTCAGGAATGATGGAAGTTGCAGTCCAACATCATATGGAGACCCAAGGTTGAAGCAGGCTGGTTTAAAACAGCCTGGCACAACCCCCAGGTTGACATGGCAACAGCAGCAACTTATGAGGCAATTCACTGGTGAACTAACAGCTTCTGCCACTAAATCGGGGACAGGATTTCTCAATGCAAATCTATGTTCAGGAGCTCGCTTTCAAATATGGATTACTGGATGAGGACGTTAGTGCAGAAACGGAGCTTCATTATACACATTGTAGTTCTCTGTATTTTCTAAAAAATGGTGCTTTAACATGCCCCACATGTGAGATTCACTCAGCCCTGCTAAATTCAAGATGGGAAACTACATTTGGATGGGTTTTTGTTGCTTCAATCCCAAAATAACCTCTTTCTACCTCAATCCTTTATTATAGGTAACCACCCTGGCATATGATTGATTTCTTAAAAACAAATTAAACGTACATGGAAGCAACTCCTAAAATGAATACCGTGTGTAACTTTTTGAAATAAATGATATGTTTAAATGTCCTGTTTATTTATTAGGGGAAAATATATTATAGGATGCATCCCTTCTGTTTATTAACTACTTTGTGTTCATTTGGAAATGCATAGATTGTTGTCTTGATTTAATTCAGTGTATTTCTTTCTGTATTTTTCATCACAAGCCTATCTAAGCACACATAGATTAAATATGCATTGAATATTTACTATCTAAGAAAATCTTTAAAATAAAATATATCAAAGCAGAATAATAATCTCCTATGTCATCCAGGGACACTGAAACTTTATTGATCTACAAAATTAAATGAACACCCCAACCTTAAGTATACAGCTTGAAAGAAAATGGGATAGAAATAACCGTGATCTACTTTCAAGTGGGCTAAATATAATAATTAGCATAAGCGATGAAGTAGAGAGCTGGTGCTGACATAACATTTTGATGGATTTTCTCCTTGGTTTTCTGTGTGTCTGAAGCAGGGACACACAGCTGATTGCAGCAGCCACTTCTGTGACTAGAACAAAGGCATCCTGACATTTTTCTAGTCATAGAAAAAGGCAAGTAATATAGATTTGTCTGCATCACCCTAGGAGGTGGGGAGCATGTTGACTGTGATGATACTTCCCAAAAACAACAACGTGCTATTGATCAAGTGAAAAAACAAAACAAACATTTTTTAAAAAAATTCTTTCTAGAGAAATGAAATGAACAAACGATAGATTACAAATAAGTAGAATGGAAAGTTCACCATTTTAAAAAGTCAACTGCTCACTCATTCTTCTGCTACATGTTGCAACAAATGTACAGAGTATCTTAACTATTCGAAAAGAAAAGGGAAAAAAAGTTATACCAGTGGTAGACAACATGGTGCCCTCCAGATGTTACTGGACTACAACTCCCATCATCCCCCAACATGTCTAGAGTTAAAGGAGTTGCCCAACAACATCTGGAGAGCAGAATCTTGGCTGCCCCTGCCTTATACCAGGTCGAAAACAATATTAAATTCAATTGTCATGTTTCAATATCACAGTTTAAGGCTGCAATCCAATACACAATGGAGCTCATGTTTCAGTAGGTGTGTATACGATTCAGCAGATAGAGATGGAGATATGAATATGAATGCTACAGGCTGCTTATAATGCATTCTATATTTGTGTTCTATGGAGTTCTATAGAGTTATTCAGGCAGCCCAGATATATCCCAAACAGTAAATACCACAGATTAAAGACAGAAGCCTTATTTCTCTTTACATTTCTCACATTCTGCTTCCAAGGCATTACAGAGCTTAATGTTAGCATGAAATAAAATGGAACTTTTGAAAGGGAAAAAGCTTGCAACAACCCAGAACTGTTTTATTCTTTATGGAATTCCCCTATGGAGAACTCTTGAAAAACCTCTCCTATTTCCTGAGCCTATATTCATCAGATTGCTTGGAACATTTTGTAGATTTGTTATTTCCTTCTTTCTTTCTTTCTTTCTTTCTTTCTTTCTTTCTTTCTTTCTTTCTTTCTTTCTTTCTTTCTTCTAAAATTATACAGTACCAAATGGACTTTTAAAACATATGTGCTTCAAACTGTCCTGTTTAAAATGTTTTGAGCTGGGTTTTTAAACTGCTGCTGTTTTTAGTTACTGTATTGTGTGTGTTTTTTGTTTTGTTTTGTTTTTTAAAGGTTTTAATGATCTTTTGTAAGCTGCCTCAGGAGGGCTTTGCCCTGAAAGCACATAAGCAGTTTAAATAAATAAACAACAAACTTTCTGAAACATTTTACATCAATTGAAACATCTGAACTGCCATCAGTGTATCAAATGCGGTTGGAATAGGTTTAGAATTTAAGGAGAAATAACCTCTGGGTGACTTTTGATGATACCCTGGGACTAGTGGTATAACAGATATTGACCCAAAAGTTCAAGATACGACTATTTAAGAACAACCAAGAGTAGAATAAACACATACATACACCATACAGGTACATTCTTGATTTCTGGCAACTGAAGATTCATCTCCTGAAAGACAGAAGTGCATCGCCTTGGAAATAAAACTTATTGCACAGACTAGGCAAAGTGGGTTTTGTTTTGTTTTGTTTGTTTAGGATAGAATAAAAGACAAGACAAACTGAGCTCTATGACTGTGAATCTAACTGCAGGGATGGTTGTGCTGTGCTGCACCAGTTCTTTATGATCAAATAAGCAAGACCACCAGGGCTATAGGTGAGAAAAATGGCATATCTGGTTAGACCCTTGGGGTATATCAGTACTATGCACAGTTTGCATCAGTGCTATGCAGAGAGTACAAATTGCCACCAGTAGAACTGGTGGGATTCACCTAATGAACCCAGTCAGTAGAAGCTCTTCATGAGAGTTTTCACTTGCAAATTAAGCTTTCCCATCCCCTCTCCCCGCACCCCTGAAATTGGCTGGGGGTGGGTGGGATAACCCCTACAACAGCTGAGGAGCAGAGGGGGAATTTTTCCATCTGGCAAGCTGATATGCTTGTGCAGACAGAACATTTGTAATAGTTCACGGTTGAATTCCACCCTAAAAATCTTGTGTGGAAACAGTGAATTTATTTTATTTGTCTACAAAGCTCAGACATTTTATACAAAATGCTCCAAAAACAAAACAGTGGTTGTACTATTTTGTTATCATGTAATCCAGAAAAGTAGGGCAGCTTTTGAATATACCAGAGGGGGGGGGAATCTTTTGTGGCAGTTATTATGTGGACATGTTGGAAAAGCTTGTTTGCATGTTGTTTTAAATAAGGATGAATTCGATGCTGCTTAGATCAATGAGGTAATAGCTCTTGTCAGCTATATAGAAGATATATGATGCTGTGAAGCTTGTCCCTAAACCTCTGCCAATGCATTATGACCTAAAACTTTCCCTCCTATTGTGCATATAAGATTCTAAGCAAACAGTGCTATTAACACTAATTGAATGATTGGATATGTGATGTTGGCAGGAATCCACAAGCAACTGTGCTGAGACCCCAAATTCATTTTATTTGCTGATCTTTATTAAGCCATAAAATGGGCCAAATCTCCAGAGCTGAAAAGGTTTAAACTGTACATTTAGAGCAGGCAGAACAATTTTGAGCTCGGCTGGCTTCTTGTAAATGAGATTTCTGACACAGATCACAGTGGACAGAAGTATCCCTATAAAAAGTAGGTTTAAAAAAGAAAAGCAGGGGGTGGAGGTGGGGAAGCCAGATGACCCTGAACTCTGTTAGCAATAATGAATGCAAAGTACATGAAAGCTGTGCTCTCCTTCAAGGTCACAAAGTGAAAACACCAATTACTTATTTAAATCTTGTTGCTAATGAGTACGATTAGAGTGCTTTTTTTAACAGGGGAAAATGGTTGGGGCTCATATAACCCTGTATGTTAAGAGAAAAATCTCTTGTTTAGCTATCTCTTCTTTTTTTTAAGTATAAATGATTTGCATAATGCTGCCAAAGTACTCAGTTGCAATTAACCTTATAAACTCATGTTTCTGTAGAGATATGTTATGTTTCCAGCAATACAATTGCTTGACATACAAGGGAGAGGATGTTCATGGGCATTTTCCCCATTTTCTTTGAATGGATTTTGGGAGATCTTCTTCATTTTTCATATACTTTGGAGTCAGATAGGCAAACATCCCCCAGGGCACTGTGATGCTGCTTGTCTGTGTGAGCTGTATTAACTTTGTTGGGACTGATATATCCCTAATGCACTGATAGACTAATGAGTTAGTTGGAATCACATTCAGCAGTGTGGCTGGGAAGTAAAGTGTTTGGCACAAAGACTCTCACCTGACTTTAGTGGATGGGTGTTTTTAGCTAAGCTAATTTTACCTATGCTAATTTCATACCAGTAAAGATTCTGACTCTGTTGACTACTTTGTAGCATGATTCATTGTTTTCCCAGCGCCACTTTCCCACTTTTGGTCCTGCTAGTGTTCAGCTTTTGCTGGGTCAGGATTGCTCTGACACAATGATATTGTTGTGCATGACTTTATGAACGTTTACTATCAATTTGGTTGTGATCCTATAGCTCTGTCCAGCAGGCATAACTCAGGCTAGCATTGCATTGTTTGCCTCATTGATTTTTCTCAAACTAGCTGACAAGCAGCCTAATACAAAATGCCAAAAGAAAAGAATTGCACACATATATATGTAGGTGTGTGGGTGTGGGTGTGTATTAAACTCCCATCCTCTAGAACTCTATATAATCTATGCAGATATTGTGTAAATCATTCATCCAAAGTTGAAGTATGCTACTGAATACAGTACTTATTGTACAGTAGTATTGTACAAAATGAATGCCGAAGCAGCAGTCATTGTGCCAGGATTTTGGCATGGTGGCTGATTTGGGGTGTCTAGAAATGGGGTCAGTGGGTTTTTTTTTATTCTCCCCCCCTTTTTTGATTTTGGTTGATTGATTGATTTATCCAGGGTAAATATGCTAGTCATGGTGGTTTACAGCATATATATTTTAAATAATACAATGTAATTAGAGCACCACAAAACAAAACAAAACAGACTCTCAGCAGCTGAAAAATAATAAAAATCTAGTATTTTAATCCAAAAATAAAAGCAGGAGTGGATGTTAAGGAAAGAGACAATCCCTAAGGTATTCTGGACCTAAGCCATTTAGGACTTTAAAGCCATTTACAGCCTGATGCTGCCACAGTCAGATTCTGACAAATGCAGGACATTCTCCAATTTTAGTACAGTACAGCATTTAAAATCAAACGATGCTTATAGTCCTCGTAGCAATATTGCCAATACTGGTTTTGCTGGTGCCTGGCAAATGGACACATGAGCTTTTAGCCTAATAAAATATATATCATACTCTTTCTGCATGATTCTGATTTTGACATCGTTCTAAGGATATATCATTCAAAAGTTAATTGGAATCTTTCATAGTTATGTGAGTTCTTTATAAAAAAGCAGTATAGTATAATGCCTGTGCTGAAATCAGCAATAGCATACATTCATAACCTGTTCATTTTATAAGCTTGCCTCTTTTCCTAGATTACTTGAAACTGACATTCCCATGCATAAAACAGGCATTACATCTGTCTATATGTGGATCTTTCCAAAGTTATATATAGAGGTGACTCGGGGAAAAGCTTATGCCTGTACCAGTAGCTGCTTAATAACTTAGGAGGCAGGATGATGGCACTGTCTTGTCTAGTTACCTTCACTTCCCAATCCCCATATGAAGGCAAAGTGAAAAGAATGACACAAGATAATTAAGCATTTCAGTTTTCAAATGCACTTTACTAGAAAAGCTAATTGCTTATTTCATAACCTTCAGTCCACCTCCCCCCACCCGCCAAATGCCATTCACATATGGTCTTCTTCATAAGCTCATTTTCTATTTAAACGTGATCTTATTTATGAAAGTTAAAAGGAGAATTGATTAACCTTCTGTTGGCTTTCTCTGCCATCTCTGAGGTTTATACCTTTGATCTCCTTTGAAATATTCTAATAGCTCCCCCTCCCCAACAGTTTAGATCTGTCCTTCCTTGACTTGGGAACGCCATCATATTTGTGTCCAATTAAAAAGCTATCCGAGAACAGAGAAACACTTTGCTTAGATTTTATTGGTTTTCAGCAATGCATTACAGTATATATTTATATCCATCCATCCATCCATCCATCCATAATTGCTGAATGACCCTCATCATTTGACATTCCGCCATTTCTACTGAAAAAAACTGCATTTTTGTATCTGAGACTGCTATCCTATTCATGTTTATATACCTTTTCCTTCACATAGTACTTAATATTCTACCTTCCCCTTTCATTGTATACTCTTATCTCAGATCCTTCTAAGTCTGTCTCATAGAAATAGTCCACTACATTTTCTTACCTAGTGATTCCTTCTACATCTTGTTATTTTAAAGAGAAACTGAGCTATCTTTGGAGGGTTTTATCTTCAAAAAAGGAGAGCTTCCCCGTAAAACCACAGGGAGATTGTGCAGTTCCTTTCTTGCTGATCCAAATGAAAGCTAGACAAGGATTAGTAGGTTCATGATTTTGGCCCCTACAAATATCACAAGCAAAATATTGGCAGTTGAGAAGAGAAGGAGCTAAATGGGCTGGCAGAGGAGTTTGCACTTTTGCACTGTAAAGGGAAACCTCAGGAGACACATTGACCAGAGGGTCAAACCTTCAGGAGAAAGCCCCTGTCCCCCAAGAGTCTGAAATCTTGTCTCATGGTTTCATTACCATCCTAGGAGTTTATCTCAGTGAAGACCTTACTTGGAAAATCAATACAACCCAGGTAGTTAAGAAAGCCCAACAGAGACTCCATCTCCTCAGAGTATTGCGAAAGAACGATGTCAATCAACATTTGATGATCTCCTTCTACCAGTCCACAATAGAAAATGTCCTTTCATACTGCATCACAGTGTGGCACGCTGGTTTGACATCAACTGATAGGAAGTACCTACAGAGGGTGGTGAATACAGCACAAGATATTATGGGCTGTCCTGTGAATCCACTGGATGACATTGTGGAAGAACGTTGCCTCAGGAGAATGAGGAAATTTCTCAGAGATGATTCACACCCTGGCCGGCACTTTCTTGATCTCCTGCCCTCAGGCAGAAGATATAGAAACATGATTAGTCCCACCAACAGGGTAAAGAACAGCTTCTATCTGTGGTCTGTTAGGCTGCTGAATGAAAAGATAACAACAGGGTAACTGACTTTCGGGTTTGGTGGGTATGCGTCAGTAAAGGAGGGGAATTAAGACTAAGAGAGCTGAGTGCTCATGTAATCTCACTGTATACAAGTGGCAATAAAGTATTTAAATTTAAATTCAATTTAATGGTGGAGACAGAAGTTGTGCTTGCTATGGATGTCACAGAATGCAGGAATTAGGGTAACACCACACAGAAGGGAGACACTAGCACATTTCCTATACGCACCACTTATATCCTCTTGTGAGTCCTTGCCCCTCTTCCAGTGTACAGCACTAAATGAGTTGTGAAGGATGCTGCCACCTGAATCCATCCTTTATTTGCTGAATGCATCAATTCCAAATGCACATCCCTTGCAGAATTAAGTGATGCATGTGGTTCATTGGGAGACTCATCCTCCAGAAACTTGGTCTCCTCTTTTAAGTGTCATTTATTTCATTTCAGCTTTTTTTTTTATTAACCAAAGTTATGGTACCTCAGGAAGAAAAATATATATGCTTGTTTGCTTGGCCATTTTTAAGTCCTAACCCTTTTGAGTTTTGTTTTGTTTTTAACTTAACTGGCTAAAGGTGTTCTTGCAATTGGCCTCAAAAAGATTTGTGCTGCAATTTACTATGGTAGTGGTACAAGGATCATTTGCAGTTGATTGCTCTTGTGTATTAGCCCATTCCATTCATTGAAATAGCATAATAGCCAATACATAAAGCTTCTTAGCCCATTGCCTTCTCCCCAAACTTGCGTGGCCCCGGCCCCGCCATCCCAGAGCAGTTGTAATTCACAGAAATATGACCACTACTTCACTGATGGAGCAAGAATTCAACCACTGTGCATCTCCCTGGACACCACTGATGTGTCTGGAGACCCTGGCACACACATTGCCCTGAGAACTAATCTTTTGTTACATAGCATCTGCTGGCCTTTCTCTTTGACCTTGAGTTTTGAGCCTGATTCTGATGGAACTATCACAGAGTTTAGCAAGTTGCCCTGAAATGGCATGGGATACATTCTCCAACACCAAGGTACTCTAGGTTGTTCAAGACTATTGATAAGGGTGACTCCAACCCTTTGGCTTCATCCTTTTGGGTTGGTGCATAATTTAGATGCATACTGTCCCAACAAGGATGAAGGAATGCAAAAGTTTATTGTATCTCCTCCGAGTTTACTTGAGCATATAAAGTATTTCCTGTCACCTATAATATCATTTTAAGCCATTTTAGGAATTGTCAGTACCCTTTCAATACATGACATGGACAACTGGCTTGATTTTCAGATCAGCAAAGTTAAAATCTGCTGTAAATTCAATAAGAAACAAATTAGAGTATGTTGTTTAAGCCTTGAAAGTTTGATGCATAGTGCACCGAGAAAACCAATATAATGACTGCAGTTATATTTTACAGTGTATATCTATACCACACACATGTAGCAAGCAAAGGGAACATCTTTTTTCTCCTGTCATCTCCCTAAAAACACATTGGAGTCCTCTGCAGTGTTTTGTGCTTCATCTTGTGGCATGAAGAAATAAGGATATATTCTTTGTGATGTTTGAAGAGGACAGCATGGGGAGGTACGCTCATATATTTGAAGTGTGCCAAAGCTTTCCTCTTTCCTCCTCCTCACAGCATCAGTTCTGATCCAACAGTGATGTGACTCCTCCTCAGTCATCCTCTTGGTATTTAGCTGCTGAGATCAAGATTTGGGCTATAGATGCAAAGAACTGAAATGTTCATTGTAGTTTGTGTGAAAGAAGAAGTTGAATTCTACTGACTCTCTTTCTTCAGGCGGAGTCATGTGATGAAGATCCATGTTTGCATCTTCTTCAAAGAAGTGAGTTCTCTGTTTGGGTTGGGGGGAAGGCAGCCTTTATTCATATATACTGTATAGGTAGAAACATTTAGAATGAGCCAATTGAGCAGTTGGTCAATAAATATATGTCAGGTTGAAAAGGGGCAGAAGTCCAGCTGACAATATCACAGACTGCTTTGGACACTGGCTGATTTAGGGCAATGAATGCAAATTTAATTTTGGGATGTTATTAGAAGGTTCACACAGAATTCATACAGAAATATATTATAATCTATTTTCTTATTTCAGAGGTAGCTTTTAACAGGTGTGGGAATGTCATGTCAGAGGAAAAGGCTTGTTTTTATTTTTGCTTTCAATAGTCACCTTTGTCTAGTAGCATCCATTTGGCTCCAACCTACATGTTGGCAGGAATCTGAATTGTCCTTCCACAGGTGTTTCTCTTCCTTTTCAGTTGATAATCTACTCTTTATTCTTCACTCATTTCTGAATGGAGAGAAAAAATAATAATTGAAGTATTTCAGAGTGTTACTATCTTCATTATAGATGTTAGATCATTTTCCTCAATATTTTCAGTAATAGGGCTGAGGACTTATTTCAATGAAACAGGTTTCTAGACCACACAGAGTGGGGCAGAGAGGAGGAAGGATTTTTATTTGAAAATCATACTTAAAATCATGGAGCGGCTCTGAATTTTGCCTGTGAACACATTTGAATAAAAGTGCAGCATTTAGGTTATGTTTGAAAATATGACACACACCCTACCCAAAATGTTTTATTCTGTTTCTGTTAGCTGTTGTTCAGTCATCATTCCATCTGTCTTCTACACCTCTTCTAAAACCTTTACCTTCTTTCTCCATTCCACACATAATTCTATAAACTTCTATCATATCATCTCTTACTTGCCTTTTTTCTAAATTAAAAGTCCCAAATGCCACAACCTTTATTCATAGGGGAGCCCCTGTACCCCCTTGGTCATTTGGTTGTCCTTTGCTCCCTAATCCAAAATTTTAAGGGGAGAATAGCTTCTCATCTGGCCAGTGCAAGAGGCTTTGCTAATAGCGCTTTCAGATTCATTCACACAGTTTATAAGTACTCCCAAGCTTAGAAGAAAAGCAGCCAACTGGAATATGGCCGTAAACTGTTAATGAATTTATGAAAGGTGTGCCTGTTTACCTCATTAGAGAGGTGTGAATTCTACTTTCTTTCAGGGGCATTTTTCAGTTCCCATCTTCTGCAAAAATATTCAGGAAAAACAACACCCTCCCCCTTTTGAACCACCCCTGTAGAAGCCATAGCCGCTGAAATGACTAAAGCACGACTTTTTTCTTTCGCTGGGATTTTTGTACAATTGGGTTGGCAGCCCTGTATATCTTTAATGGCCATGCTACCTAGAGCTGCCGTTGTTGCTATTAGCAGCAGGTATTCTGCTCTCATACCAGTTACCAGTTTTATTCTTTTGTTTTTCACCTCAGATGGTGCCTTTCTTTTGGCTGTTTAATGGCAACTTTGCTACAGAACTCTATGGGGCAACCTATCCCCGAACACTTCTTTAGCCCTGTGCAGAGACATCTAAGAGCTTTTCTCCCTGAGTTCCCAGCAGGAGTTTCCTACTTGCTTTGTATGTTCCAGCTAACACAAATGTACTTAGGTCCTGACTCCATTGCTAGGAGCCAGTCTAATGAGCTGTCACATGGAGACGCTAATGGCAAGGCAGACTGATGTCCTTTGCCTGTTTGCATGATCCCACCTTTAGAGTCCACATAATGTTGCAGGTTTTAGACTCTAACTTTAGTATACTTGTTATATTTTAAAGTATATTATATATGTTGTTTGCATTCAAAGGTACCATATCTTTCTGTGTATAACACACCCTCGTGTATAAGATACCCCCTCTTTTTTGGGACTAAAAATTGAGAAAATGGGGGGAAATTGCCCAGTGTTGTTGAGCTTTTTTTCAGGGAGGGGAATGCACAGACTCATAGAGCTTTGGGGGGGGGGGGTTGCTGAAGATCGCTCACCCACAAAGCCACCAAACGTCTGAACTCTTCCCGAGAGCAAGCACCAATCAGCCGCCCTATTGCCGCAGCTGCCAACTGCCAGAGGACCTTGATACACCCACCAATAACCCACAAAAAGGCAACTGACAATCTCCTACTCACTGCAGCCACCAATCGCCCATCCCAACTCTCCACTACCCGTGTATAAGACAAGCCCCAATTTTTAGCATAATTTTTAAATAAAACAACAATGTCTTATACATGGAAAAATATGGTATCTTCTTGCATGTGCTATCAGATCCATTGTGACATAGCTCCGTGTCCACAACTTAATGAGCTCAAGGCTGCCATTTTTCAAATGCTCATGAGATCTGAATAGGTTTTGTTACTTCCAAGCTGTGCATACACTGGTTTTTCTCCTCCTCTAATTGCCCTTTATTCATGTTACATTTAGCAAGTCGCTATGTGCTCAGACTGCTTCAGTCTGTGATTTGGGTTCCAATCTGCTTTGTTTTCCCTATTCACTCGCATGGCAAGTTTTCGGTGGGGAGGGTGAAACTATAACTTTTTTACCATTTGGAAAATCTGCAGGAAAAGCTTTGCCATGCTTCTTGGTAATACTGGAAGCCTGTGGTGAGGTGTGCTTGTGTTGTATGTGTTTTGGATGTGTATCCATCCATGTCACATCAGATGTACACTTCTTCAAACTGGCACAAAGCAGATGTGGGAAGAAATGTGACATGAATTGCCTTCCATTTCACCACAAACTTGCAATGCTAATTAATGGCAATAAATGAACTCATGCTACATTTGAGGGCAGCTTCTGGCTGCATAGAATATGCTCAATATTATTAACATTATCATTTATTAAATTTGTATACCACCCTTCTGTTCTGTCCCTGAAGTATAGCTTTAGACACTTCACTTTAATAGATGCAAGCATCTCTTGTGAGATTCAAGGGTGTTTGGCATAAAATAGTTAAAATATTGCGGAATAAGGATGGTTGGTTATGAAAACAATCAGGACATGTGGATATTGTGATATTACATAATGCATCTTCATGTAAGCATGACACATTGAAAACTGACTGAATTTCAGAAAGGCTTCCAGAATTTTCAGATCAGGTGTGGATTTGACAGATCTTCAGTGAATGAGTAGAATTCTGAACCAGTCTCAACTGACGATTTCATCTGCTAACTGTCTCAAAAGAGTTGTGCTCCTTTCCCATTATATAGGTAAAGCTCATGTAGTAGAATCATAAATATTGTGTAGGAAACCAGAAATATAATAAACACCCATTTTATCTACCATGATAGCAGATATTCCAATATACTAGGGGTATGCAGTGACCACCAGATTCAACTTCTGTCTGCATTTGTAGTGTTTGGAAACAAAATGACCTGTTTCAGGGCTGCTGTGTGTCATTCCAATTCAACTTGTTATTCAGGTCCTAAATTGATGCGTTAAACCCAAAAAAGAGAACAGTAGCATGTGCCTCCTCATTTCTTACTACAGCTGGTTAGCCATCTCATAGGGGTTAGCCAACTGTGGAATGAATCACGCAACCATTTTTTTTAAGTGATGGAGGCATCACAAAGTGACTCTCAACCTCAATATACAAGTAGTAAAATAGCCTTGTAAAAAGGATATTCCACATGACCAAATCACTACTTGTCACCCTCTGATAAATTGCTGAACACATTTCAGAACTTAAAATCCAAATCCTTTTTGTGTTTAAACAATCAGGTTGCCTATTCCAGGGCTGCTGAAAAACTGCACTTTGGGCATCTGTTGGATTTTCATATCAGGCAATATATGCAGCCAAAGGTGTAGAAGTGGAATGCTCATATATCCAGGAATTGGGCAACAGTTTCCTCTCTTTGTGCCAGATCACTGATATGTGAAAAATAAGCCCTGAGGTCCAATTCAGAATCCTTTTCTGTTCAGCATGCAGTGGGAACTCTGGAAGAAAGCTCATTTGAGATGAGTCATTGGACATCCAAATGGGAATTCTGCAAGACAGATGAATTTTCCTTGAAAATTTCACACCATCCCTGGTTCCATGTCACATTTAGTGCTCAGGTTTCTGATTGCAGATGAGTCTCATTTAAATCTACACTGTTCCTTATGCTACATGACAACATCAGCACTGTTGTTTCAACATATAATTGGTCATGCTGAATAGATGTTTTAATGGTGAAACTAAAATCTGATATTATCATGATCATATTGTGATCATGGTGTTTGCTTTTATTAGTCTGGTTTAGCATTTTCTTTCACTAATGTTATGAACTTTGAAGTCTTTTCATTTCTTTCACTTTGGTGAAGCAGCACCCTCTCTGCATCTGTTGAATTGTGAAGAATGTGGATACATTAACCTAGAAAAGGTCTACCTTCCTAACATTATGACAAGTATTTGTAAATGCTTCAAATTCCCAAATGCCAGCACTTTTCAGATCTACTGAAATTCAAACTTTTAGGCTTCTGCACTACCAAGAATTTGGAAATTCTCTTGTCAAACGGCTCAATCTCATCTTTCCTATTTCTGCCTTGAATAGGCTAGTCTTTCCAATGATCAAGAAGTATGGCAGTTGTGGTCCAAAACATCTAGAGGCAACAGGTTAGGGAAAGCTGGAATAAAGTGTTTACACATGTGTCAGAGCTGCCCAAGGTCCCAGCTCACAGAGGACCAACGCCAGTTCTTGTTATATACAAAAGTCTTTATTAAGGTTCAGTTTCGATTCCAAAGCCACAGCGCGCAGCTCTACGTCTCAACCCTAGACCGCTGAAGCTCCGTCTGAATCTCCTCCCCCCAGACACCAGTTCAAGACCCTAGCCTTGCTCCACCTCCTCCTTTGCTCCTTTCTCCTCTGGGTCTTTCTGTCCGCTGGGGTGTTGCCCTTTCTGGACTCTTCTGATGCTGATGAGTCCCCGGATTCTTCCCCCTGCCTCCGGTGTGCTTTAGGACCTGGCTCCCAGTCTGCGCTCCCGGCTGTCCCGCGCGCCTGTGCATTTGAACTTGGCGCGCGCTCCCAGCCGGTAACCTTCCTCCTGACCGTTACACTGCTCCTTTCACTGCTTCCTCCTTCGGGAGGGCTAACTGGATCTGACTTCCCCTCTATTCCCTCACTCAGAGACAGGGGCGTGGTCAACCCTGACTCATCTTCTCTTTCCCCTGGAGTGGAAACCGGTCCTGACACCTGGGACTCTTCCCCCCCGCTACGCTCTGGTGGGGAAACTGGTCCCGATCTCCAGCTGCTGCTTTGGGAGTCACCGCTGGTTCCTTGCTCCTGGTGCCTCCCTCCCGGGAACCCCCTTGCTCTGGCTATGGGTGCCCCCTTATATGAATCTTCCGACTCACTGGACAGACTCATGGAATCTCTTGCCCCACTGTCTTCCTCACCTACACTGCCCTCAGATTGTTCCCCTTCGCTCTCCGCTTCCTCCTTCCCCTGTGCCTCCACTCCTGAACCCCTGACAACATGTGTTTCCTGAGCTCTGTACTAGTAATAGGAACCCTCCATTTGAAGTAACAGCTCTACCAAGATTCATGCAGTTTTTATGTGGTCAAAAATGAGTTCCATATATGCAAGAGAATCAGCTTTTCATTGATCCACATTGAGACCAAGGTGACCACAGTGGCTAGGAGGGTGTATTTCCAGCTCCAGCACTTCGCCAACTAAAGCTTTTCCTGTATAGGGATCCATACTTTGGCAACTTCTATATTAGACTGTTGCAATACTTTTTAGGTGGGGATTGCCTTTGAATATCATTTAGAACCTGCAAATTGTACAGAATGCTAGTCACAAAGTTTTAAGGATGTAGTTGAAGGGAAAATAAGCTATGATCTTCAAAAGACAATCTACCAGTGGTTGTAACTTTGTAAACCATATTAATATTTATGAGACAATTTTATGTCACTTTCCAGCACTTGCCTTTTTAAAAAATAAATAATAATCAAAATATAACACAAGTTATCAAGTGATAAGTAGAATTGCCAAGTAGAGAACCTAGCATGTGGGCATTCTGCAGGTTTAATTGCATCCATTTTACTTTATAATAAATAGGTTGAATTCGGTGGATGGATCCTTCAGCTCTGATTGCAGCCTGCATTGCAATCCCAAGATTATCCACTCTCTCATCTATCACTGTGCCAACAGATTTAACATTTGCTTGGTTACACTGATTTCATTATACCAATATTAGCGACTTTTCACTAATCACTGTTCTTGATCAAGTATTTTCTTTCTCATTACTGTTTTATTTTTATAGTGATTCTTACATATTTGAATATGGACTTAATTTTTGCCCGACAAGTCAGTCATTAAGATATTGTCCATTCAATAATACTGGCTGCATGAGCAACTACATTGCATAAGTAAAAGTCATTATGGTATCTGTGTTTTCTGTCTCAAAAGTACTGTGCATTTCTATAGGGGTGGCTGTTTTTATGCATTTGGAGCTGTATATATAACTGGTTTTGGCTACTCTATATGAAAACGTTTGCCCTATTGTTATACAACATTTGGAGAGGACATAAACTGTGTGTGAACATTTTATTGACAGGAAGATGTGCTAAGTTATGCACTGCAAAACTATGTGTCTGAAGGCCACCTAAGGCATATTTGTACTTCCTGCTGTTGCTTTGTTTCAGAAAGTGGAAGGAGGAAATAGACATTACTTAGGACTGCTTGGCATATTTTGGAAAAAACGAGTTCTTGTTTCCCTACCATGTGAACCTATGGAAAACACTTTGCTGTATGGAAGGTGGTCATGTGTCTAAGCATAAACATTTTCATTTTTGTTGGATTGTGACCCCAGTTGATGCAAACCCTTAGCTAACTTTGTAAAGGAGGCTCAAACCATACTGAAAAAGGGCTGAAAGTGCCTCTTTTACCTCTCTAAATCAGTCTTTGAAAAACATTAGAACTCATTCTCAGGAATATTGAGTCTCAATCTTAATTATTTGAAAATGACTTTAAAGTGTTCATTCGAAAAGTGCTGTACCTAATAATAATAACCTCCTGCAATTTTCTGAGCTGCATATCTTGAAGGCCTCTTTTCCTCCCACATATGCACATTTATTCATTTTAGGCCATATTTTACTTATTTCATGTTTTAGTTTTACCACTAAATAACGATTCAGTATTGTGTATACATATATCAAAGAAGATTTATAAGATACATTATTCATGTTCCACATGAAGCACTTGAGTCTTTAATTATAAAATAAGCCTTTTGAAAAACATAGCGTATTTGCCCTTCAGCTATGTCTACCGTGCGGAGGCATACAGGGAAAGCAGCAACATTGGAAAGTAGGTTGTAAAAACACTTCAGTAGCTGGGGAACCTAGATGTATACTGTGGGTCACATGGTGTTTGTTTCTACAATTTTAAATCATTCAGAATTGGCATCCCCATTTGTACTTTTCTAAGGGCATGTTTGCAGAGCACCAGCCATGTCTTCTTGGAAGTGTCTATGTGATTACAGCTTTGCCTCTTGTACCGCCACAGCCAGTTTGGTATGAAAGGTGTGTGTTGCATCTTAGCTGTCTGAAGGATGAAGGCAAAGGGAGTCAATTCTGGGAAGAAAGAACACATAGCAAAATATGGATTGTAGCTATGGCAACAACTTTAAAGTTATTCGACATGGAAAAGTAAAAATGTACTGATGTGCGCATAAGAAGAGCCTTGTTGGAATGGTTTGAAGGACTGTCTAGTCCAGCATTCTGTTCTCACAGTAGCCAACCAAATCCCTATGGGAGTCTGCAGGCAGGATGTGAATGCAACTGTACTCTTCCCACTTGCTATGCCCAGTGAATGGTAGACAGTGACACAGTGCTGCTGACAAAACAAGAACAAAGAACTTCAAAGGCTAACAATTATCCAAAACCCTGACAGGACTAATACTGTACAGAAAACAGTCCTTGATTTTGTATTCCCCAAAGAGGTTTCTGTTTTCCTGCCTTGTTTGCAGGGCACTATATAATTTCCATATGTTGGGCTTACGTTATTGTTTCAAGGTGGCCAAGGGAGGTGTGTTTCCCTCCCCACTTTCATTCATTAAAACAGTTCTCTGTTAAGTATTTATCATTCTGCAGTCTCTCCAGCTACCTGTGCTTCCTGGTCTAAAAAAGACCCATAGGAAGAGGATGCCTTCCCCTTTGATGAAGAAAGGTGAGGAGGGTGGTTATCAAATGCTTGAAACTGGTGCACTCCCTGATTTTGTTTGGAAGAAAAGTCATTTTCCTTAAAAAGAACTCAGTCTCCTTAGCTTTCTGACATTACAGGAAAGTCTATCAGAAGACACCTAGAATTTTCCAGAAGTGGAGACACTTAGGAAAGTGTAGACTACCAGAGAGGAGAATTGTAGAATGAAAAGGAGACACTTAAACATCACAAAAAAATCTCAGCCACTTCAAAAGCCTTCAGAACAGTGAAATGTTCTAGACCCATTGATAATTTGCAAATACAATTCATTTTCTCATTAAATGGTGGTTTTAAAAATCAGATTTTATTGACACAGCATTAGTAATGAGATTGCCAATGCTGTGCTTAAGAGCTGGACTACGCAAAGAACAGAATAAGTGTAAAATCCACATATGAAAAAGAGGACCGCACCACTTTGAACCATAGGTGCTCTTCTGCCCACTGTAATGAAATTGCCCAGCAGACCAGAATGGAAGCTTCTGACTCCAGGTCCGACCACAAGACTCTGCCTACTAGTGACCCACTGATTGAATGGTTCAAAAACTAGGCTTTTGGCAGGCAATCCCACCCTGCAATGTAACCAGTTGGAGTGGCCCCACACATCCTGGCTGCCTGGGTGATAGTGACTGACCTTCGAGGGGCCACAATCGCCACCCAGCCAGTATGGGATTAGAGGCTAATTTGCCATGAAAAGTAGGAACCTCATTGCAAGGGGGGAGAGAGAGTAGGAATACATTCAAACCCTTGGTCCATATTAAGAAGCTCTGTTGATATTATAAATGAGAAAGAAAACAGGTAGGTTACATAAAAAAGTAAAATGGTTTATTCTCTAATTAAACTGAAGAGGAACATCAAAGAGGATTCCTCATTCAAGTGTGGCCATGTGGTGCTTAGGTCCCCTTCTAGCATAGGTGCCAGGGCCAAGGGGCCCTGGGTGCCATAGCTACCACATTTCTTTAAAATTTTGATAGGTGTGGGATTCAACTTAGTTTACCCATGGTCACACTTCTAGGGCAGTGTTTTGACAATCATAACACATTCTGTACAACAGCACATCATATCCAACATGTGCACAGAGGAAAATGGCCTGCTGTTACCTTTCAAGCACCCAGAAAGTAAAAGAGTCTTTCAAACTATTTCTGGAAAAACAGAGCCATGAGGAGAGAATTACTGGTCAGCACACAGAGGATGTTTGAAATACAACAACTAGGTTGCTATAACTGAGGGGGCTAGGACGTTGGATCAGGTAATTGTGAAAATGGGCATTTTGTTCTACACAACATTATCTTCCATGCTTTCTCCTTATCAAATTATATAGAGGGCTTAGTATGACAAACACACAAGAAATGGGTTTCATATGTTAATTGTGTCAAGCATACTGAGATCACAAAAAACACTAAACAAAAGAATTGCTAAAAAAAGTTGGGATTTTGCTTTAATGGCAAAGTGGACATACTATATGGGAAAAACAAAAGACAGTAACAAGATACCTTTATGTTAAATTGGGAACCATTTTTTGGACATTGCATAAAAGCATATTGCTTTTCCAATCAAAAGGTGGCCTTGGAATATTTTAAGATTTTATATGGTACAGATGCTTTAGAGTAAATAGCATAAATAATTGACTTTATTTATACTTTTGATTTTTGTATGTATTTGGTTTTTGTGTCTTTCCCCCTTTTATTCTGGTATTGTCAAAATAATATAATAAATGAAACAACAGGTGGAAACAAACCAGAATCAATAAGCAGTAACTAGAACATCTGCAATATATATACACACACAAAACAGCAGAGGAGCAATGAGAAAAACAAAGTGATGGTGGATAAATGAAAACGACTTGTTTATCTTTAGGACAAGGACAAACACCATGCATACTAGAAAGTGGCTTCAGACATAGTTATGTGAAGGTAAAAACAACAAAGAGACTTGCCGCTTCATAACGACTAACAGATTAATTGTTGCATTACAGTATATGCCACAATAAATCTGTTAAAGTGCTACCAGACTCTTTGCTATTTCTAGTGCAACACACGCAATTATCCACCCTGAATTATGCACTCAAGTGTTCTGAAAGCAGCTTCAAACATTGTGCATCAGTCTGAAGCTTCCCACAGAGCACAGGCAGCAAGCATGGAACACACACCCTGCGATATATGAAAGGTCACAAACTTCCACTCTTCAGGACAGGAGAAACTGCATATTGTTGGCTGCAAAAGAGTAATAAAACAAAACAACTTTGGAGGGAAAGAGAAAGCAGAGGTCTGAGAAAAGGTGGGTGGAATCTTGGCGGAAATGGAGTGGAAGTCAGGGAATTCCTAGCAAGTGTCCTGTGCTTTTAAACAGGTCCATTAAAGGATGAAATTGCACCGCCAATGTACCAAAACCTGTTCTCTAATTCCTTGAGAGTTTTATTCCATCACAAAAGAGGTTTCTGTTTTTCTTTGTCATTTGTGGGGCACTTTAGGATTTATTTATTTATTTATTTATTTAAAAAAGAATTTCTTTAAAATTTTGATAGGTGTGGGATTCAACTTAGTTTACCTCACTGTGTTTGTGAGCTTTTCTTATTCTTCCCATAAAACATCCCCCCCCCCTAAAACACTTCTTCATAATTTGAAAAGCCCTACGGGAATTCTTCTATATGTATTTTTTGTTTAAATATTGTTATTTTTAAAAAAATCCCTCTCTTCAACTAAAAAGGTTCCCATAGTATAGCAATTGACATATCACTACAAATAAGCAGACATTACTTCGTGACACCTTCCCATATGCCTTAATTGAAGTGAAGGAAGCCAGAGAGAGTGGGTACTACTCATCAATTTTG
This sequence comes from Podarcis melisellensis, assembly GCF_964234715.1. Classification (NCBI taxonomy): domain Eukaryota; kingdom Metazoa; phylum Chordata; class Lepidosauria; order Squamata; family Lacertidae; genus Podarcis; species Podarcis melisellensis. Next base: position 53,708,914 of record NC_138528.1, read on the forward strand.
TTTTAAAGGAAAGTATTTCCTTTCACCATTTTTTAAAAAATATATATAAATAAATAAAAAGGCAAAGCCTTTCCGCAGTGAATTCTTTAAAAGAGTTTAAGAAGAAGAAGAAGTTTTTTTAAAAAAAACAAAACAGAGTGCTAGTAAAAATACGAGTCAAGATAGCCAAGGGGAGAATGGCAGAGCCAAAGGCAAAAGTTACCAGCCATTTGCCCATGCAGTTTGGAAGTGAAAGGAAAGGGTGGTGTAGAATAGAAGATACCAAGAGACAGCTATGCAGGAGTAAAGTTAAGCAAGCTTGAAAGTGGAAGCTAAATAGCCCGTGTTTCTCCAGTCTCTGCAATGCAGGAGATCTGTCTCTGCACCAAAACAGGTAAGTTGCAGCAACACAAAAGAATAGGCCTGGATAGTTCCACACAACACTTTCCAGTATATAAGAGAACGCCTCTCCCTCACTGTTTTTCCTATGCTTGCACATACATAGATATGACTCTTTGAAACATGGAGAAATTTATTCTTTAACAAAGGGGTGCAAAGACTAAAAATGGCAAGAGCATCATTAGCAGCATTGTTGGGCTACTCGGAACACATCATATTGAGGAGTAAAACTTGTATATCTTTTATTTAAAAATCTGCATAAATAATTAAACATGGCTTCTGGTATAAGTTGGCCTAAATAAAGGATTTGAATGTGTTTCACCACTTACTAATCAAGCTGAGTCTTCATTCCCCTTGATGAATACAATCTCATGCACCCAGCTAAATGATACACTGTGCTTATGTAGCCATGTTTTGATTAGGCACAGATGCATTTAATTAGCAGTTTGTTTGATCAATTAGAAAATGAACCCTAAAGTCACCTACTTGCGTAGATCTGCTTTGAACAAGAATTTTAATCTTAGTGATGACTCCTAAAGAAATGAAGGGGAAAGAATATAATTAAACCATTAGCACATGGGGGGAAAGCCTTTGCTAGGTGTGAAGCAAGGAAAGCAAAAAAAGCTTTAAATGCTAAACATATAGATTTCCAAACAAAGCAGAGAGTCAAGTGGCTCATGGGGTGCGCAATGGGATATGAAGCTCTAAACTGAACCCCCATCATTAGTTCTTTGAATATTCTCTCAATCAGTAATGACCGACTGTGAAATTTTCACAAGTGCTGGGAATTGATTTTCTCTCCTCCTACTGAAATCAATGGTGAAATTCCCATTGACTTCACCACTGGAGCAGAGTTAGATCAATATTTGAGTGCTCTTGAAAATACCATCTGACGTAAACATCATTATTATGTGGCTACAGAATTTATGGTGTTGCACCTTCACTTTTCATGGGGATTTGAATTATAAAGAAGTTCCAGATTACACCAAATTATTGTTATATTTATGTATGTAGGACTTTACATAGTACCATTATGACACATGCCAGTCCTAAGATGCACACAATATAAAATAGACTCTCTGAAACGAGACATAGGAGAGACTTGGAGGCATGGGTAGACAGGAGAAGAATGAGTGATTACTTAATTTCCAAGTACTTTAACTTAGTTACAATAGCAACTGGGAGCATGGAGACCCCCTGTTCTCATCACAGAGCTACAATTTCCAGAATGGTTTAACACTCAAACCTGCTTCCCAGGAGATTCTGAAGATTGTAGCTCTCTCAGGGTAATACAATCATGCCAACAACAATCAACACCCTTAAAAACTACAGTTCCCAGAATTCTTTAGGGGAAGCCATGACTGTTTACAGTGATACGATACTGCTTTAAATATATAGTGCACATGGTGCCTTAGTTTATACCAGAATTCACCATGATCAAGTTCCTTAAGTATCCTTAGTCACTTATTGGAATTCTCACCTCAAGGAGGCTCACCTGGTACTACTAACTTCATTAATATATTTTCAGCACTAGGCGAAAAACATTTTACTCAAGTTCCCATACCTATTAACATCTGAGGAGATTTTTTTTTTTTACCCCATAATTTTGTAATTGTTTGTATAGACTTGTATTACTATTCTGCCATTTTAGCATTCAAGACAATGTGTAGTGAATTATTGTATTAAATGACAAAATATTTATCCTACAGTATACAGGATTTAACTATAGAAGGAATCCCCCCCCCTGTAGTGCCTTTCATGAGTTAAGTCCTCTTATTTTCTTCTTCTTCTTTACTCTGTAATTTGAGCTCTGGTGTGATTATCAATTTATAACAGTAAAACCAAAGTGTGGCAAGATTAAATCAGCTGTGCAGATACACACAAGTATTTTGTTGCAAAGCTGAGAATGAACCAGCTGGTCCCCGTTAGAAAACCATTAAAAAATCATTCCTACCTGGACACTATTTTCTGAGGTGATGCTCACTTTTTCTTTGATAGCAATTAAGACCAGCATAGCTCCTCTTTCTCAACAAACTTTCTGCAACCCTGAAACCTTGATGCTACTAAGTTTTTTGTTGGGCTTTTTTTCCCCTCGAGGAGGACAAATGTAATATTCCATACTGTTTGCCTGCACTGTTGGAGCATTTTATTAAACTGGTGTTTTTATTTTCCCTGAACGTCAAACTGGCAGCCTCTAAAATTCCCTACTCACAGGCTGTCTGCAAAAAGTGCCCTTTACTGTCAACAAAGGTGTGTCTAGAATAAGCACTTTTTCACCCTCTGTTGGGAATGGTTTCCTGCTGCCAAGTTGAGGGAGCAGATGTACTTGGATCACAGATAAAAATGTGGACAGAAGAGGAAATTCTATTTTAATGGAGGAATATACAGTAGTTAAGGTATAGAATATTATGTATTTATTGAATCAGTTTATATCCGCCATTCATCCTGAAGGAGCCCAGGGTAGAAAATGCAATGACAACAACAACAACAATTCAAAACATTCTAGAAATAGTTTGAAACATTCTTTCAGGGTTGCCAAGCACGGCATCTTTTGGCCATCAAATGCCTTGTTAAACAGGAATGTTCTTACCTTCTCCTGAAAGTCAATAATGAGGGAATTCCACAAACAGGGAAGCACCACTGAAAAGGCCCTGTCATGGATCACTTATTGGTAGGGGCACCGAAAAGGCCTCACCTGATTATTTTAGGATTCAAGAAGGTTGATACAGAGGAAGGACCTAATTTGATATATTTGATAAGCCATTTAGTGTTTTACATGGTAATACTACCACCTTGAATTAGGCCTAGTAGCTCACTGGCAGCCAGCACAGTGCTTTAAAGACCAGCAAAACATAGTCCCATTGGGCTGTCCCACTTACTAGCCTAGCATCCACATTTATAGCAGCAGTCTTCAAGGACAGCCCCCCATATAGCAAACTTCAGTAGTCCAGGACTGTTTTGGAAGGGATATTTTATTAATAGGTTTGAATGATATTGTGAATGGTTCCAGGGCTGAGGCTGGGAATGTTAACGGCTGAGGCTGGTGAGCACCCATAAAATGCATGTGCTCAGCCTTTGGGGCCTTTTCAGAAGATAACAGAGTTGTTCTGCCTAAGTTTCTGTAATTGCAGATAGTATTGATTTTCTGGCTAGGCCTAGTATAAAAACTTTCTCTCCATGCTCCAGGTTCTGAAGTGTTGTAAACCAAGATTTTGGCACAGCTACCCATGACCCCAGCCTTGTAGACCACTACTATTAATTAGAAAGACAGAGTACATTGTATCGCAGTGCCCTTCACCTTTAAGCTAAAGCATTAATATTGGCTACAATCCAGTGCACTCCAATCCCACTGAGCACAATAGAACTTATTTATAAGCAGACATGGATAGGATATTAAGATTTCACTGTTAGTAGAGCTCAGGTCCCCTGAAGCCTGCCATCAGTTATTCTGGGACAAAATTACTGGGCTGATTTCAGAGCCTGGTCTCCTAGGCCATCAATGCAGATGCTGCAAAATGCCCAGATATGAACCAAATATATTTGTCCATGAACCAAATATCTTTGGAAGGGTTTTTATAAGTAGAAATGTTTATCTATGGGAGAGATATTGGGGGACTTGGCTATAAATAGATGCCATGATTCCTACTGCATTTTTGCTCTTATAAATTTGTTCTGTCATCTCAATGACAATCCAAAGATGTACCCTCAGGTCTGAGGAATTATTATGGATTTGGACTGAATGCAAAGGAGGATGCAGGATAAATCGACATGTTAAATTGTTTCTGAAAGCTGCAACCACTAAATCAAATACTAGGTTGCTAAGGGAGATATGTTTTTCTATTGTTCACTAACCTGTAGCAAGTAAATAAGATAATAAAGAGGAAAGGGAAGCCTTAGCCACAGATGGCCTAACAATTAAGTAGAGTGAGGTGGCTGCCTTGGACAGCTGATTTTGGGTGTCGTGAAAGGGAACAATTTACGATTATTAAATTTTTGCTGCCAGGAAGTGGTAGAGACAAGAGATTTTCTTTATCGGGTGTCAAAATAAGTTGACTGGTCTTAGTAACAGGGAATTTGATGTGGAGGGGGCATTTTCTGTTCTGTCTTAGCCAGCAACTTTTATTGGGCCAGTCTTCATCTTAGCAGATGTGTAACATGATTAGAGTGGTGAATGTTTAATGCAAATCAAATATGTACATAAAAAGTAGCCTTTGCACATATCAAAACAATCCAAAAGAATTTCCTCCTTTATAGTTGGAAACTTTATTATTAGAAATTTACAATATAGTCTTAGAAGGTTACTGGCTGTTCAACAGCATAAAAATAAAATTGCATTTCTTTGTATGGCATTGTTGTAAATGGAGCGTGTTGCTATTGTTGCTTAAATGAGTCAGTGAAATTATTGTGGTGGACAGGGGTTTGAGAAGTGGCTTTTCATTGCAGGATTCTTTTTCAGTTTCTTTCAATTTCAGATATACAATTCAACTGATTATTTTTTCCCCTCATCTGCTAATGATAAAAAGATCTGCACTGATCAAAATTTGCCTCTTTATATCTTTTTGATGTGCAAGTACGTTGCGTGTTTGCTCATCTTAGCATTTGTAGAGGCACAGTTGAGAGTTGTTATTGCTATTTTTAAGGAGGGAAAACCTGGAATCAAACTTCTTACCTGCATATAACTGTCTAGCGGTGTTTTATCTGCGCATTCCATAGCCAGCCTGCAGCTGTTGATCCTGTTGGAAGTAGGTCAGAGGAGTAACCCTTTGACTCAAAAATGCCAGTCATGTTCATTCCCCAGATATGACTCATGATCCCTGGAAGCAAATTCGACAAGCAAACTGAAGTAGAAGATGTTACAGCTACAGGATGATTTTGGGGAATGAACATTTTAACTGAATAAACACTGTGATAAATTGGGGCATCATTTGATTGCAGATTAATCATCTTAATTAATCAAAGCTAGCCATCTTGAGATGCATATGGAGTAGACAGCAGGAGAAAGAGCATATGTCCTGTGTGGGTTGCTGTAGCAAGTCAGGGTAGAACAAAAGGGGAACCAACACAAGCTTTTGTGCCTAATGATGTTCTCTTGCAGAGTGACCCCAAGTAATGCAAAGTGTTCTTTCTGCCTGTGTTTTTGCTGACCATGCTCTCCCCAGCATATCAACTCCAAAAAGTCCTGGGATATGTATATTCCTAGGAACCTGAAATCTCTATGAACAGACAAGCACCCTGCAAAACTACACATTCACAGGCATGCTGACAAGTTTGATTTACATTCTGAGGGCAATCAGAATCTCTTGGGGAAATGATAATTCATAATTCACCTGAGCATTAAGGGCCAGATAATTATGAAATTTAAGAAGATCACTACTTTCTCCAAAACCTTAGATTATTTGATAGTCCCCTTTTCAGGATATTTTTCAGGATATAGTGAAAGACTGACCCCTGACTTGGAACAGCTTATAATTCCAGTCTCAAGCTTCTTCTTAGATTCTGACTCAGTTGAGTTCTTATACAGAGAAATTAGGTATGAGCCTTGAAACTTAATGACACCCTTAAAAAGGTAAAGGTGCGTACCTAACGCCCCTGAGCGTTAAGTCCAGTCATGAATGACTCTGGGGTTGTGGCGCTCATCTCACTTTACAGGCTGAGGGAACCGGCGTTTGTCCGCAGACAGTTTTTCCAGGTCATGTGGCCAGGATGACTAAGGCGCTTCTGGTGAAACCAGAGCAGTGCACGGAAACACCATTTACCTATTTATCTATTTGCACTTTGACGTGCTTTCGAACAGCTAGGTTGGCCAGAGATGGGGCCAAGCAACGGGATTCGAACTGCCAAACTTCTGATCGGCAAGCCCAAGAGGCTCAGTGGTTTAGACCACAGCACCACCCATGTCCCTTTAATGACACCCTTAGCCACTGTTAAACTAGGATTCGGGAGGTAGGACCCTCAGAGCAGACTGACTGAAGATCCGCCTATATTCAAAGCCACCAAGCATGAAATCTCTTGAAGAATTGCCATGCAATATACACAAATCTCCACAGTCTTCTGGCACAGCTCCAGTAGTCCTGCCAGGAAAATATTGAAGAATGATGAAGTGCCAGACTGCAGGCTATTTCTTTACATTGATCAGGGAAGACATAAAACTGCATAATGTATATGACAACAGTGTCTCATACTGAATGCAAACCAACTGTGAAAAAGACTGTAAATTAAAAGTGGAGACACCATATGTACTTTTCTTTGTTTATTTGTTTGTTACACAAGAAAATCATTGGTAAAAACCAATTTAAAAGAAAATAACCCAATATAGGCAGGAGACCTGGTAAGAAGATAACAATGACTCATTCCATGCCTGGAACTTGTTAGTCCAAGTTGGCTGCTGCTTAGAAGTTCTTTATCATTCAAAACACCCTCCCGCTGTCTCTGGGCCTGCTTCCTAACTTTCCTTGGGAACTTTGATTCGTGAGCATCTTCCTACTCATTGAATAAATGTACTTATAAACCAGGGTTGCCATATTTCAGAAAGTGAAAATCCAGATGCAAAAGTTGTTGAGCTTTCTTTGCAAAATCTTAAAATATTGACGTTTTTTGAGCTAGTTTTAAAGGAAATTTGCCAAAATCTAGACTTCTAACATGGGTTGCCATATGTCTGGATTTTCCTGGACATTTCAACGATTTCCACCCAGACACTGTTTCCAACTGCCGTATTCCATCTATGTCTGTGAAATTCAGGACATATGTCTGCCCTGTTATAAATTACATTTACCTTGTGCCTCCTGGTCAACTGTTAGCTGAGCTCATCTTCACCCTTTAGCCCTTGTGAGTTTTATGTTATGACCTGTTAGGACAGGGCAAAGAACAAGAAAGGGTAGAAGGAAGAGAGCATGCAAAAATTGCTGTTGCAGACTACAATTGATGCTACAGGAAATGGAGGTGCTGTGCAATTCTTCTTACAACTGATCTGAAAATGACTCATGCTCTAGATTTCAGTTCCCATAACTTCTTTTGGGGCTTTTTGGGTTGCTAATATTATTATAGACCTGACTCTCCCAGGAAACTCAAGCCCCACAATTTTATTGACAAAATATTTAAGGGTTGGGGGTTGGGGTTCTGCTCGCTCACCCCTTGTGATGTTATTTTCTCTGGAACAGATAAGATATTCTAGGTTCATCAACATGACACCCACAAAATATCTCAATAAATATCCCTTCAAAAATCCACAGTGAATTAGAGACTGTTGGCTCACCCTCTCCTACAATGAACATGGCTCCTTAAACATGGCCACATTTCATTGGATGCTATAAGTGGGTACACACTCTTCTGTTTTGAGTGGTGCAATGGCCATACTGTGTTATGCCACAGTCCCAAATAACAACAGCAACAACGTAGTGCTATGCCATGCCCCATGACACTCAGTTTGTAACTGACGCCTACAGCACTCTTTCCACATTCCAAATATGCCTCTTGCCCAAAATGTTTGATGACTCTGGTGTATATTATATCCAGTGCTATATTTTTTTTTGAAAAAGAGGTGCCAGAACTCATCATGAACTCACCCTTGTTCTTTTAGAATGGCAGTAGTGCTCACCTAAAAGGTACCAAAAGTGAGTTCTGGTGAGTCCAGCTGGGGAAAAGCCCTGATTATATCCCATATTCTGTGACTTTGGTAACATTCTGTGGCTTTGGTAATGTTAACGTTTTGTAAATAATACCCATTGCCAGCTTATTGTCAGCTTATTGCCAGTCATATTGTCTTATAGCTTTTAATATTTCCTCATAAACCATGCAAAATATCACCCAACTGCTTTTCTTTTTCTTTTTGCATATATTGGTATGTGAAAAGGGAAGCCCTTACCCCAGCAGTGCACCTTCTGGTATTTAAAACAATCTCTCACAGCAGGACGCAATAGCACTTGAAATGATTAAAACGAGCACTAAAATGTCATTATAGACTAATGAAATCCTGTCATCAAGCAACACAGGCAGGGCACTTCTGTCAGACTCTAGAAGTTGCAATAAAAATGAAGAAAGTGAAGTTGAAATTTTGGATAAGGGAAGGGAACTAAGGGGACTAATATCAACAATATTTCCCCTTCCCTTCCTCCTACTCCCACCCCCATCTACTAACACAGAATGCGCTGCTTTATCTGAAGGAATATGTTGTACAGCATAGTGCCCCTGAAGCAACATATTTATGGGATCCTATTCTATCTGTTCCGGAAGAAGTTTCACTCAACTTAAAGGTACTCTGCTACTTATGGATCCATTACTGACCCTTGCTTAGTTTCCCTGTATGGACAGAAATAACATGGTTTTAGTTGCCTATGCCCTGGAAATCTCTAGGTTGCCAGATTATTAACTGGGACCAGAAGATCTGAGCATTTTACACAGATTCTAGCCCAAGTGCACTGGCTGCCAATTACTTTCTCTGCTCAATTCAAAGTGCTAGTTGTGACCTCTGAAGCCACAGGACCCCAGGACCCCAAATACTGCCTTTCCACACATGAATCAGCCTAGACACTGCAGTCATCATCAAAGGCTTCTACTTTATGCTTCTGTTGAAGCATAAAGATGGCAATAGCTCAAGAATGAAATCATAGGTTTCATGTTTTAGTTATTGGATTGTTCCTGGAAAAAAATATCCTCATGAGCATATGTGTGAGCATATTGCACAAGTGAATGACTTCCATTTCAAACCTGTAATCTGCAGAACCAGACAGCTTCTACTCTCTTGTTAAAAAAGCAAGCAGTTCAGTTGCATAACATATCCTTGCAGCTTCATAGAATACAGCATATAACTCACATGAGCAATCTTTTGCCTGGAAAATGTGCAGTGAATAGGGATGGAAGGAGCTGTCCATTTTGGTTCCCTCAGTTTCTCATTTTTTTTCCTATCTTAAGTTCAGTTTTCCACATTTCTGCAGCAATTTGCACTTTTTAATTTTTTAAAAAACATGAAAATCCATCAGCATTTGGCAAATGTACATATTTTTGCAAGTGATTTCTCCTACTATAATGCACGTTTTATGTTATTTTCAACTAATATACTCATTTTTATGCATACTTTCCCCTAACAGATGCATTTGTGCTGACACTGGTTCATTGGGGAGCTATATCTCAAAATTCAGATATGTGTGCATTTCAAAGGATGCTGGTGTTTTGGTTCTCATGTGGTTTTGGAAAGTGTAAATTTTATGGATTCACCTTTAACTGCAAACTGCATCTAATTTCTCTCCCATTTCTAACTATGAGCAAGCCTGATGAATTCTGCTTGCTTCCCTGTTATGGCAGATAAAATGAATTTGCCACGGCACAACTGCAATTAGTGAAATGCATGTGTCTGTGTTATTTCTGGAGGGGTAATAATTCCGTGTTGAACTCTGAGCTCATAAATTGCTTGTCACTGTCACATAATGACAGGAAACTTTGGCGTCCCTAATTCTGCCCACCGCAAAATCTCCCTCCTTCCTTCTTTCTCAGCTGTTCTGCCAGAACATATGAGAATTCAAACAATGATGATTGGTTTCCATTGGTACAGAGCTATCCTCTGGAACATTGAGGGAAGTGATAGTTCAAGGCTGCTCCTTTTCCTCTTTTCATCATTGCCTAGTGTTGTTTTACTTTGCTCATTGCAGAAAGAAACAGATTATCCAGTGTGTGGGCTGGCAGCAGCCAGCAGGCTTTCTCATTTTTCCTGCAGTACAACCCAGTGGGGATTTCCAGCAATTTGAAACGTGTATGCATTCTGGCTGATCTGTCGTCATCGCCACCATTGCCCGCAGTGCATACCCATAAATTCCCAAGGCAGACATGCCATTACACACAATATGATTTGTACTGCAGCAGCAGCTGGTGAGATAGAGAGATCTCACAGGATGCTGCACAGGAGGAGAAATATTCCCGCACTGGATCAGTCCATTGGGTCATTAAACCTCAACCATTGCCTCTGGCAGTGGCCAATAGTGGAGGCTTCAAATGAAAACACCACAGAAAGTATTGGGCACAGTGAAGAAGGTAAAAAAGGGCAGCGCTTGCTTGAACATGCCATTAACTATCAGCTTCCAAATTGCCATCCATTCACACATATGAACACATACACACATGTAGAGGAGACCTGGTGTGTGTTTGAATGTTGCACTCTCAGGAATGCTGGTTCATACTATGCTTGAAGGTGCCACTGCAGTTTAAACTTGGTATGCAGACTGCACATAATAGGGCAATTTCACTGTACAGTAACATGTTCTAGAGCAGCCTTTCTCAACCTGTGAGTCCCTAGTTGTTGTTGTTGTTGAACTACAACTCCCATCACCACTAGCTAGCAAGGCCAGAGCTCAGGGATGATGGGAGAGCTAGGGACCCACAGGTTGAAAACGGCTGGTCTAGGATCACTCTCTGAATTATGTTAGACCACACCCATTTTACTCTATTCCTCGTATTGTATGCAACACATCAGCCGTATATCACAGCCAACCAGATGATCACATGGTGGGCTATAAAAGAGGAGACACATCAAGCAAAGCACTGAGAGACAATGCATGGCTAGAGAACTGTGTACAGTCTGGGTGTATTAGATTGATCGGGCTACTTCAGTGTTTCGTAGGTCAGTTTAAATTGAAGCCACCAGACAAGGGATCTTGAACTTCACCAACAAAGACCAACTGCCTTCTTTTTACACCCTCGAGGTTATATAAAGTGTTGGGCACATTATAATTGGATGCTACTTGCTGAGCAAAGTGTTTATTTTCTTAGTAGGTGGGAGACAGTGGATTGCACCTTTTACGAGGCCTTTATGGTAATATTATTATAGATAATCGTGCAGGAGAAACCACTCAAATGCAGCAATTAATGTCCAATTTGCTTTTCAGCAGCCCAAGGCTGAACTGCTGTGGTTGTAATCCAGTTTAATGACTGCTTTAGGGGGGGGGAAATGTCATCTGATAGATGTTTTGCTTTTATAATGGGCATCTTTGCAATCTTCCCAGTTGCCATCACTTAGCGCAACTAAATGAGCACATTAAAGGGAGGCAGAATAATGCACAACTATGGAAAACTGTAGCTGAGCTGAGGAGTTATTTTTAGCAAGACGATACTGATGACTAGTGGTGAGAGCAAGAGTTGCCTTCAGGAAAGTTAGGATTTAGAATTCATTATTGCCTGGGAATTATAGACAACATCTTTAGCCCTTCAGAACTCAGAGATTATTTTCTGCATGTTGCCTTGATTTCTAAGGCTAGTAAAGGAGGATTACTTCTTTGGGACATTGGCCTACTAATCAACAGTAGTGAACGCTCTCATTAAAGTGTACTGCTTCATACCTAATTCCTTTCCTCCACTGATTTGATATTTTTGAGCATCCTTTATGCAGACAAAGGTTTAGACCAGAGACAAGCATGCTAATGAATGAATAGCCTTTTGTCAATAGTTTATGTGAGCACAGCTCAACTATTTTAGGTGGCACAAACTCAAGCTTGCTTATACTGATAGCTCATAGACCTGGTGGGCTACAAAACTGCAACACTACAAAGCTCCAAAAAGTCTGGGTTGTTCTGTGCTGGGCTGAGCAAGAGTAAGGCTCAACAAGAAGCTATTACCTGGACAGAACTATATGAAGCAGATTATCAAGCAGCAAAGGTAAACAAAGTACAGTGGTATCTCAGGTTACAGGTGCTTCAGGTTACAGACGCTTCAGGTTATGAACTCCACTAACCCAGAAATAGTACCTCGGGTTAAGAACTTTGCTTCAGGATGAGAACAGAAATTGCGCGGCTGCAGCAGTGGGAGTCCCCATTAGCTAAAGTGGTACCTCAGGTTAAGAACAGTTTCAGGTTAAGAACGGACCTCCAGAACAAATTAAGTACTTAACCCGAGGTACCACTTTATCCATATCTACTACTACAGTGTTCAAAAATACAGTATGTTGCTACCACAGCTAACCCACAAATTGTTACTATGTTGCCATCTTACCAATGAAACAAGATGAATGCATATATCAACAGGAAACATATTGTTGCACAGGGACACTTGAAGATCCAAGAAGAATATCATTGTTCTGCTGATTGTGACTGTTGTCTAGCCAATCCAGCAATGTTGAACTCTCTGTCCTTCAGCTGATGGTAATTAGGTGACTCCACCTCTGCATTCTGCAGGGATTGGCTGTGTAACCACATTCCCCATGGCAACTGCCAATCCAGCCAGATCTCTACCTGCCCCACACCTGTCAAGGCAGGAGGTTAAGGTAAACAGTCTCATGGGCCAAGCTGGAATCTGTGCTGTGCTGGATTTGGCCTATAGGCCAGAGCTACCCCACCCCTAGCATATAGAGAAGAGTTTTCATGATTCCTATATTGTATCACATAACACCAGAAGGCTAATGAAAGTGGACTAAAGAATATATTTGCCAATGTGGGTTGAGTTAAATGCATGGCAATAGTTCCACAACTTGGAATATACTTATAAACAGGATTCCATGGCATATAAAGCCTCTGCTTTGCTAAAGCCAAGCAGGTATAGGTCTGGTCAGTGCCTAGATAGGAGCTTTCTGGGAAGCACATGAATACTGGGTCCAAGAGAGAGTAAACAGTGACATGTAAATGTGAGAAATAAAAACTATTTCAGTAAAGATGAAAGTCTATGGATCTGCTGTCTGGGTTCTTCTCATATCGCTGCTTTGGTTGTGAACAATGACCTTAGATGATTCCTCTTTGTTAATGGAAAGTTCCAACCAGCATTCCCTCTCCCAGTTCCCATGGGAAAGCTATTTTGCTCCTACATATAACAAGCAGTAGATGTTAGCATATGTGCACAAGTGTTTGGCATTAAGGAGAAGCTCTTCTGTAATTAAGATCTTAGATAATTACATGATTACTTTATTTTGCAGCTTCAACAACACTCCCCTCAAAATATTTTAAATCAAACCTTAGTTTGTAGAAATTAATTAGAGCACTTGGTTAAAGCTTTCTGTGAAATCACAGAATTAGGACAGCCTGCCATCATATTAGGATATTTGTCTCTTTGCTCAGATCCAAAAGGTAAAAAGTCTGTTGCCTTTTAGAGCAATACAAAGTTTTCCTTCCCGTATCAGAGAAACTTGTGCGTATGTCATTAGCAGTTATCCACCCAGGCTACTTTGCTTGCTTAAGAAGACCTGCTTTCCTTGTTGCCTTTTTCCTCTATCTTCACTGGTGACTTCCTTAGAGGCTGAGCAGTCAGTCCTCAGCTTCCTTTTTGTGTTCCTCAACTTCTTAATGAGCATCTGAAATGCATATGTTGGTAGATGCCTCACTTTGATCTGCATATAGACTGATTGCTACAAGGACTCTTTCCTCTAGCATTTCAAATATTTTAGATATGAGTTATCCATGTAAATCTTAATAAATATTTATTTCCTCCACGGATAACTCTGGCAACAGTACAGCTTGTACTTTTTAGTTTTATTATAAAGGGGTGATCTTGTAGTTGTCAATGTTGATTTAGATTGGTGGAAAACCTCAAATCTGTGGGCCAAAATCAGAATCTCTCTTCATTTCAATGGTAGTTTTATATTGACATTTCAATTAACAAATGTCTTTCTCTGACTTCAGTCCATCTATCAACCCATTATTATTTATTTGTTTATGGTAACTCCAGCCCTATTTTATTGGTTTATTCCAGGAAAGAGATCCTAAATGATGTCAAGTGTTGTCTTTGAAGAACCAAAGAATTTGATCATTCTCATACCGAGATGGTTTGGTCATGGTTGTCCTGACTATTCAAAATGTATTATTTCTGTTTAGTGTCCATTCAAGAATGTGCTTCACGAATTGATAGTGTCCAGAGAGAAAGAGAGATGATACCTATCATTAATGCATCACCTTGGAATCTGGAGCAGAAACTTGAGCTTGATAAGAGAACATGGGACTGGTGTCCACTAGGAAGGCAGGCTTGGGGAAATCTGTCTCTAGCATTGAGACACCTGTCTTGGTGCTTCCAGCTCTAGCATAATGCAGCCCCCCCGCCGCCGCCTTTATATTTACAGCCACTTGCTCATGAAAAAAGCGTGACTTTTATGTATAAGGATCTGAAAGCTTTGTCTAGTTACCCCTTGTTTCCTGCCAACTCTTAAGCCAACCTCCAACTGCTGCTTTCTGTTTGTTTTAAGTTGCGGAATGATTATGGTCCCAGAAACCATGGCTAATAAAGAGCTCTGCTTTAAGCAGCACTGTGATTGGCCTGGTGAGTCACTGCACTACCCAGTTATTAAAGGTACAGGAGCCTTTCCCTCTTTTCCATCTGGCCACCTTGCCAAGAACTGCTGTTGCTATAGCTGAAAATACTGAGTGGGAAATGTGTGATTAAAGCAGGCTTCATTTATGGTGAATTTCAGAACATTTCCAAGATAAAGGCTAGCATTTTGAATTTGTGCACTTGGGAGACTGGGGAGATTCAGTTTGAATGGAAAATGCCCTATAAACTTGAAAAAGGGACCTGGATGACCTCCCTAATGATGATGTGGAGGAGGGGGTTGTTTTGGAAAGTCTCACCAGTAGATTAAGCTCTTTGGCTTCAGATTGACTAAAAGTAGGAATTGGGCAGTATGATTTGACGTGTATTAACCCAAAAAGTTGAAAGCAGAGATAAAGACAGTACCAGTCATGGGAGTGGCATTGACCCTAGGAAACTTACTGAATTTTATTATGAGGTATAATTTTAAGGCAGGAACACTGAGCTATTAATATAGATTCATTATAAATGGTTGCTGATTGCAAGCCCGGTAGTATGGGACGTTGGTTCTTCAGATAAAACATTTCTGAACCAATTTATGGAAACTGCAAAACCTTGATAAGGACGTACAAGTTTCAGATAGTGTAATGGGTTATAAAAGCACTGTCCACCCTGAGGCAGCTCATGGAAACTGATAGCAAATTGTGTGTTCTGATGCCTATGGTTATTCACAAAATGGCGATTTTCATGGCCATTTTTCAGCTTTACTAATTTTGGTTGAGAAGTGTATGCTAATGAAGATTTCCTAACCAGGCAAAGCTGGCTATAATAAATTGTACATAGTGCAATGCCCTGCTGCTTCAGACCTTCTGTGGTCTTTTGTAGTGGGGGGAGAAAGGGGGGGATCCAAGAAGACAGAAGTTACACCTTCGTGGAAAAATTGCTATTTGAGGATCTTTTGCATGAACATTTGTATTATATTACTAACAATATAATAACATACAGTGCTAAAAATGTACTATACTCAGAAGTCAAGTCTATTGAATTCAGTTGAGCCTATTCTCTGGTAATCGAGGGTAGGATTGTAGCCTATATATCATATAGAAACTTGAGGATAAAACTTTTTCTGTTTCAGCCATCAATTTGTTATCTTTCCCCTTTTCCTCTTTTCTTTTAATTAAGCAGCATACATAAGTACATTGATTCTTAAGACAACAGCAGGTTTTCCCTTTGGATTAAGATATGCATGCCATAGTATAATCTGATCAGACAATTCAGAACACTGACTAGTTGTAAATATTATACTATGATTTTACTGTCACATAGATTGCATCAATTAATAGTCTTGGAGGAGGCTGAGAAGTCCCCATTGTTAAATAAGAAATAAGCATGTAGATTTCAAATCAATTTGGCTCCTGTTTATATCAGCCAGGTACTTACGTAAATACTTGGAGATTAATAGGGTGAGGTGAGTGAGATGTCAGTGTGAAAGCCAAATCACATTCCATGAATGTGAAAAGCCACACAGAACTGAGTCTGAACATCAAATGCACATTGGTATTACACTTTGTGTAAGGGTAATGCACTGCAGTTAAAATCTGTAGCTGTACTTTTAGGCAAGCTTCACTTAGCTGAAGACATCAAGTCCAGGAAATTGGGGGAGCACCAGAAAAGAGAAGAAACCTGTTGGGATTGTAAATTATTCCTAGTAAATATGATATTCTAGTTAAGACATCTTGCTGTCTCTTTCCAGCAGAGAGTACAAAATGTTAAACATTGTATTCCCCTTCCCATTGGTTAAGAGCTCATCGTTGACTCTATTTTCCTATTTCTTTTTACTACAGGCCGCTTTGCAGCTTATTTGACATGTTTAATAGTGTCTGGGTTAGATTCCATTCTGTATTTCCAGGTTCCTTGCAGTACTTGTTTGGCAGTCATCTGGGTATTTCCTGTAGCGCTACTCTGATGCTTTCCCTAAAGGTCAGCCCTTCTTCTTCTTTTAAGCAAGAAGCTGTTGTGAAAACAGTGGTAATCTGTAGGCCAGCTGACTCTGCCCTTTAAGTAGTTCCTGAGCATCAAGAGCCATGCCAAGGTGATGGAATTTTTAATGTTGCCCAGGCATCTCCCCACTTACCTCCCATTCCCTCAATGCATACACCATTCTATGGTATAGATATAAAAGAGATGAACCTGCATTTTATGATCCACAGCAGCTACAGTAACTAAAGCTTTGGACTAATTGGCTCATTTTCTTGAAACATCCATTTGTCAATCACTCACAGCAAACATTAGACACGTCTGTTGGAGATTTGGATTCTACCTTGGGACTTGAATGGAATTCTCTTTCTTTCCTTATGCAGCACTACTAATTAGAAATATGCTCTTTTGGTTCAGTGTGCCGAGATTAGCTTAATTTCAGTGAAGACATAATGCTAGGTCCTCGGTTTAAAAATAGGTACTGCAGATGTTTCTGCAGAGGAGAAAGCTTTGAAAATATCTCCTTGGCTGTGTAAGGTTCTGTGCATATGTACTTAGTAGCGGAGCATAATTATATTTTAAATTAATGGGTTACATATGACTACCCTGGAACAATGCTGGACTGTGGTGACTCAGTAGGTAAGTGATTCCTCTCCTCTCCCGAGGCCCTAATTCCAATCTCTGCTGCATTGTATGTATGGCTTTGCATACGTATATATGTAAAATATGTGAATATATTAACTCACTAAATCAGTCACGCAAGATCAAATTGATTGTGCTGTTGTCTTCAGCAGGAAGATAGCCTCTTTCAAAGGGCTTGGTGCTGCATTCCTCTAGAAATGAGTCGGCTGCATAGAAATCACTCTTTCATGGAATTACTTCTTCATGAAACCTTTATTTCATCTAATTCTGGCTAATGGAATACATTCAGTAAAAGCAGTGTTGTTTTTTTATCAGACAGGGCAAGACTGGTCATCTCTGACCGTTGGCCATGTTGGCTGGGGCTGATGGGATGTGTATCCTACAACATCTGCTATAGAGTATCTCAGAGTAGCTTTAAGGAATAGTTTGTCTTCACTGTTTTTGGTCCAAAGTTTTCATATTTTAAGTTTCAAATGTCATATTTATATTCTAAGTGTTGGTCTATATATTTTGAAAGAGTTAAATATTGGCAGTTTTGTGGGGTATTTTATAAGCCATTTCAAATAATTGCTTGGGTTTTGAATGGGAATCTTAAAATGCATATAATACCCTCTTTATTTGTAGGCTATGTATAGACAAGAAACAGAGAGAGAATGGGGGGTGGGGTGACAGAGAGGACTAAAGGTAGAATCTGTCCATAGAGCAGTACCCTCCAGATATTGCTGGACTTCAGCTCCCATCATCCCTGACTGGTAATGATGGGTATTACCATGCTGACTGGTAATGATGGGTATTGTAGCCCAACAGCATCTGGAATAACAACAACAACAACAACAATAATAATATTAAAAAATATATTTATACCCCACTCATCTGTCTGGGTTTCCCCAGCCACTCTGGGCAGCTTTCAACAGATCATTAAAAACAGAATAAAACTCCAAACATTAAAAACTTCCTTCAAATGTCAGATACTTGTTTATTTCCTTGACATCTGATGGGAGGGCGTTCCACAGGGTGGGTGTCACTACTGAGAAGGCCCTCTGCCAGGAAGGCACAGTGTTCTAGATGATGATGACAGGTTCTAAATTTAACCCCATGAGGTTCATATTATAATACAGTGGTACCTCAAGTTACATACGCTTCAGGTTACAGACACTTCAGGTTACAGATTCCACTAACCCAGAAATAATACCTTGGGTTAAGAACTTTGCTTCAGGATGAGAACAGAAATCGCACAGTGGCCGCGTGGTGGCAGCGGGAGGCCCCATTAGCTAAAGTGGTACCTCAGGTTAAGAACAGTTCCAGGTTAAGAACGGACCTCCAGAACGAATTAAGTACTTAACCTGAGGTACCACTGTACTGGCATTGAGGGATTTATTTTAAAGCAGAAGATTGTAGTCATATCTCTGAGGTTATAGTTCTGAGCAATCTGTGTGATGAAGGAGCTGTGTTGGGTTCACATATATATGACTAATCTTAATTTCAAAGTGTGAAATTGCACACAATAGATGGATTTTCAGGCTTTAAAACTGAAGCTTAAAAGCCGCATAATGGAAGAAATCTCAGGCAAAAAAGCAATGTAATCTTCTTTTTAAAGAGTCAGGCATTTGTCCTAGGAGAGTGGGGGGGACCCCAAGGGAGAGGAGGAGGAGATTGTTGACATTTTACTCAGCCCCTTTGAAACAATAGCACTATAGTTTGAATAAACTTTTAAGATCATGTGAAAATATTAACCAACTCCTTTCTTGAACAAAGAGGGTGTAGCGACAAAACATTAGTGTATGAGAAACAGATCTTTGCTTCATAGGTAACAAGGAGTAGAACAACGGAAACCATAAATTACTTGGGGTGTGAGGCCTGCTTCCAGCACGTCCACTTGGCTACACCTCTGTGAGCTGTATGGTTGGCAGCCCTGAGAAAGGGCCCTACACACATACCAACAAACATGTTAGCCCAGGATTCCCCCTACAGTGGAGGCACTTTGCACAATACATTAGTGCACATGTACACCTCCTTTTCATCATTGCCAAATGTGCAGCTAGTAGGGGCAGGTGTGAAGGAATGAAGCTGATCCTTCACATTTCCTTTTAACACAGGCATTGCCAGTTTTTTGGGGGGCCCATGGGCACATTTGCAAATAAGGGACTGGGCACTGTGTGTATGCATACACATCCGAACACACAGCAGAATGTCTTCTACTGACTACAACGGAGCACTTCATGCAACCTTAATTTCCACAGCAGGAGGGGACCCTGTGGCTGCCAGAGAAGGCCAATATGGGTGCACGGGCGCTCATGGGCACCACATTGGTGATCCCTGTTTTAACACATGGGAGGTTGTGTGAACTTCCATTGAGCATCTGTGTTCATCCTATCTTTAATCTTTTGCCCATCATATATATGCTAGACCTCTGATAGCCCTGGTTGGTTTGTTTTGGTTTTTTTGCTTTCCTTGGAGCTTTAATTATTTACCTCTTCAAAGCTGCCTGGCAGTATATAAGCTTCTCCCAGTCCTTTATTAGACTCTTTCACCTTTTGCATCCCTGTAAAACCATGCAGTGTTGAATAAAAGTGACATCTTAGGTTCTCTGGAGAGTTTGTCCTAAACACTTGGCATTTGTTTAACACTTGCATCATTTCAGTAGCATGTTGCAAACCATCTTCTAGAGGTCAGTCATATGGGTACAATTAACTATTAAAATCCATAGATTAACTGAAATACAAGGATAGCCATAACATTTTAAAATCCTGTACAACACGGTATAAAAGAATGGCATGCACACTGTGGTATTTTCCATTCTATAACCCAGTACTATGAAAACCATCATTTATAGTTCAGATTGGGAAAAATGAATACAGTAAATGGACAAAAGTACAAAGATTCACAAAATGTTTAGGGGTATGCGTACCCCTGTGTACTCCCCCCCCAAAAAAAGCACTGCTTATAGTACTGAGGACTGTGTCTGTCTGTCTGTCTGTTAAGAAGAAAACATTATCAATCTTTCTGGCAGGCATTTAGGACTCTCCAGTTGTTACCTGCCATGCTGTTAAATTGCAGATAATTCTGGTGGGTCAAACAGGTAATTAACAGTGAATCAAAGATTGTACTTCATTCACGATTATTAAAGAGCATTTTGTTCGGTGTTCTCAGATGGTTTATGGAAGCTTTTCCAACAGTGTTTCCACACCACGTGAGTCAACCGAGTTGGCTTTGGCTGTGAGATTAACTATTGAGTGGCCTTTTGAAGCTAGAATACCTTCTGATCAGTCTGTGCAGTGATCCTAAACAGATTTAGGGTTGAGTCTATGACACCAAAACCATAAATGACGTGCTAAGTGTTTCTGACTTGTGCATTTTTTTTAAAAAAAACCTACAAAGTAGTGGAGAAATTATTGTTATTATGTATTTATTTATACCTTGTATTTTCCCCTGACAGGGATCTAGGACAGCTTCCCCACCAGCCATCATGCATTTCCCATAAATTAACTGAAACACTCTCTACACCATAAAGTGCCCCTTTTAGTTCATACAGCTTTCATCTTCAGCATAAGGACATGTGTGGGGTGAGAGTGGGGACGGGGGGCTGCTCCTGTATCCTATCCTGTGCACCTTCTCTGTAAATCCCAATGTGCCCTGTGGGAGGACTAATTGCAGTGGTAGATGTGGTTGATATTTGTTGCATTTTCATTTTTCATACATCTGTTTTGGGAAATTTGATCCTTTGCAAAATTGCTGTGTTAAAAATAAAATAAAATTGGGCCATCAGGCCAGGCCAAGGAAGTGAAAGAAACTGGTAGGTCACACTATTCTGGATTCTGCTTTGATCCAGCCAAATGGTGACAAAAGTACTTATATGATGATCATGCCTAAAATTGTATAAAGCACTGTAGAATAATAATAACAGGATTGTAAGGGAGCAGGAAAACTTGGATAGAACTTCATATATGTGCAGCATCTTGAGGGATTGAACTCTGTGCTCTTATAGCAGGGTGCAGTACTCCAGTAGTTCATATACAGCGGTCTCTCCTCTGTCAAAATCTTCGCAGAAGATTCAAGTATCACTTTGTTAACTTTTATTATGCTCAGGTTTGCACTCCCTCCCTCCCCCCCCCTTTTTTGAAATTGTTCAACATATATTGGCATAATTATGATGCATAATTATACATAAACTGCCAGCCCTTCAGAAGTCATTTTCCTGCCCTGAATATAAATTTAATAAATAAAATATTGTAGGTTGGGGTATTGTATTTGTTTATGCAATTGTGTGTTTTTATATTGTAAACTGCTCTGTGATCCTTCGATGAAGGGCAGTATAGAAATTTAATAAACTAACTAACTAACTAACTAGAGAGCTTTCTCAGAGATGAGAATGACACACAGTGCACAAATAATATGAGGAAAATATGAGATTTCTCTGTCAGGAGTTCAGCCTACACTCGAGTAGGACCTTGGCAGAGACACATGCCCAACTGGCATGTTCCCTCCCTCCTGGTTGATAGTTCAGGAACTTCAAAAGCTTTCTTCTGCCCGAACATCACAGCGACCGATGCCAACCAACACCGGCACACTTAGGGATCCACAGAGTTTGTGCATCATGCGTGACAGACCTCAGCAACTCAGCGTTTTGGCTAATCTATTTTATTTACATATAAACACACACTGAGCACTGCAACACGACTCCCTCTCTCTCTAGCATCAGACAGCAAAGAGAAAAAAAGAACAAAGGACAATAGTCCCACTTCACAGAACACAGTAACACAAACATCCTGTCTCCGTCGCTTCCCACTCTGTGGAGTCAAAACATACACCATCATGTGATAGACAAAAATCCCATGATTGCAATCATGGAGCAGGAATTCTAACACTCTCATGCTATCCATGTGTGGCTAAATATGTGGATGTCATTAATAGATGCTGTAGAGTGGTAGAAGACACAAATTTCTGTGAATAATAAGAAGGGAAACTTAAACTGTTAAATTTCTCTTACTGTTACATTACTTCAGTCAAATTAACTATCTTTCATTTACTTTATTTCCTAATTAATTTACTAAAATTAATGTCTCAATGTAATTTAAATTTTCAAGGGTATAACTTCCACCTAAATCACAGGCAATTCATTACTTCAAAAATCAACTTTACAATATTTCCTATATCAAGGGAATAATACGTTAACCAATGAATACCTTCCCACATTCGATAGATCTTATTTAAAGCTGATTTAAAAGGGCCTATTTTAATCTGAGTTATACATGGATCAATTAATTTCACTGACTGATATGTATAAACGTAAGACTTTGGTTTATATTTCTTTTTTAACTACAGTTATTTGATCCTGCAAAATCACATATTCTTTCTCAATTAACATATTCCCCATGCACATGATATGAACGACATTTTATTTATGAGGTTCAATAAAATTGAGGAATACTTTTTTTTATTAAAGAAAGCAAAATGTTTAGGCCTACTGTGATGGCAAAGATTGCAACCTGCCCTTTAAGACGGATGTTCCACTTCTAGGGTTGGAGGCAGTGTGTCTCCAAATTCCAGTTGCATGGAATTAAAGGTGAGGACAGTGTTGCTGTGCTCAGCTTCTGGTTGTGGGCTTCCTATGGGCATCTTGTTGCTACTGTGATAACACAGTTAGACCAGATGGGCCTTTGCCCTTAGCCATCAAGCTCTTTTTATATTCTTAAGGCAGGCAAGCAGACCAGCTATCCCCACACCACCTTGTTTACTTCACCAGGCCCACTGTAGTTAGTTAGTTAGTTAGTTTAGTTTATTTTATTTATATCCCACCCTCCTCAGCTAAGACCGGGCTCAGGGCAGCTAACATCAGGTATAAAAACAATGGATTAAAATACAACTTAAAAACAAAATTAAAATACTACTTAAAATGCAGGCTCATTTCAGTGGAAGCTCAGATCAGAAACTGTTTTTTTTTGGGGGGGACGTCAAATCTTCACCAAGGTCAACTATCCAGACTGGTCCTACGTGGGCCAGAAAAGCCAGGGAAGTCCCCAAATAGGGGTTCCATCACAGAAGGAAAAGGAAAGAGGGGGAGGGGGAAGGGATCAGGCTGGTTCCAAGCCAAAGGCCACATGGAACAACTCTGTCTTACAGGCCCTGCGTAACAAAGGCAGATCCCGCAGAGCCCTGGTCTCATGAGACAGAGCATTCCACCAGGCCAGTGGAGGCTAATCTGACTTCCTTAGGGCCCAGGACCTCTAAAGTGTTGCTATTTATGGACCTTAAGGTCCTCCATGGGACATACCAGGAGAGGTGGTCCTGTAGGTATGAGGGTCCTAGTGTTTCTAGGTATTGTTACTGTGAGCAGTAAGCTACAATGCCCAGGATTCTTTGACAGCGAAATGAGTTTCAAAGGTGCTTTAAAGGTATAGTGTGCATGCCAACTGCCCCCAAAATGTGGCTCAGTGGATCAATGTTGGTGGTTCAAGCCCACCTGGGACAACTGTGTGCAGAATTCCCACATTGCAGGAAGTTGGACTACATGACCCTTAGGGTATCTCCCAACTATACAATTCTATGCTTCTGGCACTTGAAAAACCCACTGGCTCAGCCAATTTTCTATCCACGGTAGAGTATGAAAGCAATTAGGTATGGGGTGAGTAAGAAAATGACAAATTTAACAACAACAACAAAAACAAAAACTTTAAAAAAAACTAAACCTTTTCCAGTTTTGGAAATCTCAAAAAGGAAAAAGTTAAGAACACTTTGAATGTTGATACCTAGGAGCAAAATCAAAATGACAGAAGAAATGGTATCCTCCTCAAGCTAGACTAGATTGCTTTTCTCACCTGCTCAATACTTTCTCAGAGCTGAGCTTCCAGCTCCATTTGCAGCCTCCTTTCCTGGCTTCTTCCTTGTGCAGTGCTTCCACTGTGCTTCCTTACTTTGTCATTGAAATCCTGCTCGATATTGAACCGGAGCAGAACTCCAATGTATAGATAGCAGTGTAGAAATTTAAACACATTGCAGGATTCCCACAAAATAGACGAGAGGCAGTTGTATTTCATCTAGCAGAGCTTTACTGCTACTGAAGGCAAATGAGCATAATGGTCCCAAATCTAATACATTCAGGACTGGCACTGTCCTTAAGAAATCCAGTTGCAGCAGACTTAACTTACGATAACTTATAATAAGTCTAAAACTTTAACAATAGGCATGCTATATACAGAACACCACACCAGAAGGAAAGAGAGACAGAAAGAGAAAGTGAAACCCAGGCTCCTTCTTGCCTGTTATTATAGTCAGCATGACCTTGACAAAAAAGATAACAGAACAAGTTTAAAACAGCTGTACTCAGCTTATCTGAAGGAACAACCCAAACATCATGAACCTTCTGCTTGTTTCTTTCACATAGAGAAGCTTCTCTTGAATTTAGTTGAATGGGAAAGATACATTGGATCAATACTTTATGTACTAAGAAATGCAAACTGACATACTTCCACAATGTTTCAATTTGTTTCCCCACCACCACCTTTTCAGCATTCACACAAATACTCCCTTTTTCTCTCTCTTCCACTATGATCATACTATGTTTCAACTGTCTTCTTATACACATTATTTCCACTCTCCCCCTGAACCTCATGGTCAGTTAGAAGGGGAGTACACTTGTGGATAAGTTTCCATCCTTTCAGCCTGCTCAATTTCTCTCCCTTAAATCTTGAGGATACACGTTTCCTTAACTACCAAGTTGCTGGGCTGCATATTTTTTCTTCTGTTAACTTAGAACAGACACATATTTTCTTTAACAAAAAGCAAAGAAGGGAAAAGAAAAAAAAATGTTCTTGTAATAAAGGAGAGAAAATGAAATGGTGCAGCAGTTTCCTTTACACCTACAATCAGTCATATACCTAAGATATAGTTTGGTAAAATGCTTCCTTAACTTTTCCAGACAGATTTTGCAGTCTGTCATTATATGTAAAATGGAGGAAAATCTGTTCACTTATTCTTCCCTTTATATGAATAAAAAAGGAATCAAAACATCAAGGATTGCAGTTTCCAGATTTTAATACAGTACTGATAGCTTTATGCATATTGTTATAATTCATTTGATGTGTAAAGGGATCCCTGACCATTAGGTCCAGTCATGGCTGACTCTGGGGTTGCGGCGCTCATCTCGCTTTATTGGCCGAGGGAGCCAGCATACAGCTTCTGGGTCATGTGGCCAGCATGACTAAGCCTCTTCTCGTGAACCAGAGCAGCGCACGGAAACGCTGCTTATCTTCCTGCTGGAGTGGTACCTATTTATCTACTTGCACTTTGATGTGTTTTTGAACTGCTAGGTTGGCAGGAGCAGGGACTGAGCAATGGGAGCTCACCCCGTCAGGGGGATTCGAACCACTGACCTTCTGATTGGCAAGTCCTAGGCTCTGTGGTTTAACCCACAGTGCCACCCGGGTCCCGCATTTGATGTGTAGTCAGACTCTATTAAGATTAAGCTTTGAGCATAATGGGAAACTCTTTCACCCCTGCTTTTCTACTACGTATTGCTAATTCATGTTTGAGTTAAATCTATGAAGTTGAACTAGACTAAAGTTTTCTGCCCATTGCATAGCAGGGTGAGGGGAGGATGTTAGTATTTCTTTGTTATTAATATGTTGAAAGACTTAATCATTACTTTTTCAGAAGTACCACTATCATATACCTGAGCAAAGAGTACATAATTGCCTTGTTTAGAGTAGGGAAATTGGAAGAGGTAAATATTTGTTGTTGTTGTTTAGTCATTTAGTCGTGTCCGACTCTTCATGACCCCATGGACCAGAGCACCCCAGGCATTCCTGTCTTCCATTGCCTCCCACAGTTTGGTCAAACTCATGTTAGTAGCTTTGAGAACACTGTCCAACCATCTCGTCCTCTGTTGGCCCCTTCTCCTTGTGCCATCAATCTTTCCCAACATCAGGGTCTTCTCCAGGGAGTCTTCTCTTCTCATGAGGTGGCCAAAGTATTGGAGCCTCAGCTTCAGGATCTGTCCTTCCAGTGAGCACTCAGGGCTGATTTCCTTAAGAATGGATAGGTTTCATCTTCTTGCAGTCCATGGGACTCTCAAGAGTCTCCTCCAGCACCATAATTCAAAAGCATCAATTCTTCAGCGATCAGTCTTCTTTATGGTCCAGCTCTCACTTCCATACATCACTACTGGGAAAACTATAGCTTTAACTATACGGACCTTTGTTGGCAAGGTGATGTCTCTGCTTTTTAAGATTCTGTCTAGGTTTGTCATTGCTTTTCTCCCAAGAAGCAGGCATCTTTTAATTTCGTGACTGCTGTCACCATCTGCAGTGATCATGGAGCCCAAGAAAGTAAAATCTCTTCATAAATGTCACTTTATAAATGCAAAGTTATACAAATTTCCCTGAAAAGGCTTTACCTGGCTATATATCATAGAATCAGTAAATTGTAGAGTTGGAAGGGACCCTGAGGATCATCTAGTCCAACCCCTGCAATGCAGGAATATGCAGGTGTCCTATATGGGGATCATTGATATCATTTTTTAGACAAGATCATGGGTTCTTTTCATTTTTCATTTGCAATCATTTATCCAATCCTTGAGAAAGAATTTAGAAGGGAGGACATTTCTTTCTTTTGCATTAATGTAATTAGTCAGAGAGAGGGGGAGAAGCAATTTGATGTAGGGATATCTTAGGCATTTTTGATGTTGCAATGGCTAATAAAGAGAGACACTTGTGACAAACCTATACTGTGTCATATGTATAAGTTGTACATCAAGCATGGATTTAGGGAAATATTGGTGGTGGGTTAAAAAAAAAATCAAAGCATGATTATCCTCAACTTTCAAGTAACTTATGTGATAGCTGAGGTCCAACATTAACTGAGAAGAGCACCACATGTACTTGAATGTATGTGTGTCTGTATTAATACTGCAAAAAAAGCAACTAGAAAACAGAATAGCTTGTACAAATCATGATGTTGATGGAAAAGAAATACTACCACATGCCATGAAATTAATATCACATACCTCAAAGAACTTGTGCTTTTCTTTAACTTCACAAACAGACTTTTATTGCAATCCCAAGCACCGTTGAGATACAGCATTGGCAAGTTTTAAACTAGAGCGTGCAGGCATTTAGTCAGCCCTCTTGGGATTGGATCGACTTTCCCAATCCCCACAGTTGTTTTTCACACTTTGCCTTTCCTTCTTTCCTCACCTCTAAGTAGAAAAGAAAAAAGGAGAGCGAAGTGTGATCAAGTTTAGTCTAGCGAGCATTTTTCTCACTCTTAAGTGTTGCTTGTTAAATTTCATTTTTGAAAAATGTAGTTGTTTTTAGTGTACCTGTAAGTGAGTGTGAAATAAAGCACCTTGAATCATTAAAAAAGAAAAAACCCAGCAACTTTGCTTCCTGCTGCTATATAATTTTAAAATGGCTAGGTAATTTGTACAGTGTTTAAGGAAAAAAATAAATCGTACCAGAGCTGACAACTTGGACACCAAACTGCAGGTAAATGCAATTTAAAACAGCGGATTTAGTATCCCTTTGGGGAGAAAAATGAGGTTTTAGATTAGAAATGCTTGACATACCATTAATTAAACTGAAAGGTACATTCCTGTACTGCTTTGATACCTTATAGGGAAGCCACCAAATTTATGTGGCTATAGTAAATGATAATCTTTCAGTTCTGCTGCAATGATATCTGGCCCTTCATAGCATAGAACTTCAAGAGAGCTTGGCTAGTGGTCAAAAGAGGTAAAGAATAGCTGCTTTGGTTATCAGGTTATTTGGTTATTCCTGTAGACTACATCAATGGAATGTTGTTTAAAAGGACACTTAGGAGGAGCCCTTGAAAGCATTTATTCATTTACTAAAATGAAGCTGGTATGTTAGGACCAAATCTCCTTGTAACTGCATGTGGATGTGGTCAACTGTGGTTGTCAAAGGAGTAGGCTTGCCAGCCTTCCTAAAGGGAAAGGGAAAGGGACCCCTGACCATTAGGTCCAGCCGTGACCGACTCTGGGGTTGCAGCGCTCATCTCGCTTTATTGGCCGAGGGAGCTGGCGTACGGCTTCCAGGTCCTGTGGCCAGCATGACTAAGCCACTTCTGGCAAACCAGAGCAGCGCACGGAAACACCATTTATCTTCCCGCCAGAGCAGTACCTAGTTATCTACTTGCACTTTGATGTGCTTGTGAACTGCTAGGTTGGCAGGAGCAGGGACCGAGCAACGGCAGCTTGCCCCATCGCAGGGATTCGAACCACCGACCTTCTGATTGGCAAGTCCTAGGCTCTGTGGTTTAACCCACAGTGCCACCCGTGTCCCACAAAGGCATAGAGGTACCCCCAAAAAGGGTTTGAACAGAACCTGCAATACATATAGTACACAATGGCTGACTTGCCGCACAATTTATCTTAACACAATTGTGATAAGAGACGGGATAACTCACAGCCAAACCACTTTCAGCTAATCCTTTGTCTCTGGGCTCATGAAGACAAATGCCATAATAGCAAAGGCCAGCTGTCAAGAATCATTGCCGATACTGATGGATAGATTAGGTAACATGGCGTGTGCATGTTGCTCCTGCTCTCATGTAATGGAATTGTGGTCACAAAGCCTTGAATCCTGCAGTTGCTATTTGTCATGTGCTGAACAGCAGCATTGTGCTTGGTCAGCACTTGGAGGGGAAGGTGTCCAGGGAAATGCAGACAGTTGCAGGAAATGACTTTGTTGATTCATTAAGTGCAGCTTTCCCATTTTCTATTAGTTAGCCAACACTGTAGCTCCATGCCAGAGGGCACTGTGCCATCGGAAGGGCTACTTATTTGAACGAGACCCAAAGACAGCGCCTTAGACACTTTAAGTTGTTAACACATTTGTGACAAATTATCTTATGGGTGATAGTCAACTGCATTTAACTCAGAGTAGACCTATTGAGATTAATGAACATGACCAAGTGAGGTCCAATAGCTTCAGTGGGACTTCTCTGAATAAAACTTAGTTGAATACCAAAATAAAAATAAATATTATTATTATTATTATTATTATTATTGGTTTCAGGTAGCACATCTCAGAGCATTTTGAGCAGTCGATACATTATATTCATGCTGTGTCTATGTCCCACATGCTTGTTAACTGCAAGTCCACTGAGAAGAGTCCAGATTCAGAAGGCTCTATAAATGAAAGTCATTATTATCAATTAGTCCACTCAGGCTGCAATGCTATATATATATTTACTGGGAGTAAACTCAATGGGACTATCTTTTGAATTGCCATGTTTAGGACTGCACTGTAAATGCCCATGCTAGAGAAACAAGATCCTATGAAGTACATGTAAAGATCTGCACATGATCCATGGAAATGCGTTGCTCTGCTATACTTTAAATTGCAGGTGTCTTGTTAAACATATTGTGATAAAATCAAGTGGGGGGATTACAGCTTACTTATTTAGGTAGCAAAATGCTTTAAAATGTATATGGTTTTAATATATTGTTTTATTCCCTCACCCCCAGTTTTGTAGTCATTGTAGTTCCCCCTTCGGATGCACACACACACTTAAATATGACTGAAATAACAGCAGAATAGTTGCTTTATATTAGTAATCTTCAAGCAAGTAAACAGATTTCCCTTTTAAAAAAACAATATTGCATGGATTGGTTGAACCCTTTCATGGTTCTGAATTTCTTCCAAAAAATTTGTAATTTTCAATTTCTGCATAAACTGTTCTTTCAACTTGTCTATATTATTTTTTGAGTCCAGCCAGCGAGGCCATGCACATAAATGACCCTGCGCATTAAATTACCCATTTCCTCCTTTTCTTTTTATCGTTAATGGAAAAGTAGCAGTTACATTTCAGCTTTTTACTATCCTTAAAGATTCACTGTTGAGAAATTCATAAAGGAGAAAAGAGATAATGTGGACAGCAGTGCAATTTGTGCTGGTAAATGCCAGGCCAGTTTCATAGATTATTTCCATATTTATGAAGGACTGAACTGGTCCAGCTTGCTGATTTCCAGCATGAAATGAACTTCATAGTCAACAGTTCATTCACCAAGCTACTGATTGTGGCTTTCCTAAGTGTAGTAGCTGTAAACTTGTCACTTATTGACTTCTTTAGGTATATTCCAAGTTTTATAACCTCACTATGTATGGTCTGTTAACATCACCATGGGGTTTTTGTTTGTTTGTTTGTTTGTTTGTTTGTTTGCTTGTGAGATATTTAATCCCCATTTAACAGATATGATATATAGATATGGATATTAACAATGCAATATGTGAACAAAATGCCTAATGTCCACATACCTAACAACAATCTAAAGGCAACTACTGCAGTCACAGTGCCTTCCCTCCCCAGCCTAATACTATGTCAGGTGCGACAGAACAAACACAAGCAGACAACAATCTGGATAAAAATTGGTCACAACTTTATTGATTACAGGTATAAGTGGAACTTGGGCTCAGACATTGGGTGTATATCCATTTCACACTCCTGCCAGACAGCTGGAACTGCTTCAGGGTCATGGCATGGATTAGGGCCTCCCCAATATGTTGATCTACTGAGTTGGCCATCCTAAGGCTCCGGCTGGAAGCCCTATGGCTCATCTGCCCTATGTTTGGCTTCTGGATAGGAGACCCCCTCCAATGGGGTACCCTGTCAACAATACTAAAAGAGTATTGGGTGATGCACCACTTCAACCAATGTTTGACAACTAGGATTCCACCCAATCCCTTAACCTTTTACAGATGTTATCTATAGATAGAGATATCAATGTAGTATGTGGACAAAATGCCTAATTTGGACAACAACAATCTAAAAGTGACTATTTCACAACAAATAAGAACAAGGAAATCATTTTAAACAAACAAACAAACACCCTGCAGATTTAAACAGCAAAATAGAGGCACATGATATAAAATATCACTTATAAATAATGGAAATAAATCACTCAATGTTTGACCTGAAGGCTGAAACTCGAGAGTGAAGGCAGCAGTTGAGGGTCCCTGCCAGAGTATTCTGTAAAAGTATTCTGTAAATAGGACACTAACAGCAACTGGGCATCTCCGATGTGTGGTGAGGAGCTTGGCCAAGGGACTTTGATGATGATATCAACTCTTGTGCAGGTTCAGAAGGCAGTACTACTTCTAGATACCCTGGACTGTAGCCACATAAGAACTTCAAGGTTAACAGCAGCATTATGAATTGTGCTTGGAAACAAACAGAAAGCCAGTGGAGCTGTTTTAGGATTGGTAAAATATGCCACTGGTGCCACTATTTTGCAACTGTAAAGCTCATAAGCAGCCAACAAAGATAACCCCATGTTTAACATACTACAGTAGTTACAAGACTATTTTTGTGCACACGAGCATTTAATTTTATTGACAGTGATCCATGAAATTTTGGATTCCATATTTTAATTACGTCTTCCAAAGGAGAAACTACATGGGACATGTTGTACTTTACTTCTGTTTCTATTATCACTGTGGATAGTGTCGGATTTAGCAGACTATTTAAGCATTTCTTTTCCTGCCATTGATTACTCAAAATTACCACAAAATGTTTTCTCTAGATAGAAAGATAGACCTCACTGATACCAATTTCACCAACATTATGTATTATTTGTATTTGTTATTCTTGCCAGATGTACTGGCATAACATGCCATTGGTGTAATACTTTTAAATTCTCCCTAAGGATTTGTTGATATAGTTTTCTTTCATTGAATCATCCATATTTTGTATTTAATTCTTTGATTAGCACTCCAAAATTCCAAAGGGTTTGCTCCTCATTTGAAATCTACTTTTTCCCCCACTCCAAAATTCTTAAAAACCTCCAAGGAAGGAGAGTCCACAACCTCCTGAGGGAGTCCATTCAACTCTCGAACAGCTCTTACTGCCAGAAAATTCTTCTTGATGTTTAGTTGGATTCTTCTTTCTTGTAACTTGAAGCCATTGGTTCGAGTCCTACCCTCCAGAGCAGGAGAAAACAAGTTTGCTCCATCTTCCATGTGACAGCCCTTTAGATATTTGAAAATGGCTATCACATCTCCTCTTAGTCTTCTCTTTTCCAGGTGCTGACAAAACAAGTAGTTAGTAATAGAAGTAACTATTTTCAATGATAAATTGATCACATACCCAGCTCCTTCAAGCGCTCCTCATAAGGCTTGGTTTCCAGACCCTTGATCATCTTGGTTGCTCTTCTCTGCACACATTCCAGCTTGTCAATATCTTTCTTAAATTGTGGTGCCCAGAACTGAACATAGTATTTCAGGTGTGGTCTGACCAAGGCAGAACAGAGTAGTACTATTACTTCCTTTGATCTTGATACTATACTTCTGTTGATGCAGCCTAGAACACCATTTGCTGTCTCTTTTTAGCTGCTGCATCACACTGTTGACTCATGTTAAGCTTGTGGATCACCAAGACCCCTAGATCCTTTTCACATGTACTGCTAGTTAGCCAGGTGTCCCCCATCTTATGTTTGTGCATCTGGTTCTTCCTGCATGAGTCCATAACTTATTTGTCCCTTTTGGAATTCATTTCAGTTAATTGTAAATGTGTCCCCATTACTTCCATGCCTACACACAGCTTCTCTAAAGCTGCCTCTTAATTATGACACCATGATTCTTAATTTATTTGCTTCATAATATTTATGGACACTTAGTTCTCCTCATCCCCATTGATCTAATTGCTTTTGCCTCAGGTTCTTTGCAAGTGTTGGTCTTTTCCCTTGATAAATGAACTTTGTGACTTTTTTTTTTTGCCATCGTGCCAAATCTTTTGAATCAATTGTTATGACAAATGTTTGAAAGAAGTGGTTTTAATTTTGGCAAAGCTAACAGTTTTATAGCACCAGTTCTTTCCATAATTGTTAACTATAACAGAGACCATTCTTTAATATCTTTTCTTTATTTGTCTAATCACTGGATTTGAGAGGCAATATGACACTTCAAAATCCCCCCCAATGATTTATACTTAAATATGATTGATTATATCTCTAAAAATGAGCACATATTGAAGCCCAAATGATAGACTTCACTGATGTTGCAGCCATACAATCTATGCTGAAGAATATATATTAAGAATATTAAGTTTTTAAGTTGATTTTAGTCACATGAATGATAAAAGAATTTAAAATGGAAATGCATGATAGGAATACTTAAGACCTACAATTCTGTCTTTTTATGTTTTTCTTCTTTTTTTACATCATTCAAGGAAAGGTGGTCATGTGTCCTACTTAGGCTGTGTTTACACCATTCATTTAAAACAGACTTCCTCAACCTTGGCCCTCCAGATGTTTTGAGACTACAATTCCCAGCATCCCTGACCACTGGTGCTGCCAGCTAGGGATCATGGGAGTTGTGGGCCAAAAACATCTGGAGGGCCCAGGTTGAGGAAGCCTGATTTAAAACATATTTACCGGTAAACATGTAACTTTAAAAAAATCCCAGGAGTTGCAGTTTGTTAGTAGTGCTGGGAAATGTAGCTCTCTGATGGGTATACTGCAGTTCCTGGGATTATGTGGAGAAGCTATGTGCCTTAGAATTGAAGGTGCCCTTGGCTTGAAGGACAATCTGGCCCAAGTACTTGAAGGACAATCTGACCCAAGAGGCCTTGCCACAGTATTTCATGTGCTCAGAGATCTGCACTGGTTGCCAATTTGTTACTGGGCCAAGTTCAAGATGCTACTTTTAGTATATAAAACCCTTAGCAACTTGAGACGAGTTTACCCATAAGATCTGCTTACCTTACATATCCCCACTCAATTTATGCAGTCAGTGGAACTGGCTTACTACAGGTGCCACATGATACCTGTTCTGCATTTGTAAGAACTTGGTTGTTTAGTATGGCAACACCTACACATTGGAACTCCCTGCCTATTGACATCAAACAGGTGCCTTCCCTGTATACTCTTTTTGGTGCCTGCTGAAACCATTCTTGTTAGGCAAGCCTACCCAGATGCTTAGAAAGTTGTTTTAGTATTTTAACTTTTGTATGGTTTAAAGTGGGATTGTGAATCTTTCTTGATTTTACTTTTTTTTATATATATAAATTGGTGACTTTTTACATTCAAGCGATGTATACATTTTATTAAATAAATAAACACTAGAAAATTAGGTTCAGACCGTTAAATAACTTTTTTAAACAAAAATAAAAATAAATCAGACTTTTTGTGGTTAGGAAAATATGAAGTTAAGACGTAATTAATGGGAAGGTGTGTAAACACCACACTCTCCATCTATGGACCTTCCAAATCTGTTCTGGGCTTTTCCTCAACCCTCCAGAACAGATGGGGTGGATGCTTAGAGACCACAGAGAGAAGACAGCAGGAGTTTCATTTCTCAACTGGAAGTCATTGTGCAAATAGGCTTTGTTGGATGCAACCCTTTGTTTTCCCCTTTCTTGTAAGTGGGAAGCATAATGGGGTAATTTGAGATTGCTCAAATGCCCTTGTTTTTTCCTTGGTTCTTCTCTGCCCAGGTCCCTACTCTCCACAATCTTAGTCGCTTCCTCTCATCCTTTAGCCTTGCATTCCTATTTAGCTCTGCAGTTGAATCCACCTAGTAACGTGCTCATCTGCTTTTTAATGATTTAAAGCTTCTGCTCATTTTTGTCATATCAGAATTTGCTGCTCCAGCAAACAGTTGGCTCCAGTGAAAATTTTCTTATTGTCTCTGTCCTGAGAGTCAAGGCCTAGTAACTGCACTTGATGTGAATGATGTGATTAGCAATCATGTTGTGTTGCTTAAAACATCAAATACCAGACACAGGGCCAGGATTGTCCTCAGGAGTACAATTGTCCTCAGGCTAGGAGAGTTTTACATTTTCCCTTCCCAGTCACATTCTCAGTGAAAATTCCCCCGAAGCAATTTGCATTAGGAAAAAAATTCCCATTGGTGCTAATGGAAACTTTTCTCCTAATGTAAATTGCCACAGGGGACAGATTTTTGTCAATATTGTGGCTAGGGAGGGAAGCCTTAGCAAATCCCTCATGGGTCATTTCCCCCTTCCCCAAGCCTGGTATTTAACTTAAAAGCCACAAGGTAATTGATAACCATGCCATTCATAAAGTCTTTGGTTAGGTCCTCAGGACTGAATTTAGCTTCCATGTTGCTGTAACTTATCCACTTCACTTGAGAAATGGCAAACAGTAGCTGAGCTCTGTTTTTTTCATTCAACCTTTCTACAGCCAAGCTTCTTACTGGCTTCAGTGGCTAATACTGTCTCTTGTGCAACTCCTTAAGACCGTGTCCATGGCTCTTCAACTTTTAACTCACAAAATCCATGTTGAGTGCTGCTAGTTTCCCCCCTGAGTCATCACACAGCTTTCTTAATTTTATGTCATTTGCCACCTCTAAAATCAACTTGAGCTGTTTTCCCTGTTGCAATATTGAAACAGATACAAATATTGTACGCAGGAGTGCCTGTGACCTATTCATTGCTCAGCAGTGATAGATCTGGTAATAATGTGCTTGAAATTCTGGCTGTGCTGTACTTCGTAACACCCGGAGTTTAATTGAAAATACACTCTGACCTTGGTTTTGTTCACTGGGCATAGAAAGGACATAATTGCCGTGAAGCTGCTGAGAGACATTATTTCAAAATGTCATATTGCTAATTTTGGATTTACAAGTCCCTCCTACAGAAAGAAAATCCCCAAATCCCAATATAAAAACCAACAACAATGTGTCGCTGTTACATAAAACGTCAATAAAACAAGTAATTTTCCAAAAAATTAACTTCTTGCTTCTCCATACCTATTTTTTGTCTCCAAAATGCCATAGCAGTATAATAATTTTATCCCTCCTAACAGTCGAATGCTCATTCATAATTACATAAACAGCTTGTAAACTGTAGACCACAAAATGTCTATGTTCCAATCTTACATTCAGAACGTTTCCATAGTTACCAAGGACAAGAGGTATAGTCACTGTTTGCTGGACAGCAGGTTTTTAAGCATTCCCATCCATGGCCTTTCATGCAATATAGGGTCATCACCCACAAGTATATGTACCCTACAATGAGTTTCCAGGCTGCGTGCTTCGATAATGTGACATTATGTAATAGAATGGAAGGGTGACTGTTTCAGATCTGAAGTATTTTGCTATGTTAGTTCACTCTAGTATGTACCAGAATTTCATAACCTGGGTGACTTAACTCCATCCACCCCATCATTCTTTGCTGGGTGATCCTCGTGTAAATTCCAAAATGCACTTAGCAAGTACAGTTCTCTCACAGAGTAAACCTATGCATGTATACTTGGAAGCAAATTCCATTCATTTCCCCAAATATGTGTATATAGCAGGTGCTCTCCAAATGTGGTTGGGATATCAACTCCCATTTTGGCTCTAACTAGCAAAGCCAGTAGGCAGGGAGGGCCACAGGTTAGCCATCCTGGTTTATAAGATTGAACCCTAAAAATATTCTCCCCCTTTATTCTTTTCATGACATTATTGCCACACACAGCTTAACATGCAGCCCTACCAGCCTCCCAAGACTAAAGCAGGGAAGCAGTGGCATGAGAGTTTGCTTCCATCCAGCCGTGCCTCTCAGTTAAACATGCTAAACTTTTGTCCTCCTGCTTAATGTTGCTCCCAACTTTTTGTTTACTGATAAAGGAATGGGTTGCTGTTTACTAAAGAATTTTTTGTTACTCAGTTTTATTGTTGCAGACCCTCCAAGTGTCCCTATTTTCCAGGGACATTCCTGATTTAGAGAAGCCATCCTCTGGGTTTCTGATTTGATCCTGGAATATCTCGTTTTTCCATAGGGTGTCCCTATTTTCATTGGAGAAATGGAGTTATCCAACCCCCGAGCCGTCTAAAGGCAATCCTGTATAGGGAAGGTTTTTTTTTAATGTTTAATGTTTTATTATTTTTTAAATATATGTTGGAAGCTGCCCTGATTGCTGGGGCAATAAGATCTGTGGGGTATAAATAGAATGGAATTGGACATCACTATTTTCATCAGAGAAATGGTGGAGGGTATGTTGTTGCTCCCATCCATGCTCTGGTCTGCCCACTGTGTTCTACCATCCTCTCTAGGAAGCACTTCAGGGTTCAGAAATGCTCTGACACAGTAAGGCCCCAGTCAGGTATTCTTCTCTACTTTGTTGCCAGTATGTTTCCAGGTCCAGTTCATGGCGCTCACATTAAAGTTTTAAACCCCAAATAACTCACACACCGAGTATCTGAAAAATGGCCTCCTTTGCTACAGATCCTCTCACAGGTGCTAAGATGGGCAAAGAGGGCCCTTATGGTAGTTCCACTCCCTCAGAGGCTCAGGAGGAGACAGGTGACCTGGGAGAGGGTATTCTTTGTGGCAGCCCCTAAGTTGTGGAACTCCCTCCCTACAGACGTGTGTCTGGCATCTTCATTATACAATTTTTAGCACATGCTGAAGAGACACCTCTCTACCCTGACCTAGCATTCACCCTAGTTTTTGTGATTTTTTTTCAGATACAATTCTTAATTGTTCATTTTTAAACAAACCCTGGGACCTTAGAGCGAAGGGCAGGTAATAATTTACAACAACAACAACAACAACAACAACAACAACAACAACAACAACAACAACAACAACAACAACATATACTTTTGGAAATATTCCTGTGCTCCACTCATGTTCCCCCTTCTTATGAGACTATTGTTGCTCAAACTGTGGGGGAAACTCTGCTCTGTTATGAAGTCAGCATAATCAGTGATTGGGGAAAAATACCTGGGGCTACCATGGGAAAGGTGGCTCACACTGTGTGAAAGAGACTTGAAGAAGTGGGCAAAGAGAAGGTATACCTGTATAGAGGCATACCCTGTATACAGGGGCTGGTTCTAGAGTTGCTAAATTGGTAGTAAGAGTAGTATTCAAATGTTAAGTGAGAATGCAGGAGAAATAATGGCTCAAAAGAATGGGGATATACAGATTTTCCCCCATAGGAGTATACAGTTGGAGACTGCCTGGATGGATGTTCAAGCAGCAGCAGGAGAAATGAGCTCCCCAGCAAAGGCAGAATCTGATTTATTGGGAGAACGCACAGGTGGCCCCCTTCTTTCCTGCTACCCACACATTTCTTGTACTTTCTGGCTTTGCTCACTTGCTCAGCCTCATCCCACTTGCAGCAGCATTAGCCCAGTTTCTGGTGCATAAGAACACAACAACAGCCCTGCTGGATCAGCTCAGTGACCCATCCAGTCCAACATCCTGTGCTCACAATGGCCAACCATATGCCTGTAAGCTGGACTGGGGTGCAACAGTGCTCTCCCTTCCTGTGGTTTCCAGCCACTGGTATGCAGAAGCCTCTGATCATCAGTGAAGAGTACAGCCACTGTGGCTAGTAGCCTTTGACAGCTTTAACCTGCAACCTGGAGATAGTCTCCTCCTGTGAGTTGAGAACAGGCCTCGTGTATGTTCTGCAAGACTCCAGTCCACTTGCATATGCTTCCCTGGGAGTAGGTTTAATTCAATGAAATAGTTAGGGCTAGTGTGGAGCTAACTGTGTGCATTTTCAGACTGATAACTTATTACAAGCTAACCATTGAGCACATTGAGACTTGCTTTTGATTTTTGAGTAAATGTAGAACGTGTGGATGATCCGTTTGTTCAGAAAATGCTGACTAAGCACCTATTTGTTCTGACCTTTGACATCAGATATATATTTAGGACCAACCCTATTCTTCTGTAAATTGTTTTAGCTGGCTTTAATATTGTATTTTATAGCACTGTAAGCAGCCTTGTAACCTCGCAATGAATGTCAGATATGAAAATGAAGATGATGATAAAAATAAATAGTGCAAATGCATGGACACTGATGGAGTTACTTGGCAGTGATAGGACTTTTTACATGTCCATGGACAATTTCTCTGTGGGATGTAGTGTGTGTGTGTGTGTGTGTGTGTGTGTGTGTGTGTAGCCCTGTCCAGTTTTGGGATGTGGCCCCAGATGACTTGCCAGAGGGGTATTGTTGCCCTCTGCCTGAAATGTTTCCCTCTCCTGCTATGAAGATTTCTCATCATCTGAGTGCAGAAAATGAACTTTAGACTCCTGAGTTCAAAGCTTTGGAGGCTTCACTGAAGTTATGTTGTACATGTATTTTTTTCTCAGCATTGATTTCTCAACAGCATACTCTTATGACCTACCTCTGTTACTTAAGTATCTTAGTTTGAAATCAAATTCAGATAACTTTCACAACTCCTTAAATATTCAAGACTGGCTGCACATGAAGAGCCAACACAAAGGGGTCATTTTAAACTGCACTCCTGGATGAACAAGCTATTTGTCAAGCAACAGAGACTCAGTGTATTGAGTTGAGTAGAGTGTCATGTTAGGGCTGGAGAGTCCAAAACTCAAGCATCCATTCAGCAATGAAGCCCACTGAGCTAGTCACTATATCTGACTATCCTGCCTCATAAGAATTTGTGAAAATAAAAAGGGGAAACCATATATGCGGCTGTTTTGAGCTGCTTGTAGAAAAGGAAAGGCATAAGTGAACAAAAATACCCAGTCATTTCTGAAAACCTTTGCTATCTGAGAACCTAGGCCAAATCAGTCCCCTGCAGGATGCTTTCTTACCAGCCTAGAAGCAAAAGTACAAAAGGAGGGGACTAACTCCTGGAGCATTAATAACTTGGATAGATTTGGTTCAAATGTGCTAAAACTGTTTCCCACTGCGACCCTAGGTCTGTTCTGCCAGAAGATAGGCCGTTGTCAGTCTAGAATTGCTGGCCCTCAAAGGAGCACTCTTTCCAAGTACAAAGGAACACTATGTGAATTACTTTGGACCATTTAATCAAAATAACAGAGTGCCCTCATAAGGTACTAAGGGAAGCGGTGACAAAAATTACAGCTATTACAGAAATGAAGTTCTACTGTGAAAGGAAACAAAATGGCCATTTACTAATTGACTTTGAAGGCAGAAGTGGGAGGGGTTTCAGGGTTGCCACTCACAGATGCTACATGGTGATTCCTTGGATGCTGAGAAAGGGAAGGGAGGGGTGCTGCAGTGTGAACTGAAATGCTGGAGAGCTTTAACTTTATTTCCTTACATAGGTGAGGACAGCAAGTGCTGTGTGTATTTTGGTAAATCCAATTCCATTGGTGATTTCATCAACTATGCCAGGGCTTTACCAGAGAGATTACACTGATAACTAGTTGAGTTCATAAATCAAATCATAAATCAAAAACTAGTTATAGCCCTGGATGACTAAAGTCTTCTGTTCTTGCTTAAGAGAAGACTGGTTCTATGCTTTAGGTGGACTTTAAAGAACTTCTTGTAAAGGGCATCCAAAATAGCAGCATTCTCCATTGCCAGTCAAAAGGCTTTGATTAAATTAGGAACTGGAGTAAGATTGAGCACAAACAATTTTAGGAAGTTCCACGCTACTGTCCATTTTAATAGAGGGTTTGGCAGGAAACTTTCCAGTTCACATTGTCCTGGTTTGCTAGATCCTTGCCAACCAACCTTCCAGAAAAAAACAACATCTTCAGCCAAGGTGTTCATGATGGGACTCACAAATGGAGACAGAATAGTGCTCTCCAGCAACACTATTTGTGGAGTGGGATGGCTGTGTTTATGTGCTACCTCATGCATATGTGTTCAAACCTGAATATTGGTTTAATGAGTAAAACAAAAATAAAATTATTCAGAATTAGACATTGCTTCTTGTTGATATGTACTTAATTTAATGCTTGTGTGAGGTACCTTGATAGTACTTTTGAGGGTTGATTCAGTGAGGTATGGTAGATAATAGATAGATGGATACATACATTGTCATTTACTTTTTCAGAATACACTCATTGGATAGAGAGGTAGATGAGATAGCATACCTATTTGCTTATGCTATTTTTTAGGCTATTTTTATTTTTCTCAGATTGAAACGAACCTGCAGGTATGTTAGTAATATGTTGATAATAATTGTTTACAAAGCAAATATGTATCAGAAGCTCCCTTTAATTACAGAGGTGTTGCTATTTAATCATTACCAGGTGAAATATTCCTTGGCATGAAACCACTGCGTTCAGAATACACTGATGTGATTTTGATATATTCTCTTCAGTGAGCACACGTGGTTTATAAACTCGGTGGTCTGAATATTTACGAGGTTTCTATTTCCTGAGTTACTTTGGATATTTCTTTGATTAGCTGTCTGGTCTTCCTTTATTTCCCTCTTGTTTGTTCCTTATGATGTAGTCCTTGAGAATAAGGAAACTCAAAAACAGCAAAAAGCCTTCAGAAGATCAATTTCCCTTCAGGAGTTACTGAAGTGAGGCTTAGATAGCTCAAGGATTAACAATCCATTAGAAAACCTTGTGTCATTAAACCACTGATTTGTATCTTAAAATGGTCAGTAGAAATTTCAAGTTAGAAACTCTTGATTTAAAGTAACTTGGCTAGATTCTTATGAGTTGGAATGATAGATAATTTATCAGAGGTCAAACTCTAAGGACTTGTCCCATGCCTAGAAAGTATGAGTCCAAGCAGCGTTGTTCCACTTGACCCATGCTTTCTAGACATGGGCATCAGCATAGCTGTCAACTTTTCCCTTTTCTTGTGAGGAATCCTATTCAGAATAAGGGAATTTCCCTTTTTAAAAAAGGGAAACGTTGACAGCTATGAGTATCAGCTGTTTTTCCTTGCCTTGCTCCTTTTCCAGGGAAAACCCACTCTTTAGCTTTAAATCAGAACAAATGGCAGTCCATGGAAAATCTGATTGCCATCTACTCTGGCAGATTTCCTCCGAGGGAAGCAGCAAGACAAGAAGTGTGGATAAGCCCTAAATAGTATTCAATTAGCAAATAACTTTTCCATTGAACATGTTCTGTTAAAGGTGTTCTGTGTACACTCAAACTCCAAAATGCTGGGAGGGGAGAATATTTATTTTAGTTTGGTTTAGTTTAGTTTAGAATTTTTAAATGACTCTACATTCAGAGAATACACAAGTGGTGTACAGAAATAGAATAAAATGCAGATCATAAAACAGTGTTAAAACCTAAACTCCTTTGGCACAACCCTGCCTTGCATTCTCATTTCCCTTTAGGGAAGTGTATAAGTTAGTAGACCTTAGCACATGGGTGGGCAAACTAAGGCCCGGGGGATGGATCTGGTGCAATCACCTTCTAAATCTGGCCCGCGGATGGTCTGGGAATCAGCGTGTTTTTACATGAGTAGAATGTGTGCTTTTATTTAAAACACCCCCCCAAAAAAAAATATATAGTCCAGCCCCCAACAAGGTCTGAGGGACAGTGGACCAGCCCCCTGCTGAAAAAGTTTGCTGACCCCTGTCTTAGCACAACCTAAATACATATACATTTCCCCATTTTATGTTCACCATCTTGAAAGTGTTGTTATATCTTCTGTTATAGATATTCTTATAACTGGAATAAACAGTGCTATGGCTTCTTCAGTGAAGGTCCTCAGCATTCTGCATTCCTCGCTTACTATAGTTTTAGATAAATAAGTATCTTTGGTAGTTACAAAAGTGATTGTCACACCAGAATTTAGTTTACCACATGCTAACTACTTGAAACTCCTGGGGCCAGATGCAACTAACCCATTCTACAAGCAGAAGCCCTCATAATGACTTCTGCAAGTTTGATGGGGATTACCTCTCCTCTTCTTCCCCCTTGACCCCACAAATCCACTCTGGGAAATCCACTCTGTGTAGGAAGAGAGGAAGGGAGGTTACTGCATCAGGCACGGATATAGGTCAGTGGAAGCATAACAATCTCCTTACTGCTATGTTGAATTCCAACATTGCCTGGCAGCCAAGCACTACTCATATTGTGGAACCTATTCATTTAAAGACCCCCAATTCACTAGGAAAACAAGTATCCTCTGCATCTTCCATAATTCCTCCCACAATCTTGTATCCAGTCTTGATATGATGCATCTTGTCATTTGGACGGGGCTGTTGTTCAGTACAGTAATGTACTTTACATGTCAAAAGGTGAACCTGAGACCTTTTACATGTAAAGTACATTACTGAATAACAGCCCCATCCAAATGATAAGATGTATCATATCAAGATTGCTAGTTCCCAGCTCTGATATGAACTGTACCAAGCTGGGTTTGGTTACATTATTGTTTTTATGGAAACAATATAGAATAATTGAGAGAGGACTTTGGTCCCATGTTTCCTTTATCTGTTTTATCACTAGCTAATGTGATTCATTATTCAAGCATAGTCCTTTAGGGGAAAAGAGTAGGCAAGACAAAACAAAAAGACAAATGAGCAATATTCTTTTTAGTTGCTTCTCTGCTAGTCTTTCAACATAAAATTTGTGCAGCACAAGTGTGTGTGTGTGTGTGTGTTTGTGTTTACTTGGAAATAGGTCCATTCTGTTAAAAGTGGGGTGTTTACAAATGTAGCCTTAATGTGTCATCCTGTGCCAAAATCCACTCAAGGATTGCACTTTATACAACCATAGATCTCCTACTCTTCCCAGCACCTAACTAGACATGATGCTAATTGTGTCACTTGCAATCACATTATTAGTTTTTCTGTAGTTAATTTCAGGCATGGAGCTCAACTTTTATTAAATTGCAGGGGAGGCTGGACCTTTATTTCCCCTCTTGCAATTTATATGTAGACACAGAAAACTCGAAAAACTCTGGTTGACAATAATGGGAAGTTTCCCCCTTAAACCTAACTGCAACACCGGGAGGGGGGGGTTCATCAAGATCATGAAAGAGGAGGGAAGTGTTAAATCTCTACCTCCATGCCAAAAACAACAACAACACGACCTTCTTTTCCCAGGGACACAACAACACAGCATGTATGTGTGCCCCAGCAACCATGACTATCGGCCCAGAACAATTATCTACAATTATCTATTAACTACAATTATTATTTCAGCAACCTTGCAAGGGATGCTACTGCAGCCATGGTGTTGAGTATGTGCATGTTAATGGTGATGTCAAAGCAAAGAACACATCAAACAAAAACACTTTGCACAGAGAAGAACTCCCTGACAGTAAGAGCTGTTCGACAGTGGAATTTGCTGCCAAGGAGTGTGGTGGAGTCTCCTTCTTTGGAGGTCTTTAAGCAGAGGGGAGGATGTTCCACAGGGCGGGCACCACAACCCAAAAGGCCCTCTGCCTGGTTCCCTGTAACTTCGCTTCTCACAGTGAGGGAACCACCAGAAGGCCTACAGCGCTGGACCTCAGTGTCTGGGCAGAACAATGGAGGTGGAGATGCTCCTTCAGGTATACA
Source organism: Podarcis melisellensis (assembly GCF_964234715.1). Taxonomy (NCBI): domain Eukaryota; kingdom Metazoa; phylum Chordata; class Lepidosauria; order Squamata; family Lacertidae; genus Podarcis; species Podarcis melisellensis. The sequence continues at coordinate 53,753,289 of NC_138528.1, forward strand.
GGACTGAGACCATTTAGGGCTTTAAGGGTCAGCACCAACACTTTGAATTGTGCTCAGAAATGTACTAGGAGCCAATGTAGGTCTTTCAAAACCAGTGTTATGTGATCTTGGCGGTTGCTCCAAGTCACCAGTCTAGCTGCCACATTCTGGATTAGTTGTAGTTTCCGGGTCACCTTCAAAGGTAGCCCCACATAGAGCGTGTTGCAGTAGTCCAAGCAGGAGATAACTAGAGCATGCACCACTCTAACGAGACAGTCTGCAGGCAAGTAGGGACTCAGCCTGCATTCCAGATGGAGCTGGTAGACAGCTGCTCTGGACACAGAATTGACCTGCACCTCCATGGACAGTCCAAAATGACTCCCAGGATACGCACCTGGTACTTCAGGGGCACAGTTGCCTCATCCAGGATCAGGGAGTAGTCTCCCCACCTGCCTGCCCCCTGTTCCCCCGTATAAAAATACAGTTGGTTGAAAACAAATTGAACTAAATTTATTGATGATTAAACCTGTGCTTTAAAACAAAATAATAAACAGGGGTACATCAGCAGACACTAAGAGAATGTTCCTGAACACACATACCAGAACACATTTACAATACTCCTGGGAAGGTGTCGAATCTGGGGGACTCAAATTTCAGTGGCCCCCTATGCAGTGCTAACCCTCCCCTCCCGCCTCTCGCCTTCCATTCTACCTCATAGTTGTGGAATGCCCTGTGTCACCCCTGAGGTTCTGCATCTGGTTCGGTTGTGCTCCCCTAAATCCACCTCTGCCTGAGAGTAAGCTCTATTGGACACTGAGAGCTGATTCCCATGTGACACTAAGCCAAACAATGGCTTGGTGTGACCACACAAACCTGAGGTTTCCTGTAGAGGAGATAGCAACTGCTGCTGCTGTACTGTTGTGGATTAAGGTTTGTCTTGCTCAGAACAAACCATGAGTGGTAAACCCAGGGGCAAACCTTGGTTTGCTGAAGCAATCTAAACCATAAGCCTGGGTTTGGGCAACACACTGAACCAAATTAAGACTTAACTGGCAGCAGAAGACGCAGAGGAGGAGAAAAGTGGCCATTCTCTCCTCTCTGGGAGCCTGGACACTCCTGCATTTGTACAAAGCCATAGTTTGGCTCTGCAAACCAGCTCATTGTAAACATGTGTAGTACTGCAGTGTCAGAAATGGCAAAGCACACCAGATTCGTTTCAATAAACAGCGTCCTAGCACCTGCTGAGGTTCCTTCTTTCTGCTCTTTTCTCTTGCTCTTTGGTGCTGCTTTCTGTTTTTTCATTCTAATCCAGTGCTTTTAACCTCTCGTCTCTGAGGAAATGTATGGAATACAGTCTTCACAGTGCTGCACAAAAGCTTTAATAGTTTTCTGTTACTGCAAGAAGCTAGTGTCAAACATGCATAAGTAAATTCATAAATATATATTATCTGATTATAAAAATCACCTTTTACTAAATAGACTACTATGTGAATAATAATATATTTTCACCCTGTTTTTCAAAGTATACCATTTCCACCTCCACCTCCTTACTACAAAATGAAACAATTTGAAGCTTAAAATGGAAAACCTTTGGCTGATAGTATTTTTGTTCAACTAAATGCATGTATTATGCATCTGTGTGCTTTGGGTTATAAATGTGCTTGGCGCTTGCTGTAATTTATAAGACTTCACTTTTGGCTGATTTATAGGAAATTTCATTAATCTCTACAGCACAGGGACCTTGCAGTGAGTAGCAGATTGAAAATGAAGCCAGGGCTGGGTTTTTTAGAAGCTACCACAAATGAATCAGCACTGAGAGACTTTGAATAGTAATGATCATTTGCAGAGTCGAAAGGTCTTTTTTCACTTACACTAAGATCCGAAAGAAACATTTTTGGAGGTAACACTGAAATTGCTAACCCTGCAGCTATGGGAGATATATTTTTTTCTGTCGTTTAAATAGCCATTCTTTATTCCTGTGTTCAGCACACATTTACTAATGAGACTTTCTCTGCTGCTATGGCCAAATATAAGGATAGTGGAGAGTGTATCAGGAAATCAGATGAGTCTGCTTAATGGTGGGAGAGAGCTGATGCTCAGCTCAGCAATTCACAGAAACTCCTTTTTATCTGCTTTCCTGAAAGAAGCAAACAATAAGCATTTGGTGAGCATTTCTATTCAAGTAGTAAAAGCTTTACTTGCACCATTCCTCAGTTCTATGTTGTGTACACCATGGCGACTGTCCTTTAGGGGAAATAGCACAAGAAGTAAAAGCAATAGGAGTCTGCAGATTTGACTGTGTCGCATAGACCATACATGCATGTCAATGCTATACTCATGCTTGCCTTTTAATCACTGCTCTTGGTAAACTAGAGGCAAACTACATTGGCCACATTTTTGGTTTTACATTCAAACAATTGTCTCGACTTCTTTCCATGTTTTTAAGCAGCAATGAAGTTTCAAAATGTACTATTCTTGGTTCTTGTTCTGAACTTATTCCCTGACATGTTGGGTCCCCATCTTAATTGTTAGAATTCCTGTATCAACTGAAAAACAAACATGGGCTATGACATTCCAGTTCCATTCTATGCATGGTTTCATGGAAGTTTTTCTTGATAAAAAAAACAAAAACAAGACAAGCATATATCACAACAACGATAGTGTTGCATTTTCATTTTATTTTCATATTATTATTATTATTATTCATTTGCAGAATTTTTTCATGATTTCTAATATTGTATTCAATCATGTCCCTTTGCTGCCAGAAACAGCAGAGGCTTCCATCAGCAGAATCTTGCCAATTCTCCCTCTCCCCTCCTTGTGGCCCCTGCAAATCTGTTCCAGAAGATTGAATGGCCCTTCAGAACAGTGTGGGAAGGGGTGCAGAGGTGCTGCAAAAGGGAGGAAGAATTGGCACCACCGGAAACGATCTTATATTTCAGTTAGAATTGTATGCCATTTTATGTGTTATTTTCTTTTGGTGACTAGGCTGCATAGTTCAACAGAGAGTTCAAAGGCTCAAGTAGCAATTTTAAGCCTCCATTAGTATATTAAGATGCATTCCCCAGAAATTTGTAGGCAGGTGAATGGGAAATTATGTGTATCAAGTATTTCATAAAATTACCATTTTAAAAATATATAAAGTTGAGGAAATTGTAGTGCAAATTAACAATTTGAGCTAACATGATCCTTCTTTATTTGTTTCTTTCAGACTATTGGAACTCCTGAAGGACCAACACCAAATAAATTATGAATGTTGAACAAGATGACCTTACACCCACAGCAGATAATGATAGGTCCTAGGTTTAACAGGGCCCTATTTGACCCCTTGCTTGTGGTGCTACTGGCTCTTCAACTTCTTGTGGTGGCTGGTTTGGTCAGAGCTCAGACTTGCCCGTCTGTCTGTTCCTGCAGCAATCAGTTTAGCAAAGTAATTTGTGTGAGGAAGAATCTGAGAGAGGTCCCTGACGCCATCTCCACAAACACACGGTTATTGAATCTCCATGAGAACCAGATCCAAATCATTAAGGTGAATAGCTTCAAACACCTGAGACATCTAGAAGTCTTGCAGCTGAGCAGAAATCACATTAGAACAATTGAAATAGGGGCCTTCAATGGTCTGGCTAATCTTAATACTTTGGAACTTTTTGACAATCGTCTTAGCACCATCCCAAATGGGGCTTTTGTGTACTTGTCAAAACTGAAGGAGCTTTGGTTGCGAAACAACCCCATTGAGAGTATTCCTTCTTATGCTTTTAATAGAATCCCTTCCCTGCGAAGGTTGGACTTGGGGGAATTGAAAAGGCTTTCATATATCTCAGAAGGTGCCTTTGAAGGTCTGTCCAATTTGAGGTATTTGAACCTTGCTATGTGCAACCTTCGGGAGATCCCTAACCTCACGCCACTTGTAAAACTGGATGAGCTAGACCTTTCTGGGAATCATTTAACTGCTATCAAGCCTGGGTCCTTTCAAGGATTAATGCACCTTCAGAAATTGTGGCTGATCCAATCCCAGATTCAAGTGATTGAAAGGAATGCCTTTGATAACCTTCAGTCGCTAGTGGAGATCAACCTGGCCCACAACAATCTAACACTACTGCCTCACGACCTCTTTACACCTCTCCGTCTAGAAAGGATCCACCTACATCACAACCCTTGGAACTGCAACTGTGACATCCTGTGGCTCAGCTGGTGGATTAAAGACAAAGCGCCCTCGAACACTGCATGCTGTGCCCGTTGCAACACGCCTCCTAGCTTGAAAGGGAGGTACATTGGTGAGCTGGACCTGAATTACTTCACGTGCTACGCTCCTGTAATTGTGGAGCCACCAACAGACCTCAACGTCACTGAAGGCATGGCTGCAGAGCTGAAATGCCGAGCATCGACGTCCCTGACCTCTATATCTTGGATTACTCCAAATGGGTCTGTTATAACACATGGGGCTTATAGGGTTCGGATTTCTGTGCTCAGCGATGGCACGTTAAATTTTACGAGGGTGACTGCGCAAGACACGGGCTTGTATACATGCTTGGTGAGTAACTCTGTTGGGAATACCACAGCTTCTGCAACACTCAATGTAACTGCACAGGAGTGTATTACTTATTTTTCAACCATCACAGTAGAAACTGTGGAACCTTCTCAGGATGAGGCGCGGACAACAGAGCAGGTTTGGCCCACACCGGTCATTGAATGGGACACCACCAATGTGACAACCTCTCTCACACCACAGAGCACAAGGTCAACGGAAAAAACGTTCACCATCGCTGTGACAGATTTGAGCAATGGGATTCCAGGAATAGATGAGGTTATGAAGACTACCAAAATCATAATTGGTTGTTTTGTGGCAATCACTCTTATGGCAGCGGTGATGTTGGTCATTTTCTACAAAATGAGAAAGCAACATCACCGGCAAAACCACCATGCTCCAACACGAACTGTAGAGATCATTAATGTGGATGATGAGCTTACAGGTGACACGCCTATAGAAAGTCATTTGCCCATGCCAGCAATAGAGCATGAGCACCTAAATCACTATAACTCTTATAAGTCTCCTTTCAACCACACAACAACAGTTAACACAATAAATTCAATACACAGTTCAGTGCATGAACCATTATTGATCCGAATGAACTCGAAAGACAATGTGCAAGAGACTCAGATCTAAAACATTTACAGATTTAAAACACAAGACAGTTTATTAAAAAAAAATGACACAAATGACTGGGCTAAATCTACTGTTTCAAAAAAAGTGTCTTTACAAAAAAAAGAAATTTATTTATTAAAAATTCTATTGTGAGAGAAAGCAGACAAAATTATGTGTATTCCTCAGAACCTCTTTTTGCTGCACTTATTTACCCTACTTCTTTCCTCCCCTTTCTTCTTCCCCCTTCCCAAGCCCATTTGCCATATTTTTCATAGAACAACTTGATTCTCTAAAAAAAAAGATTTAAAAAAAAACTGGTCTAGGGATTTTTGTAAGAATTCTGTTAACGCTTTGGGAATTTTTATGGTGAATTCTAGTGGTGAGATTCGGTCTATTTTGTCTTTCTTCATTTCATTTTCTTCTCATGCCCTTTTTGAAATGGTTCAACAGGGAAATGGATGTTAGTGGTAGATTCATAAGAACAATCAAGGAACAACAACAGCAAAAATAACAAAATATTTTATTTTTATTTTTATTTTTCACATAATGACCTGTTCTGTATTTCCTGAAGGGACCATTCTGTGGAAGAAGAAAACAAAAACAAAAACAATCCAAGAAATTAATTTTCATGTGAGCATCTATAAAACCCATGATCTTTTAAACAATTCTAGAACCAGGATTTGTAGTTCAAACACTAAAATAAGATTATAAATAAAATATTGTTGGTTTTTTCTGTATTTGGACAGAAATCATTTTTAGTGTGGCTTCTGATGTCAAAAGGTGGTTAAAAATTCTACATTCCCCTCTCTTGCATTTTCCTAAAAAAAGAAAACTTTATAACTTACAACAGTTTGGATTTTAACTCATCATTAGTAATATATTTACTTTTAGCCTATGTAAACATTAGCATACCATGTGTGAAGAATAGTGGCCAAAATCAACCCGGTTCATATTGTATTGGTGGTTTGCGACCTGCTGCAGCATAATTCCATCTCACCCTGCTCAGATAATGTGAAAAGTCCTGGACCACATGGAAGGAGCCCATGCTGTGGTCCCTTCATACACCTACACTGTCAAAGGGAAAGGCTTGCAGAATGGGCTTCTCCCCACATATGGGATTTTTTTAATGTTACTTAAACAGTTCAGGAAGAAGGCATGCAACAACTGCCATAACACCAGCCTATCATGGAAAGGGGTCTTAACTCAAGCTGAGCCAGAGATCTCCATGCTCCATATTCATGGGACCATTAATCCCCCACAAAAAAGGCTGGGTATCAGTGGCTTTCGGGTGACAGACAAAATGAAAAATGCTTGGGTGGTGGCTGGGCTTAACCTTAAAGTTGAGGTGGCTGAGGGTTTTCTTCACAAACAAACAAACAAACAAACAAACAGGCTTTATTGCCATTTCCATTGGAAGCTTGGATAGCTTCAGCAGCCTGGAAGTGTTCCCTTTGGAATTTGGAACAGAGTTGTCCTGGTAGAGCAAAATTATGTCATAATGTAGCATCAATCACAAGTGGATTCTTGGGGGCTTCCCATTGGTATTCCCCTCCCCCATGTCAAATAAAAGAGAGCAAACCCCTAGTCCACCTTGACTTAAATGCAAGCCAACCCCCAACCAAAAGTGTGTAAATTTCATCCCCCAAAGATTTATCCATACTTCTGGATGCCTTCTGCAACAAATAAAGATAATTAACCATAGAATACATTTTAAATTCTTTCTGGCTTTTGGGACATCTTCCAGAATGGGAAGCAGACATGTGGCAGCAGTGAGGGTGGGAGGAGTTAGATTTGACAGGGCTGGTTGTATAATATTTTTTAAAAATGGTCCTAGGCCATGGTTTTACTTACTATCGCTGATATAGAACTAAACATCCACTCAGGTCATTACTTTGGTTGAATGAAAACACTCACGGATGCAAATATGAATGTTGTTTAACTAGCCAGCACAATCACAAGATGTCTGAGCATGATGAGCTAAAATGCAATCAAGGTGCTGATAACTTTCAGGAAGCAACTTGCAACATCAAGGGGTTAACAAAGAAATTAAGATGTTTTAACAAATTGTTTTGGTTAGAGTCAGACGAATGGAAAAAGTAAAAGCCATAAGTGCTACAGTTCCCAAATGAGAAGGCAGATGTGGAGTCCCTGTGGAACATTTTGGAAGATGTGTCTTCCCACCCAGCTGTACAGCTGTGATACAATCAACGTGTTGGTGGAAATGTGTGGATCTATTTTTTGTGATGTGGGAAGCAGATCTTAGTGGAAATCATCCTCTGGTGAAATAATATTCCTGCATTAAAAATGGGGAAATGGGAAGCAGCTTAGATGACTCAGTGTACCAAGAGCAGAAGTGAGGAGTTTTTTTTGCATATCTCCCCACCCACCAACTACTCACCACAGCCAGTGTCCTAGAGCCCAACCATCCAGGCATGCTATGTACTACAATTGCAGCAGTAGCTCTTGGGAGAACTCCATCTCCCATGGGTTACAGGGCACAATGATATGCTGATCCACAGTTCATTATGAGCTCAGACTCCAGGATGCCTTGGGTGGTGGGGAGCGGAAAGAATGTAAGTCTTTGAATGAAAGGGAAAGGAGGTATTTTGGGAAGTGAGAGTATACTGGAAGATGTTTGGGAGGATGGAAAGCTGGTGGAGAGTGGAAGTTATGTTTTGAGCCTCTGAAAATAAAGTTATTTCTAAATACATAATTTGGTAGTAAACCAAGCGAGTCTGAGGTGACTCAGGACACTGCCATGTCTAACACCAACTCCAGCTGCCATTAACATACCTCTTACCAGCACATGTCTCTGAGTTTATCCTAGTGACAAAGCACTACTCAGGGTTGTTCTGTCAGGATCCCCTTCTGGTACTTGTACATGGCATCTGTTAAGGGTTTCTAGCCCTTTGAAACCCTTTTACCCCCATGGTGGGTGTAAAATGGGAGAAAAGCTTCTCAGCCTGCCCAGTGGCAAGGACTATTTTTCAACAACTTGGAGACCTTTCAGGGTATTCCAAACAACGAAGGGAAAGGAACACAAGCCACGAGGTAGGAATGTTTGGTCCTCCTTGTTTGTCTGGGCAAGCAACTCCTCTTAAGAAAAGTATATGTAGCCAAATGATAGGCAGACTCCTTCGTTAAGAAGGTGGGTGCCAACAGACAATTTCTTATCAAAACAAAAGAGAGTTGTTACAGAAAAGACCAGTTGGGAATAGCATTAAAAGAGTACAACAAAAGGTTACGTGTGCAAATGCATTTCTACATAGGCTGGCAAAGCTGAAATACCAGAATCCTCTCCTCAAAAGTGGTAGTCTTAGAAGTATCATTCGGTTTCAAGCCATTTCCAAAAGTTAAGAGGGAGCCATTTCAAAATGGATGTATACAATCTGGGATGTGGGCAACTCCAGGAAAACTCTGTACTTCACTAGGAGTGAATTCTCTCAGGAAGACAGCAGCTAGGGAGAAAGGCAATGCAACTTCCATGAAGACTTGTGTCCTGCTGTTTTGCAAAGCAAACAGTCATTACTGGTAGACCACATCCAGACCCTTTTGTCACAGTCTAATGGGTAGCTGAGAGATGTGATCAGCCAATTAAGAGTAGGACAGCTTCCATCTGCCTAAGGATTAGCCCTTTTATCTATGCAAGAGAAAAAATCCAGAAGGCAAGCAGGTAAAATGGCCGACTCCATAGCATACTCCCCGTGACAGGATTCAGACAGAAGAAATGTAATATCTGCACCTTTTAAGTAGAGCTGGACCATTTGTTGCATATGTTGACTGAGTTAAAACAAATTGATGGCCTGTTTAAGAATAGGAACTGGAGGATCAAGCTGGTGACTAAAACAACAAAAATGTCACTGGTATGCAGCAGAGTCCAGACCATTCACAAGTTTTAAAATGAAAGGTTTTGAGACCCAATATGGGAGCCAGAAAGTGGCTCATGAATGACCCATTTAACTGATACATTCTTATTAACTTGATTTGGGGTTGAGATGCTAATAAAATAGTCAACATTACTATTGCTGAAATAAATATCTTTGCAGTCTGGTTTTTTATGTATTGTACTGTTAACTGAATTAATAGTGTCAAAAGTTACTGGCATTACTGTGAGTTGATTGCAACCAGACAAAATGAATGTGTGTTGACATTGTTTCCTGTTGGGTATTTGCACATTTGTCTAAAGAACGCCACATATTAGGGGCTGAAAACTTGAAATCTTGGAGAAGGGGAGTTCCAGCTGAGATGGGAAAGGGATAGGTAAGACAAGGGATAGGAGGAGACATTCTCATATGCATTTCCTATAGGCTTCCCACATTCTTGTCTCCATTACATCTTTTCCTGGAGAGTTTCTGTTGCATTCCCTTTCTCAACAGCTGATGGGGATGGATTTGGAGAAGTAAGCCTGGCTTTTGTGCTACTCTGGTAAAGTTAACTGAAGGCAAACAGCATATGTTAATGTTGTCTATTTTTTGCATGTCTGCAGAAGTATGCTAATCTTATTTATCCCCCATGCCACTACAAAATATTTTATTCTGGACCAGATTTTAAAGATTTGGAGCTCTGGCTGAAGAATGGAATCCAAAACTACGGCATGAAAGAAGTAAAAGGATCTCATTCCTACTTTCAACTGGACCACTATATTCTTATAAGAAAGTTGAATTCACATCTTCATCCCTTTGAGGGGCTAAATCAAAGTTGTCTCAAAAGATATTTGAAAACCAAATTCATGTATATTCATTCCAGTGTACAGTGGTACCTCAGGTTACATACGCTTCAGGTTACATACGCTTCAGGTTACAGACTCCGCTAACACAGAAATATTACCTCGGGTTAAGAACTTTGCTTCAGGATGAGAACAGAAATTGCACAGCAGCAGCACAGCGGCAGCAGGAGGCCCCATTAGCTAAAGTGGTTCTTAAGGTTAAGAATAATTTCAGGTTAAGAACAGACCTTCGGAACAAATTAAGTTCTTAACCCGAGGTACCACTGTAATACAAGTATACCATCCACTAGTTGGCAGAGGATACCCATGAAGAACAAAATTTGAGAAGTGGCTTTGCCATTCACAAGTCTTCTGTTTGGGGGCCAAAGTAGATGCTATTTTAATGATGTAGCTAACATCCACATCAGATTTCAAAACATTTAATCCTAGGCACAGATTAGGGTGACCTTCATTGGGACCATATCACACAGGGAAAACAGGCTTAACCAATCATTACTCTTCCCTTCTGTGTTGCAGTTAACCTTAAGAAGAAAAGCTCCTATTGGCTCAAACTGGGGTTTTTTGTGGGGTTTTTTTAAGTATAATTGACTTATTGAGAGTTTTTTCTTTCTTTCCAGGATCATGACTGGCTTGGGGAAGATTTAACCTCCCATCCCTGTGCACTGCAGTCCTTACGAAAATTAGTTCCCATTTAGGATTCAATTTTAAGAAACTGAGGTGGCTGCTGATGAAGCCATGTAATTAATATAAGTTTAGTTTGAACTTTGTTTGTTTGTTTTACGTTTACAAATTATAGAACCATGAGTTTGGTACAAGAGGTTGATATATTAAAAACAGAACTTGAGGAAGACTGCAGAGGTCCAAAAGTGTATAAATGGAGCTCAGTTACAAACATGAGTCTGATGCATTTCTAATTGAAATCAAATGCCTTTGATGGGGTTTACGTAGAGTTTAATTGAATCAATGCTGAGACCCAATGTTGCCTGTCAACGATGTAAGATTATCTACATATGATGGGCTCCCTTCCTCATGCAGTAAATTATTGCAACAAAATCTAATAATCTAATTGAGGATAATGATTTGTATGTCAAATCAGAATTTATTTATCTAAGTATTTTTTTCCTTCTCCGCAATCTAGTCTATAATTTATGACTTTTTTTTTTTTGCTAAAGAGTTTTAATTCATACTACTCAGTCTTAAGAGTGAGCAAGATCAACAGACTGTAGAAGAACTGACCTGCTTGTTATGTGGAAGGTCTCTTGAGCAAACTGAAACGCTTAACACAGCTGTCATGGGGGTTGCATTTGCTCCTAAGACAGCCAAGTGACTGTTAAAGGCAGAAGGGCAAACCTGTAAAAAGGACCCTGAGTGTGGATTACCAGGAAGCATCCTCTGTGTGGGACACAAGAAATATAATTTGTAATACTCTCCCAGGAACACTTTGCAAAATATCGTTGTTTTCTCTTTTTCCTGAAATAGCATTAAAGACTAAGGGAATTTAAGAAAGGGAGAGAGAGTGTGTATACACACACACAGAGAGAGAGACATATGAATCAATGTACTTAATTCCTCAGTAGAGAGATTTCCTATGACCTGTCTATTTGCTGGTTCACCATTAAAAATGAACTGCTAACATTTTTCCTGCAGCCCCAGTCAAAATCAATAGAACATTGTGATGTAGTCTACTCAGCAAGTGCAGATGTAGTTTGTTCAACATATCTGGTTCATCCCAGGGCTGCTGTTTGTCCAAATAACTGGATTTATACCAAAGGACAGGTTGTGTACTTTGAGCTGCATTATCCAACACCGGGGAGATTTCCAGGAAAAAAATACCATCACCGCTCCCTTTTAAACCTTTTTCCTAGTTCATGGGTAGGCAATCTAAGGCCCGGGGGCTGGATCCGGCCCAATCGCCTTCTCAATCTGGCCCGCGGATGGTCCGGGAATCAGCATGTTTTTACATGAGTAGAAAGTGTCCTTTTATTTAAAATGCATCTCTGGGTTATTTGTGGGCATAGGAATTTGTTCATTTCCCCAAAAAAATATAGTCCGGCCCCCCACAAGGTCTGAGGGACAGTGGACTGAAAAAGTTTACTGACCCCTGTCCTAGTTCAACCATTTTCTGTCTAAATTGCCATTGCTTCCTTAATTTTCCTATTATTCATGTGAGAATGAAATAAAGGGGTTTTTGTCTGTTTGTTTCTTAATAATCAGGAAAATATTTAATGCTTGGATTCTGTCAGGCACCTTTAAGTTTGTGGATGCTCTTAAGCATCCCAGACTCTTTCTACATATATACAAGCTCACGCTGAATTGAGAAAATGCAGAAAATTCTAATGTGTACAATGTGCCCATGCTGTAGAGAAAGATCTTTATTTAGAGGGCATTTTGGAGAGACGCAACGAATGCATTTAGAGCCACTTACATAAGAATCCAACTGCAACTCTCAAGGGGAAGGAGTACCTGCAGATATTCTTCTCAGACACCATCTTAAAGCAGCAACCCAAAGGGCAGTGAGGGTCCAAGCATTTAGCTCAACCACTAGGAAGAGATGGTGGTCCTGTGAAGTCATTTAAGACCTAGGACTCAATGTGCTCTTTTTCAATAGTAATGTGTATTAGGTCCTGCCCACACCATCTATTTGATGCACATTTAAAGCACATGGCCTCACATTTATCAAACATTTCTGAGAATTCTTTGGGGGAGGCCATGTGCTTTAAATGTGTATGAGATAATTATATTGTGTGGTTGTTACCTTACTTAAACTTGTAAGAGCTGTAGGCAACCTCAAAGTCCAGACCCCTGTCGATGCAGAAAATCCAGTTCACTTACTTCAAAATGCGGCACACCAGCCCTGCTGCATCTGGGGGTTCCCCTGCTCATTTTTGTGAGTGTGACCCTGAGCTTCTACAGCAAAGTCCTAACCTAATGGCACCACTAGAAGAAAGCAAAGTGCCAAGATGGGTAGAGGTGGCCCAGGATTAGTTCAGCTACAGTTATGCAGTGTCTGCCCAGAGGTTCTAGCAGCCAGTATATGGCAAATGATGTTACTGGTTTATCCAAGTGCAACTGAACAGATGCCTCTGACAGGTTCAGCTGAATGAGTTCAGACTCATTCCCTATCTCTTAGCAGCTGTACTAAGGTAGGAAAAAATGCAATAACTTATAATAAAATTCTGTAGCTCGAATTGAATTGTATATTCTCTGGTCTCATTGAGATGAAAATGAAAGGGAAATCTTCAATGTTTTATCTCCCAATTTATTATTAATTCTTGATTATCATTATAATTAATTAAAGATTCATGCTTTTTATTTTCATCAGACTGTCTTATGTGACAGAAAGAACAGCATAATAAAGTAGCCCTGAAACTTCACTTTCAAATAACATCACTAATATACAAATTCATGTTTAACATCAATTGATGTTCAGTGTGCAATGGGAACATCAATTCACCTTTGAGATGGACCTTAAAATGAATTTCTGGAACTTGATAGGGTGCTGTGAGGATCATACTAGATGAAATGTCAGGGGCACATGAAGTATATCTCCAGATTTCTCCCCCCCACACATGTTAACGGTGTGGTGTGGTCCAAATTTGATTGGACCAGCAGTAGTTGAAGTATTTAATGCATACTAAGAATTCTCTTTCCCAAGTTCTTTTTGACCTACTGTGGAAAAGATACATTCACCCAGTATTGCATCCACCTCGTATGGGAAAGCATTTTGGTAGGTAATGCTTTGGCATCATAGGATTAGAAAGAATGGAGAGATGTAGTACTAGTATCTTTATATGGTCCTAAGAGAAGCTCCTCATGGTATCCCATGAAAAATGTTCTCTCTACAAAAATGAATAGTGAAATATTATATCTAAAAATATTGTGCTCAACTAACTACTCCATGGTGGAGAAGTGCACTAAAATGAGGGGCTTTCACTATGGTCTGTGGAACAGTGAAAGCTTGGTGCACAGATCAACTTTTTTGAGCAAATGGGAAATCTGGCAATGCTGTTGCTGTTTACACATTTCAGTAGGAGCTATTTCCAGTCAACAAACCCTGAATTTTCTTCAGTTTGGGGATGTGGAAGGAATCTGCCAAACTCAAGAAGGACTCACCTGACTCCATCTGGTCAGATCACAAAATTACAACAGGTAATAAATCTGCTTCTGAATCCCAGTCCTCTGAATCCTTTTATGGGGTGGTCTGAGAGCTGTAGCAGTGCCAGCCATGTTTTCCGCATACGTTCCAGCTCATTATCAAATCCCATAACTTCTAAAGGGACTTGGAGCATTTCTTGCATACTTTATGCAAGGAGATGAGTGCATTAACCTTTTGGAGTTCTAAAGAGCTGGATTGTCTTTTTTAAAAATGAAAAGGAACGGAAACAGCACTACACGCCTCAGATCACATCGTAAGTGCTGTATTTTTACCCATTATGTGCTGTGTAGATTTCTATGGATCTTTTCTTTTTTAAAAAAAAAAAAAAAAACTTAGAAAACTGTGCAGATCAGAAGACTTCAATGGATCTGTATATCCCAATTTCAGGTAGATGAACCATATTACTTTTTGAGATTCACTCCAGTTCATCAGTTCTTAACTAATTAGCCATTTCAGAAAGTTCTTTCTTTTAATATGACTAGACTCTATATTTTCTAAAAGTTTTCTTATGCCTTTTTGTGCATGTGAAGAAGGGATGGAAGAGAAATTGGAATTAGTTCACATTTAAAGATGAATCTACCTGATCTTTCCTAAACAGTCTGAGAATCAAAATGTATCCATGCTTCAAAATACATTTTCTGAAGGGCCAAATCTCTAATTTCTCAGACAAAGAAACCCTAAAGAGATGCAAACCCCCCCTCCATTACAAGCTCATGACTTGCTGTCATGATGTAGTACTCAGAACAAAGACATTGGAGACAGAGTAGACAACGTTAACTTGAAAATGAGACTGCTCTATCCTTGCCTCATAGACATATATATATGAAAGTGATATCAGACTTCTTCTATTTGCTTTATTTTATTTTCACCTTGAATTTCCCATAGGCTCAACAAAGTTCTGTTTTTATAGAAGCATCAAAGAATACCGGTAAAAGTGAATAGACATATTGACACAAGGAGTTGCTTAGGCTGAATCAGATTACTAGTTCATCTGGCCCAGTATTATGTAGTGTTACTGGCAGATAATCCCTAAGGATCAGCTGCTCAGTATCCTTTTAACTACACATGCTGAAGAATGAACCTGGGATTATCTTTATGCACATATGTGTTTACAATTGAGATACTATGATTCCCCAGAATGGGTTTTATTTATTGGACCTGGGGACCATTTCTGTAGCCAGGTGTGCACTGGCTGAGAGCTGACTCTCAGTTAGCATATTGCAGTGGAACCCAATTTGTCAGTTGAGAGGAAGCAATTTGCAGTGAGAAGATCATCACATTTCTCTGCCCCACTTGGGGCCTTTCTGGAGCAGTGGTGCAAAATGGACCATTCTTGAATGCAACCTCATTTTTACAACATAAGAACATGAGAAAGAGCTGCATTGGATCAGATCAAAATTTAACCTATTCTCACAGTGACCAATCAGGGGGAAATATGCAAGTAGGACATGAGTATGGTAGGACTCACCCTAACCATGTGCATCAGAAACTGATACTGGATGTAGTAGACAACCGTCATGATAATCCCCATTGATAATCATCATTTTCCATGGATATTTTTGAACCATCCAAGTTGGTGATTATCTCTGTAGCTTGTGGTAGTGAAATCCATTGTTCATAGTTACGTGCTGGGTGAAGAATTACTATCCTGAATATTCCAAAACTCAGCTTCATTGGACGATACCAAGTTCTATTATTATGAGAGAGGCCGAAAAACCTCCATGCCATACAAAATATATGTCATACATGTCCTCTGTTACTAAACTAGAAAGCCTCAAATGCTGCTACCTTTCATCAGAGGGGAGCTGCTCCAGCCTCTTGATGATCTTAGAATAGAATCATAGAGTTGGAAGAGACCACAAGGGCCATCGAGTCCAACCCCCTGCCAAGCAGGAAACACCATCAGAGCACTCCTGACATATGGTTGTCAAGCCTCTGCTTAAAGACCTCCAAAGAAGGAGACTCCACCACACTCCTTGGCAGCAAATTCCACTGTTGAACAGCTCTTACTGTCAGGAAGTTCTTCCTAATGTTTAGGTGGAATCTTCTTTCTTGTAGTTTGGATCCATTGCTCCGTGTCCGCTTCTCTGGAGCAGCAGAAAACAACCTTTCTCCCTCCTCTATGTGACATCCTTTTATATATTTGAACATGATCTAGATGCTATACTCCTATTGATGCCGCGTCACACTGTTGGCTCATGTCAAGTTTGTGGTCAACCAACACTCCTAGATCCTTTTCACATGTACTGCTCTCAAGCCAGGTGTCACCCATCTTGTATTTGTGCCTCTCATTTTTTTTGCCCGAGTGCAGTACTTTACATTTCTCCTTGTTAAAATTCATCTTGTTTGTTTTGGCCCAGTTCTCTAATCTGTCAAGGTCGTTTTGAAGTGTGATCCTGTCCTCTGGGGTGTTAGCCACCCCTCCCAGTTTGGTGTCATCTGCAAATTTGATCAAGATGCCCTTGAGTCCATCATCCAAGTCGTTGATAAAGATGTTGAATAAGACCGGGCCCAAGACAGAACCCTGTGGCACCCCACTAGTCACTCTTCTCCAGGATGAAGAGGAACCATTGATGAGCACCCTTTGGGTTCGGTCAGTCAGCCAGTTACAAATCCACTGAGTGGTTGCATAGTCAAGACCGCATTTTACCAGCTTCTTTACAAGAATATCATGGGGCACCTTGTCAAATGCCTTGCTGAAATCAAGGTAGGCTACATCCACTGCATTCCCTTCATCTACCAGGCTTGCAATTCTGTCAAAAAACGAGATCAGGTTAGTCTGACATGACTTATTTTTCAGAAATCCATGCTGACTATTGGTGATCACAGCATTCCTTTCAAGGTGCTCACAGACTGTTTGCTTAATGATCTGCTCCAGAATCTTCCCTGGTATAGATGTCAGACTGACTGGGCGGTAATTATTTGGGTCCTCTCTTTTCCCCTTTTTGAAAATAGGGACAACATTTGCCCTCCTCCAGTCTGCCGGGACTTCGCCTGTTCTCCAGGAATTCTCAAAGATGACTGCCAGTGGTTCTGAGATCACATCTGCCAGTTCTTTTAATACTCTTGGATGCAGTTCATCTGGCCCTGGAGATTTGAATACATCTAGACTAGCCAAGTATTCTTGTACTATCTCCTTAGTTATTCTGGGCTGTGTTTCCTCTGCTGAATCATTTGCTCCAAATTCTTCAGGTCGGGCATTGTTTTCTTTATCGGAGAAGACTGAGGCAAAGAAGGCATTGAGGAGTTCAGCCCTTTCTGTGTCCCCTGTTTGCATTTCACCATCTTCTCCTCTGAGTGACCCCACTGTTTCTTGGTTGTCCTTTTCTGATCTTTCCCAACTGTTCAGTCTCCTTTCTGATGTGTAGCAACCAGATCTGTAGAGTTTTCCAAATGTGGTCACACCACAAATTTATTTTAAAGTGGTGGCTTTATTTTCAGTCCCTTTCATAATAACCACTAACACAGAATTGGCTTTTCTTCACAGCTGCCAGTCATTGGGTTGGCTACCCATTCAGACCCCCCATTAGCATATATGTGAAGTTAGGGGGGTCCCCCCCATTGTGCATCACTTTACACTTGTTTATATTGAACTGCACTTGTCATCTTAATGTCAATCCATCCTTGGGCATTTCTTCACATCCCCTTTTTATTTTGGCAATTCTATCTTGAATAATACTTTCCACCAATTTTCTTGGAACAGATGTTAAGCTAACTAGTATCTAATTTCCGAGATCACCCCAGAGCTCTCTCTGTTTACATAAGCCACTTTACAGTCCTCTGGTTTAGAGTCTAGATCTTTGGGACAACCTACCTAATTTTGTTAGAATATCAGCAAATTCACATTTGAGTTATTTAAGAACTCTCAAGTTAATGCCAATTGGATTTGGTGATTTATTTTTCTTTATGAAACCTGAGTAGTGTAGTGGTTGTACTAGAACCTGGGAGACCAGGTTAGTCATGGTATTTCAAGACTGATGAGGTGTTAAGAATTGTGGGACCCATCTGCTGCAGAAAGCCTGTTCCACATGTGACAAACCCATTTTTCGTACCTATGTAACATCTACATAAAAAAGAAACCCAAAACCCAATCGAAGTTTCACACTTCCACTTTTACCTATGCTTGCCAATATATGCCGATATTTCCAAAATTGCCAAAATCAAATGTGAAATTTGTTGCAGCATCTGCTTCCAGTGATGATTGGACTCATCACAATCACAGACCAATGACAGCCAAAGTAGTTTGGGCTATCCTTATTTCAGTTTATTGCATGGGCAATTTAGAGTAGCATTGCGATGGACTGATCCTGCAATCGGCACTGATTTTTTTGGATGAAGGTGCTTGGCAGGGGTATATTACATCACTGCTTTATGTCAATCAGTCTCTTAAATGAAGACCCTATAATGATATTATATTATAATTATGTTTTGGAAGTCATGTCACAAGATGGAAGAGATCAAATAATTATGAGGCACATCTTCTGCAGCAAAATATTTGGCATGCGTAATAATCCATTGTTTCCTGACTTTGAAACAGGAAGGTAAAACCCAGCATGACGCTTTATTCTTTTTTTCTGATCAAATGCATTTTGTCATGGAAAGATATATATCAGAGAGGCGTTTTTATATTGCTATTTACTATGGCATCTGCATGACATAGATTTAGGGAAAGCTACAAAATGCAAACTTCACTGTAGTATTTCTACAACTGCAGCATTAAATTAGAAATTTGTTTTATTGTAAAAAAAAGAGAGAGAAGAAGAAGAAGTGTTATAGTGGTAGTAGAACAATGTGAACATGTGATTTAGCAGTCTCGAGTCTCTCTCCTCTACATTCATAGGGCTGGTTGTAATTTAACAGGCATGCAGATTGTCTATGAAGTCATATTTATCCCTCAGAATAGCTGCACACTGCACTTCCTAGATCTGAATAACCAAATCACATTTGGCTTAAGGGCAGGGTGTTTTTTCAGCCGGAACTCACTCAAACTCAGTTCTGGCACTCTCAGGTGAGAACCATTGACATTCTAAGAGAACAAGGAAGGTGTTCCACCACCTCTTTTTCTAGAAAAACAGCGCTGCTTAAGAGCCTGCTGGATCAGACCAATGTCCCGTGTAATCCAGCATCCTTTTCTTGCAGCTGCCAACCAGATGCTATGGGAAGCCCATAAGCACTCTCCTCTATTATTATTTCCAACAACTGGTATTCAGAAGCATACTGTCTCTGACCATGTGTGGGGAGCATAGCTGTTGTAGCTAGAAAGTCCTTCCTCTCGATTTACAACTAACAGTTCAAAAAGTGTCCCCAGCAATGTGTTTGTTTAATTGTTTTTTGACCAGTTCCTTGAAAAGCAAATGGCTATATAGTTCCCCTCTTGTTTGCCTCCAAGAAACCTTTGCATTAAAGCTCTGGCTGAAATCACTGGGCTCCTCCTCAAGCTAAACTATGCTGCTGGATCTATGAATAAATCTTTGAACCCGCCACCTTTCAATCCACTTTGGGCTCTTTTCTCAGGCAGCACCAAGTACTTAATTTCAAGATTTGACAACACTATTTAAACAATTTTTGTCTGAAACAGCTCAAACACACACAAAGGTGGATGAATCTCATGATTTTGGTTTCACTTGATTCACTCATTTCCCCAGTATTAGGTTCTCTTCATTTTCACATTAGTTTTCTTTCTTTCTTTTTAAAATGCAATTCTGCATGAAATTTGTCTATATTCATTTCACCTAATTCAATCATTCTTATATGCAATCTTGCCCAACATGTCCTTTTTTGCAAGCAAATTTCCCTAGTATTTTTTTTCCTACATTATTTTCACTAATATGAGCACAGCATTGGTGAAAGTGTCCTTTTTCTATTTGCTTATGATGTTCAGTTCAACACATTTATTGTTAGGCCACATTATCCCCATGATTCAGTGTTTAGGCATCTCATAAACAAGGGGAAAGCAAATGGGTAAAGTTTTGTGCCAGTTGAGGTTTGTAATACATACCGTATCTTTTGCTCTATAAGACTCACTTTTCCCCTCCTAAAAAGTAAGGGGAAATGTGTGTGCGTCTTATGGAGCGAATGCAGGCTGCACAGCTATCCCAGAAGCCAGAACAGCAAGATGGACTGCTGCTTTTACTGCACAGCAATCCCTCTTGCTGTTCTGGCTTCTGAGATTCAGAATATTTTTTTTCTTGTTTTCCTCCTCCAAAAACTAGGTGCGTCTTGTAGTCTGTTGCATCTTATAGAGGGAAAAATGTGGTAATTAACTCAGGTAAACAAGTTCCTTTGCTTCAGTTTGAGATGGCTTCTTGTCAACCATCCACCATATTATATTCATATATAATCCTTTCTGTGTCATGTTTCTTAATCTGTTTAGTTGAGGAATCTCATAATACCACATAATGATTTACCAGTTTATTTAGTGCAGATTGGTGGTATAATAATTTGTCCACCTAATTCCATTTTTGCATTTGAAATAGTTCCCTTTGATCTGTTTGTTCACATTTCCCTGAGAACAAGAGAAACTGGGTTTTCTGAGTGTTGCAGGTGGTGTTACAGCTTGGAATACTCTCTTAAACTTTTCTTGATCTGTTTTATTCAAATTATTTTGACACATTTCTTTTCCTACTGTGTTTATAGATTCAGTGTCTCAGATTCAACTAACCTGGCATGCTAGTGGAAGGCAGTGCAAGGGCTCCTGCTAGTACTGTGGGGCTTTCCTTTTCTCCTTCCACATCATGTGCCCCAAATCTGCACAAGAGTTTCCTTCCCATGTGGTTTAAATATTGCATAGATTGCTGGGGAGGTTTGGGATGAAGCTGTGAGGAAGTGAAATTCTGTGGGTATGCTATGTCTGATGAAGTATAAAGCAGCTCTGTATCTTTCTATGTCCATATGCTGTGTTAGGATTGTTTCCATAACAACACAGATGTCTCCCTTGACAACATGCCCTCCCCTCCTACATGTGTAACCTTGTTTTCTGCATTTCTAACATACATACCCAGGAAACTGGTACATCACACTTTGCATTCCCTTTGAAGTCCACACTGGTGAACAAAAAAATCCCCATCATCTGACTTCTAAAACATACATCGCTAAATCTAATTATTTTGGAAAGGAAATGAGCAGTTATCCCCTCAAAGCCTGGCTACTTTAATATTAAAAGTGAAGGATTATGTGGCCAAATATATATTTACTCAGAAATATGTTCCACTGAGAAAAGGTGCCTTACTCCCAAGTAAATGTATATGAATTGCAACCTAAGATAAATAGTTGATGCCCTTGATGCTGTTTCAACTCTCGCTGTCCTGAAAAATAAGATGATTATTTCCTGGGATCATTCCCACCCCCTTCCCCCATGAGAGAGCAGGGTGATTTCTGCTACTATGGGGGCCTGGTGGGGTGGGGTTGGGGGGATTTCAGGGTGGCAGTGATTTTTTTTTTTAAAAAAATATTATTATTATTTCATTTGCATACCACCCTTCGTCCGTAGATCTCAGGGTGATTCACAACATAAAATTACAATGTAAAAACACAAAATACGTAATAAAAACAAGAACAAAACCACAAACCAATACCACAAACCAATACCCCCATCCTCTCACCCCTTCCCACAAATATTTAAAAGGGGTAAAAGATGAATCAGCAAAAGGCCTAGCTGAAGAGAAATGTTTTTGCCCAGCCCCTAAACGTGTATAATGAAGGCACCAGCTGCACCTCCCTGGGGAGACCATTCCACAAACAGGGCACCAACTCCAGGGGGTCCTGGGCATACATAAAACAATTTGTGTGGGTTCCTGGCCTCCATCCCCCCGCTGTTGCTGTGTGCCAACCATTGGCCACTGCCTTACTTCTGGTGCCTTGCATCTGGGCCAGGGCCTGCACCAGGGGTCTCTTTGCCATTACGGCCTGGTTGGATGCAAAAGAGGATCAGAGTAGGGTTGCTTTACTATTAAATGAGGTAGCCATGTTTTCTTCTCCCCACCTCAGCTTAAAAATCTGTGATAGGATTACGGCCTGACAGAAACAGGATGAAGCAGAACATGCTGCCGAGGAGGTGAAGGAAACAGACATGCACTCATCCCATTCAGTCACCTCAATGAAGTCATCCCCAAGGAAGGAAGGAAGGAAGGAAGGAAGGAAGGAAGGAAGGGAATGCTGAGGCAACTCTACAGCTGCCATGATGTTTTTGTTTCTTCAGAAAGAACTCCTTGGTGAATAAGACTTTAACTTGACACCAGAACTGGGGGCAGTATCTTGATAGCTATCCAGTCAGGCTTCTTGATATTCAGTTTCACTTGTTTAGGCATGAGGAACTAGTCAAGAATCCATCCACACACTTGACTTTTCACAGCTGAGAAGAGCTAGCAGGTGGATCAACTGACTAGGTGAATTCAGGGCATGATTAATGCCTCATTGTGCCAAAAGTGGTATATGCTGCCTTCAAAGAGGTGGAGCAGCAACAGATAAATAGTCTGGGAGTGCTCCTAGCTCAACCTTATTATCCCTTGAAGCTCAAGGGATTAGTGGCTTTAGTGGCTTAGAGAACATTAGGTCAGCTAGGACTTTTCCTAGACAGAGACAGCCTGGCTACAGCAGTCCATGCTCTGGTAACCAGCCAAATAGATAACTGCAGTGCACTCTATATGGGGCTACCTTTAAAGACACCATAGAAGCTGCAGTTAGCACAGAATACATGTTAGGGATGGCATATCCCTCCCAACCCGACAGCAATCACCAAAATTAGATTTAGCAGAAACATCAGCACAATGTACATGTCATCAAATATGTGTTTTTGTTGAGAAAGAGTTGGTCTTTCAATTGAGAAACTGTTGACTGTTATTTTTGATTAACCCATTGGTCTTTGTTTACTTTCAACACCTCAGATGTCAGAGACACCCTCAGAATCGCTCCATGGGTAAGTACATCTCAAGGAAGGCAGTCTTCCATTGCCTTGATCCATTATATTTGTTATAATGTGAATGTTAAGTATACCACTGCAGACTTAAGTTTATTTTTCTCCAACAAAGGTTAGAAAGCTTGTTAGTTATTTGCAGTTTTTGAAATTCAGTTTTAGGTGTGTAAGCAACCAACAATTACATGATATTGACATGCATTTTTAACTGCTCATCTGAAAATTGTTTAATGTGCAAAGTATTGACTACATCTCTCCTTTAAATACCAGTTGCTATAGTGAATTCAGTGTTATCTGGATTCAGGACTTGTTCTGCTGTGTCATTCTTCTCTCATGATATTGTATCCCAGCTCATTCACTGAGAACATCTGCAGTAACATCACTGGCCATTTCCTGAGTTGGTGATGTTCATTTGACAACAAAAAACTGAGCCTTTGTCATTGTCCTCAGTATTCTGGAATACTGTGTCAATAAAGATTCAGCAGAAATCTTCTGTTTCAGCTTCTAAACTGATTAAATCTTTTCCTAGTAGTCCATTGATTCTCAATTTTTACATTTAAATATATATGTACTATATATATATATATATATATATATATATATATATATATATACAGAGAGAGAGTATACTTTTAAGTAGATTTGTTGTCAACCACTCCATTTTTTTAAAAAATGAATACTTATATATTTATTTACAAAAATATTTATATACAAGTAAGCAAATATTACTGAGGGACTAGAATGAAATAAGGACATCTTGTAAACTATGCTAAGCAATTTGAGGTTTAATGCGGAAGGAACTCAAATATTTTTATTTTATTGTCATCTATTCCTCCATGTGCCAACACTTTACACTTCACATTATGGGAAATGGTGGAATTGTTTATTCCCATGAGGACAAGAGCTCATTAGCATGTTATGTTTGAAAATAATAGCTATGTCATACTCAAACCCATGTTAATAAAAAGAGGGTCTCTCCTTAGGTTTAGGCTTGAATTAATTTAAGCCTAAGTCTAACCATAGAATGTAAATGTTAGACTGACTTGCAAAATGGGACCCCAAAACGGGATAATATTGTATTATAGTGCAATAATATTATGGCCATGCAATGACTAAACTCTGCCACCCTGATCAGAGGCAGCCTGTTTCTGAATGCTGGAGACTGTAGGAGAGGAGGGAGCTCTTGTTCTCAGATGCTGCTTGCATATTCCCCAGGGGCACCTGGTTGGCCACTATGACAGCAGGATTCTGGATTAGATGGAGAAATGGTCTGATCCATGATTCATGATTATTGCATTATTACGATCCAATGATTTTCATTTATACAAAAATAGTGGGAGCTTTCTTTGAAACTTTTTCAAAAGGAGCTCCAGCTCCTTAAAACAAGTTGAAAAAGAAGCTTTCTATAATAATAATAATAATAATAATAATAATAATAATAATAATAATAATAATAATAATTGAATGGGACTGACTGCAGGGGAAATGCTCACAGGAAGCTCAGGCTGTTTGCAACATTATTTGGCTAATGTTTATGGGTTGTATCCAACGTAGCATTAAGGATAACATTGTGTCAGCCCAAAGATTTCTTCTTGCACAATGGAACAATCTTCTCTGCTCCTTCTCTTGTGTAAGAAGAGAAGAAGAGAAGAAGAGTTTGGATTTGATATCCCGCCTTTCACTCCCCTTCAGGAGTCTCAAAGCGGCTAACATTCTCCTTTCCCTTCCTCCCCCACAACAAACACTCTGTGAGGTGAGTGGGGCTGAGAGACTTCAGAGAAGTGTGACTGGCCCAAGGTCACCCAGCAGCTGCATGTGGAGGAGCAGAGACTCGAACCCGGTTCCCCAGATTACAAGACTACCGCTCTTAACCACTACACCACACTGGCTCCCATAAATCTGTTCTGGCAGCTCTACAACTCCTCTGGAGCAGATTTGGGGGTGGCAGAGGGCACATATGGGGGATGGACAGGAAAATCCCACAGTGCTAGCCAGTGCTTTTTTCTTAAAAAAATGTTTAGGGGGTACTCTCATTTTGACTCAAGAAAATCACCATTTTATAGTTTAAATCGGGAAAAGTAAACACAGTAAATGGACAAAAGTACAAAGATTCACAAAATGTTTAGGGGTTTGCGTACCCCTGCGTACCCCCAGAAAAAGAAAAAAAACCCCACTGGTGCTAGCACTAATCATTGTGATAGTCTTCAACTATTTGGTTGGATACTTCCCCATGATTCTCTGGATTGCACCAACACAATCGCACAATCCCACTTTCACAATCCCCCTTTCCTCAATCTCTGGCAGACTAGTATAATATCTTAAGGCAGCAAACCTTGAGAATACATTAAAACATACATTAAAAGTAAATTGTATTGAATTGAAATTGAAATTTTACCTCTATTCAGGCATATGGAAAATAACATGGGAGGACTCAAGCTATGAGGCAAGACCATGCATGCACCAGTCCCACTCCTAACATCCCCATACATGCTGACTCTACGCTCCTAATCTTCTTGCACTGATGGGGATTCTTTTAACTGAATGTGGTTAGAATTCTCTCTGCCACTAGGAGCCTGTGCAAAAAGATTCCCACTGAAAAGGAGGGTTCTAGCCAAGTTCAGGTGAAAGCTCAACATCTGATGTTTAGAATAGGGGGCAGGGCTGGCCTACACAGGAATACTGAAGTCAAGTTCTTTTGGGAACTTCACATAAAGCAAAATACTGACTCCTCAAGTTCTTTTGGGAACCGTATTTCGGACTGATCTGCAAGTCTGTTTTCTCTCGCTCCCCCCCCCCTTTTTCTACAGAACATTAGTTATTTCAAACAATGTCATTTCCACCATTTCCCACGGAACATTGTTCCAGTCTTAGTTCTAACTTTTAGAAAGGTTCTCCAAACATACAGCATATATTGTCCATTTCTTAATTTCACCCTACATTGGAGGGGGAATGACGTAGATGATCTAATAGACATTTCCTATCTCTTATTTTTATGATTCACCGATTTTGCAAATTGGTCAAAAAAGCAATCTAGTTAGTCTTTCATGTGCTTTATTGCTAAATGGTACATTATACTTCAGGAATATTCTGATTTTGCTCTCAGGAAATTGCACTTCCTATGCTTTTCTCCATTTTATTTCCCTACTCCTCTTCCCTACCCTGTCTTACCTCCTTACCATGTCCATCTTAGGTCACAAAATATCCCTTTCTACTAAAGACCACACCTTCAAGATAGAAACTGCAGGGACAATCAACATTTTCTAGACCTCTGTATCTATTCCTATGATAGGATTAATTTTTGAAGATGGGTGCCTGCTATCAGGACATGTATAAAGGTCTCTGATTTCAGAGATTGGGTCTCTTTTTAATATTGTCAGTCTTGTTCCACTGATGGCAAGAGCACCTTACCTGACATTTTACCTAGAAGCAGTTTCTAAAAAGAAAATGGTTCTCTGGTTAGGGCCGCACTCGGGCACCATCAGTACTTGAATGTCCATTATCTCCTCTGTTACATCTATTTTCTTTAATTCTCTGTTCAGAATACCCAATCTCATGTCAGTTCATTAGTCAATATGCAAGGAAGAAAGAAGCAGTTGCCCAGTCTCTTAATAGCAAAATAACCATTTGCTACAATATGTGATTGGAAGCGCCCATTTTCTTATTACAAACCAGGAGAAAACCCTTGATAGATTTTGTAAAACTAAGTGTGTTGCTTTGCAGTCCAGACTGTCTCCCCTTTAACCACTTATCACTGCCAAAAATGTATGAAGCTCATTCACCATCAATTTCCTTTCCCATAGCTATTACTTCTCATGAAATGATGCCCCATACTTCCTGTATGCCCTTCCTCAAAGTGAGATCCACTTTTCCAGCAAAGCTTTTCTTCTCAGGTATGGCCTCAATTTCCTACACTTCCACTGTCATATGAGTTCCTCCTGTCATTTGTCAATATCAGAGCTCTCATCCCCTTCCCTATTTTGTTCACTTAATGTAGATTATAAACTAGTGGACAACAGGATCACTATTCTTTTGGTGTCTAAAACATTGGTATTAAATAAATGTCTAGGTGTACAAGTAGCAGTAGCGACACTTCACATAGAGCAAAATAGCTTTTAGTCAATACCAGCAAGTTTACAAAAAAAAAATTCTGTAAAAAAACAAAACAGGTAAGCACATATACATGAAGTTCAAGCTTATCCTGATCCATATTTACTTGTCATGCCAGAATTTGTCACAACAGCATTTCACTTAGCAGTTTTTATGTTGTTTGTTGTTTGTTGTTCTATATCCAATAAGACTAGAATAACATACAGCAATCAGATCAATATACTTTCTTAATCTACCTCTTCTCTCCTTGGTATTTTAAAAGTAAGGTTTACAGCTTTCACAGATTCATGTTTGATGAATGTTGTTTATTCAAAGGTTTCCATAACTCACCTGATTAACCAGATATAGGTAGGTAGCCGTGTTGGTCTGCCATAGTCGAAACAAAATTTAAAAAAATCCTTCCAGTATTGGTTATTGTTATTGGAATGTGCTTTCGTGTGCATGCACACTTCTTCAGATATCTATTCAGATATCATATCTGAAGAAGTGTGCATGCACACGAAAGCTCATACCAATAACAAACTTAGTTGGTCTGTAAGGTGCTACAGGAAGTAATTTTTTTATTTGTTCTGATAAACCGGGTTTTACATACCTACCCCTAGCAGAGCTGTACATCACTAGCCTGCAGCAGGGTTTCTCTTACTTAGTCGAAGGAAAGAACCAGTAGAAATAGGTAGAGTCTGGAAGCTGATCTGTCTTCTACTAATAGAAGTGCACCATTAATTCACTGTGTGTGAATACACCACAAGCAACAACATGCCAACCTTCAAATTTACATAGGAATCCATCCATTACATTAGGCAAGGGCACATGCCAGTTACTACTGATTTCACTGAGATTCATTCCCAAATAAATAGGTGCAGTATTTTATCCTTACAGAGATATTACCTGGCAAGAAAATGCAAATGCTTAAGTTAATACAACTTCTATGCTTGTTAGCTGTATATTCTGATTATAATCTAAAGGCAATACATAAGGTAATAATCTGAATGGTTTTTTTATCACAACTTCAGTCACTCTCATTTCAGCATTTGTGCTCTTGCATCATTTGATTTCTTTGTGCATTGATAATATTCTCCCCCTTTCTGTTTACTAAGGGCCGGATTCAACTGAATCATGCAACATGGCTTCCACGCCCACAACAAATTTCCAGTGACAGAACGATCTCCTTAGAGCAATGACCGCTCCCCGCTTAAAACGGGGGGCGCCCTTTGCGTGGATGCGTGCAGCCCCTAGACCTGGAGCGGCTCCAACAGCATAGGCTAAGCTATGCCATCCCTCAGGTGGGATACCTGGAGGTCTCCGCCTACCTCAGTCAGTTGTCCAATCCCACCTGGGGGAAAGAGTTGCCAAGGAGACCAGGCCAGGTAGGGGAGGGATTACCTGCCCACACAAAGGAGGGAGGATTTTACCTGGGAATTCTCACTTGGCTCCAGAGCTTCTCCCACCCTACCCACCCTCAGTCAATGTCTTATGTTGCAGGTTAATTTTCCTCACATGTTTTGCAAGTTAATTTTCTTCACAGGTATGCGGGCGCTGCTACGTTAAGGTCGCTGTTAAAGGGCCGGAAAGGAATTTCCCTGCATTGGCAGGTTTTGCCTTTCCCGTAGCAAAACGTCACAACTTTGGCGGTATCAGGCCTTGGGCGGAATCCTTTTGTCCATCTTCCTCTTTGCGGCGGCGATACCAGGGTTCCCCGTTAAAGGGGTTTCTGAAGGGAGGCTTTGACCGTACGCCGGAAGGTCGTCATTGCTCTCCCCTGCGGCGGCGGCGTTACGGGGGCGGCTATCTCTGCTTGAACATATGTTCTCCAGAGCCGGCCCATCCCCCCCCCACACACTGGATAACCCTGATGCTCCCTAGGTCCCCGGCTGGGGACTGGGGAGGGAGAACGCCCAATGCCTGAGCCAAGGTCTACCCACATTTGAAATTTAATAAAGTTGTGGCCAATTTAATCCCATAGCACGTTGTCTTGAGTCGTTATTCCACATGACGGGGGGACCGCGCAGGATCTGGGGACTCCGCCTGTCCACGCAATGTTAAATTCCACCCTTAATATCTTAGTAGTTAACAAATACACACCAATTGCAATGAAATCAGCACACCATACCGTATTTGTTGTGATCCATAACCAAGGCCTACTTTAATTTAATATGGCCAATGATTTTGATGTCTGGGTGGATTCTAGGACAGCAGGATGGCAGCAGATGCCATAACAACAACAACAACAACAACAACAACAACAACAACAACAACAATAATAATAATTTATTTATACCCTGCCCATCTGGCTGGGCTTCCCCAGGCACTCTGGGAGGCTTCCAACAAAATATTAAAATACAGTAATGCATCAAACATTAAAAGCTTCCCTAAAAAGTGCTGCCTTCAGATGTCTTCTAAAAGTCTGGTACTTCTTGTTCTCTTTGACATCTGGTGGGAGGGTGTTCCATAGGGTGGGTGCCACTACCAAGAAGGCCCTCTGCCTGGTTCCCTGTAACTTGGCTTCTCACAGTGAGAGAACTGCCAGAAGGCCCTCAGCGCTGGACCTCAGTGACCGGGTAGAACGATGGGGGTGGAGATGCTCCTTCAGCTTATTACTTATTTTTTAAAAAAGTGATGTAGTGGTTTGATTGTTGGACATGGAACCAAAGAGTGTGATTGGAATTACTGATCAGACAAGAAACTCATGAAGTGAGTTTTGGGCCAGTCACTACCAGGGTTATTGTAAGGATAAAATGAAAAAGAAGAAAAAACACAACTGTACACCACCTTAAGGATATAACTGTGATAGACACTGATGTTTCTATGGAATGTAACTAACTGCCAACCAAAGATGACTGATGTGTTTGATGGGCACCAAAGAATTGTTTTTTTTTTGTTTAACCTGAAGAAAGCACCTGTAGGGGAGAGAGGAACTCAGTATCTATTCCTTCTCTGCTTTGACCTTGTGCAACTGATGGGATGAGGTGATTAGTGGCAGATGGGTTGATGACACTTGAATGGGTCTATTAGACATGAAATTGGATGGCTAAATTAATTATGAATAGGCTACTACATGCCCAGCAGATATAGTAACAGCAGTCACTGTTTAATTTTGCCATGGGTAGTTCTTCCACAAACAGTAGATTCTAAGATATTACTTCCAGGTGTATAAATTAGATTGCCAGCCTGCTTCTTCATGGCCACTAGCATTTGATGAACTGGGAAAGGGGGTAAATTTTCTCCACTATCCCCTTTTAACTGATCCAGGATTGCTCTTAATTAATACATGGATATCAACTTATTGTTTATTGAATTGTTTGTTCTTGGGTTCTTGTTCTTTGTTTTACAGATATGATATGGTGTTGTTGTTCTGTAACAATTTGATTATAGATCATTTCAATGATTTTTTTAAAATGCTTTGCTTTTGTTGAGACCTGCTTTTAGCTCATATGCGTTGCTGGGGAAGGGACACATAATTGTTCTTGGTCTACAGCTCTCAAGTGCAAAGGGGCAAAGATTTGAAGCGTGCAAAAGAGCAAGCTAACTATATTCCAATCTGATCACCACAATTGCTGTTTTTCATCTGCAGCCTTAATGACTATCACCAGAGCAAGCTGAAAAGTGAATCTTGCTAGAATTTAGACAAGAGAGTAATGGATGGAGTTATGGAGGCAGATCCCTAAGAGCTTCAATAAAGGTGATGGTCTGAAATCCAGCAAAAAATGGTGGAGCAATAATTCAGGAAGACAAGGACATGCAAGAGAAACAGACAGACAGATAGACCAATCAGCCACAAGAGGGCCAGAGATTGGCTGCTGTCAAAACAAAGTTTCAAATCTGACCTGGAAGTATTTATTGTCATGTGAGGTCAAAGAACCACTGGGTTGTCTTATGGGCAGAACTGTGCCATGACCTTGGCAGAATATATGCACCTTTCAGAGGGACCAGTCACAACCTGTCATGCTACAGAACAGCTTTGTACTTTCATAACCCCAGTCCAGAGTTTTCTTCTATGTGAAATTCTTTATTGCTGATTGTTGTTGCTCAAGGGGCCCCAATGTGGTGCCTCCCCAGATGATGCTGGACTCCAACCTCCACCCACCCTCACCAGCACAGCCTATGGTCAAGGACGATGGGAGCTGGAGTACAACAATATCTGGAGGGCACTGCCTTGGCTACTATTCCATTCCTAGACCAAAAAACCTTCCGTGAAGGCCTTTGTATGGTCAAATTGGCAATCACTTCACCTCTTTCCATTTCCCTCTCCCTCTCTCCCACTCAATCCCAAACATGAAAAAACTATTTTTTATTGAAGTGCAAATGAATAAGAATTAGGATTGAAACCCTCAGCCCTAAGAGTTTAGGATGAATTTGGATGTGGATTGTAACTTCACAGCTGACCTTATGTAGACTGAATCAAATTGATCTGACCTCATTGCCTTGGGCTTTTCAAAATAATATAAATAGGTTGCCACACTGCACACTACTCTGTGATATAATCATCATCTGTCTTCCAGCCTCCTACAGCTCCTCTTTTGTCTGTGGGATTTATAACAGCTTTCCTTGCTTCTTAAAGTATCACAGTAAATTAACAAGAGAGCCCACAGTATGAAATTCTTGGACAAAGAAAAGGGAAAGCAAGGAGGGAGGAGGCAGGGAAGCTCAATCTGTTCCTCCTAAAAGTTTCATAAGGAACTTCCTCCCACCCTCACCTTCTGTGTTCCTTCCCATTCTTTCATATAACCATACATGCACAATTCAATTCACCAATATCCTTACAGGCTGCAAACCTACGTATATTGCTTACTTGCAAATGAACCCAAGTAGGACTGGCTTCCAAATATGCATAGAATTACACTGTAAATTGATAAAAATACATGCACAGGGCAGAAAAAATATCTTCCCTCCCACAGAAAACAAATATATATAATTATGTGAAGCCTCTTTTTCCCACATCTCTTTAGATATATTTCACAATTGAAAGGGAAAATACAGTAGGATCTATTTAAAACATAAAAACCAGCTTCAAAATCCAGGTGCCTAATCAGCCATTTGAAATTGCATGATCACTTCTCTTCGGTGGATGATTTGTTTTATTGCCTGAAATAACACAATTATGTCACATCCTCTTCAATCTATGGATAGAAAATGGGGAGGAGTGATAAGAATCCATTATTGCTTGTTTCATATATGTAATCTTTGCCCAAGAGGGTACAAAAAAATTGTGAGTTGCCATGCAGGAAAAAGTTATTCTCTCTCCCTGGGCATCTAATAGGAAAGTATAATAGTATAATTTGCAACTGAGTTATACACAGTGCTTTTTTTCCTTTAAAAAGTGTTTAGGGGTACTCTCATTTTCCTACTCTTATTGAAATACTGCCCCTCAATGAGGCCAAACTTATATTCACAAAATGTTTAGGGGTATGCATACCCCCGCGTCCCCCCAGAAAAAAAGCACTGGCTATACAATTTCACCTGATTTGTAAATCAGGGAACTTGTGGCTCTCCAGATGTTACTGGACTACAACTCCCATCATGCCTGACCACTTGCTGGCTGGGACTCATTGCTGTAATAGGGCAAAGGTTAACTACTAACTGCTGATAATTCTCCTGGGGCAACTGCATAGTGATAGTGAGAGCATTACATAACTGGTCTTCTCCTACTTGTTATGTTAGTTCGCAGAATAATTGTATCATTTCTCCTATTTCCTTCTATGTTTAGGCTGTGAGTTCTGTCACTTTACTCCAGTAGGAGAGCTGAAAAGAATGCCAATATATTTGCATCTGGCACATCTGGCAACCAATGTGTCCCTTTGGTTTCAGATAGTACATGGGTAAAGGTAAAGGGACCCCTGACCATTAGGTCCAGTCGTGACCAACTCTGGGGTTGCGGCGCTCATCTCGCTTTACTGGCCGAGGGAGCCGGCGTACAGCTTCCAGGTCATGTGGCCAGCATGACTAAGCCGCTTCTGGCGAACCAGAGCAGTGCACAGAAATGCCATTTACCTTCCCACCGGAGCGGTACCTATTTATCTACTTGCACTGTGACGTGTTTTCGAACTGCTAGGTTGGCAGGAGCAGGGACCGAGCAACGGGAGCTCAGCACGTCAGGGGGATTCGAACTGCCAACCTTCTGATTGGCAAGTCCTAGGCTCTGTGGTTTAACCCACAGCACCACCCACGTCCCTTAGTACATGGGTAGACAAGTCTAAAAAGCACAGGACACACATTTTCATGGCCCTTTAGCAGCTATTGTGATTCATTTACCAGAAGTTATGTATTTAGTGTTAACTCTGGAAGTGTAAACTTGACCCTGACCAAACGAAGCTTCCTAGAGCCTCTGAGGGAGCTTGGTCTTGCTGTCTCCTTCACTTTCTCTTTTCCTGACAGGTCTTCTCTACATGTCTTCCTCCTGTTTCGCAAAATAGTGCCAACTATACAGAAGACACTAAATGCCCAAGTCGCCTGGACAGTGAAGTGGAATGGATGGTGCCCAGCCTAACCATTAGAAGAATCTTACATGCAGCCTGCTCCCCCTCCTCCCATAACAATATATATGGCTTGTATGTGCTACTGCTAGAACAAGAAGAGGAAGAAACAAGATGAGTGGCAGAGTATCTGCTTTGCATGCAAGCGTTCCCAGGATCAGTCCATGGCATCTCCAGGCAGGGCTGAGAAAGGTCTCTGACTGAAACCTTGGAAATCCACTGTCAGTATTGATAGCACTGGGCTAAATAGACTCACTATTCTCCTCTGTTGGGTTAGTTTGTTTGGCTTGAATTTCAATGGCTATTGTTATGTGTGCCGGCGTGGTTGCTCGAGAGCAATCAGGAAAGACTCCCCTTTGGTCTTTTTAAGGCTTTATTATCTGTCCACAATGATCACAATGCAGATCGACTCAATTCCATGTCTGCTCAGTCGCTAGCAGAATCTGGGAATGGGAGGTCCTTAAACTTTTTTTGACCCCCATCCTACGCCTCCCCTCTCTGCGTGTAAGCCTTCTGCACAGAGAGGGCATGGGCAAAGGGGGACCTGCTTCCCCCCTGCTTTGCTCAGGTTCGGTGTTGCGACTCTCCCTTGCATCTTCCGAGCCCTGCATCCCTTCCCCACTGGAGGTGTGGCTTCACTCCTCCCCATAGGACGAGCTGCTTCTCACTATCTTTGGCGGCTCCCTGTAACCCAACTGGCCTTCCACCTCCTGCCTCTGAGCTGATGGCAGTTCCCTAACAGCTATCTATGTTCTCTTGGTTGTCCTTTTGTAAGCATTTTGCTTTTTCATTTTAAGACACCTAGAGTATTTTTGTAGCGCAATATGTGAATAGTTATATTTAAAAACAACAAAATAAGTTGTCCGAAGTGGAGGAGAGCAGAGAAATCCCTGCCCTTGATACCGTCTCTCTATGCCTGTCAGTGATACACTCTGACACCTTCATTTCATTCTCACCTTATATTCTAGCATGAAGCTTCCTAGCATATACTGTGACATCAGGACTGTTGAGGCGGAATGATTAGGAAGCTGTGGGTGAAGAAAAGATAGGAGAGATGTGTTGGTCTCTTTTTACCAGTACAATAGTCAAAGCTGAATGTTAACTTAATTGCCTATTAACATTCTTTTTTCTCTGTACCTACTGTATATAGTTAAATATAGATAGTTTTCTTTTGTGATATTCAATTTCTTTTATGTTTTATGAATAGTTGATTTTGCCCTATTTGAATTTATTACTATGTTTTGTAAACTGATTTTTCTCCCCCCTAATAATAATAATAATAATAATAATGTATGTTGATCAATATATGTTTGTTGCAAATCACTTTGGTCACAGGTCACTCTGAAAAGGTGGTACAGAAATAAATGAAATCAATTATATCACACATTTTATGAAGCTAAATTGATAATTGGTTTTCTATATGTCTTCTATAAATGTGATATTTTATTTCCTAGAGGATAAGGCTATTGATGCCTACTAGTCATGGAGACTGTGTTCTTCCTCTACCCTATGCCTTTGTATACTGGTTTCTGGTACTTATAAATGGGATGAGTGAGGTTGAGCTTTGGTCCTGCTTGTAAGCTTCCCATAGTCACCTGGCTGACTACTGTAAGAACACAATGGTGGGCTAGATGGGCCTTTGGCCTGATCTAGCAGGCTCTTACATTCTTATGTGATACTGAAGACTGCCACAGTCTCTCACTGAAGGTAGCATGCAGGTTGGAAGAAACGAGTCAATAAGTAAACTGTCTTTGAATGTATTGTATTGTATTATTGTATTGTTTTGTATTGTATTGTATTGTTGTATATTACATATTATAATATAGCTATAGCTACCCAATCTTTTTAAGGTGCTTCCAGATGGAAACTTATTGTGTAATCAATACCGCTCACTCTCACAAGTTTCTTGTGGCATCCACACAGCGAGTGGAATCCAATGTAGCACTCAATGAACCTTCTGTCAGAAGAAGGATTTCCCCTTGAGCAATGGAATATTCACCTCTCCTCCTTCCCTACTTACTCCTAAATCTGTTCTGGGGGTTTACTCTACCATTTGGAGCAGATTTGTGAGGGGTGTAGGGGGGAGGGGGTGTCTCATTGTGCAAGTGAAAATTCATGTGCTGATGGGATGAATACTACCCTTTGTCAATGCCATTAAAATGATAATCCTTAATTTTAAAAATGTTTAATCTACATTTCCCCTTAATGTGGAAACTTGAGTAGAAAATAACATATTTTACATCTGTAGTCACTGCTGGAGTGGAAACTTGTTACCTACAGTATTTCCGTTGATTGCTACATGCCAAGTTTGGAAGAGACGAGATACTCTCTCAAGATCGCTACACAGTAAATGTGGGAGGTTACTTGGAAAGTATAATCACAGTACATGTGGATTTGAATACTGCACAAGACCTCAGTATTAAAAAATGCAAATGGCTATTCCCTGCCCCCCCCCCCGCAAAAAAGAACCCAATCTTCTACTGTGTGCATTGTTGAGAAGGCTAGTAGTTAGCTATTGTGCACTTGGACACTGAAATTCCAGAGTGGAAGAAGGTAGTGGAGGGCAGGGGAGGAGTGTCTGAGGCAAAGGATAGGAAAATGCATCTCAGATACGTTTGGTCAAGCTCCTCCCACTGGTTTGAAGAGCAAGGAACAGAATAGCAATAAATATTACATCTCAGGAAAGGGGAATGTATTGGAAGCTCATAGGCCAGACGTGCACACAGGAAAAATCAGATCTGAATGACCAACTTGCAATAGAAGAATCCATCTGGAAACACTCTTAAACTTTAGCATGCTTATATTGTTTTATGCTGGCATTTTATTCTGCCCTATTACAATTTGATTTTACTGGGCATTTTGGGCCATACTTTGTTTTGAAAGCTTCTGAATCTTGGCTGAAGAACACTTATCACAGAGCTGCTGTTTTAATACACATAGTGCTATTTAGCAGGAGCTTTCAGGACAAGGTGGGTTATGGCAGCCAGCAAATGAATGCTACAAATCAAGAAGCGAGGAGGAAGTATCCAAATGAGGAAAGGAAAGAATTTCTCCCTCCACAAGTTTATGAGCCAGATGGGAAGAAATCCTTTCCAAAGCCACTCTACTAAAGTTGCTCCTATTGAGAGCGTATGACCAGTTCTGCCTAAGAAACATAATAGGTTTATTCCGAAGTCAAATTATTCTAGGTATGTGTTTTCATAACTTTAATATGCCTCACAACGAGGTCAGAAACAAAGCCAACTAATATGGGAAAATGGGACCAGGTCAAGCCAGGAAGGTGTCATAATGCCACATAGTAAAGACACCGTAGCCCACCTATTTGCATGAAGAACGTAGCCCTGCATAATGGAAATCATAGACGATTAACATGGCGAAATCTGAATGTTCACAGGCATTGTGAATTGAGCAGACACCCACCTTTCAGGCCAGGGCATAATTGCTATCACCAGTAAACAGGGGCTGCTGTCACCATGCCATGGGTGGGGCTGTGTTGCTATTTAACAAGCTGCATGCCACTGCCAGTTAATGAGGGGGGAAGGGACAAGGCAGTGGGGAGCTGAGCACAGTGGAGGTACAGCATCGGGAGCATTGGATTGGATGTGCCACCATGCCTGCAGAGCCTCACTTCCCTTCTTGGTAACCAGCAACGAAGCATGGCGGTGGGAAGCTGGTACAGCAAAACCACCTCAGCCATGCTCTTCCAACCTCTGCTGCAGTTTATTTTATTTTAATAATGAATGTTATATTAGCCTAGAATCATACAGTTGGAAGGGACCCTAAGGATCACCCAGTTCAACCCCCTGCAAAGCAGGACCAGGAAACTGTCCCAAACAGTATCAAACCTGCAACTTTGGCATTATCAGCACCATGCTCTAACCAACTGAGCTATCCAGGTGTTTATTATTACACTTCAGAGCCAATCAACATCAAACAACCTTGCTTGTCAAGAAAAAAAGGAAACAAGTGAAGTAGAAAGGGAGGGAAGGAGAGGAGAAGGACATGTGAAGAAGGAAAGGGGCAGTGTAGCAAAATAAAATAAAATAACCACCTCTATAGTATGGTGAAGAGACTGAAAGGGAAAATTTCAAACAATGTAATTTATAACCAGGTTTTATGAACAAAGCAAGATATATTCAGTAGCTTATCAGCTTTTTCTTTTCTTTTCCAGATCTAGGCCATATATGCTCTTTCCTTCAAATGACATTTCCCACCAGATAGGCCTTAAAATGGGTGGTGTGCATTCACAGATCTCAAAAAGACCCACACAGAGACAATGTACCTCTCAATTGAAACAGGCTTTTCTTCTGTTTCTTCTTCTGTGAAGTACAGTGTACTGTACTAAACAATGTTTTAAGAAATAGCTGCATATTATAAAGCAGTTATGATACCATTTTCACCAGTAACAGCTAGACAGAGTTTGCTTATACTAGCTTGCCATTTACCAGTAGTTAAAACGTGAATATTTGCTTTTCAATACAAATTAAGAATGAGACATAGAAGAGTTTGGATTTGATATCCTGCTTTATCACTACCCTAAGGAGTCCCATGGACTGCAAGAAGATCAAACCCATCCATTCTTAAGGAAATCAGCCCTGAGTGCTCACTGGAAGGACAGATTGTGAAGCTGAGGCTCCAATACTTTGGCCATCTCATGAGGACTCCCTGGAAAAGACCCTGATGTTGGGAAAGATGGAGGGCACAAGGAGAAGGGGACAACAGAGGATGAGATGGTTGGACAGTGTTCTTGAAGCTACCAGCATGAGTTTGATCAAACTGCGGGACGCAGTGGAAGACAGAAGTGCCTGGCGTGCTCTGGTCCATGGGGTCACAAAGAGTCGGACATGACTAAGTGACTAAACAACAACAATTTCATTTTTGCATTTGAAATAGTTCTCTTTCATCTGTTTTGTTCACATTTCCCTGAGAACCAAAGAAACTTTACCCTTTACTAGAATTAAATACACACACAAACAAAATCAATTAAATGCATACAGGTAATTGCAATAAAAACAGAATCGCACCAGCCCTTTCATTAAAAACAGAAAGCTATAGCTCAATGAAGACCAAGCATGTTGAGTTGGCATAGAATGTTAATTGGTTTGGCTTGGGATGTGTGTGGATTGGAGTGTGCTGGACAAGGTGGCTGAGTGGATAGAACCCTGAACAGCAGTACTCCACATTGAAATATTTTGTTCCAGGCCCCACTTGTTCTGTTAGTAACCATGTAACTAAGCCAGTCAAGTTGTGCTTTATTCTGCACCATTTTAATGTTAAATTAATAGCTAAATTAATTTGTATTAACATTGTGGCCTCAGAAGAAGAAAAGAGTTTAGCCATTGTACCTTACTAGGAATGGGTAAATCTATCAATTTAGATCTCTCTAAGATTATCATTTTTCAAATCCTAGGTTCTGTTACCTATATTTCTACATCAGTCTATGTTGTTTTCATAATTAAAATCCCCATGAAAACTTGTCAGCATTTTAGCATCACTTTATCTTAATAGATGTCTTTTTTCAGAACAATTTCCCCTGGAATACATTTTTGTAAGTTACATTCATGCACATCTTACTTTAGTAGATACATTTTTGTACACAATACTTGGCTGGAGAACGGCACTGCAAAATTCAGAGAAGTGCAAATTTTGAAGGATAGCTTTGTATCACATTGTTTTGGAAAGTGTAAATTAGATAATTTTGCCTTTAAATGTGAACTGCATTGAATCTATTCCCCATTTTCATTCCTCAGACAGCTTTCCTGATCTGTGTAGCTCCAATTTGCCTCATGGGAAACACATGGTAAATAGATTCATTCCATCGTACATCTTTAGGCCAATTCAAACACTGAGTTTTTGTAGTGCAAACAGTTGTCTGCCATTGGCACTGCACATGGCTATGATCAAATGGGAGGAAAGGTTAGCATGAGCCTTGCCAGAAGCAATGCCCATGCTAGGGAACACTTTGTTGTGGAATCACTCTTCAGTGTATCCTTATTCAACCTGGTTCCCGAGAACATTTCCCCATGCTATTGCAAGCACATGGCTTCTGGGATGTAGGGAGAAAGTGACAGTATGAGCAGACCCTTTGAATTCCCCCAGAGACTTAACACATTTGCAATATGTTTGGGATGTGACCGGATGGTTCTGCACGTTGGCCCTGCCGTGTCACCCCACCCGCTTTGAATTTCAATTTTTTTTTTATCTTCCTACTTTTGTCTCCAAAAAAAGTGGTGGGTTGCTGAGCACCACTGAAAGTAGGATAAGGATTTATATCTATTCTGAGTACCTGCAATTATACACCTCCAAGAGAAGAAAGGCCTGCATCACGATCCCCTTGGCAACTGCAGTTATCCGTACAATGCTTGCTTTACATCATACCCAGCCACGCGAGTCCTATTCAGCCAGATATGAAGCATAGAAACAATGAATTGTTTTCCTTAAAGGAAACTCTGATGAAATTTGTTTTTTTGGGGGAATCATATAACCAATTTAAATTTAATTTATTCTGTTAAAAAGGCCTGCATAATGGCACCAGCTAATTCTTAGTGGGGTTTAAGACGGAAATACGTTTAAGATATATTTATAGCCTTGTTTACCTGTTCCTTTTGTTAGTTTTCTGCCTTCCTACTTACTTATCTATAGAGCAGGGCTGAGGATCCTGTGGGCTTCTGAGAACCAGTTGCTGGAAACCACAGGAAGGGAAATCGCTTGGACGTTTCCCATAGGTATTTGGTTGGCCACTGTGAGAACAGGATGAGCTATTGGCCTAATCCTGCAGGCTCTTCTTATGTTCAGATGTTTGCTTTGTGAAATATACTCGGAGTCCTGCAGTAATTTCATGTTCTTTATTGTAGCTTGTAAAACAGTAATTGAATTCCCCCCCCCCAAACCTCAGGCTTTTATATACATTATTTACACAATGAGTCCTGTCTGATTGGCTGATTCTGCTTCCCTCCTGGAGCCTGATTGGTCTTCTCCTGCAGGCCAATCAGTTGTTGCATTCTACAGTCCTACCTGCCTATTGTTCTAGGATGTACATAACACTTTGACCAGTCAGCTAAACCAGGTGAGGATAGCTGATGGGTCTCATACCCTCTACTAGTTAGGGATGTCCCCTGCAGGCAGAGACAGACTCTGGCAGATTGAGCGGACAATATCAATTGCGGTTCCAAAGTTCGAGAAGGCAGTTTCTGCATATGCTATTGAGGGAAGTGAGGAGCAGATGGGGCTCATCAACCTGGGAATATAGCCCACCTAGGAGAAGGAAAACTCTTATCCTCCATACACACTGCCCAGTTTTGCTCCCCAGGGAGGTCACTTTGGTGTTCATGACACAGCGGCTTGGCTTCACCCTCAGAGGCACACTCTGTTTTCTCTTGAGACAGGCAAATGCCAACAACAATGCTATTCTTTATCATGAATTTTCTTGGAAGCTTTTACTCTGCTCATTCCGAGGGTGGCAGCAGGGAATTGGCATATATGGTGAAGATGTTCGTCACAGAGAACTACAATGTGAAATGGAAGCAAACTTTGGGCAAAAAAAAAAATGAATAAACTCTGGCTCATGATTTAAGAATGCCTGGATGTCTGCTTTAAGGGCAAAAGCGTCTCTTGTCTGCCTGGACCCTGCTGGAACATGAGAAACAGAAGGCTTGGCAATGCTTTAGTGAAGCTGAGATCATGTACCAGAATGAAAAGGGAACAAGACTTCTTAGCAGCTCCAAATGACCTTTAAGAGAATCTTTGTACCCTGATAAGGCTTGGGAATATGTCAATCCATCCTAATAATTAATTAAAAAGGAAAGAAAACCTCTGTTTTTACAGGTGTGTGCTCCTGACTGCTCTCTTCTATGCTTAATGTTTCTAAAAGGTTTTTGGTTGCTCTCTGAGAGAAGAAAGGATTTCTAATTTTGAGCATGTCCCTCCTTCAGTTTCTAAAGTCATTTTTACTGAGCCAGTCTTTTTGGACCTGAATATCTGGCTCATGAACAGTTTTGAACAGATGTAGAATCCTGCCTTTTAACTTTCCCCAGATACTTTTAATCTTAATTTTACTTTCTGTTTATTCCCTTGTGAGGCTCTTATTTCACTATTCCAACTTGAAACAGTTTCCCCTCTACAGTGGTACTTCGGGTTAAGAACTTAATTTGTTTTGGAGGTCTGTTCTTATCCTGAAACTGTTCTGAACCTGAAGCACCACTTTAGCTAATGGGGCCTCCTGCTGCTGCTGCACCACCGCTGCACTATTTCTGTTCTCATCCTGAAGCAAAGTTATTAACCTGAGGTACTATTTTGGGGTTAGTGGAGTCCGTATCCTGAAGCGTATGTAACCTGAAGCGTATGTAACCCGAGGTACCACTGTACTTTTACCTAAACCTATTTCCCATTTGAACCAGTCTGGAGCCTATGCTCTAGATCTTGGAATCATTTCCCCACTTTGGGCACAGAAGTCAATTGCTTGGACCAATATTGCCTAGCCCAGCTACAAAATTAATCATTAGTATAAACTGCTATAAGGCTGGGAATTTAGTAAGCTTTGAACTAGTTTAAGTTTAAGAGAATACAATTTAGAGCTTAGAAATAGTATGCGTTATCAGTATGTACAGTGGTGCCCCGCAAGACGAATGCCTCGCAAGACGAAAAACCCGCAAGACGAAAGGGTTTTTCGCTTTTTGCGTCGCTTCGCTATCATCTTATTTCCAAATTTTAAAACCACTTAATTACAATAAAATTGTTCTCCTGCAAATTTGTTTTTCTTAATCTCTCTTATCATCAGTTCCTGATCTATTTTAGTGATGGCCAATTATTTATAACTAAGCATCTTTTTTTAACATTCCGATAAATCATAATATTTTTGTAAATAAATCTTGAATTTCTTCCAGTCTTCTTCCATCCTTTCTTCTCCCAGGTCTCGGATTCTGCCAGTCATCTCCGCCAGTTGCATATAGTCCATCAGTTGCATCTGCCATTCTTCCAGTGTGGGTAGATCTTGAGTTTTCCAATTCTTAGCGAGTAGTATCCTTGCTGCTGTTGTCGCATACATGAAAAATGTTCTATCTTTCTTTAACACTTTCTGGTCGACAATGCCCAAAAGAAAGGCCTCTGGTTTCTTGGTAAAGGTATACTTAAACACCTTTTTCAACTCATTATATATCATTTCCCAGAAGGCCTTCACCTTAGGGCAAGTCCACCAGAGGTGGTAGAATGTTCCTTCATTTTCCTTACATTTCCAGCATTTATTGTCTGACGAATGGTATATTTTAGCAAGTTTAACTGGGGTCATGTACCATCTGTATATCATTTTCATTACATTTTCTTTCAAAGCATTACATGCAGTAAAGTTCAGCCCAGTGGTCCACAACCTTTCCCAATCCTCAAACATAATATTATGCCCAATATCCTGTGCCCATTTTATCATAGCCGATTTAACCATTTCGTCTTGTGTATTCCATTTCAACAGCAAGTTATACATTCTTGAAAGTACCTTGGTCTTAGGTTCTAACAGTTCTGTTTCCAACTTCGATTTCTCCACCTGGAATCCTAACTTTTTGTCACTTTTAAAAGTTTCCTTAATCTGAGCGTAGTGTAACCAGTCTCGCACTTTGTCCTTCATTTTCTCCATACTCTGCAATTTCCAATTATCTCCGTCTTTTTCTAACAGTTCCCAATATTTTGGCCAGTAGGCTTCCATATTGGTTCCTTTTCGGGCCTTAGCTTCCAAAGGTGAAAGCCACCTTGGTGTTTTATTTTCCAGTAAGTCTTTATATTTAGTCCAGACATTAAACACTGCTTTTCTGACAATATGGTTCTTAAAGGCCTTATTGATCTTAACTTTATCATACCACAAATATGCATGCCAACCAAAAGCATTGTTGTAACCTTCGAGATCTAACACATCAGTGTCCTCAAGAAGTAGCCAATCCTTTAGCCAGCAGAAAGCTGCGGCTTCATAATACAACCTTAAGTCTGGC
Source organism: Podarcis melisellensis (assembly GCF_964234715.1). NCBI lineage: Eukaryota > Metazoa > Chordata > Lepidosauria > Squamata > Lacertidae > Podarcis > Podarcis melisellensis. The sequence goes on from NC_138528.1 coordinate 53,796,752, forward strand.
AGGGCAAAGCCCCCTCTTTCCTTTGCATCTGTTAATATCTTAAACTTGATTCTGGGCTTTTTGCCCTGCCAGACAAATTTGGAAATATCTCTCTGCCACCTCCGGAAACACTCTGCTTTGTCCACAATTTGCAATGTTTGAAACAAAAACAACATCTTTGGCAGCACATTCATCTTAATTGCAGCAATTCGGCCTAACAGAGAAAGCTTTAGCTTTGCCCAACTTTCCAAGTCTCTCTTAATTTCCGACCAACATTTTTCATAATTATCTTTGAATAGACTCAGATTTTTGGCTGTTATATTTACCCCTAGGTATTTTACCCTTTTCACTAGTGATAATTCTGTTTCTCTCTGAAACCGTTCTGACTCTGTATCTGTCATATTTTTCCCTAACACCTTCGTTTTTTGTTTATTTAACTTAAATCCTGCCACCTGACCAAAATCGTGTATCAATTGTAATACTCTTTTCGTACTAGATTCTGGCTCCTGCAATGTCAATACTAGGTCATCTGCGAAGGCTTTTAGTTTATATTGTTTCGCTCCGACCTGGATCCCCTGCACCAGCCGGTCCCCTCTAATCAAATTCAGGAGCACCTCCAGAACTGAGATAAATAACAGAGGGGAAATCGGGCAGCCTTGTCGTGTTCCTTTTTCAATTTTAAATTCTTCTGTTACCACATTGTTAACTATCAGTTTAGCTTTTTGTTCTGAATATATTGCTTCGATCCCATTTTCAAAACCCCGCCCCACTCCCATTTCTTTTAGATTTCCCTTCATAAATTTCCAAGAGATGTTGTCAAAGGCCTTCTCCGCGTCTATAAATATCAGTACTGCTTTAGTGTTTATATCTGTTTGCAAAAGTTCCAAAATGTCAATGATGTTCCTTGTGTTTGCAAACATGTGTCTACCCGGGAGAAAGCCGGCCTGGTCTTTATGGATTACTTCATTTAAAACTCTTTTAAGTCTGCATGCTAAAACATCAGCAAATATTTTGTAATCCACATTTAGAAGGGAGATGGGGTGGTAGTTCTTAAGTTGTGTTTTTTCAGTTTCTGATTTTGGTATCAACGTGATAAAAGCTTCCTTCCACGATTCCGGCGCCTTCTTTCCCTCCAGAATTTCATTGCTGACCTCCATCAAAGGTTGGATCAAATAGTCACTCATTGTCTTATAATACTTGGAGGTCAGTCCATCTGGTCCTGGAGATTTGCCCAGCTTCATGTTCTGAATGGCAAGTTCAATTTCCTGTCGTGTTATTTGACTGTTCAGGAGTGATCTATTTTCTTGTGTGAGTTTTTTAAGACTGTTTTTCTTCAAAAATTGTTCAATCTCAACCTCCTTTTGCGGCCCTTGAGTATATAATTTCTTAAAATATTTCTGGAAAGATTTCCTGATTTCCACAGGGTTCTGAATATTTCTTCCTTCAATTTCTAAATTTGTTACTGTATTCAACTTTTGTCTCTTCTTCAACTGCCAGGCCAGCAGTTTCCCACATTTATTTGCCGATTCAAACGTTTTTTGTTTCATTGACTTAATCTTCCATTCTATTTCCTGATTTATCAGTTTAGAATATTGCGCCTGATGGAGTTTAATTTCTCTCAGAATCGGCTGCGACTTCGGATTTCCTCTTAGCTTCTTTTCTAATTCTTTTATTTTTTCCAAAATCTTATCTTTCTTTTCATTTTGTTTCCTTTTCTTAATAGCATTCTGCTGTATTAGGAACCCTCTCATCACAGCTTTGCTTGCGTCCCAAATTGTTCTTTTTTCCACCGTTGTGTTCAAATTTATTTCAAAATAGTCTTTCAAAACTTTTTGGGCCTTTTTAACAATCTCCTGATCTCTGAACAAATTGTCATTCATCTTCCATCGAAAGGAGCCGGTTGGTAATAATGTCAAATCCATTTTCAAAGCGTTATGGTCGGAGCAGGTCTTTGGGCAGATTTCCACTTTTCTGACCTTAGGTGCCAGACATCTAGAAATCCATATTTGGTCGATTCTTGTCCAAGTCAGATGGGCTTCAGAGAAGAATGTTCCTTCCTTTTCCAAGGGGTTTCTCGTTCTCCAAATGTCAATCCAATCCATATTGTCTGTCATTTCAAAAAAGGTCTTTGGTAGTCTGCCATCTTTGGTAACTTTTTGGCTTTGCGACTTATCCATGTTAGTTGATACAATCCCGTTCATATCTCCCATCATAATGATGTTGTCAAAGTCCAAATAATCCAGCATGCTCTCGTGCAACTTCTTATAAAATTCCGATTTCCCTTCATTTGGTGCATAAACTCCTAATAGTAATTTTTTTTTCTCCTTGATACTGTATTTCAACTGCCAAAATTCTGCCTTGTTCATCTTTAAATAATAATTTAGGTGCAAGGCTCTCCTTTGCATATATCACCACCCCTCTCTTCTTGACTCTGTCTGAAGATATAAATTCCTGGCCTAGTCTTTTATTTACCAGAATTTTTCTGTGGAGCCTGGTCACATGTGTTTCTTGCAAGCAAATAATGTCCAATTGTTCCTTTTTTAATATGTGGAAAATTTTCTTCCTTTTCTCGGGAATGTTACAGCCATTTATGTTCCAGCGCAGAAGTTGCAGAGACATCCTGTAAGAATCTGGTTATTTTTCCGGGGGTGGAACTTTGTCAACCAAGGGTGCCGGTTCCTTTGGTGCTCCAGGCTCCGGCAATGATCCAAGTCCTTTGTGAAGGTCTTCTCCGTACTGGTTCAGAAATTTATCTCTGTCTTCCAATGTTCTGATTTTGATCTTCCTTCCTCTAAAAGTAAATGATAGTCCTTGAGGGAAGTCCCACCTAAAGATGATTGAGTTGCTCCTCAGTAGTTTTGCTAGTTCCGAGTATTCAGATCTCAAGTCCAACAGCTGTCTAGGAATATCCTTATAAATTTCAATTCTTTTACCCAGAATGTCCAATGGGTTTTTGTAGTGTAGGCCCAGAATCTTATCCCTTTCCTCCTTTGATCTCAGTGTTATCAAGCAGTCTCTGGGTTTGTCTTTTCTTATCAATCTTCCCAGCCTGAAAGCTGATATAATTTTAAAGTCTTTTTCCTCAAGTTTCCACTGCACAGAAATTATTTTGGTCAGGAACTCAGCCAGTTTGTCTTCTTCTACTTCAGATACAGATCTTATCCTTAAATTAGTCTCCCTATTCTTCAATTCAATCATCGAAAGATAGGTCTGATGTTCACCCACTTGTTTGTTGAGTGGTCTTACTTCTTTTTCCAACTGTCCAAGTCTTTGGCTCGTGTCTTCAACCAATTTCCTGTTTTCCCCTGAAGCCTCCTCCAATTTTGCAATCGATTGAGTGTTCTGTGCCACCTGCCCAGTTATTCTATTTAGGCATTCTGTGTTCTGGTCTATTTTCGCAGTTTGCTCATCAGCCTTCTTGTCCAAAGAGTCTACTCTCTTGTCCAAAGATTCCAATTTTTCATAGATTTTTTCTAAAATAGAGGAAGCTGATCCTGAGGCCATATCCTCCAGTTGTAAATCCTCTGTCTCTCCTCCCCCTGCCTGTGGCAAGGAGGCAGCTTCTTCTTCAGAGAGTAAAATAGGCACAGACGATCTACGTTGCTGTAAAGTTGAGGCTAAAGTTGTTTGTCTCGTTCTTGGTCTTTGTTCTTTTTCCTTAGTCTCCTTAATCTCCTTTTTCTTTGCGCCACTCATTCCAAACTTATCTAATAGTCAAGGTCAAACTGACTGTTCCCATGAGAAAGAGACAACCCAGGTGCAGCACTCAGCCAGCAGGCCAAGAAATAGAAAGTAAAATAAAGTCACTGCCGTTCAGTCCAAAAACCTCTAGGGGGAGCCTAAAATGTCTTCTCAGAAGGATTACTCAAAAATAAAAGTTAAAGTCCAAAAACCTTCCAATATTAAGTTTTTAGCAGAGTTGGTAATATATAATCACAATGTCTCAAAACAGTGCTTGCTGGTACTTCAATTGATGTTAAAAAGTAACAAAGTTCATACCTCTCAGATTTTCCCAGTTATTGTATCAAACTGCTTGGGTCTGCAAACTGATTGTTACTGTTATCAGGCAGTTCCAGCCCTGTTTTCTCTCTTTAAAATTGTAACTTTAGCAGAAAGAGATTTCAAAGTCCATGCTAGCATGTAAGTCCAGTGCTTAAGCTCCTTTTCTGTCTTTAAATACAGCTCAATGAATGCCCAGATCCAATCATAGAAAACAAGGTTACTCACAGCCTTCACTCCTCCAGCTCTTTGCGTTCAAGTTCAATGGTGGCGGAAGACGGACTTCCTTTTTCTTTTTCGTCCTCCGCTTTCAGCCAAATACAACTACTTTAGTCTCGAATTGGTCTCCAATCGATTAAAAGTCTCTTTTACTCACGGGTTACTTAGTTTAAGAGCCAAATCCAGGAAGAAAGGTCGGCGCTCACCGGCAACGGCTACGCGGCTTCTCTCCGCCGATCGCGGAACGACCCTCAGCACCGCTGCCTCCTTCACGGTCCGGAGCCCCTTACGGGGTTCCTTCCACGTTTCGGGGGCAGCTTCTGGCGCCCGCCGGGTCCCGAGGCTGCAGGCTTCTGCCGCCTGCAGTTTTCCGGTGTGGGTCTCCGCTTCGCCGTAGCGGACGACCCGGTCTCGAGCGGAGTTCCCTTCCCCGGTTAGGAAAGGGCAGCCATTACCCTTCGCGCCGCCTCCGGAAGTCCCTCCTTCAGTTTCTAAAGTCATTTTTACTGAGCCAGTCTTTTTGGACCTGAATATCTGGCTCATGAACAGTTTTGAACAGATGTAGAATCCTGCCTTTTAACTTTCCCCAGATACTTTTAATCTTAATTTTACTTTCTGTTTATTCCCTTGTGAGGCTCTTATTTCACTATTCCAACTTGAAACAGTTTCCCCTCTACAGTGGTACTTCGGGTTAAGAACTTAATTTGTTTTGGAGGTCTGTTCTTATCCTGAAACTGTTCTGAACCTGAAGCACCACTTTAGCTAATGGGGCCTCCTGCTGCTGCTGCACCACCGCAGCACTATTTCTGTTCTCATCCTGAAGCAAATTATTAACCTGAGGTACTATTTTGGGGTTAGTGGAGTCCGTATCCTGAAGCGTATGTAACCTGAAGCGTATGTAACCCGAGGTACCACTGTACTTTTACCTAAACCTATTTCCCATTTGAACCAGTCTGGAGCCTATGCTCTAGATCTTGGAATCATTTCCCCACTTTGGGCACAGAAGTCAATTGCTTGGACCAATATTGCCTACCCCAGCTACAAAATTAATCATTAGTATAAACTGCTATAAGGCTGGGAATTTAGTAAGCTTTGAACTAGTTTAAGTTTAAGAGAATACAATTTAGAGCTTAGAAATAGTATGCGTTATCAGTATGTACAGTGGTGCCCCGCAAGACGAATGCCTCGCAAGACGAAAAACCCGCAAGACGAAAGGGTTTTTCGCTTTTTGCGTCGCTTCGCTAGACGATTTTCCCTATGGGCTTGCTTCGCAAGACGAAAGCCCATAGGGAAATCTCCGGGGACCTCTTTTAAATGCTGGCGGTGGGGAGCAAAGCCTTCCCCCCCTCCGGACTTCAGAAGAGGTCCAGGAAGGCCGGCGGGGGCGAAAGGCTTTGCTCCCCACCGCCAGCATTTTAAAAGTGGTCCGGAATAGCAGGGAAGCGCTTCCCGCTATCCCGGATGGCTTTTGAAGGCAGGCGGGGGGGAGCAAAGACTTTTGCCCCCCGCCAGCCTTCAGAAGAGGTCCAGGACCTCTTCTGAAGGCCGCGGGGGGCGAAAGTCTTTGCTCCCCCCTGCCTGACCTTCCCGGGAGAGCGGAAAAACGCGCTGCGATTCTCCGCTCTCCCCGACGGCTTTTGAAGGCAGGCGGGGGGGGAGCAAAGACTTTTGCCCCCCGCCAGCCTTCAGAAGAGGTCCAGGACCTCTTCCGAAGGCGGGCGGGGGGCAAAAGTCTTTGTCCCCCCCTGCCTGCCTTCCCGGGGGCTTTTAAATCGCCCCGGGACTGTCCTGGGGTGATTTAAAAGCCCCCGGACGGCTTTTGAAGGCAGGCGGGGGGAGCAAAGCCTTTCGCCCCTGCCGGCCTTCCTGGACCTCTTCTGAAGTCCCCCCACCGGCAAAAGTCTTTGCTCCCCCCCCCGCCTGCCTTCAAAAGCCGTCCGGGGCTTTTAAATCGCCCCGGACAGTCCCGGGGAAATTTAAAAGCCCCCGGGAAGGCAGGCAGGTCTTTGCTCCCCCCCCGCCTGCCTTCAAAAGCCGTCGGGGAGAGCGGAGAATCGCAGCGCGTTTTCCCGCTCTCCCAGGAAGGTCAGGCAGGGGGGGAGCAAAGACTTTCACTTTGCCTTCAAAAGCTGTCCGGGATAGTGGGAAGCACTTCCCTGCTATCCCGGACCGCTTTTAAAATGCTGGCGGTGGGGAGCAAAGCCTTTCACCCCCGCCGGCCTTCCTGGACCTCTTCTGAAGTCCCCCCGCCGGCAAAAGTCTTTGCTCCCCCCACCAGCCTTCAAAAGCCGTCCGGGGGCTTTTAAATCACCCCAGGACAGTCCCGGGGCGATTTAAAAGCCCCCGGGAAGGCAGGCAGGGGGGACAAAGACTTTTGCCCCCCGCCCGCCTTTGGAAGAGGTCCTGGACCTCTTCTGAAGGCTGGCGGGGGGCAAAAGTCTTTGCTCCCCCCCTGCCTGCCTTCAAAAGCCGTCCGGGATAGCGGGAAGCGCTTCCCTGCTATCCCGGACCGCTTTTAAAATGCTGGCGGTGGGGAGCAAAGCCTTTCGCCCCTGCCGGCCTTCCTGGACCTCTTCTGAAGTCCCCCCACCGGCAAAAGTCTTTGCCCCCCCCCCCGCATGCCTTCAAAAGCCGTCCGGGGGCTTTTAAATCGCCCCGGACAGTCCCGGGGCGATTTAAAAGCCCCTGGGAAGGCAGGCAGGGGGGACAAAGACTTTTGCCCCCCGCCCGCCTTCGGAAGAGGTCCAGGACCTCTTCCGAAGGTGGGCGGGGGGCAAAAGTCTTTGTCCGTCCTGCCTGCCTTCCCGGGAGAGCGGGAAGGCAGCGCTGCGTTTTCCGCTCTCCCGGGAAGGCAGGCAGGGGGGAGCAAAGACTTTTGCCCCCCCCCCCGCCAGCCTTCAGAAGAGGTCGGGGGACAGACTGTCCCCGGACCTGGTCTGAAGGCAGTTTCCATAGGAACACATTAATTGATTTCTAATGCATTCCTATGGGAAACCGTGCTTCGCAAGACGAAAAACTCGCAAGACGAAAAGACTTGCGGAACGAATTAATTTTGTCTTGCGAGGCACCACTGTATTTGGTTACCTGTTTTTATTTGCCAGTTGAATATCATATTACATTTATGAAATGCTCTCTTATAGTTCATTTCTACATTCTTTTTATTCTTATCTTTTAGATATTGCAGAATTTTGATATTTTCATCATTTTTTTGCTTTGATTTAAATAAATCATTTCAATTTTTTAATTATATTTGGTCTAACTCGTGTCTCTTTCTGATTACCTCCACTAGTTCAGTGGACCAAGGCCATGAATAAAAATTTAAGCACTTAGTAATATGGAACATTTGGAACTTATTCCCAGGTTGCCCTGCTGCAAACTCAATGTTAGCTGCATTCAATTTCCCCTCCATAAGGGATGAGTTGAACAAAAATATTTTAGAATGCTGGATAAAATGAAGGATCCACTGTACCATGCCTCCTTTAGCTGCCGTGACAGACTGGCCTTACTCTTTTCCCAGAAGGCCAACAGGGAACAGGTAAGACAGAAGGCAGATAGAACAGAACAGGCCAGAAGGCTGTAAAAAAAAATCTCAAAAGACTAAAAAAAAAAAAACCAACAGTTTTTTTTTGCTTCCTCAAGCAGTAGTTTAGACAATGGTAGCCTCCTCCACATATAACTTTCCTGTAAACTTGGTCTGTGGAGACCTGCCCCTCTGATTCCACTCCTGGCTAGGGATGGACAAAACTGTCAGTTTTGGTTTGTCCCAGTTTTTCAAATGTCAGTTCCCCACATTTTCAAATCAGTTTGAATTTCACCCCTCTAAAAAAATTATTTCCAATTCAACGGTAAACTTCTCAGAATATACACATTTTTGTAAAAGATTCCCCCTAATACAACACAGTTTTGAATGTTATTGTTCACTAACATATGCATTTTAGTGTACATTTTACACTAATGTGCACTTTTGTACAAATACAGGGGATGGTGAGCAGCACTACAAAATTCAAAGATGTGTGAATTTCAAAGGAAAGCTGTGCTTTTATTTCACTTCAGAAAGTGTAAATGCCTTTAAATGGAAATGGAATCAAGTTTTTCTCCACTCCATACAACTAGCACATGACTTCTCTTGCCATCCATGTGTCAGAATGAATGTCAGAAGCAAGGAGGCCTTAATGCATAAACTTCTAACATGCGTAGGCTTTCCCATATCCTGCAAACCTGATCACAGAGAATTTCAGGACCCGGGAAAATCTACAGAGAGATCCGTGTAGAAAGACTCCACTTCCTCAAATGTTGAGAGGGAATAGGAGAAGCTGTGCATTGTTGTGGGTGATGTGAAACACATGATGATGATGATGATGATGATGACGATGATGATGATAAATTACTTACACCCCACCCATCTGACTAGGTTGCCCTAGTTACTCTGGGTGGCTTCCAACAGAATATAAAAAACCTAAAAAAACATGTGCTACAGCCTTTCTTTGCATACTTTCCTTCTTTACATGTGTAATGCCTGAAGGAAGCAGGTGTTTAGAGAACCACCCTGTTTCCTGTTTGTTCAGACATCAAAATATCTGAAAATTGTCAACAACTTGTGTGCTGTTGCTATTTCCCCCCACCTAAAACTGAACATATTAACAGGCTAGTCCCACAGCCAGCACTGTATGGCCATAACAGTAGACCTCCTATGTGCTTTCAGAAGCTAAACAGAATAGCTAGTAATTTACAGCAGAAACAAGTCACCATAGTAACATTGACAACCGTCCTTCAAAATTCCTTCAAAATTCCAGCACCATCCACCAGGCACAACCATGCTTGCTGATAATTCCCCCGTGCATGGAATGCATTAATCAACATGCAGTGATCAACAAGAATCCACAGCGTTGTCACAGAAATTATACCACACACACACACCACATATATAGTGGGTTGGAGCCATTAATCCAAAGTTTATCACCCACTATCTTGAAATCCTAAGGAAGTGGTAGAAATATGAAGGAAATTTGACCACCTTATCCTATCAGGCTGGCAGGGTAGAAGAACAAGGCTCCATTCCTGTGTTTCTAGTGGTGTCTCATAGGTCTTTTGTCACAGCACTAATTTGATCATTCTGTCAGTGCAAGCATTTCTGTTTGCCTGGTGGAACAACCTTCCCTTTCCTCCTCCCACACACTGGTATATGGGTTTGCTTGACCCTAAAGAGCAGGTCCGGGGGCGAGGAGGGGGTGCACAGGGAGGGCGGGATCCTGCTGCACTAGTGGGAATCCTTGCACTGACTTCTGCTAGTGCACTTGGTTACCGGTAGTTGAGTCTGGGCCACAGTTACCATGAGCTCTGAGGTGCAAAACTTTCTACCTCCCACATCTTGCAATTTTAAATGTCTGAGTCACCTCCCTTGAAATAAGGTAGAAGAACAGTCTGATGGAAAGACTGTGGAATATTGTGTTAACTGGTGGTAATATGCTTAGTCTCTTTAGTGAATAAACACACAATTCGCAAATTCAGGCAGTGACGATAATAACAATACTTAATTCTTCCAGAGTGCTATGGATTAATATTATTAGCAGCATAATGTGTTAGTCCCTGCAAAGATGCCATTTAACTTAGACCTAATCATTATGCCTGGGAAAGTAAACTTGAACAGAACACTGCATGGACCAGTGTGTGTTACATATGGATGATGTTTGTTTTAAGCAAACAGTGCCGTACGTTCTTACCTGCACTTAACCTTTTGTCACTTTCTAAGAACTGGTACTAAATATAAATATACAGTCTATGCACTTGTAATAAAGGCCAGTGGGTGCAAAGGAAACATGAGAGTATCCTTTAAAAGAGGATTTGCAGTGGAGGTGCCTTCAAAACGTGATGACAAGAGTAAAAACTGGGGAAAGCCCTGTGTTAGCTTCAGTTCCCCATTGCCGCAAATTTCATTATGCTAGTCTAGAAGAAATAACAGCATTTGGTCCATAGTGTGACAGTCTCTGTGACCAGTAGCATTAGAGCAAATTAACTACATAGCTATCCATTAGTACCTTGTTTTGCCACAGTAGCAAGTGATTATGAATGGATTCTTCATATGATTGTCCCTCAGTTTTCACATGCACAATTCCCACCCCCACCTCCAATGTGCCTGAAATCTGTTCTGGTTTTTCCCCAACCCTTTGGAACAGATTTGGGGGGCAGTGCAGGATACACGCAGGGGTGGATCCTCCCTCTCTCATTTTTTTTTTTTAGTTGAATACCACCCATGAGTTTGTCTGGCTCTTCCTTTCCTGAACAGTGGAAATCTCTTCACTGCACAGATTTTGCCATATGCTGGAAAGCGCACCATTTTACCTTGGCCTTTGACAGGCAAGATATTTTGTTTTATGGTACCCACCTCTTTTGCTGAATTTATACTGTTCTGTCCCATTTGGAACCAGTTGTAGAAATGGAAAAATTTTATCTGATTTTATAATTTTATATTCTATCATGTTAACCCACCCTGAAATGTTATTGTGAAAAGCAGCAGCAGCAGCAGCAGCAACAACAACAACAACAACATCATATACATAGAACATTTATAGCAGGGGTCGGCAAACTAAGGCCTGCGGGTCGGACCAAGCCCAATTGCCTTCAGGATCTAGCCCACGGACTGTCTGTGGATCAGCATGGGGATTCTGTTCATTCGGGCTGTGCTATTTCCCCCTTTGCACAATTCCATTTCCCCCCCTCTCCCTCACAGACACTGCAGCGATGCCTTCTCCCTCCTTCCTCCTAGCTTATCCCCGCCCTGCCTAGAGGAGGAAGGAGGTTGGACTGAGCTTGAAGGAATGGGTTTCCCAAACCCCAAAACTGACTGTGCAGGCAGTTTTTAAACTGCACCAAAATCCCCATTTCTCCTTAGCTAAAATGCATAAACTTTAGCCGTTGAGCAAATGCAAAACAAGAACACAGCTCTCTCCCTTATCAGTTTGACGGAAAGACTAGCCTTGACTTTACCAGTAGAACAGACACAAACATATCTTATGTCCTGACCACAAATGACGCAGAGACCCAAGTCTGGGACTAACGCCAGAGCATGTTCTTGGAAGTAGTGACCTCTTGCTCCAAGATAGGAGTAGGAACAGGAATATCATTTTATGGTCAGAAGTACAGGAAGGAAGATCCTTTTATGGTTGAGAGTACCAGAGCAGGAACATATGTGATGTCAACCTGTGTACGTACGCTGACGTGGTTGGGCTCCTAGGAGAGGAGTGAGAGGGTGCCTGGAGGATATATAAACTGCATGAAACCTGTCATTTCTTTGTACTTGCTGTGGACTCACCACGCAGGTGCCTTCTGCTATCCGGAGAGCAGAATAAACTCTTTCTTTGAACCAACCTTGGTGTCATTTTGACTTCCTTCCTCCTGTCCCGGAGCAACGCAGACCCAATCGGTGAACTCCAATAAGGCTACAAGCTGGCAGAGCATCATTTTAAGCAGCGCCTCTCTGGAGCCAGCCCTTTTGCGCCACTCATCTTCCCTCTGCCGCCGCTTCCCTGGTGCTCCTGTGGGCCAGAGAGCAGACAAGCTTGCTCTGCCTACGCACAAGAAGCAGCAGCAGTGGTGGTGGTAGTGGGAAGGTAAGCACAGCAGCTGGGGTTGGGGCTGGGGCTGGGGGGTGATAAGGAGGACTACTTGCCCCCCTTGCCTCTTCTTCCAGCCCCCCCATGCCACTTCTGCGGCCTGCCACAAGGTCTGAGGGACAGTAGACCGGCCTGCGGCTAAACATTTTTGCCGACCCCTGATTTCCTTTGGAAGAAATACCTCTGGAAACTTTTGGTGGTTTGAAAAAAGTCTGCCTTTTAGAAATAGAGTTTGTATTGGTACCACATCGGGCACAAAGAGTGTAACTTCCAAGGCAAGCAACTTTCATTAGGCTCAAGGCTTAACCACTTCCAAGCAACCTACTATTCAATCCTGTCTCGTCACATCAATAGTCAGGTTCAGTACATTCTGTTCTTTTGCGAGTAGATGCTATTCTCAAGCTAACCCTAAATACTTTTTGGGAACTGATTGTCTCAGTGCTGATTCCTAGAAAAGCAGAATGGCATCGTCTACACAGAAGAGGGCATAGAAGCAGGCTTGGGAAAACCTCAGATTTTGCTGAAGTACAAACACACACATGCACACACACAAGCCCAATATAGAATGTGCATGCTTAGTCATGACAAAATGCTAGCTGACTGTTGTAGGGAAAGGAAAACAGAAAATAGTGTGTGGGGGGGGATAGAATGGAGCATCATAGAAGCCAGTCTGGCTGGTGCCCCAGTCAGGAGCATAGCACACTGCAACATTTTCTTACAGGTCTCTCTTGCTCTGCCTATTCCAGGTAAATTCTGTATGACTGGTAATTAAACCAAGTTCTGGGTTTCCTATTCATAGAGAACTACTCATTTCATCAACGGAATTGTTGCTGCTCACCTGAGAGTATTCCAGACAAATCCCCTTCTTATATTCACTGACTGACTGGATGAAGGAGGGGCAAAGAGGAATCACAGTAGCAGAGGCAGCCCTCACCCTTACTTCTGTATGTTCTGCAAGCGCTATGAGCTTGTGAGCATAGACCAGGGACAAGAACATAAGAAAAGCCTGCTGTATCAGACCAGTGGCTCATCTAGTCCAACATCCTGTTCTCAGAGTAGCTAGTCAAATGCCTATGGGAAGGGTAAAAACAGGCCCTGAATGCAACAGTTCTCCTGTCACCTGTGATTCCGCAGCAACTGGCATTCAGAGGCATGCTGCTTCTGACAGTTGAAGTAAAGCATAGCTATCATGGCTAGTAGCCATTGATTGACTTTTCATCCATTCTTTTATCTGGGGAGGTTGCCTAGAGAGGACTGGGACCCTTGGCTTCAAAACATTTTCCCAGCTTTCTCCACTACTGGTAAGTTGAGGTGGGTAGGAAGTACCAAAATGACCACACATTCCCCTCGTGCAGTTGACAAATGTATGTCCTTCATATGAACAATACTACAAGTGTAGGCACAATGAACTTCTAACCCCCAACATAAACTTTAAGAAGAAACCTCATAGCTATTTCCCTAGCCATTATAACACAAGAGGCCCCCTTATGCAATGTGACACTTGGACCATTCATTAAACTCAAAAATCACAGGGGAATTATGGGAGGGAGCTAGTGGAGATAAATTAGATTAATTCTACTAATGTTCAGAAAGTGGTGTGGGGGATGAGTGTTCAGACCCCTGGGCTCTCACTTGTGGGGTGCCTCAGGGTTCTGTCCTCTCCCCCATGCTTTTCAACATTTACATGCAGCTGCTGGGAGAGATCATCAGGAGGTTTGGGCTGGGTGTTCATCAGTATGCAGATGATACCCAGCTCTACCTCTCTTTTAAATCAGAACCAGTGAGGGCAATGAAGGTCCTGTGTGAGTGCCTGGAGGCGGTAGGAGGATGGATGGCGGCTAACAGATTGAGGTTGAATCCTGACAAAACAGAAGTACTGTTTCTGGGGGACAGGAGGCGGGCAGGTGTGGAGGATTCCCTGGTCCTGAATGGGGTAACTGTGCCCCTGAAGGACCAGGTGCAGCCTGGGAGTCATTTTGGACTCACAGCTGTCCATGGAGGCACAGGTCAAATCTGTGTCCAGGGCAGCTGTTTACCAGCTCCATCTGGTACGTAGGCTGAGACCCTATCTGCCTGCGGACTGTCTCGCCAGAGTGGTGCACGCTCTGGTTATCTCCTGCTTGGACTACTGCAATGCACTCTACGTGGGGCTACCTTTGAAGGTGACTCGGAAACTACAACTAATCCAGAATGCGGCAACTAGACTGGTGACTGGGAGTGGCCACCGAGACCATATAACACCGGTCTTGAAAGACCTACATTGGCTCCCAGTATGTTTCCGAGCACAATTCAAAGTGTTGGTGCTGACCTTTAAAGCCCTAAATGGCCTCGGTCCAGTATACCTGAAGGAGTGTCTCCACCCCCATCATTCTGCCCGGACGCTGAGGTCCAGCGCTGAGGGCCTTCTGGCGGTTCCCGCATTGCGAGAAGCAAAGCTACAGGGAACCAGGCAGAGGGCCTATCGGTAGTGGCGCCCACCCTGTGGAACGCCCTTCCAGCAGATGTCAAAGCGATAAACAACTACCTGACATTCAGAAGACATCTTAAGGCAGCCCTGTTCAGGGAAGTTTTTAACGTGTGATATTTTACTGTATTTTTGGTTTTTATGGAAGCCGCCCAGAGTGGCTGGGGAGGCCCAGCCAGATGGGCGGGGTATAAATAATAAATTATTATTATTATTATTATTATTATTATTATTATTATTATTATTATAAATATTGCACAAATAGGCAATATTGCTCTTTCTCTAGTTGTGTGCATTGTTCTGTACCTATAAGGGAATTCTATTTTTCCTTCTTCCAGTCATTAAAAATAAATATGCACAAATACACACATACCCCACAAACACATTCCAGTAGTGTGGTTTGCCCAAAAGCAATCAAATGCTTAATTTAACAAAAGTTTAAAAGTTACATCTTGGAATTGGAATGCCAGCTCCTGGCTACCTTTGCAAGATTGTTTTGGTTACCAGGCAACCAACAGGAAGCTTGTCATAGACCAAGCTGGGTCTGAATCAATAAGGATGTGTCAACAACTATGATATTAGTTTAGGCAAAATAGATGGGAATGGAAGGTAAATGTCCCCACTCTGCATGCTTTCTTGACATACGCCAGCTGACTGAGGGCTGTTCATCGAATGAAGCTTGGGGTGTCAGCATGTCAGGACTGATACAGTGATGAGACACTCTCCCTCCGCTCCTTTTCAATTCTGTTAAAAATAGCAGAGTAAATCAAATCTATTCCTTTTATGAAAGCAACACTGCCCTGGGGCCTTCAAGGCTCTTATTGAGAGATGAGTTCTATGCCTCTCTGTGATATGAGTACTCGTACTGTTATTGAAATGGAACAATGGCAGGCATTCTGTGGACAGCTAGTAGCAGCTGTTGATCAGAGCTCTATGGCTCAGTAACTTCAAAGGATGGAGGGGAAAGACTGTTTTTCTACCACTCTGCTGATATTGAAGAGTACAGCACGTTTAGGTGAATAAGCTGGTTTCACTTTTGTTTTTAAGATTTACTTTTCGTTATCTTTGAAGCTCTCTGTTCTCATCTGCTTCCTTTTCTGTCTCCACTAACATTGGTTCTCTGAGTCCTCTATTCTGGACAATCTTGCATTCTGTATGGCCTTTGATCTCCTTCTCTTGCTCCTGCTTCTGAGCCATTATGTCTGGGATAGGCTCCCCCTGTCCATCAGACCACTTCCTTGCCCTCATTCAAATCCCTTTAACAAAGTCTTCTTCATCCAAGACTCTGCTTTGGTGCTCCTCTCTGCAAGCTGGTCTCAATGTATCCTTAAGCATCATCTCAAATAGGATCTGAACTGAAACCCAGACAGGACCAAAACATAGCATCTTACATTTACCTTCAACCTGAACTAGAACCCAATCAGTCTAAGCAGAAAACTGAAAGGGTAACCAGATACTTTCAATAACCAGGGTTTTGGTTCTTCTTTCTATAGATGGTAAACAAGGGCTCTGGTATAACCTGAGAGACAGAGAAAGAGATAAAAAGGGGGAGTAGAAATTTGGCTCACATCGCACAATACATACTTGCCATCCCACCCATAATAAAACTGCCCATGCAAGAGGTAGAATGTGCCAACAACCAACAGGTGACTGTATCCTTTTTTATTCTTGTGTGAGTTGTTTGCATATTTGACTGCTGATACTTGTGTGATACCAGTTATTTTTGGAAATGACACAACAAGGATCTACACACAGACTACATTTCCAGGAAGAGGAGAGGAGAAGAGAAAGGGTTTGGTAATATCCTTCCAATATCCTACTGTTATTATCACTCCATGTACAAGTTGCTCCTCTTAGAAGAAGAAAAATAATTGCACAAACTTTTGCTTTTGTATATCTTTATTTCAAAGGAAGAGATGGACCCACAACCATCACGAGTAGACCCACAAGCACAACTACAATTAGCCTGAACCTGAGGAATGGATGATACCAACTTCTCTGGTGGTCAATGAAGTCTTGCTGAGCTTCCACAGCTGCCATTTAGAAGGAGCAAACTGCTCCCCAAAAGGGCATGGCATTTTAACTGGCATTTTGCAGCATTCAGGCAGGCCTTCGGTCTTGATAAATCTAGGCCACACTATAAAATTCTAGCAGTTGCAACAAACCTGCTATAGGGCAGCTTCTTCACTCAGTAGCAGGATTGCTGTCCATGGTCCTGAGGCTCCTGTCCCTGCATTCCTGACCTAAAACTCTTATTCCTGTCCACCACAAACTCAATCCAGCATTTGGGAAATTTTAAACCTGCTTCCCATTCTCTTGTTTGAGCCATTGCCTCTTCCTGGTGACAGAGATAACTATGGAGCAGAACATGAACTAAAAGATGGTTCAAATGTGAATGTCAGACACCTGCATGAGTGAACAAATTTCATAGTGTTGGAGGAATTGTGAGGTAATGTTCCATGATGACCTGTGATGTTCAATCACATATGCAGGTCAATATCCTGATGTGAGGCCAAGTAACTAACATGCATGTTTAAACCATCCATGAGATGCCTTTTTCAGGAAAACTTCTCACTGGTTCAGATGACACAGACACTGAGCTTTTTCAAGAGTGAAAAGTCTAAGAAGAGGCACTTGGTGAAATCATCATCCAGGCACATTGCTTTTCTCTCTAGTTTTGTTTTTCAATGAAGATTACCTTCATAAAGCTGAAGTATTGTGCACTATTGGGAAAACAAAGCTGAAGTGTATCAATATTTTTGAAAATACTTGTGACTCCTCCTATACAAGTGGCCACAGACAAAGAAGGGGTCACATTGCTCATTGGTAAAGCATCTGATTTGCATGCAGAAGGTTTCGTTCCTGACATCTCCTGGTAGAGCTAGTTATGTGCCCTGTCTGAAAGCCTAGAGAACCATTGCTAGTCAATGTAGACACTCCTGAGCTAGAGAAACCAAGGGGTCTGGCTCAGTCTAAGTCAACTTCCTATGTTTCAGAGCATTCAGGAGCAGAGGTGGTGGTGAAATTCCAAATACAGGGATATTTGATGTGACTTGTTCACTAGTCAGTATTCCCGTGTCAGGACAGAGACTTTGACTCAAGAGTACTTTCAGGCACAAGTGCTTCCACATTCTGAGGTGCCCCTTAAACATTAAAGGAGTGAATGTGCTTTTCCATCTATATTCTGTAGTGTTTAAAGACTACATGAGGTTGTTGATTTTTCAGCAGTGCAGTAATTATGTGGGATGAAACCCCAGAGAAAACACATCCCATAGTTGCTAATGTAACATTTAAAAAGCACCGCAGTCCTGAGAGAGGACTATACCCATAGCTCCTCACCTCCCAACATCTGCATGGATTGGATTACGCTTTTAGCCCTTTGCGTTTCTAATGCAGCACTGAAAATTTGTCAACATAATGAAGTAGCATCTTCATTACTAATGCTGCTGATTAATAACAGTCAATATGCTGCCAGGTACTAACACAGTCAAGCTCATTTTCCATCCAAGAGGTTTAAGACCTTGAGGTTCCTGCCAGAACACAGCGCTTTTCAAAGGAATGAGAAAGAACAATTAGCTGCCCAGTTCCCATTAGATTGAGTTGGTCACTTTGCCACTAACTTCAGCCACCTTGGTACTTTTTTAAAAAAATCATTTCTCTCTCCAGAGCTTGACACTGAGATAACCTCTTTATTCATAATTGCATTGAAGTGCAACAACCTTGTGTACTCTTCTGTCACTTGCTGTGGTGCCAATGATATAGATTAGATATAGATATAGATATAGATATAGATATAGATATAGATATAGATATAGATATAGATCTCACTGGCACCACAGCAAGTGACAAAAGAGTACACAATATGTGTACACAAGAGTACACACACACACACACACACACACAGAGAGAGAGAGAGAGAGAGAGAGAGAGAGTTAGACCTTGCAGCTCACAAATTCCAAACAAGATTTAGTCCAGAATCCCTTCCCTCTTAGAAAGTTGCAGCCTAAGGCTAGTTTTATTTTTATCACACTACAAAGTCTGTTAAAAAACAATGGTTCGTGTTGAGACACAGATGGAACTGGGACCAGCAGATATACTGTAGCTCCCCAACCATTGCATGGAATCACATTCGGAAGAGATAAACACAAGTGAGCGATCTGTTATAAGGCTGGATGCTGCATGTATTCGTCCATATCTACCCATAAGTAAATATGGATTTTGTTAAAATGTACTTGAGATGCTCAAAATAAAACATGTTTGGCAAATCTCAGGATTGTTGGTACGTGGTATTTTGGCAATATAAAACACTCTAGATTTCTATGTGCCCCAGTTCCATATGTGGCTCACCGGGAGTTGAAGAACACATAAAACTATGACAATTCCTCACACTGAGCCCCATTCCCACACACATGCTCACAACTACTGGCTGATTATTTTTCCAAATTATTTTTATTAATTTTACAAATTATTACAAACCAAACCAATTTAATTTAATTTCTTAAAATCAGCTTTCCTGCTCCGGTTCCAAACATATGATCATAATCATTTCCTCACATAGCCACATCCTTTCTTAACTACCGGCTGATTCTTGACCATTTAAGGCCATTATATGTTAGGTATCTTGCAAGGAAAGGAAGTTCCACAGTTATGTAATAACAATTGGGAATATAGACAACTGAGTCTAGCTACAGTATCTAAATTTGTGTAATATCACATATTGGGATGAGTGTTACCCTTTCTACTTTGGTAAAAATCACTAAGAAATATTAGTTCCCATACATCTTTCAAAATGGAGTCGCGGCACCCCATTAACCCAGAATCCTGTATGCTGAGCTGCAGTCATCACGTTTTATTGCAATCCCTCCTACATCTTCCCACTCCCAAATAGCAGCTGTGACTATGTGTTCTCCTCTCTTTAACTCCCTTGCAATATATTCTGCAGCTTTAAACACTTGCAATTTCCAAAGTACAAAAGATTTGGCAGATATAATATATTATTTAATGAGACGTTTCAAACTAAAGAAATAGGTGATCCACTCTAATCCTGCTCCACAGCATTCTCCTTTCTCTGTTGGTGTAAAACATTAAAAGCCTTCTTTACCATGTGTTAATTGGTATAAATGGGGTTAATCTTTATAAAGTAGAGATTATCTTGCTTTAGGCTGACATACAAGGAAAGACTTAATTAGGCACAAAAAGAGTGAGAAAGACAGAGAGATTTGCATAATGAGAAAGTAACAGCATAGCCGGTCTGCCTGCCCATCTCAGGAGGGTTTGGGTGGGGTTCAAGTCAGGCTGAATCTGGAAGGAA
This sequence comes from Podarcis melisellensis, assembly GCF_964234715.1. Classification (NCBI taxonomy): domain Eukaryota; kingdom Metazoa; phylum Chordata; class Lepidosauria; order Squamata; family Lacertidae; genus Podarcis; species Podarcis melisellensis. The sequence continues at coordinate 53,816,334 of NC_138528.1, forward strand.
CTGGGTGCGGCACACTTGGCACTAGCATGCAAATGTATGCCACGCTGGCACTGGTCAGGGTCAGAGCCTACAAGGCTGCATAAGTCCACTCTGTCCTGACCCACTCTTTTTTTATATTTTGCAGCACTCACCCAGCTACCTTTTCATCCTAGTGTAGGTCTAAAGGTAAAGGTAAAGGGACCCCTGACCATTAGGTCCAGTCGTGGCCGACTCTGGGGTTGCGGCGCTCATCTCGCTTTATTGGCCGAGGGAGCCGGCATACAGCTTCCGGGTCATGTGGCCAGCATGACTAAGTATGACTAAGCCGCTTCTGGCGAACCAGAGCAGTGCACGGAAACTCCGTTCACCTTCTCGCCGGAGCAGTACCTACCGTATTTTTCGCTCTATAAGACGCACCCGACCATAAAACATACCTAGTTTTTAGAGGAGGGAAACAAGAAACAAGAAAGCAATACAAAGCCTCTTGAGCGAAGAGGCAGGATCACCCCCGCTGCACTCAAGAGGCTTTGCGTGGCTATCCCTGAAGCCAGGAGAGCAAGAGAGATCGCTGTGCACTGATCCCTCTTGCTCTTCTGGCTTAAGCAATAGCTGTGCAGACTGCATTCGCTCCATAAGACGCACACACACTTTCCCTTACTTTTTAGGAGGTGAAAAGTGCGTCTTATAGAGTGAAAAATATGGTATTTATCTACTTGCACTTTGACGTGCTTTCAAAGTGCTAGGTTGGCAGGAGCAGGGACTGAGCAACAGAGCTCACCCCATCACGGGGATTCGAACCGCTGACCCCCTTAATATTTGGAGGGGGGAAAGTGTGTCCTATAGAGCGAAAAATACGGTATATCTCTTGCCCTATGCTGTGTGGTGAGACTGCTTTACCCTTCTGGAGAATGGGCTAATAGCTAACATAGCCATAGCTTATTCTTCTGTATGTATTTATTAAATTGATATCTTGCCCTTTTTACAAGGATGCCAGGGTAATATTTTGTCCTGCATCCAGTCTGTGATGTTGGTTTGGCCTAGAAAAAAACCCATGTGTTTTGCCATTGAGTGAGGAACTGAACTTTGGGTTTCCCCACACAAAGCCAACATCCTAATAAGGGCATTCCTGGCTTACAGTGGCAGGATTTTTTGTGTATTTCTCATTGATGGGTGAGACATTCATAATACACAGCTCAAGGAACGAGTGGGTAGATGCTAAACAAGGACAAGCTGCAGTGTAAATTCATTGAATCAAGCAACCTTGGAGTGCGTAAATGTATTCAGAATGTTTGCATGCATTAAAAAAGGAGGGCTGAGGGTGGAATAAATGTGTACTATGAAGAGCTGCTTGGATTTTAGGTCTCTGAAGGAAGTGATTCCCATATCTGCAGGAACTGCACCAAGAATCCATCTTTCTGCACCTTATTGTATAACATTTGGGGGAAGGACCATTGGTTAGTGGTAGAGCATCTGCATTGCATGCAGAAGGTCTCTGGTTCAATCCTTGGTGTTTACAGAAAGGGCTGGAAATATATCCTCTCTGAAATGCTGAGAATCTCTCCCAATCAGTGTGGACAAGACTGATCTAGATGGGCAAAGCTTCCATTGTTCCTGTTGTTAAAAAGAAGATGCACTCTGGTGGAGGGTGGTGGTACTGGAGGTGGGAAAAGGATGGACGGGGGTCTATAGGGATATAAGAGTGGAAGACATGGCTGTGGGAGCCATGAAGAATGCTGCAGGACAAGTTGCTTGTTCTGGATTTGGTAGCAGGCAGGGAGCTTGTATAGGAATTTAAGCATCATATGAGCAGATAGTAATACTGCATGCCTGATGATCCACAGCAACATGGAAGAATTAAACATGTCTAGAGATGGGAGTGTGCTTACTTGTGCTCTATGCAAGCGCAACCCATACACATATATGACATAAATTATGGAAGAATGTATGTCCCCATGTGACTGGGGACCTTGCCAAAATTAGGGGGCTGGTTTCACCTAACCAGCCCTGTCAGTGGAAGACTACTGCTTGCACAATAGGGCTTTCACCTTCTCCTTCTGTCACATGTCCCCCGCACCTTTTATACGTTTTTACAGATACATGAAGGAACAGAACCCATCGGGCACATTCCTGCTGGGATTTTCTCTCTGGCGCCTTTAAAGGGTATTGTATTTGAAGGGTCACGCCACACTTCATATGTACTGTAGTTCCATTCTCTCTTATCACTACTTAATGCTTGTCAGTCACACTGGGATATAATAGTGGTTCCAATTTCTTGGGTGTGTTTGGGGTTTAATTAATTAAAGCAAGCATCTTGAATTGTGCCCAGACGACAATATGAAGCCCGGTCACATGCAGATCAGAAAAGCTCTAGGAACAATGATGCTGCTTGAAAAAATCACCTCTACATAACCCTACAAAGGAACATGATTTGTCTGTTAAGAATATCTGAGTACCAGTCATTCTATCTATAATATTAAACAACATTTACACAAATTCTTGCTGTGCCCAGGCTTCAGGCCAATCTGCAATTGCTTTAAAAAGTACAATTACCTTTCACTTGGAGACTCAGGATGGTATTCTCAAAGTGACGTGGTCTGATCTCGCCATTGTTTTTGCTTCAGAAAGTTTTTTGAAAAGAGGCATTGTTGTTGTTTGGGGCATTCATATCGCAGATTCATTCAGAAACCTCTGCAAATATTACTTTGAAATAAATAAATGAAGAAGTTACTCTGTAATAATCTGGTCTCGAATAAAAAATAAAGTGAACTGTAAGGGGGGGGGACTACTGTAGGAGTTGCCAACAGAGCAGCTACTAATACTGTTCTGATTTCCCGTGGGATTTTATTTACACAACACACTTCCTAATTGGGCTCTTTAATTCTGCTGTTGGTATGCAATTGCCTTGTTGGCAGATTCTCAAATGCCAATAATCAAAGGGTTAAGCAAGATGATTCATTTCCATTCAACTTTCATCAGTATTTTGTGGTTTACCTTTTGAACAAAAACCCTTTCAAAGGCATGTTAACACTCTTGTAAGTATATAGTGTTTCTACCCAGACAGGCAATAATCTAACATTAACAGTATGGAGTCAGTTGCTGCTTCTTTCTTTCCTTTCTTCAGATAATAATTTTCACACAAATGTACAACATTTTCAAATTGCTATGATAGCTATATTCTACCTCCATTGTAGGAGACAGCATGCCTCTGAATGCCAGGTGCTGGGAATCACAAGGGGCAAGAATACTGCTGCACCCAGGTTCTTATTGCGGGCTTCCCCTTGGCACATAGTTGGCACTGTGAGAACAGCATGCTGGATTAGGTAAGGTAAAGGACCCCTGGATGGTTAAGTCCGTCAAAGGTGACTATGGGGACTATGGGGTTGGCACTCATCTCGCTTTCAGGCCGAGGAAGCTAGCGTTTGTCTGCAGACAGCTTTCCGGGTCATGTGACCAGCATGACTAAATCGCTTCTGGCACAATGGAACACCGTGATGGAAACCAGAGTGCATGGAAGTGCTGTCTACCTTCCTGCCACAGCGGTACCTATTTATCTACTTGCACTGTCATGCTTTCAAACTGCTAGGTTGGCAGGAGCTGGGACAGAGCAACTGGATCTCACTCTGTTGCAGGGATTTGAACCACTGACCTTCTGATCAGCAAGCCCAAGAGGCTCAGTAGTTTAGACCACAACACCACCCACATCCCAGGCTGGATTATATGGCCAGTGGCCGGAGGCAGCAGGCTATTTTGTGTTCTTACATGGGCCACATTTACTTCATGCACTGATAGCACTTTAAACAGCCGAGGCTTCCCCAAAGAATTCTGTGTACTGTAGTTTGTAAAGGGTGCTGAGAGTTGTCATCTCTCAGGGCTAATTCCCAGACTGAGGTTAACAATCAATCCCTCTTCACAGGGAACTCTGGGAACTGTTAACTCTGAGGGGAATAGGGGTTTCCTAACAGTTCTCTGCAGCAGCTTGCTCTCATATATGTTTGTTTTAAGCCGACACAAAAATGTAACAGAAGACTTTTCAGCATTCACTTCTGGACAACCTGCCAGGAGCCAGATGCCAGAAGTGGATGGGGCCAGACAGAAAAATGGGCAGAGCAGTGTTAGGGTGTGAAACCTAAGATGCTGGCAAGTTAGCAATGTCATGTGACTTTAAGTAGTCAAGCTCATTAAGTTGTTAAGTTGCTCAGTATATAAAGAGTGTTTGTTTTCTCTGCCTGTGGGGTGTGAAGCAAAAATGTCTGAAAGCTCCGGAGGTGTTTCTGTTATCTTTCTGCAATAAACCTGTCTTTGGAAAGACAGGCTTCCCTGTGTCGTTATTTCTTTGCTGCTGAGACTCTGAAGCTTGCACTGCAACAAGAATCTCTGCACTGGACTTAATTAATGCTCTGCAAAGAGAACTGTTGCTGGTTGCGCAGCGGAAGCGTTTACTGGACCAGTACACAGACTCTCTTAGGTTATGGCTCCTTCTACGTTTCTACAGCTGTATTGTGTGCAGAGAAAGTGAAAGCAGCTTTCGGATGAGAGAAGACCTGCTTGGTCGTAAATCCAGCTCTTAAAGGAACTGAGAGGCTGCAGAAAGTTGAGAAAGCTGCGTAATTGAAGATTTACAGCTTCATTAGCTGCAAAAGGCTAGCTTGACCTCCCATTGTGTTTTTGTTTTGTTAATAAAAACAGAAGACGGTGGTAGGTTGCTAGTGAAGAGACGGAGGGAAAAAGTTTAAAAGGCTTCAGAGGAGGCTGGAGGCATCTGAAAAGTGAGTAAAACAAATCCCAAGGGGAAAGAGAAGCAAGGGCACACAGAGGGAGTAGCAGCAGACCCCAAGAATGGCAGTGGAAAATTTCCAGGTTCCCTTTACAAAGTTGAACTCTGCTAATTACGTGCAGTGGTCTAAGAGGGCTCAAGTCTGGTTGGAAGCCAAAGAAGTGTGGGCTGACTATGTCCAGAGGCGAAAGCCGTTTGTGGCTGTTGCAGCAGATGCCACAGCAGAGCAACAGGCTGCTGCACATGCTCAGAACAGGGAACATGATAAAATGGACACTAAAGCTAGATGCATGTTGATGGTATCGATAGACGATTCCCAATTACCTCATGTGGAAAATTTAAGGTCTGCATTTGAAATTTGGGAAGCTCTTAGGCGAATTCACCATAGAGCCACGCCCGGAGAGAAGGTGAACATTATACGTGCTTTGTATGAGTTGAAACTGAAGCCAGGGGATAGTGTGGTTGAACACACGTCACAGATGACTGAGTACTTCAACCGACTGTCCTCTCTAGGTGTGAATTTTCCTGAAAATATTAAAGTTTATACTCTGCTTAGCAGCCTGCATGCAGGGTTTGCAAACTTAGTACTAACTTTACAAGTTTTGCCAGAGGACCAGCTGAATATGAACTATGTGACTGGTAGATTATGTGAGCAAGAATATCAACATCATCGAAAACGTATTGATAATTCAAATACCCCAAGGGTTGGATGTTCAGATAATTCCCAGTGTGGGGGAACTAGCAGGCAGAGCTGTAAGGAAGCCTCACAAGTGTCTGCTATGGCCAGCAAGTCATGTTTTCGATGTGGCAGCAGGTTTCATTTGATAGCAAAGTGTACAGAAAAGCAACAGGAATTTCAACAGTCCAAGGCCAGTTTCCGGAGCTACAGGGGAAGACGATGTGAGAACTACAAGAATCCATGATCCAGAGGGGGAGCAGGTGCTGATAAGGGACTATCTGCAATGGCAGCACAACAGAGTCCTAAAAGGAGCCAACAAACCTTGAAGTGGATAATTGACAGTGGAGCAAGTCACAGTTTAGTTCCAGCGACATCTAGTGGCAGCTTGATGAACTGCAAGACATTGCCAGTTGCAAAAACTGTGACTATAGCAGACAATAGTAAACGAGAAATGAACCTTAAAGGCACAATTTATGTTAATTGTTTGCAAACTAACCTTCCTGTTTTTGTTCTTCCAGGAATGAAGAATGGACTTTTGAGTGTGTCATGCCTGGTAAAAAGTGGTTTTAAGGTTGAGTTTGAAAATGATGTGTGCACCATTTTGAAACAGGGGAAGGAGCTAGTTAAAATTCCCTGTGAGGATGGGCTTTTTGTTTTGGATGAAGAGCAGTTAGCAGCAGGTAGATGTTCAACAGGTGAAGCGCAAGCTAAGTGTGTAAATAAGGCTCCTCATACAGGTTGTGCACATCTACTACACAGAAGGTTAGCTCATATATGCTTTAAGTATGTAAGCAAGATGCCAGATTTAGCTGAGGAGTGTAACATTAAACCCTGTCCAAATTTTCTGGATTGTTGTGCTTGTAAACATGCTAAGGTTAAGACATGTAACTATCCTAGATCTGATAGAGTAAGTAAGAAACCCTTTGAACTTGTGCACACAGACGTGTGTGGCCCTATGCCAGTCAAATCGCTTGGAGGTGCGAGATTTATGCAAATTTTGGTGGATGATTTCTCAAGGGCTAGTTGGGTTTTCTTTCTGAAAGAAAAATCACAAGCAGCTTCCATCCTGATGGATTGGATTGAAGAAGTCGAATGTAAATTTGACACCAGGGTGCGTAAAATACAATCAGATCGTGGTGGGGAATATGTGAACCACACACTGGAGACGTGGTTAAAAAGGAAAGGTATAGTTCATAGACTTACCAATCCCTATTCACCACAGGAGAATGCAGTTGCTGAAAGAAAATTTCGAACATTACAGGAAGCCATTGCTGCTTTGCTGTTTGATTCTGGACTTCCACAGTGTTTTTGGGCTGAGGCTGCACTGTATGCGAATTATACTTTTAACAGAGTGTACAATAGCACAGTAGGCAACACTCCTTACTTTATGCTATTTGGAAAAAAACCAAAAATTGATCATCTAAGAGTTTTTGCATGCCGTGCTTATGTGCTGGTGCCTAGGGCACAACGTAGAAAAGGCGATCCTAGATCTAAAGAAATGTTTTTCTGTGGTTATCAAGCAAACACAAAAGGTTGGAGATTTGTGAATGTAGAAGGCAATCAAACGAAAATCACAATCAGCAGAAGTGCGGAATTTTGTGAACAGGATGGTTGAAATAAAATTCATGGAAATCCTGACATACTATTTGATGTGGTGAACAGTAACAATGAAACTCAGGCCCCAGGGCAGGTATTAGTTCCAGAACAGGCTGAGGAATTTGAGTCTGAGGACGAGGGTGAGAAATCGTCTAGTTCACCCAAGTCTGTAAAGTCAGAATCTTCTAGCTCTAAAAGTTCACCTGTACAGCAAGAGAGACGTGTAAAGTCAGAATCAGAAAGTTCAACTACTAGTGACAAACAGGTGACGACTAGTGATTCTGGGTCAGAGGAGGAAACTGAAGGAACATCGCAGGAACTGTTAAGGCGTTCCAAGCGTACCAACAAAGGTATACCTCCTGAAAGGTACCAAGCTATTAGTGTTTGGGCTGGTTTGGCAAATTGCGAACCTGAAAGTTTTGAGGAGGTTGAGCAATTACCCCAGGAGGAGGCCAGTAGGTGGCGTGAGGCCATGCAAAAAGAGTTAAATTCTATGAAAGAACTGGGTGTGTTTTCCATCACCAAACTGCCAGAAGGTACCAAGGCAGTAAGTTGTAGGTGGGTGTACAGGATAAAGACAACAGCGATGGGGAAACCAGAGTACAAAGCAAGACCTGTAGCTCGAGGTTTTACGCAAAGAAAGGGGTTATATTATTCCGAAGTCTATGCGCCCACTTCAAGGAGTGAAACCCTACAGGCACTATCAGCAGTTGCTGCTCAGAAAGGGTTCAAAGTGAATCAATTTGATGTCTCTACAGCTTATCTTCATTCAGACTTGGCTGAAGAGCTCTATATGGAGCTACCGCCAGGATTGAAAGTTGGTAAATCAAATCAGGTATGGAAACTACATAAATCTATTTATGGACTCAAGCAATCTGCTCATAATTGGAATGAGTGTTTGAATGACGTTTTGGTAGGCATTGGTTTTAGCAGGAGCAAGGCTGACAATTGCTTATATTTCAGAGGTTCAGGAGATGCTCAAGAATCTTTGCTTGTTTATGTAGATGACCTGATTTATAGTTCAAAGACACAAGAACAAGTAAAAAAACTAGCCAAAGAGTTAAAAAAACACTTCAAAGTTAAGAATCTTGGTGATGTGAAGGTCTATCTTGGTGTTCAGATAGATAGCACAAAATGGGCAGTTTAATGGTTTTACAAAACCGCTTGGGTTTCAGCGGCATGAAAACTTTTGTGAAGAAATGGGTCTGAAGTAATTTTGTTTTTGTATTGCCAGCGAGAGGGGGTGTTAGGGTGTGAAACCTAAGACGCTGGCAAGTTAGCAATGTCATGTGACTTTAAGTAGTCAAGCTCGTTAAGTTGTTAAGTTGCTCAGTATATAAAGAGTGTTTGTTTTCTCTGCCTGTGGGGCGTGAAGCAAAAATGTCTGAAAGCTCCGGAGGTGTTTCTGTTATCTTTCTGCAATAAACCTGTCTTTGGAAAGACAGGCTTCCCTGTGTCGTTATTTCTTTGCTGCTGAGACTCTGAAGCTTGTACTGCAACAAGAATCTCTGCACTGGACTTAATTAATGCTCTGCAAAGAGAACTGTTGCTGGTTGAGCAGCGGAAGCGTTTACTGGACCAGTACACAGACTCTCTTAAGCAGTCTATGTGATTTCTTTAGCAAACTAGTACTCGTATCTCCCCTCTATCCTTCATCCAGGCAAACAAGAAGCATTATCAGAATTCATAGATACTTCAAGCCAGGTAAAAGCCCTGAAGGATACTGCAAAGTGTGTCATGTGGGGAAAGGATGTCTGTGAGGGTATGGCCTGGGAGGAGTCCCAAGGGTCAAACAGAGATGCACAATGGGCTGTGTTTGGCCTCTGGGCTCATGGTTATTGCTATTATTTAATTATTTATTAAATTTGTTAGTTGCTTTAGCTTGCCCATGGAAAAGCAAAGGGACTTGCAACCAGGCAAACCTCTCCGGTCCTGTAACATCTGAAAAGTACTTAAGCAAACTACTCATCATTATTGCACTCTGAGCGCTCAATTCTTCATTGATTCAAAAGTTGTTGTGAGGGTACTGCTGCAGTCATCTTTTTATATGGTTGTCCCTGTTGTGCCTCACAGCCTACCAGAGCCCTGCCAGTTCCTTTTGAATTGCCCACCAGGCAGCTATCAGCCAGAAATTACTTTTGATGACTGCTCACCTGTGCCACTGGCAAGATCATCCTAGAAGTGAAAGGCTCCAAATCCTATTACCAATCCCCTAAGATTACCCCAGCAAAATCCATTTGTGATTCAAGAAATTATTTACCTTGAGAGATGTGCTTTCTTTGGATGGGTCTGCAAACAAAGAAAAGATTTATCTGTTTGCTCTCCATTGAGTGAACCTCTAAAGGAAGATAAATTCTCCCAAATTGCTGAAAGCCCAACTTTAAAAGCAAAAAATACCCCAGAAAAAAACAAAAGCTGAATCCACTTGTTATTTACCGAAACCAAACATCAAGTAAAATGATCACGTCCTTCCCACCCCCTCCCAAATCAGCATTACAATAAAAGCTTAATTTGAAGTTCCATTGGTGAAACCCTGTTGACACCTATCTGATCGCCTTGGGTGTTATTCAGGCTTCTGAGAATGTTAAGAAAAGAGCTGCTAAGTCTTTGAAATGATTTCCAGTCTCAGAATATGACTGCAAAGCTCAGTCTGACCTGAATTTGTTATGAGACTTTTAGAGTCTAGCTTATCAATGTTAGCATTAATTTTCTCAAGCAAAACATAAGCAGCAAGAAATAGCACAGGATAATGTTCCCAGTGGTGTTTCTCCGTGCTCTGCTACTGCTTAATATTAACGTGCCTACGGTATTATTTTAATTACTAACATTGAACACAGAGGCTTTTCAAACCTATCATTCCAAATGGCTTTGCTTCTTTTCTTTTCGTTTTTCCAGATTAATGTTCTAGTATCTACGGTTTTGCAAATAAGCGCATACTGAAATATTTGGAATAATTTCTCTTGCTGTTGCCACTGCCAACCTGACCGGTTTGAAATTTTTTAATTGGTGGTGAAATGATGAGGCTAGTTAAAAATGAGAAAAATTTGCATTTCTGCTGTCCCTCTGATCCTCTGCAACAGACCCATGGCATCAACCATAGAGAGATAAGGAAACAATTGTGGATTCCATTAGTCTTCTTCAGAGGAATGTCACACACCTTCTCTCAACATGTGCTACTCTACCCCCACATGGTGTCCTGGGTCTAGAACAGTGGTGGCCAAACTTGGCCCGCCAGCTGGTTTTGGACTACAACTCCCACCATCCCTAGCTAACAGGACCAGTGGTCAGGGATGATGGGAATTGTAGTCCCCAAGCAGCTGGAGGGCCAAGTTTGGCCACCACTGGTTTAGAAGCTATAGCTAGTGCAAAAAGTGGTAGCTCGACTGCTCACTGGGATATGATGTCATTACTGTGGAAAAGAATTGCAGGGACTGCCAGTTAGTTACTGGGTTAAGTTTAAGGTAATGATTTGGATGTATAGAGCCCTACTTCTCATATAACCAGTCAACCATACTGCTCTCTGCAGATGAGGGCCTCCCAAGGATACCATCTTATCAGGAGGTCTATTCCACACTTTATAGAAATTGGGCCTTTAGTGTCCTGTCACTTACCCTTTGGAATTCTCTTCCATTAAATATTAAACAGGCACCATATCTGGTCACTATTAGGCCACACTGGTTTGTCAGTGTGGTAGGCTGCTGCAGAACTTCACCCGTCCACAAATTTTATTTGCTAATCCAAATATCTGGTTATTTTGAGATTACTTGACAGTTCCCCTTTGTCTCCTTTGCCCCTATTCACATTCTGGCAAACTGAGCTGTTATATTCTTAACATTCTGGTTCATGCCCCCTGGCAGTAAGATAGTTCTTGCGGCCTTGTCAATGATTTTCAACTAGAAATCAACAGGGGGATTTGGGGTCTCTATTGATCTCATAGATATTTCAGTGTCTTTTGATACTATAAATTATGAAAAAAGCTGGAAATTACAACGGTAGGACCTGAGTGGCATTTGTGGGGTTGCTATCTCAAATGAATCTACTCAGTTTCTTAGAAAATGTTCCCAAAGAGGGAGGCTGAGTGATTTCCCTCATATTTCCTATGAGGCTCACCTGTCCTAGGTTGATGCATATGTAAAGTAACTGTGAGGCCATGGAGTTATTTTGGAGTTAACCTTTTAAATGTGTCTTGGTCTATTTAAATCTGTGATAGCCAGGCACATTTTGTATTCACCACTGTTTGAGTCCTAATGGTGCATATGATTTATTGTTTTACTGTGGTGGGCCTTGAATTTTAAAACATTTCTTTATCTTTGTGTTGTAAGCTGCCCAGATTACTGTGGTTGTTGTTAAGGGTGGCATATAAATGCTGTGAATAAATAAATGTTCAGAGCTATTTATAGTGCTTTCCTATGCTTGCCTGCTCAGAAGTATGTCCTGTTCAGTTTAGTGGGACTTACTCAAAGGTAAGTATGTATGGAATCAGAACCTGGAATGAAGTTTCAAACTGATCATCCCACCTAGATATATTTATTTTCTTCATCGTATCCAGTCAGATGGGAGAGGTACAAATAATATAATTATCACTATCATCTCACATACACATCCATCAGTTTTAGAAGCAGCATTAAATGATGTTTTGTGTAGGTGGAACATCTCAGATATAATTCCACAAATATTCAAGTGCAGCATGTTCTAAAGGATCCAGAACAAGAAGTAGGATTGTCCTTGATGGGTCCTTTTGTACATGTGCATAGCGGGTGGCACTGTGGTCTAAACCACAGAGCCTAGGGCTTGCAGATCAGAAGGTTGGTGGTTTGAATCCCTGCAACAGGGTGAGCTCCTGTTGCTTGGTCCCAGCTATTGCCAACTTAGCAGCTTGAAAGCATGTCAAAGTCCAAGCAGATAAATAGGTACCGCTCCGGTGGGAAGGTAAACAGCGTTTCCATGTGCTGCTCTGGTTTCGTCAGAAGTGGCTTAGTCATGCTGGCCACATGACCTGGAAGCTGTCTGCAGACAAACGCTGGCTCCCTTGGCCTATAAAGCGAGATGAGCACACAACCCCAGAGCGTCCGCTACTAGACAACAGTCAGGGGTACCTTTACCTTTACAGTATAACTTGAAAAAGAGTGTGAGATTTTGGCAAGGTCATTTATTACATGAACAGCACCTATGCACACAGACTCCTTCATAATTAATGCCATATGTGTACATGGGAGACATGTGCTCAGGTCTCACAATTGGTGTTGCCTTGTATCTGTGAGGTTTCAGAATTTTTTTAAAAAAACAACAACAAAACAAATCTGTCTGTGAGTTGCTCTGTTCTATCTTTCCTTTAATCTGCAATTTGGCTTCTAAGCTGCTCTGAATATAATGAAGATCTGCCTCCCTCATTTATTATAATAGGGAATTTAAAAATGGCCATAACTTCCATGTTCATCAAAGTAGCAGTGGCGTAGCAAGGTCAGGTGGTACCCGGTGTGGAAAATTTCTTGTCATGCCCTCCACTGAAATTATTAAAAGAAGAAAAAAAGATACTTACAGTTCCAAGTGTTATTTTCTGGTTTATTTACTTAACATTGTGAGCATAAGCACTTAAAACCTTTTTTCGCGATGGAAATTTCTTATTTTAAAAACACATATTTTTGCCATTTTGTCACCCCCTCAGTGGTGACACTCAGGGTGGACCACACCCACTGCACCCCCCTTCCTATGCCACTGCAAAGTAGATGCCACAAACCCAGCTATCTATGTCCATAATGATAAAATCACTAAGACCCCTCTACCCCTCAGATGAGCATCCTTAGCATGAGGGGATAACTACCTCTCTTTCAAGGAATGGGTCACTATTAAGATAGCATTTCCCTCCTTTCCAGAGACTCTTATTTTCAATGGCAGTGTGGAAACTGCCCTCTGAAAGTGTGACACAGCTTTCACGTCCCCAAAGGCCTTATCCGTCAACCTCTTTTTCTCTCCCAGCTTCTCCAAGTCAGCCACTTTGGTCTCAAGGGAATGAACTCATTTCCTGGGAGTCAGGAGCTCATTACACCATGTTCAGTAGTCACATGAGACAGTCTGGATAATAAATTAGGTAGCCTCCACACCCCACTGTCTCTACCTACATATCTTTTATGGCACCACAGCTATCATTATCAATGTTGTTGTTGTTACTTAATTTACTTGGAAGTCTGAAATCTGTCAGGTCAGAAAGGAGTAATCTGCCCTGGTCTCCCTTCCGCGCTGCCAAAACTTGCTCAGCTGCTTAACTCACTTCTTACCGTGGCTTTATACTTTGTCAGTGGGGTTTATATACTGAGTCTGCTGGGGTTCATTTTTTGTTTTTCCTCCATTTCTTCTACTTAACCCCCACCCCCGCCTGTCTCGCTCACTCACTCATTCACTCACTCGCTCACTCTTTGTGTGTGTGTGCTTTTGTGTTAGTAAATACTCATGGGAAGTTATAAAAGCCAAAAAAAGAGCGAGCCTTTGCTTTTGAATTTGGATATAGCCCGTGCTATAAACATTGACTTATTTGTTTACAGAATGACTTGGTTTTCCCATCAACTCTTTCTAAACAGAAGATTTATAAATTCTACGAGATCACTATTTTTTTTTAAAAAAACAACAACAACACAACAATGTAGGCTTCCTGACAATATAGCTACCACCATTTCATGAGTTTTTAAAAAAGCAAATGCAAGGAGGTAGAACGTCATTATCGGGAACCAGCAGTCAGAGCATTAAAAGAGGAAAATAGGACTTTAAAATGTGGCGCTGATCTTGTTGCTTTAGCCCCAGGGTTATCTGCTTGCTTTTGCCATCCTAGCATTTGCATCCCAAATGTTTTCCATCCAAATAATCCAAGCTAATGAAAGGCAAGGTGAATCTGGTTTCTTCAAAATGACTCATTTGCTGCTGCTCAGTAAATGGCCAGGAGGCAAGGGGGCTAAAACTCGACAGTCAGAAGTCACTTCCCTTTAAAGCTATGGTATCAAAAGATATTTCAGTTCCGTTTTGTTGGAACTGTAACAAATGTGGCTCATTATATAACGAGGTTCAGTTCACTATCCTAGGCAAGCAGGAGTAAAAAAACCCCCACAAAAACCCTTAAGACCTTTTGCTTAATTCTAGCAGACAGTTTCTAGAGATTGTGCAGATATTGCATGCCATTGAAAGACATGCAGTGTGAGAATAGGTGAGAGCTTCAAGATTTAATGGCATCTACTCATAATTCACTGGTTTTTCTTTTTCTTCTTTAAGATAGGGAGACTCTGGGTATAAAGAGCGATGCCAAGGATTGAGTCTAGCAGAATCTGACTGGCCTTGTCCAAACGGAACTCTGAAGCAATTGCTGAGGGTACGAACGCTTTTCAATCCCATGGTCCTCACTTTCCAACAAACCATTAACATGTGAAACAATGGCAGAGTTGAAAAGCAGCAGATAAACCTTCCCAGGACATACCAGGCAAAGGCTTTCTAAAGTTGTTATTGAAACATACATGAATGAAAAGGCCACAACACGGAAGTCCCTGCTCTTCATTCTAACTACATGGAAGAATGGAGAATCAACACAGCAGAACTTAATGAGCAAGGGGATAAACGAGTAAGGTATTCTTAATTGTATGCAGGTGTTCATGGCTTTGAAAAAATGCACCCAACACTTTCCATCATAGTGGGCATGTGTATCACACTGGCTTGGCGTCTAAGGTTCAGCTCTACGGAATCCTATAACTGCAATACACAATCTTCAATACCAATTCCAGCTCTGCGAACCATATGAAACGACCCGGACCCTGCCATCATAATCCGAGGCCCTTCTTCACGAGCCCCTTCCATGAGAGATCCAGCAACATGAGAACGGCCTCCCTGTTTGTGGAATGCTCTCCCCAGGAAGGTTCACCTAGTGCCTTCATTGCATATCTTTAGGCATCAAGCAAAAACATTTCTCTTCAACCATGTCAATGGCTGATTAAAATTCGACGTCCTTTTAAATGTGTTTGTGGGAGGGGGCTATTGCTTTGTTTACGTGATTGTTTTTATTACGTATTTTGTGTTTTTATTTTGTACTTTTATGCTATGAACCACCTTGAAATCTCCGGATGAAGTGTGGTATACAAATTTTAATCATCATCACCATCATTTGTATTTCCAGTTTAAAAACATTTACTTAGACCTGAGCTAGTTATTGCACAGTCTTTGGTTACATTAGATGCATATGTAGCGTTTCCTTCCATTTTCAGCAATTGCAAACCTGAATGGTGATTGCTCATAGCAGTGTCTGTGTCAATGCTTCCACATAGAAAGTGCTGACTGAGAGAACCACTTTTCAAGCCCCTTCACATTTGTCCAACGCTTGTGTAATTTAAATCTTGAAGCAGCAGACAACAAGAGTTATCAGCTTTTCAATAAGAAACAATCACCCTTCCGTTATCTGTTTTAGGAACATAAAAGCCACTAAGACCCTTGTTCTCTCTGTAGTGGGCTACAACTCCTTAGTCTGAAGCTGTGCAGTCAAGACAGTGATTTGCCACCTCAAAACTACATCATCATCATCATCATCATTATTATTATCCTCATTAGAATTGTTATTAACTAATTAAAAATGTATGGAATTGAGAGCTGGACCATAAAGAAGGCAGATCGCCGAAGAATTGATGCTTTTGAATTATGGTGCTGGAGGAGACTCTTGAGAGTCCCATGGACTGCTAGAAGATCACACCTATCCATTCTTTTCAGGAAATCAGCCCTGAGTGCTCACTGGAAGGACAGATAGTGAAGCTGAGGCTCCAATACTTTGGCCATCTCATGAGAAGAGAAGACTCCCTGGAAAAGACCCTGATGTTGAGAAAGATGGAGGGCACAAGGAGACGGGGACGACAGAGGACGAGATGGTTGGATAGTGTTCTTGAAGCTATCAGCATGAGTTTGACCAAACTGCGGGAGGCAGTGGAAGACAGGAGTGCCCGGTGTGCTCTGGTCCATGGGGTCACGAAGAGTCGGACACATCTAAAGAACACAACAACAACAAATTAAAAATCAACAAAACAGGTGGTACAGGATAATAGTGTAACAGCAGGTGGGAAAATATCCACTCATGGAGGACGAAGTGTATTTTGACCAATTAAAAAAGACAACTCCACATAATGATTATCTGAGGCTCACCTTGGAGGGGAGTCATTCCACAACCTGAGGACTACCATAGAGAAGACACTTAAATGTACTATAGAGGGAATCAGTTCTGCTGAACTTAACACCTAGGCAGGTTGATATGAAAGGAGGCAGTCCTCCATGTCAATCTAGGCCTAAATAATATATCCAGGTTCTAGCACATCATTTTTCTCTGAGTTAATCTGAGAATTGCTCATGGAGGAGAGTCCTTAAATGGATTCTCAAAAGATTTATATAGCTGCAGTCATTAACAGAATTTCTCCCACTATTTCTAGTTCCACTTAAATGAGTACAAACCAGTCTGCAGAAGATCAATGAACAGTTCATTTTCTAGAGGCCATTTACTTAAATAGCCTTCTGAATGTGGGGAAAGAGAATATTGGCTTGCTTGTTTAAACAACAGGAATTGCCCTATCCTTCAACCACCAAGGTTCAATTCATGATCCCAAAATAGTGAAATGAGTATCTGATTTTGCCCACCCTTGCTTTTTTATCCTAAATTTGTGTATCGTACTGAACCAAACTTTTCCTATTTTTCTCTCTTTGTGTACAGAAATTTTAAAGGGCAGTATAGTCTAACAGTTCCTGAAGGTAATTTATTGGTGTCTTCATCGGAGTAGCTCATTATATATATCCTGCATATTATATTGATTATCAAATGAGTTGTCAGACAATGTTTTGCTTTGGACTTCCTTTTGGAGGGTGCTGCACGATGTTTTGCACTTGATAATACTTATATTATTTATCTAAAATATTTATCATCCACTTAATATTTTATAAATCTCTAAGTGATGTACAACATAAAAACAGTGAACAATGCCATTAAACAAAAATATCACATAAAGCCAGTAATATGGTAGTACAAAGGCATATAAAAACAAACAAGTACAGAAATTCAGGGAATTCATACCGAAAACAACAACAGCATCAATAACAACAACAGAGCATAATATTATGGGTCAGGAGATGCCTTTGTATTCTAAGTTTTGCATTACCAAGTGAAGCCTCTTCACTTTCCTGAGTGCCAGTGCATAATAATGAAATTTTCTCTCTCTAATTAGTGCACCTTTTATTCAAAGACAACCTTTGTCTTCTGTTGGTTTTAGATTTCTCTTATCACCAGCAAACCTGCTGTAGCTAAAAGGAAGGATGAGTTATGTCTTTCCATAAAAACTAAGGTGTGACATGTTCTCCACCATGCACTGTATCTGAAGTGCCGTTTCTCATATAGACATCCTTGTTCTTTTTAAACCTGACTGCCCTGCCCAACCAAACACATAGAATCTGATGGTGATTTATGTGAGGTCTTGCTTTACTTTTGAGCAGCCAGGCAAGGGGTTGTGCTCTGCTCCTTTCTGTAGCCAAAAAGGTGCTCTCCGGGTTTTTGGACTCCCAACACCCATCAGCCCCAGTCAGGATAGTCAATTTTCATGGATAATGGAAGTTGCAATCCAATATTTGAAGAGCACAACATATTTATCTGACAATTCAGGATCGTTTCTTTTCTGTTCATCATCTGAAGTGGACTTCTGAGGGACTCATTCAAGTCTAGCCTGGTTCTGCATCGAAATTCCATGAGGCTGCTGGAGTCCACTTAGCATTTTTTAAAGGGCTTGACTCATGTGCAGAGCAAGCCAAACTATAGGAAGCCACTGAAATTTATGCTGCGATAGCTTACACCAATTCCAAACTCTCTTCAGGAGTAGGGCTATTGCTGACTGAGCTAGCCCAAGTCTAGCAGAGGGAACAAGTCTTTAAAATAGTTTGACTTAAACCATATTTTGTGCCAATAGCTGGGTTCCTAGGTCATGTGAGCAAGCTGACCGAATTGAGATGGCAAAAATGATTGCATCAGTCAGGGGCTGCTCCAATCAAAAATTCTATACAGAATGGGAATGCATAGGTGTTAAATATGGTGTTAAAGCAGAACTCTTATTAGGCAATTGCTAAGTGTAATAAGTAATTATAATTTAACAGTTTTCATGTTATTCTTTTATTAAAGCAACTAGAAAAAAATATTATGATGGGAAGATCTCACACAGGTGAAGGGAAGCAGTGGGGAGGAGGGGAGAGTTAGGTTGAATTTGGGAAATAAAATAATATATGGGACAGCAAAAGATATAATAGATTCTTATAGAATAGTAATATATTCTAACCAGAATAGAAGTACAAAAGGGGAAGTAAATGTATTTTTAGTATTTTCATTATTGTAATAGTTATTATTATTTCTTATCGGTAGAAGGCAATGTTAATTCAGCCTTCTTCGTTTTGCTGTCTGTATAATTTTCTTTAGTCACTAAATAAATAAAATAAAATAGTTTGTCTTAAACCATATTTTGTGCCAATAGCTGGGTTCCTAGGTCATGTGAGCAAGCTGACCAAATTTACTCCCTAATTCTTTGATTTGCAGTGCAGGACAAGCAACCAAAATTGGGAAGTGCACTATTTCTGCAGTACTACATTCCTGCTGTGATGCATTTGGGTAGAGCAGAGCCCAGTAATCAACTAAATTCAACTGAAAAAATTGATTGGTTCTAACATGAGAGCCAGTGTGGTGTAGTGGTTAAGAGCGGTAGTCTCGTAATCTGGGGAACCGGGTTTGCGTCTCCGCTCCTCCACATGCAGCTGCTGGGTGACCTTGGGCCAGTCACACTTCTTTGAAGTCTCTCAGCCCCACTCACCTCACAGAGTGTTTGTTGTGGGGGAGGAAGGGAAAGGAGAATGTTAGCCGCTTGGAGACTCCTTCGGGTAGTGATAAAGCGGGATATCAAATCCAAACTCTTCTTCTTCTTCTTCATCGTCCAACTGTCCAGACTAGATTATTGTAACATGGTTTGTTGGGGCCTGCCTTGGAAGACAGTAGTTCAAAGAAAGGAACTCCAGCTGTTTCAGAATATGACTGAAAGAATGATTATGGACTCCAGGATACATTACAACGGTAGCTACATAAAGCAAGAAGCATCAAAACAAAATACAGTATCAGCAATACAATAACGTAAGTATGTTATCGTAGACATGAGGGTAGTGAGAGAAAGTTCAGTTTATGTTCATACATCTTTCTGCTATTTCCAGCATATTTAAAGCTATAAGGAAAAAGTTAAGAGGCCATTACACATCTGTTTTCTCAGTGTGTCTATGATTTTCCTAAAGTATATCATTCAAGATACTATCTTGGGTATAAATTCTGTCAATAAGCGTTTGCTCATCTTGTAGTTGCATCAGCAGAATTATAGTTACGTGCCTTTTCTTCAGTTCATCTCATTTGGAGTAATGGTCAAATACAGCATCCTAAAAATTGGTTCCCTTCCTCCATTTCAATTTTGGTAGACTTTTAATACATTGATTAGATTATCAGGAGAAAACATTGTTTTTGTCCACAAGAACCCTTGAGGTGATAAACAATATAAAAATATTCAATATTCAATATTAAGCAACAGTACAGATTAAAAACACCAATTTAAAAATTGAACATTATGAAACCAACCCCCACCCGAAACCCAGAGCGTGGAAATAAACAGCTGCAAGCTGTGGAGTCAAAATGAGGAAAGGATAGAATGGGCTGTTAGAAGCAGAACAGCAGGATTGTTCTGGTCTCTGACTAAGCAAACCTCCTGCTGATCATGTGCCCTGCACATTTCTTATTTAGTTTATGTGGCTCATCGTGAAAAATGAAGGGGGGGGGGGAATCATGTAACACCTATTGGCACTTCTGGGATGAAAGCCTTTATTTTCTTTATAAATGCAATGACCTTGTGGGCTGTAAAATGAAGCCTAAGGGCTCATATTTACTGGTACAGATAGAGCTGGAGCTTGTGGCTAAAGTCTACTGCCGCACAGCCTAATACACCCCCACAATGCCCACTGTGAGAGTTGCAGATGAGCGGGGTCAGTAAGAAACTGGTCCAACAACTGCATCTGGTCCCACCCTCTGGGGCAGATTCTGAGCACTGTATCATCCCTTCCTCCTCCTCCTCCTCCTCCTCCTCCTCCTCCTCCTCCTCCTCCTCCTCCTCCTCCTCCTCCTCCTCCTCCTCTTCTTCTTCTTCTTCTTCTTCTTCTTCTTCTTCTTCTTCTTCTTCTTCTTCTTCTTCTTCTTCTTTCTTCTTCTTCTTCTTCTTCTTGTAAAATGTTGCACAGCATCATAATTTCCAAGCGGTGCAAGTTTCCAGAATTTTCAGACACTTGCTCAGGGTTCAATTTCCTTGGAATGAGGGACATTGGAGACTATGGTGTCTTTAGGATGTATGGTTTATTTACATATATAAACAACCTGAACCTACAATGGAGGGGCTCACAGCACTAACACACTTAGGCCTTGCTTCTCCCATAGCCACAGCCTTGGGTTCTGGCATGCATGGCCCTGTCTCTCAGCTACCCAGCCTACAGCCTGCTTCTACCTTCCAGCTCCCTCACACAACTCAACTCTGGCTTTTGTCCTCCTAACTACCAGCCAGCTGAGGGAATGGGGCACACCCATTTGCCTTTTGGTACAGAGCCACTTTGTTTGTTGCCTTAACATACTTTAGGGAGCTATTATTCCCCATGCCTGGTTAATTCAATAATTGAATATTTGCTGGATCCATGAATTAGAAGGGACTCAGGCATACAGCCTAACTCCCCCTCCCCCCCAAAAAAAATCCCTCACAACACTAATTTAATTTACAAAAAATATACAATGAGGAGGCAGGTGGCTGGTTTACATATACATTTATTATTTTTACTTTTAAGAAGCACTCTTCTTTTCCACAGCAAAATCCCAAAGGAAATGTGCTGAGCATCAGCGCAAAAGAAGGCAATTCTCTCCGCACCAAGACTTTTCAACTCTTATCATTTCTGTATTGGACAGATGTCATTAATTTGGGGGATTGTGGAGGAAATGTTCTTATATGGGCTATGTGAATGGGTGCTACTTTTATAAACTGTTATGTATTATAAGACAATCTAATATCTTGCATGTTTGTTGGTTGGGGGTTATGGGATTAACTTGTTATCTGCAACAAAAACAAACTGGAAGATGGTGGATTTCATTGAGGACTGGATAGACAGGGGGCTGGCTATCTGGAGTTGTGAATGGAAAACCTCTATCTCCCTTGTTGTTGTTTTTTTTTTGTGTGTATGTATTGAAAGTCACATACCAGAAGCTATTTCTGGGAGTAGCTGCCTTTGAGAGTTTAGATTAAGGTGGATCTCAGATGAGCACAAAGGTTTTATATGCCTGGGAGAAAAGTGTCAAGGAGCCCATACTGAGTTCTTATAGAGAAGAACAGTCGCAACGCAGCGGGGAGTTTTGCCCACAAGGAAAGAGGATTTGCACTTAACCCTTATTCTGTTCTTTTGCTAAAATGGGATGCTGCTTGCATGCTAGCAAACTATCCTTTTTATATCTATATTCAAAGAATCTTTATTTTGTCTTGATTCTTTAAAACCTTGTGGACTCAATGTATATACCAATGTATATACCAACAGCCGAGCTGCTACGGCCAGGCTGCAGCCTTTGTATGCTAAGTTTTGCATTACCAAGTGAAGCCTCTTCACTTTCCTGAGTGCCAGTGCATAATAATGAAATTCTCTCTGTTTAGTTAATGGACATTTTACTCAAATACAACCTATGTCTTCTGTTGGTTTTAGATTTCCCTTATCACCAGCAAACCTGACCCAGAGGCAGAGCTGTGTCAGGCACAAGCGCTGCAGCCAAGGCGCAGGTCCTTCTGGTGCGAAACCAGGCTCTGAGCCTGCTGTGGGGACGTCTGTTTACATCCACCTCTCAAAATTGTGCCTGGGCCACGACACCCTCCACTCTGCACTTCTGACAACAGGGATCATACCAAACATTGTGTAAATAAGCCACAAATTGTGGCTAAGGTGAGACAGAAGATTCATGGTTTCACATAAAATAAAATTCAAATGGCAGTGTCATGGGAAGTTGCCAATAAGTGAGGACAGAATAAATCCTAAACGCTCACTGCCACATCTTTAAGCCCTTCAAACCACGATGAGCATTGCAGCTACCAGTCCATCCTATGGCACACTTCCAGAACTCCACAAAAAGTATTCAGACATTTTTAGTACTAAGAATCTGATGTCTGTGGCTGAGGAGAGCCGTAGTCAAAAACACCAGGAAGGCACCGGGCTGGAGACGTTTGACTTAGAGGCTCATGTGAGGGAGTAGTCTGGCCTCTTTGTATAAAAAGTAGGTCATAAAAAAGCAGATGCAAAGGAAAATAAGACATTTCTACCTTTGATAGTATAGCTAGAGCTGGGCTGAAGCTTTAGTCCCAGTTTTTTCAGCCATTCATTCTAAGATGACACTGCCTCCCCTTGCCCCAAACATTGGAGGCAAGAAAATTCTCTTTCTCTCTCTTTCTCATAATTTTCTTGGAGCAGTCGCTTTGTTGCTTGCCTTATGTAGCTTTACAATATGATGTAGTGTTTTTTCTCATGGGCATTCCAGGAAGTGCTGAGTGGGTGAGGAAGTCTCATGTCACTGTAAGGGGTTGTGATCCTTTTTTTTTTTTTAGTTTAGTTTAAAAAGATGGAGTGGGGGAAAGTGGTCTTGCACTTTTTAATTCTTTCAATGTTTAATTGTTTTTTAATGATGGCTTTTTCTGTGTTTTTCTTATTTTTAATTTGTAAGCCACCTTGAGATCCTGTCAGGGAAAAATGTGTAACAACATATTATTATTTATACCCCGCCCATCTGGCTGGGTTTCCCCAGCCACTCTGGGCAGCTTCCAACAAAATATTAAAATACAATAGTCTGTTAAACATTAAAAGCTTCCCTAAACAGTGCTGCCTTCAGATGTCTTCTAAAAGTCTGGTAGTTGTTTTTCTCTTTGACATCTGGTGGGAGGGCAGGAACTAGATGATAGATAGATGATAGATAGATAGATAGATAGATAGATAATATAGATAGATGATAGATAGATGATGATGATAGATAGATAGATAGATGATAAAGGTCACTTCATAATGTTAGTAGGTAAGCAGCTACTTTCCTCATCTCAAGAATATACAGGGAACATTTCTCCTAAACAGCCCTGAAAGCAGCAGAGAACCACTCTTTCTTTTCATTGGTGTAGGCAGTGCTTTTTTCTAAAAAAAAAAAAATGTTTAGGGGTACTCTCATGTGCAACATGACTTCCCTCTGTTCCTTCCTCTGCATCCCTATGTCTTCTTTGGATGGTTTTGGGGAAACACAGACAGGTTTAGGAGGTGTGGAGGTGCATGCTGGGGGAGGAGTGGAAGTCCCTTTGAGTGAACGGAACTTGTTCCACAGACACTTATCCCACTTAGTGTTACATTGACTTCCACCCTGTATAACTAAGACAAAACTGGAAAAAGATGCTGCTTTAGTTGTCTTTCTACAGCAGTAGGCCAGAATAGATGCTGGTTTATTGGCAGTCAAAACAGCTGATATAAATATTCTCATGCCAAATATAACAAACTTGGGAAATGGAAGAATACCTCCAAATAGAATGACAAAGATACAGATGGATGCCAGCAAGAACTGTTTCAGATAGTTCTTTGCTCTTGCTTGAATAAAAGAAGTTTGGAATACTGCAATTGCAGAAACACTTCCCCCCCACACAATGTTCACATGCCCTAAATTCTTTTCAAAAAGATATGCTGAAGTTATCACAGATGGTATATTGAATTTCAAATTTAAATAAAAAAAATTATGTAGAACTTGGCTCCCCAAAATTACCAAAGATATTAAGAGATAATTGGAGTCTAAAAGTAGATTATCTCATTTGCAGACTAAAATATCTTGCTGGGAATTAATGATAAAACTACTAAAGGGACAATAGACTAAATCATGGAAGCTTATATGGATGTCTACATATGCAGGTGACTTGCTAAAAGTTTTTTTTTTTCCTTAAGAGGTTGGTGGAATAAAAGAAGCTGGCTTGCTGTTATCATGAAAGCTAGAACTTTGGTTACATACTAGTACAGTGGTACCTCAGGTTACATACGCTTCAGGTTACATACACTTCAGGTTACAGACTCCGCTAACCCAGAAATAGTGCTTCAGGTTAATAACTTTGTTTCAGGATGAGAACAGAAATTGGGCTCCAGTGGCGCGGCAGCAGCAGGAGGCCCCATTAGCTAAAGTGGTGCTTCAGGTTAAGAACAGTTTAAGGTTAAGTACGGACCAACGGAATGAATTAACCTGAGGTACCACTTAACCTGAGGTACCACTGTATGGAATTTCATTTTCCTCACCATGATAACAGTGCTTGGGGTCTCTTTCCCATCCTTCACCATGGAGTTCAAAGAAAGTGACATTTAGCTCAGTACAAGTAAACTATGTAACACAGAGACATTAGTAGCCTATAGAAGAAACTGAACTGCAATCAGAAATAGAAACAGCACTACAATGGTAGGAATATTCTGATCTCCTCCAACCCTACAAGCCTGAGCAAAAATGTATGTTATGACCTGATGCCAAAAGGAATACAATGATGAAACCAGATGCACCTCAGAAAGGAGGGCATTCTACAACCCAGGGGCCACCAGAGAGAAGGTCTTCTCCATCTCACACACCACCACAAACTGCACGGCAACATACCCTCCAACATTTTGGGAAGGCAAAGTGGGACATCCCTCCTCACGCCATCCTGTCTGCCTTTCTCTCACTCTTTCCCCCACTCACACACCTGATCTCTGTGTTCCTTCTCCAACTGAGCTGCTCAATCTCCATGCTCTTTTGCCCTGCCCACCTGCCGGAACTCTGTGCTCCTATCACCACCATTGGCACCCCAATCTCCACACTCCTTCTCCCACCCATCCACCGACATGATAGCCACTCTTTTTCATCTACCCAATGTGCTAAACTAGGGCACTCTGGGATGAAGGCGGAGCCCAAGGTGCCTTTAGAGAAAGCAGAGCCATCCCACTTAAAATGGGGCATTTGGCAGGTATGCAGCAACAGCCGAGAAGGTCTCCCTTGTATATGTGAACCCCTGGGCAGCTCTAAATAGAAGGAAATCCTCCTACATATATAGAAAGCCCTAGTTATTTAGGCCTTTGCATGTCAATATGTAGCTATCTGAAATCAAAATCTGGACAGCTTATGAGAACTGCAAAATTTAAAATATGAAGTAACAATAACTTGCTATTGGACTTCAAAACAAGTGGCAATCAAGGATATTACATGCACACACACACGCACACACACACGCACACACACACACACCCCAACTACCAATACTTTAAAGGTAAGATCTGACCTATATCTGTATGAAGCATTGGGTTGTATTCAATATAGTGCTATGGTGAACATTCTGCAATAATATCTCCTCATGGAGCGGAATGTTCTCCCACACTGTGCACCCTCTAAATCCATTATTAGTTTCCCCACAACCACATTTGAGGGTGGGAGGAGTGCAGTGGGGAGCAGAGGGAGAATTCCTCTTGCACTAGTGATAATCATGGAGTTGCAAACCTTTCTAGTGTTTCCAACCCAGCAGCAAGATATGCTCTAAGTATGTCCCCCACTTCTCCCTGGCTATTTAGACTCTATCTCACCCCCCTTTTTTTCCTTTGGAGCTTTGACCAGCTTAGGTATCCTAATTAAGTTATTGACTCAGCAGGAATACAGCTATGGGTAATTTTATAGCAGTAAACAACATTGATATAGAAAACTCTGTTGGGATTTTTGCAGCTGATCTTCCAGGCTCGCTTTGACTTTGCTATGGTTCCAATCCACTCTTAATTTGCCTCAGTGACATGCACGCTCCCTTAGCATAGGTATTATTTCATCTCTGGACTCCTAGCTTCTTATTTGATGTTTTCAGTCTCCTCTTTCCAATTTTCTTTCATTAGCCTTTCCTTGAAAGGAAACAACAGCCCTTGGGATATCTTGTTACTGTACCTGCACTCCTTTGTTATATACCAGCATGTCCAGTTGCCTATGAATAGATCTGCCTGCTTATCTGGAAATGTATGACATTGGTGAGATACAGGAGTCATTCATAAACACCAGCTCCTAATGGAAGAGGCAGAGAATCATTAAGTGTTAGAAAACAATAAAAGGTTACGTTGTCTAGAGATGCAACTTTTACTAAAGGACACAAAGTCAGTGATAAAACATGTACGTGTAAATGGAAGAATGAAACACCAAACCTACTGAAAGTATCTCTTGCTGCCTCTTATTAGTACTGAGGTTTTATTGTATGATGTCTTATTTCCCCCTTATGGTACAGATCCCTCAGCAGCTAGGGGAATTAATGCAACTTGCAATTTACCACCGCTCTCTCCATATAAGCAATTTAACCAAACTCCTGGTATCAAGAAGCACTTAAGCAATAGGAAACCTAGAGGGGATTTTAAAATCCACAGGTTTTGGGGTTTTTAAAGTGATACACTGGGCCTGCCCTAAAACCATTCAAATGATTATTAATTCCGTGGGTACCATTCAAAATGATGGAATGATGTAGTTGGCAGCAGCACAGTATTTCTGCAGCTGTATCATCACAATTTCTACAGTACGCTATGAACTCACAAATCTCTGCGGGTACCTGGAATGTGGAATACCGAGTCTTTAATGCAGACAGTCCTAGGATGTGTTTGCCAGGGCACACACATGTGCTATTAGAGATCTGCCCCTGAACACCAGGAGAAGCAAATACATTAAATAACTAGTGACTGCCAGCAACCCAAAGGGGAGGCAGCTGACTGTATCTTTGCAGGCCCTGCAGCTCTGGGTAAATTTGCTGTCTCTCTGCACTGGAAGTCCTGAAACGTTCAGTCACTCCTAATGCAGTGGTGGAACAGTGATGTGATCCTACCTCACAGGGTTGTTGTGGGGATTAAACAAAGCAGGGGAAGACCATATACCCCACGGTTAGCTCATTGGAGCTAATTTTTCCTCAACACAAGGGAGGAAACAAACAAACTGATTTGGCTTTTTCATTTGATTCCAACCTGATGTGAAAAGTGGGAATGAGAGCAACAGGGAAAGGGGGAAAGAACCATGTAAAACAAAAAGCATACATGAATGGCCTCTTTCTACCACAAACACACTTCTACCATAAACACATTTCATAAAATACACCATCTTTTTATCATTACCATCAGAGCTGATCAATAGCCTGCAGCCTAGAACACCTGGAATTGGAAAGCACTTCTCTTGGAAGAATATATATGAGGCCTTGGGGCCTATCTTGTTGGCAGCTTATGATTTCCCTAATTGGGTTTCTGTTGTACACAGCCAGAAGCAGAGGAAGTGTCCCGGGGGGAAAGCAGATTCCGCTTATTCTGGAGTACCTTTTGCTGCAAGGCATGAGCTGTGCCTGTGCTGAACTCCTATCCTACGTTGGTTCAATGCATGTTTCTGTCAACTGTGTTATCTTACAATAGGACTGAACCATCCTGTACGTCTGCACTCCGAAAATGGAAAGCACTAAAACAATGCACTATAATTAGCACCATCTCAGTATGACTTCCCTTGTCCCATGCAATTCAGTTAAATCCCCCACCCGATTGAATATTCACTTGTGTGATTTGGGTATGCATTCATATTTGTGGAGCTAGCACCCCTCCCTCCCCATAAGAGTCTCCTCTAAAGGTCAACTTTTAATTTCATGCAGCCATCTCAGCCACATTTCACTAGCTGCAGCTTCTAGACCAAGCTCAAGAGCAGCTCCACAAATAGTGCATTGCAGTAATTCAGCCTGGAGGTTACCAATGCATGAATGACAGTGGTCAGATTATCCTGATCCAGATACGGTCCAAGCTGTCTAACACACTACACTGTCTTTGGGAAAAGGTGATAATTCAGTAGTACACATGTTTCATTTGCAGAAAGTCACAGGTTCAACTCCAGTCTTCTTCAGGTGAAAACAGGGAATACTTCTGTTAGAAAGCCTAGTAAGCCGCTGCCAGTCATTTCTGTCATTTCTGCACAGTCATTTGTGCTATTTCAGGGCTCTTCCACCTTGTTCTTCCATGCCATTCTTACCATATTTCTGCATACGTAGATCCTGAAGTTCAGTTCTGAGTGGTTCAAAGCAGGAAAATTGTAACTGTTATCATACAAGAATCCTCACATGTCTGCCAAGGACAGAAGTGAAGTCTTCTGGTCATGCTTTAATGGGGACTTTTGGAAGTGTTCCAGTGGTTGAAGAACATCTGCAATGGGGGATTTAAAAACAAAAGTCCCAGTTCATTGGGCCCATATGCTGCCAAATGTATTTTGGCTGGAAAAGTCACAAGCTGAGTGGGAAATTGCAACTATTACACAGCCAAGAAGATTTCAATACAGATACAACAAGCATGGAAGAACCCAGAGGAAATAACTCTGAGGGAACACAACTATTCATTACCATAAGTAATTAACGCTGACTGAGCTTGATAGTGTAAGAACCAATGGTGGCTGAGCAGCCTGCTGCTAAGGGTAGTGACCATGCAAAGCCTGAAGAAAAAAGAATGCAGATAGCTATAGTTTTGGGTGTCTGAAAGCCTTTAATTAATACCTTAAGAGTTGGTGATAAGGTAAATATCGGGCAAGTTTAACGAAAACTCCCAGCTGTGTTGGAAACCATTCTAGAACAAGTTAAATATCCTTTCCCAGTTACAGCACCACTCTCATTCCTTGCTGGAAATTTATATATTGGCATGTCCTGAGGCCTTGCTAAATTTGCTTTTCCACATTGTGTTTAACTAATGGGCCACAACCTTTAGCTGGCTTTGCAAGTGCAATGTTGCAAGGCTAAATTTGTAACCCTGCTCTTCTCCTTTGTACCTGACCACATGGTGCATCTCCATGTGAAGACGGGATACTCTCCTGTTCCCATTCCACTGTTCCAAGGTGGGAACTAGCAAATATCCTAGAGATCGCTGATGCAGTTGCACTAGACTTCAAAAGTGCTAGAACATCACAAGCTCAGCAGAAATGTGAGATGATTTCCATACCCTCTGCACCTCCAATTTTAGACCTTAATGGGGGGGGGGGGGAGAGAAGGTGCTAGATTGCCAATTGCTTTGTTTTAGATGACAACAACCAGCTCCAACCTTCCTTTGGGAAAACAGGGTCAGTAGGGAAAACAGGGTCTTGTTTAGGGAAGCTTTTAATGTTTAATAGACTATTGTATTTTAATATTCTGTTGGAAGCCACCCAGAGTGGCTGGAGAAACCCAGCCAGGTGGGCAGGGTATAAATAAATTATTATCATTATCATTATCATTATTATTGGCATTGGACAGCTGAAGTGCTCCATACACCTCAATAGCTTTGTATTAAAATAGCAAGCCCAGGGCTCTTC
Organism: Podarcis melisellensis; assembly: GCF_964234715.1. Lineage (NCBI taxonomy): Eukaryota > Metazoa > Chordata > Lepidosauria > Squamata > Lacertidae > Podarcis > Podarcis melisellensis. The sequence goes on from NC_138528.1 coordinate 53,845,791, forward strand.
TCCAACTCGGTTTTAGAGAAGGAAATAAGGCTCTTCTATGTGGTTATGCTGAAATTCAGCCAAGCTTCATGGACAGTCCCTGCCCTTTCGTCAGCTCTAACCTGGAGGAAAATGCTTGGGTTTCTCATTAAAGGGTGAAAGAATACTTATCAAGGTGAGAGTGGTGAACAGAATTTTGGACACCTGTGTTTAACTAAAATTGTAAGAACATTTACCTGATGACAAGTTGTATTGCTAGTTGCCTGAACATACTTATATATGATGTCAGTGCTTGTAACATCGCCACAATCAAATGGATGGTGGGTGTAGAGAGCCTACGAGTGCGGAAGGCTGTCTCATTGCACTCAGGAACCTTGAGAAAGCATCACTGTGAGCCTTCTGTATGCATGGGCATTCTGTGCACACAAATGGGCATGTGTAGATCAGAAATGTTAGGAATATAAGAAGAGCCTGCTGGGTGAGGCAGTGGCCCAGCTTCCTGTTCTTTCAGTGGCCAACCAGATGCAGGACCAGAGCACAACAGCACTCCTGTGGTTCCAACAAGTGGTATTCAAAAGCAGACTTCCTCTGACAGGTGAGGTAGAACACAGGCATTAAGATTAGTAGCCTTTGATAGCCTTAGCCTCCATGAATTTTCCCAATTCTCTTTTGTGGCCATCCAGGATGTTGTCTGCTGCCATATGCCAACCCCCATAAGCACTTTTCTTTAAATTTTGATAGCAGGCTTTCTCCCCCTTCCCAGTTCAAAAGGTTGCTTATGCCTCACTTCAGCATGCGCAACAACTAATCTACACAAAACCTACCATACTATTTCTTGAGCACAGCTGATTTATTTTGCAAAATGCATTTAGAAGGGATTCTTTGCTTAACTTTATTTTTCTGAAAATACTTATAACAGACACCCTCCATATGCACTCCCAAGAAGCATTCCATGCACATACCATGTAAATGATACAGTCAAACATGGAGTATTAACATTTAGAAGGGATTCTTGAACATTTCCATCAGTTCAAGGAAAGAATTTTACAGAAGGATGAAGAACGGTTTTTGGTGTTTTTTGTTCTTTCCATGTGACGAGTTCTGTAAGGGAAGGATGCTTTTACAGAGCCTGACTCATTGCTACTAAGGAACCCTACATTGTACGTTTAAACTAATATGCAGCGTCGAAGTGAAAGTTAAACTTAAAAAAAGAAAACGGTGAAATGTACTTTGGCGTGACAATTGTAATTTAGCATTTGGATATAATAGGAGCTGGGTGAGTAACACTATGTGGGGGGGATCTTCCAAATCTACTCATCTCTTCCAAAAGAATATACTGATTCACTACAGATTTGGTTATAATAACCTTATTCCTGGCATTACTGTGATTAAACTTGGTATATTTAACTAAGCAATGATAAATTAAAAGCTGTGGAAATCTGGGTGGGTGTGAACAGATGAGTAATCTTAATTAGAAATATAATGTGCCCATTATTCAGTGCAGCAAATGAACTTTTATATTATGAAGTGCGTAGATAAAGGCTTGATGTGGGGTGCATTACCATGTTAGCTGGAGACAAAACTTCAGTGAACAGAGTAAAGTCTCTTCTTAAACTCTTGTGGAATAACTGATCTGGAAATGCAGCAACCAATTTCCTGCTTTGCTGAATATTTGCTGAATATTAGAGAAGGACCTGTCGTATTACACTACACAAGACACAAGAATATATGGAATTGTGTTCACATTTTTGAAGTTGAAGTTTTGAAATAATTCTTAGCCAAATGGTTTTTATGCCCAGAATCACAAACGGACAGCATACTTCTGAGGCTGACACTCTAAGACCACTAAAGAGTTGTTAACTGAGATTAGGGGAAATTACCGGTATTATTAATATTATTGCTATTATTAGTTGCTATGTAACAGCTGCTAAGCAGAGGATTCATACCTGTGTGGTGCTACTTCATAAGTAACTGGGTAGTCACCCATGAACTGTTACAGTTCTTCATGGGACCATGTTAGATTTTCTCGACAATTGGCCATTTATGTGTATATTTATTATATGTGTATATTAAATTAATAGCCACTGCTCCCAGTTAGTTGAACAACATTTACATATTATACCAGGTCCCAGACACCACTCATGAATAAGTTTAGAGTGCTGTTTCTCTGGTCATTTTTATGACTTGCTTTTCTGGGCACTGTCATTTTAGGTGTTTCAATACATTATACTTGTTTGTCGAGACTGGAACACAAATGTAGTCAGTTTACATGAAGATACCTAGTTCGCCCATTTCTACAACATTTCCTCTATGTAGCCCTAGTAAAAGGTCTAAGCTACTTTTGAAACATAAAGCATAACATAAAACCAATCAGGAAGATAAACAATAACACATTACAATAGAAATATACAATAAACTAGGGAAACAGCAGCAAAAGCTTGGACAACAAAACAAATTCATCTAACCAACAAATCGTCATAAGCCATCACATGCATGTTAGAATAGATAACCCATAAACTTCTTATAGCTAAACAGTTCATAAAGTTACTAAGACCCCCTGCTGTCCATGTGTATTATTGCTATTGCTATTGTTAAAGCAACGTTCACTCCTCTTTTTGGATATTGGGAACTAAGCAAATATTTAAATAAAAGAAAAATAAAGAACATCACCAATAGTTTATGTCCACAACTAATGGACATTTACACTCTTAGCTTGTAAATGGCGATCAAATTATGTCTAGATCCATCCATTTCTTCTCAGGTTATTAAATACTTAAGACTGCATTGCAAGTTAGATGTGATGCACCTCCTGGCTATACAGTGGTACCTTGGGATGCGAACAGGATCTATTCCGGAGCCCCGTTCGCATCCTGAAGCAAACGCAACCCGCGTCTGTGCATACGCAGGTCGCGTTTCGCCACTTCTGCACATGACATCATTTTTACCGTCTGCGCATGTGTGCGCGGCGAAACCCGGAAGTAATGCGCTCCGTTACTTCCGGGTCACCGCAGAGCGCAACCCGAAAATACATAACCTGAAGCACATTTATCCCGAGGTATGACTATAGTTATATCAAGAAAACCTTGAGGATCTCGAATCTTCACCACTAAATTGAGAAGACCATTCCAGAATATGTGCACGGGGAAACTCTTTTCGTGTGTGCCTCTTTTTCTCTGCTTTCTTCACCCTCCAGCTAATTGCATTTTTTAAAGAGACCAGACAGAATACAACTACTTGGCAGGGGGCTGTCAGCCTTTCTCCCATTTCCCAACAAAGGCTGTGATGTGGATAAGTAAAGTTCAACTTGCATTTCTTTTGAGCTTAAAAAATCCATGCGGCCTCTCCACCGACAGTGCCTTCTCCTCCACGTCTGCCATGCCCTCTGCTTTATGCACACCTGCCAACTAATTACTATGCTGTTAACCTCAGCAGCACTGATGTCAGACCTCTGCACTGTTGCTATTAACAGTCTGCCAACAGAACAATTGCAAAAGAGGAGGGCTTGCAAACACGGAAAAATTCTCATATGCTTTTTGCTAATGAGTCCCTACTGCTCCAGACCAATTCTGGCTAGGATAGGGAGGTGATGCTGCCACTACCTCTATGCTGATTTATTTATTTCTAAACTGCACTTTTATGAAAAGACACACACACAAGACAAAGTGGTGTTGACCAATAGTTCCCAGTTACCGTATCTTTCGCCCCATAAGATGCACCTGACCATAAGATGCACTTAGTTTTTAGAGGAAAACAAGAAAAAAATATTCTGAACTAAACAGTGAATGTATTTTTGTGGTTCATGCTGTGGCCACAGACATGACATGTGATCTGATGGTAAATTTGGGGTGACCCAATGCAAAAATCCTGAGGATCCATGTGGATCCGTGCTTTGTAACCAGGTTTTTGCGGCATTGAGGCCCCACAAAACAGTGGATGTGTGATTTTTTTGGTGCAGGTGTAGCCATGGGGATGCTATGTGATCTGATGGTGAATTTGGGGTGACCCAATGTAAAAATCCTGAGGATCTATGTGGATCTGTGCTTTGTAACCACATTTTTGCGCCATCGTCCTGGGCAGACCATCGGGTCTTCCTGTTATATACCTGCTGGGATTGACAAGGCATCTGACCCACACCTGAATCTCATTTAACTCTTGGGGGGGGGGATTAGCACCACACGTCATGTGCATGGAAGTCGCCAAATAAATTAACCAACTAGGGTTACCATTAATAGCACCAGTTTTCCTATAACTTGATATTGCTGGATAGTTCTGATGAACTGCAAAAGCATTTTTAGTTTGCTTTCTGTTGCCACCCTGGAACTTTTCTTTATTAGTGCCACTTTGTTTTGTACGATTTCTTACAAATGAAGGAAAACAACTGTTCGCCTTGTATATGTTGATAATATGTTTTTGGTTACTTAGAGCAAACAAGAGTGTACAGAAACAAGATTGGGTGCAGGCCTGGCCAGGACATATGTGTGACACACTTGCAACAAAGGTGAGCTTTGTGCTTGCTTGCTTGCTTGCTTGCTTGCTTAACAGCTGTTGGGAACTTCAAGGTCCCTGCTCTCCCTTTTTATGGTCTTTATATTGGGCGTAGAGACTCCAATAGAGAGTATTCCATGTCAAGAAGAAGGGCAAGTGGGCACCCTATAAAATGACAAGGCAGGAGCTACACAAAGCAGGGCCTTTTCACTGGTGGTGCCCATTGTATGGCTTGCTCTTTCCAGACCTGCTCTCTTTTGGCCTGTATTTTGGAGCTTTATAACCTAAGAAGACTTTGGAATAACAGGTTGACAAGTCTTATCAGTCGCTGACGTATCAGCGTATTTTATTTGCTGTTATTCTGGGTTCCTGGTGCACCAGGGTTTACACCAGCATAATAGAGTTGGCCAGGATGAAAGAATGGATACAATTTATGATCTTTCTCCATTATCATCAGGGGGTTCATTAGTATGCAGATGATGCCCAGCTCTACCTCTTTTAAATCAGATCCAGTGAAGGCAGTGAAGGTCCTGTGTGAGTGCCTGGAAGCAGTTGGAGGATGGATGGCGGCTAACAGATTGAGGTTGAATCCTGACAAGACAGAAGTACTGTTTTGGGGGGACAGGGGGCAGGCAGGTGTGGGGGACTCCCTGGTCCTGAATGGGGTACCTGTGCCTCTAAAAGACCAGGTGTGCAGCCTGGGAGTCATTTTGGACTCACAGCTGTCCATGGAGGTGCAGGTGAATTCTGTGTCCAGGGCGGTTGTCTACCAGCTCCATCTGGTACACAGGCTGAGACCCTACCTGCCCGTGGACTGTCTTGCCAGAGTGGTGCATGCTCTGGTTATCTCCCGCTTGGACTACTGCAATGTGCTCTACGTGGAGCTACCTTTGAAGGTGACCCGGAAACTACAACTAATTCAGAATGTGGCAGCTAGACTGGTGACTGGGAGCGGCCACCGAGACCACATAACACTGGTCCTGAAAGACTTACATTGGCTCCCAGTACGTTTCCGAACACAATTCAAAGTGTTGGTGCTGACCTTTAAAACCCTAAATGGCCTTGGCCCAGTATACCTGAAGGAGCATCTCCACCCCCATCGTTCAGTCCAGACACTGAGGTCCAACGCCAAGGGCCTTCTGGCAATTCCCTCACTGCAAGAAGCCAAGTTACAGGGAACCAGGCAGAGGGTCTTCTCAGTAGTGGTGCCCGCCCTGTGGAACACCCTCCCATCAGATGCCAAAGAAATAAACAACTATCTGACTTTTAGAAGACATCTGAAAGCAGTCCTGCTTAGGGAAGCTTTTAAAATTTGATGAATTATTGTATTTTAATATTCTGCTGGAAGCCGCCAAGAGTGGCTGGAGAAGCCCAGCCAGATGGGTGGGGTATAAACAAAACAAAACAAAACAACAAATGGAATAGGACATCCCTATTTTCATTGGAGAAATGTTTGACGGTATGAGATCACTAACTGCAAACCACTGGTGTGGACTATACAAAAGCTATACAGTGATAAAGAAAACATCAATAAAAGCATCATTTTAAAAATCCATAAACACTGCTTGATTAAAAGACAATTCTCAGTCTGGCCTCTGTTTTCTGTGCTAGCTGCAGCTGTTGCACCATGTACAAGGGTAGCCCCACTTAAATCATGTTACAGTAATCAAACCTTGGGGTTACCAATTGGGTCAGGCCATTGTGGTCCAGGAACAGATGAAGCTGGCATACCAACCACAGCTGGCAGTTAAATAGAAGTAATAAATCATGGGATTTATTTTTAAAAGATGCAGATATTGAAGCTTGCAGTGGATAAGGAACAGTACAAGAAGGGACATGTTCTTCCACATTAGCAGATCAGTCCTATGCACATATACCTGGAAGCAGATCCTATGTATTTCATTGAGAGTTATTCCTTAGTTTGTGATCAATTTATCATACCTGTGACTTTGAATTTGTTTTATTGTCAAGTTATTGGTAGTGCTGTTTTCTTATTTACTATTGCTCTTTAAAAGGAAAAATCTGAGCCACCTTGGGTTTTTATTTGGAAATGGAAATAAATATATAAATGTTTTTAATAATCAAAATAAATAAAACCAGTTTTCATTTTTGCTGCCCGTTTGGCCATTTGTCTCCTTACTATAGGTCAGATCTGTTAAGCTAATGCTGTTAATTGCATATTGACATTTTCATTAACCTTATACAAATATTGTATCCTGCATTTTGAATAGATTTGGTCTAACTGCAAACAGCAATCCAAAGTGCAACAATTATTGCATTTCACTGATGGGTAAGGCAATCAAAAAAACAGAGAGAGCTGAAGGTTGAAAGATATCTTTGCAACAATCTCCTGGTTTTGTATTTAAAGGAGGGAAGGCTTGTTTGTTTTCGTTTTCTCTTCCCATTCAGATTTATTTCCATTGGAACCAACAGGATTCACCTCTGACACTAGAGAGGAATAACTGCAGGCCTCTTTGTAGCCTTACAGAGGAAGCACCTGCAGGCTTGTTCTCACCGATCCTATGACCTCTGAGACCTCCTTCCGGGTACCATAGCATTAAAACGTTATAGATTCATGCTGGACATTCAGAAACGAATTTAGTCACTTAGTACCAGCTGCACTGATTGCCTATTTATTTCTGGGCTCAATTTGAAATGCAGTTGGGGATTAGGGCACTTCATGAACTGCCTTTGCTCATACATCGTCATCAGTGATTTTACAGGCAACTGTAATGAAGTAGTAATAGAAGTAGCAGTAGGAATAATAACAATAAATTAGCCCACCCCCCGGCAAGAAAGGTGAACTTAAAATAAACATCAAACACAAGAATATGAACAAACTAAAATGCTTACCAACTCAATTTCACTCCAATAAGGGGCAGGGGTGGAGCAAGGTGGGTGTGGTGGGTGTGGTCCGCCCCAGGAGTCACCTCCGAGGAGGGTGACAAAATGCAGTGCAGCATTCAACGTCTGTGAGAGATGCTGTGGGTGGGTTTGGCATGTACAGGCTTCCTACTGTCAAAACTGTCCACCCGCCATCTCCCCCTCAGCTGTAGGGTGGCAGGCAGACTCCTCATCCCAATAATAATAATAATTTATTATTTATACCCCACCCATCTGGCTGAGTTTCCCCAGCCACTCTGGGCGGCTCCCAATCAAATGTTAAAAACAGTGCAGCATTAAATATTAAAAATTTCCCTAAACAGGGCTGCCTTCAGATGTCTTTTAAAGATAGGATAGCTGCTTATTTCCTTCACATCTGAAGGGAGGGTGTTCCACAGGGTGGGCACCACTACCGAGAAGGCCCTCTGTCTGGTTCCCTGTAACCTCACTTCTCGCATTGAGGGAACCGCCAGAAGGCCCTCAGTGCTGGATCTCAGTGTCCGAGCTGAACAATGGGGGTAGAGACGCTCCTTCAGGTATACAGGACCGAGGCCATTTAGGGCTTTAAAGTCAGCAGCAACACTTTGAATTGTGCTCGGAAACGTACTGGGAGCCAATGCAGATCTCTCAGGACCTGTGTTATGTGGTCCCGGTGGCCACTCCCAGTCACCAGTCTAGTGGCCGCATTCTGGATTAATTGCAGTTTCTGGGTCACCTTCAAAGGTAGCCCCACGTAGAGCACATTGCAGTAGTCCAAGGCACGTGATCTCCCCAAAATAAGCTCATCAACTTTGCTCCCCCCCCAAAAAAAAATGAAATAAAATCAAACCATATTCAATGGGGGTGAAAAGAAATTTTCCACGCCAGTTACCACTTGACCTTGCTTTGTCCACTGCTAATGGGGATGGAACCAAGTGTGCCCCCCTGAGGAGAGCATTCCACAAACTATTAGCCATACTTTTCATTTATTCATTCATCACACAATGCATTTCCTCAATCCCTTTCCTAACCTCAAAAGATCTGTTTCTTTTCCCCCAAATGAATTTCCTGCACTATGCCAACAAGCACTTTTTCGCTTTAAATGTACCAACCTATTTTTTCTAGTATGTGCTCAGATCTTTCCCACACTGTACTGCCCATTTGGAGACACCCCTGGGCATTTTCATTCCAGCTTTATTTTCATACACACAAACCTTACGCTGAAATGTTTAATTTGTGCATATTTCTCATTTAGCAAAAAAAAAAAAAAAAGGTCCACAAATCAGGTTTTCAGGTGCTGATTAACCTATTAAAACAAGGGTCACCAATTTTCCCTTATAGCACAGCTGAAATGTGAATAGAAATAAGAGCATGTAGGCAATGGATCTGTGGTCATTAACTAATCACACTTGAGCACTGGATATGACTGGAGAGAGAGTCTGTGTGTTATTTTAAAGGAATTGAACCCTTATTCTAATTGACAGTGTTCTAGTGTTTTCCATCAGGGAATAGCGCCTCAGGATTTCTGCCCTGTATGCCCTAGCCTTGCATTTATATTGAAAGACACCATAAATTAGCTGTGGTTCTGCACTCCTTTGTGGCTGTTACTTGCACACTCCATCCCCAATCCATTAAATCAGAATAATTTGATTTAAGTCAATTTAAACAGATTAATGCCAACGTGGTTAAATCATCTTAAATCTCCCTACTTCAACTTAACAAGGCTGTGGTTTGGGATATACTTTCACAAGCTTTTTTACATAGCAATGCATGCCCTTTTTGACCTCAGAAAAAAATCCAATTGATCTTTCAGCAGCTATGTTATTAGAATAAAAATAGTCCAGAAGTTGAATTTAATATCAATGTGATTTTGTGATTTTTCTCCATCAAATTTAGGTTTCAGGGGACTGGATGCTCTGTGTGACAGGAAGTGACTGGTGTACAGGGTTCCAGTTTGAGTGTAAGAGAAGCAACTTGTTCCAACTGTGCATGATGCACTGGCTGTCTCTGATATGAAAAAGAAAGCCACATTCACTTCATTGTTAAGCTGAGGTGTGTACATTCAAGATACCCATTGCACATGTGCAGATGGCAACTTATGGGCAGATAACAGCTTCATAAATATTAGTTAGGGTGTGAGGGTCAGGCATGAAGAAACAAAATAGGTAATATGCATTGGGTGAAGACATCCCTGCCCTCTCTCCGGTGTGTAAAGCAACTTGAAATCAGTGTGTGTTGTCGTGGGGATCACATTGCATTTTAAGCCACATACATAGCCACAGTTCCTTTGGTGCTTACCTTTTTACCTGCTGGCTTGAAAAAGGCAGGGGCAAACACTGGGGCAGACAAAGCTGCAGGTGATCCAGGTGTGAAATCTTGTCATTGTAAGGTAGACTTCTGAGTCCCTCTGCCCCAGCTATCCTCCTTGCCTCCAGATGAGGTGCAGCAGATGTGACAGGGGGCATTGGAAAATGCACACCAATAAGCTCCACTGACTTCAATAAAAAGATTTATGCCAATATATCTGAGGAAGGCAACTCGGCCTTCAGGGCTTTCCTAGCAATGAAGATGATGCGGAGCTTTGATGGAAATAAAAGATGCTGAATAGTTCTGCAGACTTGGATGGGCTTTTAATGAATCTCTGTAGCAGATATCTGATTCAGGATGAATGGAAATAATTAACAGATTGGATATCTGCAAGCAACAGGCAATTGGATTATCTGGAGATAATTTGTTTCCATAGACTTTTTTTTTTTTTACTATCTGCCCATCTGCAATATTTCATTCTTGTCTTTTAATTCTGTGGAAGATTGTCCTCAAACCTGGTTTACCCATAGTACAATCTCAGTGATTAGATCATCGCTTGAAGAAAGCTACCACTTTTTTCCCTGTTAGGATTGTATATAGCCAGGCTACCCACTTTTACATCCACTCCAACGTGGGGATCTTTAGTTGGCAAGATAAGGGAGTAAATTCCATCATAAAAAATGTAGGAGGAATTTTAGAGGGAGCTGAAAACAGGAGAACACTGTGAAGCATTCTGCATATAAACAGAGACTGGTGGTGTACTGAAACCTGTCCTCCAATTTCTCAAAGGTATTCTGAAAATAGCTTACGTTTTCCTGCCTCTTTTGCACAGCACTTTAGTGCTTCTTTCTAATTCAATTGGTGCATGATTCAGCTTTGCTATTATGAGGCAGCCAATGGGGGTTTTATTGGGGGGGCATTTTAAAGGTGCTTTTAAATATATGGTATGTATGCAGCCTAGGTCTCCTCACCATGAGATGTGGAGGATGACAAATTTGAAAAGTGCATTTTTCAGTGGTAAGTCAGTAAGTAACCCTCTGCCCATCTTGCCTTGAAGGTCGCTCACACAGCTATGAGGCAACACAGAGAATTGTGCTCATTGTACAGCAGTTAGGCATCAACTGACCATGTTCCCATTGTGAAGAGCAAAACATGTCTTTTTAATGGAAACAACATGTACAGCATGTGGAATTAGGAGAATATTGCCATTATTTAATATCTAGACATTATGGGTATGGATAACATAAAATATTCTCAAAATGGGTTGACTCGTTCTGTTGGAAACTTTCCTAGAGGGCATAGACCTGTGATGCCTTTACTCAGGTTAGTGACATTTAGTGCTATTTTTCCAGGAAAAGTAGTGCTGGAACTCACCATGAACACCTCCCTTGTTCTCTTAGAATGGTAATGGTGACCATCTGAAAGGTGCTGGAACTGACTTCAGGTGAGGTGAAAAAAGCCCTGGTGATATCTCTTTTCTATGTTAGGTAGTTTCTGAACTTATTGAAGCCCTCTGCCTTCCCCACTTTTCCTTTTGGACTAGTCTTTCCGGTACAATTACTGTTAAATAATAAAAATAATAATGAGCACTCGGTTGAATTTCATCTGAACCACGAATGCTAAGAGGCCATAGACAAGATGTTCTCCCAGCTTTAGTCATTGCCCTGTCTGTGTGATATGGGGATGATTTTGTTGGCCTACGGTATACGGCTATAATTATCACAGATTTTGCATGTTTTAGCAGTCAGAAAGGGCCATATAGATAGATTGTTATCCTCTTGTGCTCATGAGCCACCTCTTGTGCTGTTTGGCCATCATCTGAAGAGCTTTATTGACACGGATAGGGGTAATTGAAAGCTAAAAGAAGGGGCAAGGGAAGAGACTGTGTTTGGGGAACCAGCAATCAGTCATCTGGGAGACACTTCCCCATCAAATTTCTCTTCAGATATGAAGTACTGGTGAATAGGTAACATATCACTGTTTCCTCTTACTTCAAAAAGCCTTCAGCAACTCTATTGTATGGCAATGTGTATCATACATTCCTCACCCAACCACCCCTCTGTCTAGCAACCAAAACATCCTCTACTAAAATAAAGGAGTGAAGAGTGCCAGACTTGGAGAACAACAGCTCGTTTAAAATGTGAGCTTATTGTTGGTTATTAATGCTGCTCTTATTGAAAGGCAGCACATGAACAAAAATGATAAATCGTGGTAGACACAATTAATCAGATATTGCAGCCACGAAATATTATTCAACCCTAAGGCTGATAAATATCCAGTTTTCTTAGGCATCCCAAGACCTGGACAGAGGATAGGCCATGTATCCACAGCAGAGGAGGAACAAAATGACATGGTACTCCTGCATCAGCACAACTGGACGCCTCCACCTGCCCCAGCTGCAACAAAGCATGTCACTCCCTTAGCAAGCAGTGCCTGCAGTCACAGTAGGCACTGCAACTCTCCAGCAGTTTTATTGCACCCCTGAAGGTCCACTCTTCCATTGTCTCCCAAGGCAGATGAATGTTAACCAAGCAAGCAAGCAAGGACAGAGGAAATATTTCACATTTCACATATTTATTTATTTATTTATTTACTTAGCTATCTATACAGTGCTATCTTTCTAGAAAAAGAGGTGCTGGAACTCACCATGAATACCTACCTCATTCTCTTAGAATGACAATGGTGCCTACCAGAGAGGTGCCGGAACTGAGGTCCTGTAAATTCCCCCTGAGAAAAAAACCCTGTAGCTAGAGAGCTTATATCCTGCTGTATTTGCACTGTCTATAGTCCCCAATACTTAATGGAACATGTGCAGGATGGTACCTTGTGACATCATTTCTTATCTGCTATGCTTGATCTGAAATAAACAACAACAACCCCACCCATCCGGCTGGTTTTCCCCAGCCACAAAATATTACAATATTACAATAGTAAGTCCAACATTAAAAGCTTCCCTAAACAGGGTTGCTTTCAGATGTCTTCTAAAAGTCTGGTAGTTGTTTTTCTCTTTGACATATGGTGGGAGGGCGTTCCACAGGGCAGGTGCCACTACCAAGAGGCCCTCTGCCTGGTTCCCTGTAACTTGGCTTCTCGCAGCGAGGGAACCGCCAGAAGGCCCTCGGCAGTAGACCTCAGTGTCCGGGCAGAATGGGGGGGGGGGTGGAGACGCTCCTTCAAATATACTGGACTGAGGCCGTTTAGGGCTTTAAACCAGGGGTCAGCAACCTTTTTCAGCAATGGGCCGGCCCACCGTCCCTCAGACCATGTTGTGGGCCAGACTTTTTTTTTGAGGGGGGGGGAATGGACAAATTCCTATGCCCCACAAATAATCCAGAGATGCATTTTAAATAAAAGGACACATTCTACTCATGTAAAAACACGCTGTTTCCCGGGCGGTCTGCGGGCTGGATTGAGAAGGCGATTGGGCCGCATCTGGCCCACGGACCTTAGGTTGCCTACCCCTGCTTTAAACCATCACAACACCTATCTTCCTTGTCTGCAGTTATCTTCCTTGCATGCATAAAAACGGGCAAGCATGTGAGTGGAATTACTATTGCAAAACATGGGCTTCCCCCAGCTACAATTATGTTTCCTCATTCTTCCCGCAGCCACGACAGTTTATCGCTAATGCGTCCATTGTCCCTTGCAGGCTTAAACAATTCAGGACTTGTTCCTAATGACTTGTAAAAATAGGAGAAGGCAGTGCCTATGGCCAAATTATTATTTTTAAAAAATCTTTTGGAGATTAATGCTAATGTAAGGTATATTTTCTTCCTTTCTCCTTAGGAACTGTTTTAATGACCCTGTCGCTTGGTAATCCATGTCCACTGACTGCAGAGCAATGCGCATTGCAAATGTCCTTGCCCGTTCCATCTGAATAGTTAAATTAGCACAGAGAATATTTGCACTCTGTTTCACTGATGGTATTTCAAGTGGTTGCATGAAAGGGAGTGATTTTGAAGTGTGTCCTTGCATGCATATGTATACACTAGGGGCCTGTGGATATGCATAGATTCACACAAATCCTTCATTTCCATTATACAGATCCTTCATTTCCAGTCAGTGCATATCCTATAACTTCTGCCTTAAATCATATAACATTTATGCTACAGATGTTCTGGTTTATTTTTGCCCTGCTTTGGACAGAAAAATGGAGTGGTATTGGAGAAGCATTGCAGAACAAACTAAAGCAGACTACATCCACCACTAATGCACTATTCTTATGCTAAGAATATGTTTCAGAAAATGTACACAATAAAACACCAATCTGGAGAGGCCCTTTATCTCAACCCGTTTCCCCAAATTTCATATTGTGAGCTGGCTTTGATGCCCTTCTAGCCACTGAGAATAGCTTTGGGTCTAAGAACAAGCATAGAACGTGGCTATTGACACATGAAAGTCTTGTTCATCTCTTGCAAGGATACTTGAATAATTTATCCATAATGAATTCCAATCCAAAATGACCCAATCTCTACTTCTCAAACTAATATGTGGATCAAAACTTGGCTACTAGATTCCACACTTCTCCAAATGTTGTGATGCAGCTCTCAGCAGTATAAATGTATCAAGACAGACATCTAGAGATGTTTGGAAAGGTTTGTTAAATAAATGAATAAATAACGGAACATGAAGTTATTTTTTGGTTACTTATTCAGAAATGATGAACAATAGAAAGTGCAGATCAATTGTATTCTCATCTTCTCCTCTCATATTTTCAAATATGAAGTCATTGACAGGTAAAGAAAACTTTGACATTTGGAGCTCGAATGTGTCATATATAAATTTTATTCATTTAGTTGACAAAATTTATAGATAGTTTAATGGAGTCTCCGTAAAAACTCTCTAAACAGTTTGCATAAAATAGTGTTTGTAGAAAGGTGCCACAAAAGTTAACAGAATTTAAATACAAGTATATATAATGACATTATCAAAAAATAAATAAATAGATGAAACTAACACAATTTTAAAAAAGAATTCTTAATAAAATTACATGCCTTGGTAGACTTGCCAAAACAAAACAAAAACAAAACCCTTTTGAAGTATGTTGAAAACTGTACCATGACTCACATCTAATGTTAATAGGCAAGGAGTTATAGAGAATGGGTGCTGTCACACTAAAAAAAGATCTCATTTTCTCACAAGTGCAAAACAAACATTATATGGCACATTATATGCCTATTTAGATCAAGGAGGCATATTCATTGTACTCTTTTCAGCCTGTGCCAGAAACCTCCTTACTTAGGCAAGCCTACTCAAATGGGAAGCAGGTGGCGTTGTGGGTTAAACCACAGAGACTAGGACTTGCCGATCAGAAGGTTGGCAGTTCGAATCCCTGCAACGGGGTGAGCTCCCGTTGCTCGGTCCCTGTTCCTGCCAACCTAGCAGTTCGAAAGTACATCAAAATTGCAAGTAGATTAATAGGTACCGCTCTAGCGGGAAGGTAAACAGCGTTTCTGTGTGCTGCTCTGGTTCACCAGAAGCAGCTTAGTCATGCTGGCCAATAAATCAAGATGAGCGCCATAACCCCAGAGTCAGCCATGACTAGACCTAATGGTCAGAGGTCCCTTTTACCTTTACTCAAATGCTTAGAAAGTTGAGGTGATTTTAATCTGTTACAGCATTTTAACTTCTGTATGTTTTAGAATAGGGTTGTGAATTTTTCTTGATTTTCTTGTTTTAACTTTTTGTCAGATGCTTTGAGGGTATTGTTTTTTCTTTTTTACAGTCAAACAGTGTGTAAATTTTATGAATTACAAAACAAATCAAGTTCCACAGATAAGGGCACGTATTGGCTAAGGTGATCCTTCAACTAAACAGAAGACTTTGCACACTAATAGTAACACCTTGAACTTGGCCCAGTAAAAAATAAATATAATTAGCATCCATTACAGCTCTTCAGGTAGATGTGAAATATGGTAACTGAATTTTGATCCTGTCAGTAATTACGTTGCAACATTCTGCATCAACCACAGTTTCCCGACCAAGTGCAAGGGAAGCCCCACACAGAGTTTTAAAGATGGCTCTAATCCTTTTGATAATACTAAGAGACACTGCCCATGGCACAGCTGGCATATCTAGTGTTGGTGTGGCACAAAATACAGTAATACTTGATCACTAAAGGTCAGAAGAGAGTAGTGATACCTCCGAAATTCAATATATCACGAAACAGGAAACCTAATGCATTGATGAAGTGAGAGGCAGTAATTCATCAGGGAATGTTTAGTTCTGAAGAAGCTCCTGCTCAAAGTATCGTTTTGCAGATTTGGCAAAAAGCTCTCCCATGAGAGCTGACTACATTTCACCATTCTGACTAGTTTAGGGAAGATCTTTGAAGGGAGTAGGAGCTATGCTGGCCATAGCAACAAGATAGAGGTTTCCTGGGAAACTAGAAAGGCTGGGAAAACACAAGAGGCACCTGTAGGAGTAAAAGGGGAGAAATTCTGTTTGGTTTGCATGTCAGTGCAAACCTACAGTGGTACCTCAGGTTCCAGACTCTGCTAACCCAGAAATAGTACCTCCGGTTAAGAACTTTACCTCAGGATGAGAACAGAAATCGCACACCAGCAGTGCGGCGGCAACAAGAAGCCCCATTAATTAAATTGGTACCTCAGGTTAAGAACAGTTTCAGGTTAAGAATGGACATCCAGAATGAATTAAGTTCTTAACCCAAAGTACCAGTGTAATTTGTATTTCCCCAAACAATATGAGAGCTGAAACGCAGCTATCCTTCTAAATCCACACTTCTTTTAATTTTGTGGTATCATTCGCTGACCAAATAATGTGCACAAACATGAGTATATTAGGGGAAAGTGTGCATTAAAGATGCATTATGTTAATTATTTTATTACATTTATTGACATCTCTCTCAGAACCAGGACTCAAGGTGGTTCACAAAAATTAAAACAATTATAAATAAATAAAAACTTAGCTAAAAACGTATAAAAGGTTATGGTTAAAAAATACATAAGCAATCTAGAGAATGAAAGCAACATAAAATCTATTAATATGCAGATAATTTTTGGGAGATGGGGAAAACAGTACAATACCCCATTCAGAACCATTTCTTTAAAAGCAGTCAGTTCCCCAAAGTCTGCTGGAATGAAACAGTTTCCACCTACTGGAGGAAGAACAACAAGCAGGGAGCCAATCTAGCCTCTCTAGGAATGGAGTTTCAAAGCCCAGGAACAGCCACTGAGAAGGCCCTCAAGGGTGTTCCCACTCCAGTGTCTATGAGGTTGGTGGGACTAAGCAAAGGGCCTCCTCTAACCAACTCAAAGCCCATGTAGGTTCATATGGGAGAATAGGGTCCTGCAGATAGCATTAAAAATGCATTGTGTTAAGGGAGATTGCATACAAAAATATGAATATTAGGATAAATTCACATTAAAATATTGACAATTTTTCATGAGGACAGGTTTTTTTTTAGGGGAAAGTAAAGAACTGAAGATCAGGAAAATGATAGAAACCAACATTGACAGATTGTCCATTTCTATGTAGGAGTCACTAATTGGTCTACTATCGCATGAGACAACTGACACAACCGAGGTGCCTCAAGGTTAATCTCTAAAATGTATTAAAATTCCTGGAGATAAATGAAACCTAAGCCCAAATGCTTTGTTGTCTATTTTCTAGCAATAGCAGCAGCCTCACATTGTTGCAAAACAGCAGGGAACTAAGCAAAAAGCAGGGAGATGCTATTTTTAAACTAAAAGAACAATGTTCACACAGTAGAGGGGGAACCCTAAACATGCTGAAGGTGCAAGGAACAATTATTAGACAGGTGGTAGAAGAGAAGTTTCCCTTTGTTCGTCAAAGTGTGCTGCTGTAACTGAACTGCTTCATCATATCTGATGCTGAAGGGTGGAGGGAAATCTCTTTTCAAAGGCATATGACAGGAATAAGCTCTGTAACATCTAAAGAATGGCAAATAGCAATGAATAATGAGGAAGTGTTTGGTTGTTCCTCAAAATCAAAGTGAAATTTGAAAGTATTAATAAAATAGGAGGCACAGTCGGAAGCTAAACCTTTATTAACAACAGCAGAATGACAGATTAATTTAGAACACAATTCCTTTTCATCTGACAATGTTTTTTTTTCTGGGGGGGATAACCTTTTAAGAGGTAGAGCAATCCTGGCTCAACCTTTCTATCCTTTTAAACATGATGTGACGCTTTCAGGTTTATAACACATCCTCTCCTTGAAACAGGAGTGATTAGTAGAATACATTCATCTGCCGAATCACTTTTGCAAACAGAGTTATTATTTGAACATAGGGACATAAAAATACTGCCTTACACCAAGCCAGACCATTTTTCTGCCTAGGCAGAAGCTCTCCAAGGTTTCATGAGAAACCTTACCCTACCAGCAGACACCGGGGATTGGCTCTAAAACCTTTTGCATGCAAATTGTGTGCTCTGCAACAGAGCTAAGACCTTTCCCTTGCCTGTTGCTGAACACAACATGTAGTGGGTGACGGGTTGGGAAGGCAGTGCTTACCTGACCTCCTGACAATGGAGTCCCTGCTGTTTAATAGAAGGTAGAGTGGAAGGGGCAAGGTGGTGGGGAGGTCTGTGCTGTGCAAATGCACCAGCAAAGCCATCCCCACCATTCGTGACTGATACAAACTTGATACTTTCAGTTGTTCTCAAACCAATTTTGGCAGAGGGTCTTTGGATAATGTTGGTCTTTGTTCAGCTGAAGATCCTGTTCAAAACATGTTATTCAGCCAGTAGCAGTGGGACTGTGTTTAAAGGCTTTGCCAAGCATTATCCTGTAGAGTAGAGTGTGTTAAGTAGCTTTGAAACCTACTCTGTCTACTCAGCCAAGCGGGTATCTTCCAGGGAAGTAAGTGATTCAGTTGCAGTAAACAAAGGATCCTTTCTTTATCAATGTCTGCTCCCAAAATCTAGACCTCTTGCTCTATCTCTTTCTTCATAAAACCTCTCCTCAAGACAACTCCTCCCACCACATAAACATGCAAACTTTACGGACTGCCTCTCCACATGTGCCTCTCCACTAAGCCCTATGGACTACATTTAAAGATGTATAACTGATGTTAAAAATCTTTTGTTATGTTAGAAATGAATTTAATATCTGTTTTGTTATTTAGGTATATTTTCATGTAGACGGTTTCCGTTTGAAAACAAGAAATATTGAGGCTGTTGTGTAGCTATTTTTGGACAGGTGTTGATTCACATTTCCACACACAGATCCGGGGCTCAAATCACTTTAGGGACCCACGTCAAACTTGTGATATGGACCTCCTGCCCCCCCGTGTCACAAGTTCTTCCTACAGTACCATTTCACGGGTCATCTCCCGAATAATTTAATTCTGAAATTACCCTCTCTATATTTCTGAAATTATACTTTCACCCACACTGGGGCTTTATTGCCACGACCTAATGCTGCTGCTGCTGCCGCCGCCACCACTGAAACATTTATTTTTATTTTTGTTTAACATAACATCTAGCCTGAAGCCAAGTCGAACAAAACTTGCTGACTATTGGGTGATTTTGTTGTTGTTGTATTGTTTCCAATAAAAGCATTATCCTGTTGATGTTTTGATATATATATGTACAGTGGTACCTCGGGTTACATACACTTCAGGTTACATACGCTTCAGGTTACAGAATCCACTAACCCAGAAATAGTACCTTGGGTTAAGAACTTTGCATCAGGATGAGAACAGAAATCATTTGGCGGCAGTGCGGCAGCAGCAGGAGGCCCCATTAGCTAAAGTGGTACCTCAGGTTAAGATGTTTCAGGTTAAGAATGGACCTCGGGAACGAATTAAGTTCTTAACTCGAGGTACCACTGTATGTGTTTTCACACTCTGGTCTTCAGCTGGTGGCTCGGGGCCCATTGGTGGGTTGTGGTCTGATTCAAGGTGGGTTAGAACAGAGGCACCACCATGCAAATTAATGGAAAAGATTAAAAAATGGCATTATGGGGGGGGGGCTTTAATAAAAAATCTTACAAAGGAAAGAAACAAGTCACCAAATGCATATTTGGGTTGAAAGTGGATCCTGGATCTGAACAGTTTGAAAATATATGTTCTAATAGACCATCCTAGTGGTATATATTCTATTATCAGGCTTTGGGGAATTGGCTTCCTCCCCCGTGACAGTAAATAAGAAGATCATTCAAAAGGAACGTCTTACCAGTTAGATTATTTAATAATCACAGTGAGAGATAAAAGAGCACGTCTACCTAGAAATGGCGGTTTTCCCAGTTAAGGCTCACTCCCCCCGTCCCTATTAATCTATGTCACTCCTACGTCTTGTAATCTGAGTTTGTACCCTCTGCGCTTTCTGTTCTGACACCTTCTGAGCTCTCTGTGTCTTTGGGGAAGGGTGTGAGTGAATGCTGTCCAGAGACTGTGAATCTGTTAACTCTCTCTCTTCTAGTGTTTCTTCTGCTAGCTGTTCCCTATCCAGTATTTCCCAGCTTCTGCCTTCTGAACTATGCCCCTCTGTAAACTACTCTTCCAAATCTATACTGTCCTCCTGCTCCTGAGAAGATTCAGGATCAGGGGGAGGAGGTGGCTCCCACTATTCTTCTTCAGTGCAGGCCTTCTCAGCATGATCCCTGACATCTATAAACAGACAAATTCACCTTTAAAACAGTGTGGCCCTCTGGATGATGTTTGACTAAAATTCCCACCAGCCCAGTCAACATTGCCTATAGTCAGGGTTGATAATTGTTGTTCTCTAGCAATCTCTAGGTCAACAGATAGTCATATCCTTATATAAAGCTTTAATTTAGCAAAATGTTTTTCATTGCAAAATAATTCATTTTTACAAAGTCAGCTGATTGATTTCAATGGGATGCATGGTCAGTTATGCAGTCTTCTTTTCTATCTTCTCATATGTTTCTATGCAGATGGTGAGCCAGTTCTTGAAAGAGGAATGACAATTCTGCATATTCCTCACTTCCAGCACTCCCGACAAAGTCATCCCAGTAGTATGAAAAGGGGCGGAACATGAATGAAACCTGGTTGGAGTGAAGCCATTCCAAAATCTGGTGCTCAGGAAATGGAGCCACCTGAAACGCCTTGCAAAGTAATTTTAGTTTGATTCCAAAGCAGCCTTTGAAATGCTCAGTTGTGTCGCTGAAATATGAATCTGTTGCTTTTGCAAATTCAGGGCAATATCAAGATGCAGTCTATCTGGCCACTGTTTCATCTTTATGATCTAAATATAGCCATACATCAATCACTGTATCAAGCCAGGCTATGAATAATCACTCACATATTTTGTCAGAGCCATTGATCAAATATCAATAGAAAATGCAAGGTTGGCTTTTATATAGATTGCTGCAGAACATCAACAAATTCAGAGAGTTAGTAAGCAATGCCCTGTGAAGAGATAAGCAAAATCAAACAGGGGATGGGTGGGGTGGGGGGAAGAGAAAACTCAAGAGAAACTGGCAGGTTCAGAAACAAGTTATACAAGAAGCAAAATGGCAAATATTACAAACAAAATGAGAGAGGGAGGGAGAGAAATATAGGAAAAACCCAGTTTCTGTGGAGAAATCTTTATTGTCAGTATGAAAAGATGGAGAAATGATGAACCTTATAAGAAGTAGATGCCAGTCTGAATTATTAAGGATTAGTATTCTGAAATAGCAAGAATATTGCTGGAAGAAGCCAGTGTGGTATATCGTTAGAAGTTCAGTGGTACCTCAGGTTACAGACGCTTCAGGTTACAGACTCCGCTAACCCAAAAATACAGATGAAACTCGGAAAATTAGAATATTGTGGAAAAGTTCATTTATTTCAGTAATTCAACTTAAAAGGTGAAACTAATATATGAGATAGACTCATGACATGCAAAGCAAGATATGCCAAGCCTTTATTTGTTATAATTGAGATGTTTATAGCGTACAGCTGATGAAAACCCCAAATTAACAATCTCAGAAAATTAGAATAGTAAATGAAATAATAATAATAATAATAATAATAATAATAATAATAATAATAATAATAATAATATATTATTTATACCCCGCCCATCTGGCTGGGATTCCCCAGCCACTCTGGGCAGCTTCCAACTGAATATTAAAAACAGTACAGCATCAGACATTAAAAACTTCCCTAAAGAGGGCTGCCTTCAGTTGTCTTTTAAAAGTAAAATAGTTGTTTATTGCTTTGACATCTGCTGGGAGGGGGTTCCACAGGGCAGGTGCCACTACCGAGAAGGCCCTCTGCCTGGTTCCCTGTAACCTTACTTCTCGCAATGAGGGAACCACCAGAAGGCCCTTGGCACTGGATCTCAGTGTCCGGGCTGAATGATGGGGGTGGAGACGCTCCTTCAGGTTTACAGGACCGAGGCCGTTTAGGGCTTTAAAGGTCAGCACCAAAACTTTGAATTGTGCTCGGAAACGTACTAGGAGCCAATGCAAGTCTTTCAGGACCTGTGTTATGTGGTCCCGGCGGCCACTCCCAGTCACCAGTCTAGCTGCCATAATCTGGATTAATTGCAGTTTCCGGGTCACCTTCAAAGGTAGCCCCACGTAGAGCGCATTGCAGTTGTCCAAGCGGGAGATAACTAGAGCATGCACCACTCTGGCAAGACAGTCCACAGGCAGGTAGGGTCTTAGCCTGCGTACCAGGTGGAGCTGGTAGACAGCTGCCCTGGACACAGAATTAACCTGTGCCTCCATGGACAGCTGTGAGTCCAAAATGACTCCCAGGCTGCGCACCTGGTCCTTCAGGGGCACAGTTGCCCCATTCAGGACCAGGGAATCCCCCACACCCACCCGCCCCCTGTCCCCCCAAAACAGTACTTCTGTCTTGTCAGGATTCAATCTCAATCTGTTAGCCGCCATCCATCCTCCAACAGCCTCCAGGCAATCACACAGGACCTTCCCTGCCTTCACTGGTTCTGATTTAAAGGAGAGGTAGAGTTGGGTACCATCCGCATACTGATGAACACCCAGCCCAAACCCCCTGATGATCTCTCCCAGCAGCTTCATATAGATATTAAAAAGCATGGGGGAGAGGATAGAACCCTGAGGCAACCCACAAGTGAGAGCCCAGGGGTCTGAACACTCATCCCCCCCCACTTTGTGGACACGGCCCAGGAGAAAGGAGCGGAACCACCGTATAACAGTGCCCCCAGCTCCCAGCCCCTCTAGACGGTCCAGAAGGATGTTATGGTCAATGGTGTCAAAGGCCGCTGAGAGATCCAGCGGAACTAGGAAACAGCTCTCACCTTTGTCCCTAGTCCACCAGAGATCATCAACCAGCGCGACCAA
This sequence comes from Podarcis melisellensis, assembly GCF_964234715.1. Lineage (NCBI taxonomy): Eukaryota > Metazoa > Chordata > Lepidosauria > Squamata > Lacertidae > Podarcis > Podarcis melisellensis. The sequence goes on from NC_138528.1 coordinate 53,868,681, forward strand.
GGCAGTTTCAGTCCCATGGTGAGACCTGAATCCCTCAGCAAAACAAGGACTGCAAATAAAGCAATATTGGACCTCTGAAAAGTAGAAGCATGCACATGTACTCAGTACTTGGTTTGGGGCCCTTTTGCATCAATTACTGCCTCAATGCGGCATGGCATGGATGCTATCAGCCTGTGGCACTGCTGAGGTGTTATGAAAGACCAGGAAGCTTCAATAGCAGCCTTCAGCTCTTCTGCATTGCTCGGTCTCATGTCTCTCATCTTTCTCTTGCCAATGCCCCATAGATTCTCTATGGGGTTCAGGTCAGGCGGGTTCGCAGGCCAATCAAGCACAGTAATCCCATGTCCACTGAACCAGGTTTTGGTACTTTTAAGAGTGTGGGCAGGTGACAAAGTCCTACTGGAAAATGAAATCAGCATCCCCATAAAGCTCATCTGTGGAAGGAAACATGAAGTGCTCCAAAATCTCTTGGTAGATGGCTGTGTTGACCCTGGACTTAATGAAGCACAGCGGACCAACACCAGCTGATGACATGGCTCCCCAAATCAACACAGACTGTGGAAACTTCACATTGGACTTCAAGCATCTGGCATTGTGTGCCTCCCCATTCTTCCTCCAGACTCTGGGTCCTTGGTTTCCAAATGAGATGCAAAAGCTGCTCTCATCAGAAGAGATTTGGTGAGCCATGTCATCATCTGGTGTTGGTCCACTGTGCTTCATTAAGTCCAGGGTCAATGTAGCCGTCTACCAAGAGATTTTGGAGCACTTCATGCTTGTTTATTTAATATGTAAAATACTTCCAATAAATGTATAGTAAATAAAACATACGCACTTTCAAAAAAAAAATACAATCAAACTACCAATACAAATGAGTACAATACAATAGTGTTATTCCCAGGGGCATTTTGAGGGAAGATTAAGGATCTGAAAGGATCTAGCAGGAGGAGTTTGAGAAAACCTGGATGCTATCTTGTAAAAAAACAAAACCTAGAAAGACTAGAGTAGTTCCAAAAGACTAAAAATTGCGGAAAGGAACAATAGAATAAGTATGTCCCAATGACTGTAGTATATTTCTTTCAGTGTTTTCAGAAATTGTACTAGTTTAAACAGGCATTTGCTGGCAGACTTGACCTGCTGTTGTAATCTATCCTGTACTGCATTTATGTGTGTTACCACTGGAGAATACAAGGAAAAAAATATCTAGATCAATCAGTTTATCTTGTTTTCCTCTCTCATTTCAAATACTGAAATGTTATCTTTCAGCCTTCTAAGGAATGCATCTAATCATCAATTTACAAAACTCAACATAAAAATTTATTTCACATCCAGGCAGACACATTTCACACTGGCATTTACTATTATGTTTTTCCCCAAGCAATTCCATATATATATATATATATATATATATATATATATATATATATGCAGGTTTTGGTGTCCTCGGGTGTCTTCCCGTGTAAAAGTTGGGGTGTCTAGGCGACGTTTCGACGAGGTCTCACTCGTCATCTTCAGGCTGGTGCTTTCGGCTTCTTGTTACTGGAACAGAGCAGGATCTCAGTGTTTGAGTTCCTATAAATACTGTTGAGGGGGTGTGGTGTATAGCCTCCAATGTTCTGGGCAGAGAGGAAGTTCCCAGGCTAGTGTGCCTTTTCTTCTTTTGTTCCTTAATTACTTGAGGGATATCTTGAGTGATTTCTTGAGTGATATCCTGAGTACCACTTAGGTGGGTCATTAGGTGTGGATTAGTTGCTAAAGTCTTTGTGTCTTGACCTCTTGAACTTTGTGAAGAGTTTTTCTGAGAAGATGGCTGTACTGCACTTAGTTGTGCTCTGGCTTGGCTTCGTGTATAGGGGCGAGCTGTGGTTTTGTGGCCTGTGTCAGCCAGATCTGTGTAGGGATTGCAGGGGGGTGCAGCATCCGGAGGTGCCACCATGGTTTGGCTACTGGATGGTGTCTGTAATTTATCTGTGGAGAGGGTCTGGGTTTGGGTCTGGTGTGGTTGATTGGTGATGGCGTTCTGTGTGCCTCTGGATCTGGTGTCAGTTTTTGTGGGGAGGGCTAATTTCCAGATGTCTGGCAAGCGGGATGTGTCGTCACGCTTGTTCATGTTGTGAGGGTGTTTCTCTATCTCGATGGCTTCCATGATTATTCTCTTGTGGTGATGTTCCATGTTAAAGAGCAATTTGGAATCTGCAAAATTAATTTCGTGTCCTGTTTCTTTCCAGATGAAGCCAATAAAATCAGACTTGAAGTCACCAACATCCTCTGCTCCAGCAAACCACCCAGAAGCAATTTACACAAAGAAGAACAGAAAGCACTCACCAACCTGAGGAAAGACAACAACATAATCATTCTCCCAGCAGACAAAGGTAATGCCACTGTTGTGATGAACACATCGGACTACCAAGCAAAACTATCAAATCTACTCCAAGATCCTACCTACCAACCTATAAAAACAGATCCCACCACCTATCTGGAAAAAACCACCAAATCCAAAATAAAAGCCTCTCCTATCAGTGAAGAAATCCAGCTAAGAATCATCCCCAGAGAAAAATCATCCAGATGCCCCAAACTCTACGGCCTCCCCAAGATACACAAAGAAGGAACACCACTCAGACCAATAGTCAGCTCCATAGGCTCACCTCTACAAAATCTCGCTAAATTTCTCGCCAAGCAACTTCAGCCCTATGCAGAATCCATCTCTTCACACGTTCCAAACTCCTTCCAGTTCATAGAAACAATAAAGAAGCAAAACCTACATCCTAATGACCTACTTGTGAGCTTCGATGTTGTATCTCTCTTCACACAAGTGCCCATTAATGAAGCCTTGACAGCCATTCAAAACAAATACAATCCCCCCGAATACATCTTGGACCTGACCAACCACTGCCTAACCAACACGTACTTCATCCACAACGGACAAAGATACAAACAGATAGAAGGAGCACCTATGGGATCACCCCTCTCACCGGTCATCGCAAACCTGTACATGGAACACTTTGAAACCAATGCTTTAGACAAGTCAGAACACAAACCCAAACTTTGGCTCAGATATGTTGACGACACCTTTGTAATTTGGCCACACGGGAAGGAAAAACTGGATAGCTTCCTCACACATCTCAACAGCCTACACCCCAAAATACAATTCACTATGGAAATAGAAGCCAACAACCAACTTCCCTTCCTTGACGTCCTAATCTACAAAAAACCTGATGGCTCCCTAGGACACACTATCTACCGGAAAAAAACACACACCAACCGCTACTTACATGCACAATCACACCACCACCCTGCACAAATAAACTCCGTAGCCAAGACTCTCATCTCCAGAACCAAACGCCTGGCTGACAAAGACCACTTGACAACTGAGTTACAGAATCTCTCAAATGTGTTAATTGCCAATGGATACCAGCAAAACAGGGTTACGAAGCTAATCCAAAAAGAAACACCCCCCAAAAACCAAGACACAGAAGAAAACAATGGCATGGCCCTCCTTCCTTATATCAAGGGCACTACAGATAAAATTAGCAAAATCCTCCATAAACACAATATCAAAACAGCCTTTTGCACCAACCAAAAAATAGCCAATATCCTCAGAAACCCCAAGGATAAAATCCAGTTGGAAAACCAAGGGGTCTATGAAATACCCTGCAAAGTCTGCCCAGCCACGTACATTGGACAAACAAACAGACGAATAAATGCACGTATCGCAGAACACAAGAATGCCGTCAAAAAAGAAGAAAAAACTTCCTCTCTTTTCCAACACATGAAAGAAACAGGACACGAAATTAATTTTGCAGATTCCAAATTGCTCTTTAACATGGAACATCACCACAAGAGAATAATCATGGAAGCCATCGAGATAGAGAAACACCCTCACAACATGAACAAGCGTGACGACACATCCCGCTTGCCAGACATCTGGAAATTAGCCCTCCCCACAAAAACTGACACCAGATCCAGAGGCACACAGAACGCCATCACCAATCAACCACACCAGACCCAAACCCAGACCCTCTCCACAGATAAATTACAGACACCATCCAGTAGCCAAACCATGGTGGCACCTCCGGATGCTGCACCCCCCTGCAATCCCTACACAGATCTGGCTGACACAGGCCACAAAACCACAGCTCGCCCCTATACACGAAGCCAAGCCAGAGCACAACTAAGTGCAGTACAGCCATCTTCTCAGAAAAACTCTTCACAAAGTTCAAGAGGTCAAGACACAAAGACTTTAGCAACTAATCCACACCTAATGACCCACCTAAGTGGTACTCAGGATATCACTCAAGAAATCACTCAAGATATCCCTCAAGTAATTAAGGAACAAAAGAAGAAAAGGCACACTAGCCTGGGAACTTCCTCTCTGCCCAGAACATTGGAGGCTATACACCACACCCCCTCAACAGTATTTATAGGAACTCAAACACTGAGATCCTGCTCTGTTCCAGTAACAAGAAGCCGAAAGCACCAGCCTGAAGATGACGAGTGAGACCTCGTCGAAACGTCGCCTAGACACCCCAACTTTTACACGGGAAGACACCCGAGGACACCAAAACCTGCATTCCTGTACCCGTGAAAATCTACGAAAGCATATATATATATATATATATATGCAGGTTTTGGTGTCCTCGGGTGTCTTCCCGTGTAAAAGTGGGGGTGTCTAGGCGACGTTTCGACGAGGTCTCACTCGTCATCTTCAGGCTGGTGCTTTCGGCTTCTTGTTACTGGAAGAACAAGAAGCTTCTTGTTACTGGAAGTAACAAGAAGCCGAAAGCACCAGCCTGAAGATGACGAGTGAGACCTCGTCGAAACGTCGCCTAGACACCCCAACTTTTACACGGGAAGACACCCGAGGACACCAAAACCTGCATTCCTGTACCCGTGAAAATCTACGAAAGCATATATATATATATATATATATATATATTTGTGATGACATACATCAATACCAAATGGGTAAACCAGAACAGAGCCAGTGTGGTGTAGTGGTTAAGAGTGGTAGACTTCTAATCTGGGGAACCGGGTTCGCATCTCCGCTCCTCCACATGCAACTGCTGGGTGACCTTGGGCCAGTCACACTTCTTTGAAGTCTCTCAGCCCCACTCACCTCACAGAGTGTTTGTTGTGGGGAAGGAAGGGAAAGGAGAATGTTAGCCCCTTTGAGACTCCTTAAAGGGAGTGAAAGGCAGGATATCAAATCCAAACTCAATTAATATTAAACAAATGCCAAACAGTAACACAGAGACTGAAACATTAACTTAGACCACAGTGAAAGCCCATATTTGATACTGAAATATTTTGGCAACTTCCATATCAAACGGTGGGAAAAAAATATCATTGGTTTTAGGGCACAGGTACAGAAGAACAAATATTTGTAAACTTAAAAACAATTTTCCGGAGTGCAGAATGCCTGCATATTCAATCCATTTGGTACAAAATTTTGTAACTATGTGGACAACTTAATTTAGAATCTTCTGCTTGGTGACTGGAAGGTCTATCTTTTGATTATTTCTTATGAGGACTGCAACCCAAAGTCTATCAAAGATGTACATTATGCTCACATCCATTTTGGTTGATATCCCTCCCCACCCACAATATACACAGACACACTGTAGTTCTGCATTGTTGAAGTTCTGTATTCAGTTTTCAAAGCCTACCTTTGATAAAGTTTTTAGTGTTATAAACATTGTCAAAATACTGTTCAACCTATGAATTGTTCACATTTTCTGTCTCATTGCCTGCTCTCTACCTGTGCATACCAAAGACTAGGCATTGTCTCACTACTTGATTAGTTTCATGCATTAAAAAAGATTATTATAATTATAATAAGTTAAGCACTTAGTGTTCTGCTAAGCTTCATACAAATAATGAAATAGGCAAGCCCCTTCCTGAACAGGAACACAGTGAATTATGAATTCCGTTTGTCTGATGTGATGTTTGGAGGCAATAATATTTGCACTTTCATGTAGTATGTGGATCTGTTTGGAAGAATGCATTCCATCCACTGAGACAAAATAAAGACAAAAGATAGTCAAAGTTCCAGATCATTTTCTGGATCATTTCTCACAAATTATTCCCATTATTTGGGTGCATAACATTGGAAAAATTGTGCAACTTTTGTCCTTTGAAATGGATGATCATAGGAAAAGGAGGAAAGCATGATGTTCACTGCATTTAAGAGATGTGCACCCTTGTGATAGGAGCCCAAGTAGCCTCAGTTTCTTACAGCAAAGCATTCTACACACTACTTTATATATGCAACCATATTTTTCATACATTTTCCCCAACGAACAAACAAATGCTGTCATATCTTGTAGACATACAAACTATAATGGATTCATGCAGATTCCCCATTCACTTTAACAGCATAATGGCACCATGTATACATTTCCCTTCATTGACATAAATGGTTATGCCGAGGTCATGCACATGAGAATCAGAATGCACAATGGCTGGGCAGCAACTAAGAACCCAGCACCATTTAATTGCTGCTCCATCTGTCTTCTCCATTGGTGATGTCTCCGCTGCTTCCATGTCCTTCCTCAGAAATGGTGCCGTATCCTTCTCATTTCTCTCCCTGGTGTTTACAAGGAAGACCTACCCACCTGCCCTAAGGTGCTAGTGTCCTACTTCACATATGAAGGGCTTTCAGAGAAGAGTTTTTCATTTGAAGAAGATCTCTGTTTGAAGATCTGCTTAAAAGAGAAGTCCTCTGCTTTCAGTCTGCTTAAAAGAGAAATAACCTTAATAAAAGGAGAACAGGGACCTTGAACTGAACCATCAACAGTCAGTACCTGGACAGTAGCCTAAGCAGGCACACAGTCCACCATTGTTCCCACCAAGGTGAAGCATATTCAATTTTCATTCAAATTATAGTCACTGTTATTGCTGACATCCATTGGTCTATATATATATAATGTGGGTATATATGTTAATTTCCTAGTCCATAAAGCAAAATACTGTACAGGGAGGAGAGGCAAGAAGATGTTAGAATCTGGGGGTGCTCATTACTCATGGCCTGAAGAAGATGGTCAGTGTCCTGATGTCAGTTTCAAGGTCCCAGGGATTAAGGAACAGTGAAACTGTTTGATGGAATACAGTGGTACCTCGGGTTACAGACGCTTCTGCTAACCCAGAAATAGTACCTCGGGTTAAGAACTTTGCTTCAAGATGAGAACAGAAATTGTGTGGTGGTAGCAGGAGACCCCATTAGCTAAAGTGGTACCTCAGGTTAAGAACAGTTTCAGGTTAAGAATGGACCTCCAGAATGAATTAAGTTCTTAACCTGAGGTGCCACTGTACTTTAAAGAATGTTTACTTCTTCAAAAAACTGAGAAGCAGGTGCGTTTCTGCAAGTATGCGTAAAAGCAGTCCTCAGAGTGACTCTCTGAACAAATTCAATCATTCTATTAGGGTGATCCCCCCCCCCGAAATATTTCATTTCATGTCATTTAATTTCCTCAGACAATATGACATTGCATTGAAATGGCTAAACTGTCCCTTTGGAGCAAAAATGCTCAATGATCTAAATAATTGAAGTGTGGGACCTCGATAATAATAAATTTAAGGGGTGAAATGGTGATTGGCATTTGCATGATTGTTGATTCCTTTGTAGTGAGAACTTCTCCAGCACCTTTCTCAATTGGCAATAAGCCCTCGAGGAGCAAAGAATTATGCAGCAAAGAATCATAATAATGTAAGAGCCCTACTGAATCAGACAAAAGCCCATCTAGCCCAGCACCTTGTTCTCGTGGTGGCTAACAAAATGCAACGGGAAGCCCGCCAGCAGGGCATGAATCCAACAAATCTCTCCCTAATTCTGATCCCAGTGACTAATATTCAACATTCATTCTCACTGCTTTTGATTCCAAATAACTGGTACTCAGAGACACCCTGTTTCCAGCAGTGTGCCTGCATGTGCATCAGTTTTTGTATCTGCACAGAGAATTAAAGTTGTATACCATGGCAAAAGGTCTGCTGGATCATACTTGAGTATCATCTTGTTCAACATCCCGTTTTTATCAAATGCTTTCTGCAATACCTGCAAGAAGGGCCTGGAGGAGAGACCTCTGCCATTGCTTCTTCCAGGGCAATTAGTAATCAGCTCCCACAGTTATGATGTCTAGCAGTCATCCATGGACCTTATTCCATGAAAGTGCCCATATTCATATACTGTGTATATTTATATAGCACCTTTGTGAGTGTACACACTGTACACTCACACTGTACATGTAAAACACATATAAAATGCACCCAAGTAATCTTGGGAACTGTAGCTTTTGCAGAGTGCTGGAAATTATAGACTGGTGACTGTGAGGTGTAAAGTACAGTTTCCGGGGTTCTTTGGGGCTGCTTTAAATGTACTTTAAATGCATGGTGTATACACAGGGCACAACTACACAGTTGTTTGTTGTGGACCCGGTGATGCTCATGCCTGAAAGTTTTGCATAACATTGACATGATGTCATCCTCATCAAAAGGATTTAGCATTTCGACAGAAAATCCAATAATTTAAAAAACAACAACACAGAAATGTTTAAATGGGATAAAAGAACACGGGATGGCATTTTGATGAGAATGACTGCGCAGATGTTGCAGGAAAACTTGCATGAGTACTGAGTTCACATTGATGCGTCTGCTCTCACTGGGAACTAGTTTGCCTCACCCATGTGAATTTGAAAGAAGCTCAAGCTGGTCTCTCCCAGGACCACCAGCAGGTATTCTGCTGGCCTTCCCACCTGCCTGTGCACTCCTTCTGGGATGCTCCATGTCATAGCACATGGAGGGAGCAAGCAAGTGGGTGAAGGGAGGACAAGCAGCCAGGCAGGCAATGGACACACACACACCTGCTGCCACTGCTGTGCCCCCCTTGTTCCTCCTGGAAGCAAGCCGGAATCAGAGGGGGGTGCCTAGCTGAGAAGGAGGGAGGTGGGAAGGTTGGCAGATGGGGGGGGAGAAAATGTTGAGGGGGCTGAGAATAAGAAAATTATTAGGAGGGGCAAGGGACCGTGGCATCCTAGAACTGGTGCCTATGATCCTCTCTAATGTTCACTGATCTCTTTGAATGCAGTGTAACAAACTGAGGGAAAACCATTTACGCTTAACAGAAGAAGAAGAGTTCGGATTTGATATCCTGCTTTATCACTACCTGAAGGAGTCTCAAAGTGGCTAACATTCTCCTTTCCTTTCCTTCCCCACAACAAACACTCTGTGAGGTGAGTGGGGCTGAGAGACTTCAGAGAAGTGTGACTGGCCCAAGGTCACCCAGCAGCTGCATGTGGAGGAGTGGGGAAGCGAACCCGGTTCACCAGATTACGAGTCTACTACTCTTAACCCCTACACCACACTGGCTCTCACAAACATGATTGTCTCCCCCCTGCACACACTTTTTCTTTTTTTTTCTTTTTTAAAAAAGGATGATGGCTGTGTTGTTCTTCAAATTAGGCTTGTTAATTAAGTGTTACAGGTCTGCTGTGAAGCAAGTCACTGCAGGAAAAAAAGAGAGAAAAATAAGTGGTTACATTTGCAAGATGTACTGTGATCTGTGCCAAAAGAACAGCTTGCTCTGAGAAGACACGGGAGCTGATGCGATCCAAAACTTTTAACAGTGAAGAATAGACCATGGACACACATTTTTTACATAACACTAATAACCATAATGCATTTTGCTCTCAGTGCTATGCATCTGCATATATAAACCTTTCAGAGTGGCACAGCATATAGAACATTTTAAATTGCTAAAGTTCAGGGGTGTGCATCAGATTTGGATAAATCCTAGTCCCAGTGCTTTTTTTTTTCTGGGGGAACACAGGAATACACATACCCCTAAACATTTTGTGAATCTAAGTTTGGCCTCATTGAGGGGTAGTATTTCAACAGGAGTAGAAAAAAGCACTGCCTATAACTAAGTAGATAAATAGGGACCGCTTACCAGCGGGAAGGTAAATGGCATTCCGTGTGCTGCGCTGGCTCGCCAGATGCAGCTTGTCACGCTGGCCACATGACCCGGAAGTGTCTGTGGACAGCACTGGCTCCCAGCCTATAGAGTGAGATGAGCGCACAACCCTAGAGTCTGGAAAGACTGGCCTGAACGGGCAGGGGTACCTTTACCTTTACCTTATACCTAAGTGAGGGACGCAGGTGGCGCTGTGGGTTAAACCACAGAGCCTAGGACTTGCCGATCAGAAGGTCGGCGGTTCGAATCCCTGCAACGGTGCAACGGGGGGGGGGGCTCCCGTTGCTCGGTCTCTGCTCCTGCCAACCTAGCATTTTGAAAGCACGTCAAGTGCAAGTAGATAAATAGTTACCACTCCAACGGGAAGGTAAACGGCGTTTCCGTGCACTGCTCTGGTTTGCCAGAAGCGGCTTAGTCATGACCCGGCCACATGACCCGGAAGCTGTACGCCGGCTCCCTCGGTCAATAAAGCAAGATGAGCGCCGCAATGCCAGTGTCGGTCACAACTGGACCTAATGGTCAGGGGTCCCTTTACCTTTACCTTTATACCTAAGTGGGCAGCTTTGGACAGATTGAGGGTTAGTGTCTTTCTGAAGCCACTGGCGGAGGAAGAGGAGTGCGGGGGGAGCACACTGCCCCTGACAACATGATCCTGCTGGGGTGCCTTCACGGCTGCCCCCCCCCCATGCTGGGCTCCATGCCCCTGTGGGCAGCACCCCCTGCCCCCAGGACATGTGCCGGCCCAGCCCCCGCCTGCTATCTGCCCCCTCCCCCAGTGCCAGAGCATGAAGCTCCGCCACTGTCTGAAGCACCTTGAAACAGAGAAAGGACTTCTAAATATATCTGGACCATTTTGGAGATTTTGGTTTGTGTGGTTTTTTTAAAAGGGAAAAAAACCCATCACCACACTTCAGAGGGTAAGGGCTTGTCCACACTTCTGCTTCTCCCATGCCAATGGTTTTCTGTTTGACCTGAGCTTTTTAGGCATGGGTGAAAATGGTTTCCCCTTTGAACCACTCCTTTCTCAGGGAAAACCCACTCTTTAGCTTTAAATCAGAACAAACTGCAATCTGCAGGAAACCAAATTGCCCTTTGCTGCAGTTGTGCACTAAAAAGCAGTTTCCCCAGGGTGCTGCTTGCTTGGAAAACGCTGGACATTCAAACTGTGCCACATATCCACAATTCCACTCTTCCCAGAGAAATTGGGAAGGGGACAGAAAATTATTCTCTTAAAAATACACTCAAATATATCACAGTGGGATGTGCAGATATATAGGGGGTCCTATGGTCCTGGCATGGCCCTAGCCCCTCAAGCAGACTTCGCACGAGATCCAGGACCCCCAGATTCCTTTACTGGAATACCCTTATTCATGGAGGTGCAGGTGATAGCCGCACCTCCCCTCCCACACACTTCATTAAGCCAATGCCTAATCGCCAAACCTTACAAAGTTGTGGCGATTGCTAAGGGGGTAGGTGCAAACCAAGTGGCCACTGCCAATTTGCCAAATAGAAAAATTCCTATCCGGCCCCTGTTCCAAAACAGCCGACCAACCAATATCCAAAGCAAGGCCAAAGCAGCAACACCTACAAATAAGGACAGGAGGGCGGGTGCTCAGCAGCATGAAGCAAGTGTCTCAGTCACGTCGCACTGCCACTTTTATAGGCCCCTGCCAATCACGCCACCTGCACTGATTGGCTCAAACGGCCTGGTGTGATTGTGGGGCCATACAGACAAGGCCTGGGCCACGCCCAGCACCTTCAACCTGGTGGGGGTTGTCTCAGGGGCCCGTGTACAACCAGGATCCTTGTTAAAGAGCATCTCATCTATTTTCACTTTTTCTAAAAATGGGAATTATTTACATCCAGTGCCAGCCAAATGCATTTTGCAAAGTCTTGCTATACCAATTCCTCCTGCCTTCCTCTGTCCTCCCTCAGGGTGTGGCCCAAAGCGGAGTGCTTTACCCTGCAGGATAGCAAGTGCCGACACTTTTTTCCTGTCTCAATAAATAAATGGCAAAGCATCTCCCACACATACACCATGCATTGCCAATGCCTTTAACAAACAAGTATCATGAGAGAGAAATATGATGAAGCAAATAAATCTAAACACAGCCCCCAGTGTCACCACAAGAGTTAAATCTGCATGGTGGTGTGTATGACATTTCTATTAGGAATTAAGAGCATGTGAAAGACGCAAAGATTTGATGTGCAAAATGATATAGCAGAAACAACATTCCAAAGGGTAACAGAGATATTTAAAAACGAACAAATTTCATAAGAAGGCAAAAGGAAAGGGGTTATTGCTTTGTCTTATTTCTGTTCTTATTTTTATTGTGTTTTTTGTGTTTTTAACTTCTATTTTTATGCCGTGAACTGCCCTGAGATTTGGGTGAAGAGTGAAAAACAAATTTAATAAATAAAAAATAAAATACTAAATAAAAACAACCTCATAGGTATGCTTGGATGTTGAAAATAATGCTGTGCTCAACATTTCCACTGTCTTCTTTTCCAATCATTCTTTCAGTTATGAGAAAATATATTTCATTAAAATATTAAAGGGGAAATAACATTCTAGGTAGATTCTCATAGGTGGTGTGTATGGTTTTACTTGCACTGATATTAATTCCAAGATGGCCAAGGGGTGTTTTTGATTGTTTCTACTGTGGTGCCTTTCTGATATACAATGAATGCAAATTTCACCTGTGCACAATAGGCTACTTTCTACACACATTTGCACACCCTTCTCTGTCTTCCAATACAGACAAGTAAGAGGCTCAAGGACACCAGAGTCAAGGGCACATTCTGGTGGCCTGGTGAGGAAAAGTGTGTGAATTGGATGAGTTCCAAAGGGGAGCTGGAAAAGGCTGGAGGGCCACATTCTGCCCCTGTTTCTTTGGTTTCTCATACCTGGGTCAGCAGGAGCCTTATACTTAGTGTGGTGTCTTGTGCTTTCAAGAGATGTGTTGCAGTTTCTAACACAACCATTAATACTACAGTGGTACCTCGGGTTACATACTCTTCAGGTTACATACGCTTCAGGTTACAGACTCCTCCAACCCAGAAATAGTGCTTCAGGTTAAGAACTTTGCTTCAGGATGAGAACAGAAATCGTGCTCCAGCAGCATGGCAGCAGCAGGAGGCCCCATTAGCTAAAGTGGTGCTTCAGGTTAAGAACAGTTTCAGGTTAAGTACGGACCTCCGGAACGAATTAAGTACTTAACCCAAGGTACCACTGTATTGTACTTGGTGGCAGCAACAATGCTTTCCAGCTAATTACACTAACATTATTTTGGATTTCACCCTTTCCCTTTTGTCCTTATCTTCATGTAGGTAGACACATTATCTCAATTTAATGATAGGGGCTATGTAACATACTTCATTCATTCGTTATTTTATAGCAGAAGCGCTAGATTGTAGCCATTTAGTAATTATATACTACTGCTTAGAGGCTCTAAGTTCTCATTTTTTATTATTTCTTTTAGAAACCCAAATTAGACTGTACAAAGGATGAATGGGGACAGAGTGTCCAGTAGCACTATCTGTTCTACAACATTCTTCTAAAAGTTGCTATCTTTTTTTTAAAGAGGACTACTGTATGTGAATGGAGCCAGCATCCTTTCCAACAGCTATTATTAACATCAAGGTATATCTTGTTTTGTTTTGTTTTTTTTTAGTTTACCAATGATATACCAACAGTGCAAGACCTCAGAAAAGTTTTATTTTAAACGGCCCATTATAAAAATGTAATTCTATTTCTCTTCTGAAATCATTATGCCTAGTAGGAGTCATCTTTTCAGCTATCTTCAACCCCTGCTCATACTTTTGTACACATCTAATTAACAATCTCTTACATAGATGCCTTACCAGCTACCTTTCTCAAGGTTGTTCACCATTTAGAGGTATACAAAATATTGTACCAAAAATACTTAATTGTAACATGAAGCAAGGTGATTTGGCTACCCCCATCTATCAAGATGAAGTGTAAGGTCAAGGAAGTGCCCTGAGATGGAGCAGCATTCCCAGAAGTCCTGTTCTTTCTGTCTTTTAGTAGTTTATAGCTCTATCTCCACCCCACACTCCACTCTCATCTCTTTGTTTCTGTAGGTCCATGGACTCTGCAAAAAGCGAGTCCAAAATGAAAGAATGGGGAACACAGAGCTTCATTTTACATCGACTGTGCTTGGAACCTGAATTGCTGATCATAGCCAACCAACTTGGCTTTAGAAGTGGATTGCACAAATTAGAAGGTAAGGCTACTAACTCTAATGGATATATTCCACTTCCACTGTTGTAATCAGTTGCTTCTGAACACCAGTTGCTGGAAACAGCAGAAGCAGAGAGTGCTATTGAGTTCAAGTCTTGCTTATGTGCTTTCCATAAGCATCTGTCTAGCCGCTGTAAAGAAAGGGTGCTGGATTAAATTGGCCATTGGTCTGATCCAGCAGGATCTTCTTGTGTTCTTAAAGTAAGGAAGGATGGGTTTGTTCAGAAATAGTATTAGAATCTGAAAGTATAGCATACTGCTTAGCCACACATTTTACTTAAGAATGGCTTGATAAAGTATAATTTGACTATTTTGTTATGAATTTGGGTGTGTTATGACACCTCTAACCCCTGGATCCAGCAAATGTTAAAATATAATCCAGGCTGGCTTCTTGATTAGGTGATCGCCTGGGTAACGGTCCATTTGTATTCAGGGGCTTCTTGTGAGATGGAAAATGGGTGGCAGCTCCTCCCTCAACAGACAAAGTCAGGAGTAGAGTTTTTGGGCTGTGATGTGAACTAGAGGGAAAGCAGCAAGCTAGAGAGAGAGTCAGAGCACAATGGTTGATTTCTGTTTGAATCCAAGGCTGTGGCTGTGAGAGAAGCAAGGGGTGAGAGAAGCATGGGGTGGTAGTGCTCTGAACACATCCATCCGCTCAACTTATATATATGAGTAAATAAACCATATAACATAAAGACAGCACAGTTTCCACTGCACCTCATTCTGAAGGGAAACACGGACCTTGGGTAAGTGCCTGGAACCCCTGGAATCTCACACCACTCAGAGATTAGGGTGGTATGCTACAGTATTTACTGGTATATATTTATTAGTAAATCTGTGCATTAGAAGTGTGCTCATTTATGCATATTTTAGTATTACATACTTTCTTTATAATGTTGAAAATAAAGCTATTATTTTAAAAAAATAGCAGAAAGGAAATGTATGTGATGAAAACAAATAAAATAACAGAATAAATGTAATTTGTAAAAATGAATAAGTGCAAATTTAAATAATGGAAACAAATCACATTGCAGGGCACATCGTTAATAAGCACTAGCCAAAAGCTTTTACTCACTTAAAAAAACATGATTGGTATAATTGGGAAATACTGCTTTATTTTTGAAAAGCAGCCTCTATCATAGGATAGGAAGCCTTAAAATGGTTCACATACGTTATTCTTACTGTGTGAGTTCTGCATTCACTTTTGCATGTTGTACAAGAAAGAGATGAACTAGTCACTCTGACTTTTATTTCCTATTTATGATTATTTAATGAACAGTTTGAGCAAACACATTTCAGCCCCTGGGCTATCAGCGAAGTGTTCACAAAAGCTGTTTCTTTGTATGTTATTTACAGTGCTGGATTGGCCTCTTAAATCACATGGTGTTGTTTCTTTTGCTTGGAACATTTTTAAAAAACCAGAAAGCTCATGAATGAATAGCAGTAGACAAATCTATTTGTTCTTTCGCAGAACCCTCAGCTCCCTTTGATATTATATTTCATGCAATAATATTAGGAGGAAAAATATACACACACGGTATCTATCTATTTGCATACACTTCAGCAAACGGCAAACGGCAGAGGAATTGAACAGTTAAGCAGTCAGCGTGATGAATCTCCGCTGACACTCTCCTAAAGCACTCGGCTAGTTCCAGTTGCTTAATGAAACTAGGTTCGCCCATCAGAATCATCCTGGTGAAAAATGTTACAATTTCTGTCTCACTGCACATAACACCAGCTTAACAGATCTAGAGATGTACTTTGGTGTTCCCAAGCCACAACTCTAAGTATGAGCCAGTGATCTTGCTGCAAACTTCCCAGAAAATTGGTAATAACAGACATGCATGATTCATTGAACAATTCTGAAAAAAGGCAAATGAAGAACTTTTACAGAAATATTACTGACAGCGTCTATTTCACTCCTTAGTTTATTCGGTGCTCTCGCTCTTTCTCCTTTTCTAGCTGCTGACTGTTGCTGCTATAGGCACACCTCTTTCTTCACTTTCCTGGAAAGAATCAGTGATATGTTTGATTTTAAATAATCTTGTGTAGTACCAAAGGTGACCTGATTTCCCCCGTTTGTCAAAGAAGAGTGAGAGTGCTCTCCAGATTGCTTATGGGTCCACACAGCTACCATTACTTTTTGTGTTACTAAGAAAATACCAATTTAAACCGTGGGATCCTACACTGGAGGAAGATCTTATACCACTTGAAGATTTTATCTAAGGGAACATTCACCCAAACACTAGATAAAGCTACCCAGTTCGATTCCTATTGTTTTTTATTTTATTTTTTTGACCTGACACACCACCTAAAGTTCATTTCCACCTCTGCTATAAAGGTTGCTTAGTTTCTATTTATTCCTGTTTCCTACATATCAAAGAACCTCTGTGTTTTGCCTTAAAGGTAAGTGCTTGGGGGGGTTGTATTTACAAAGATGAGGAATCGGTCACTGTTATGCTTCTTCATCATGGGACTTGATACCACCATACAACTGCCCGGCACCTTAAAGGACTTCATTTGCATGTCTGCAGTCTGCAGTATAAAGCAGTCTTCATGTACATTGTCAGTTGATATAAATTAACATATTACTATTTACAGTTTGTGTCCCCTATCAAATCAAAATTCAGTTGTCTATGGATCAAACATTAGAGGATAATGTATATACTGTAGATAGGTAAAAAAGCTAAAGGACCCCTTTATGATTAAGTCCAGTCAAAGGCAACTATGGGGTTGTTGCACTCATCTCATTTCCCGGCCAAGGGAGCCAGGTCTTGTCCACAGACAGCTTTCCGGGTCATGTAGCCAGCATGACTAAACCGCTTCTGGCACAAGGGAACACCGTGATGGAAGCAAGAGCATACATAAACACTGTTTACCTTCCCGTTGCAGCGGTACCTATTTATCTACTTGCACTGGCATGCTTTCGAACTGCTAGGTTGGCAGGAACTGGGGCAGAGCAACGGGAGCTCACCCCATCACAGGGGTTCGAACTGCCCACCTTCCAATTGGCAAGCCCAAGAGGCTCAGTCGTTTAGACCACAGTGCCACCTGCCACACTACAGTTAGTTCAGCAGAAAGTTACAAGGGTGTCCTCTAGGATATGCCAGAGAAGCGTGGATTTTGAAAGATGACTGTGTTTTGATTCACAAACTGTTCCAGAAAGTGCTGATAAGGTAAGTTGACATTTAATGCAAACTGAATTGAATTTCTCCTCCATCCCTACTTTGAGCTCATAATAAACCAACAGTTTCTGAGTTCTCTAGTAAAAGTATGTGACCTAATTAAACGTCAATGAACTTCAGTTTGCACACTTAATCCAAGCTGTGTCCAGAACGGGTTTCCCCTACCTCTCCAGTGTGGTGTAGTGGTTAAGAGCGGTAGTCTCGTAATCTGGGGAACCGGGTTCGAGTCTCCGCTCCTCCACATGCAACTGCTGGGTGACCTTGGGCCAGTCACACTTCTTTGAAGTCTCTCAGCCCCACTCACCTCACAGAGTGTTTGTTGTGGGGGAGGAAGGGAAAGGAGAATGTTAGCCGCTTTGAGACTCCTGAAGGGGAGTGAAAGGCGGGATATCAAATCCAAACTCTTCTTCTTCTTCTTCCCCACACTCTCAAGAGCCTTGGATTCCTTTCAGCTGGCAGCACTGTATTAAGAATCAAAATTAACCTTCTGGTTAAAGCCCAAATCAAAATATGAAATCCTCAGCGATCATCTCATTGCCTCATCTGATGTCCAATTTCCTTGCTGCTGCTGTGTATGTTATTTGGTTGACAGTATGCATTGCTCAAGTTTGCCAGACTCGGATAAAAAAACCACACACCATCCTTCTATTCAATTACTTTAATTGCTTGAAGTGCTGAGGTCTGACAGAACATGTTAATTACAGTCTCTTGCTCAATAATCTCCATTATCTGCTTTCAACTTAATATTGCAGAAATGTAAAACACTCAGAGAAGAAAGGCTCCTTGCATCTCATGCAAACTCAGACAGCGGAATTGTATGCTTGTGACATGAAGCAGTGCTAGCTGTCCTCAGCTTTAGTCAACCCAGATAACATACTGCACACCTTATATTCTAGAAAAGAGAATACTTCTTTTAAGGATATTGCTTTTAAGATAATACTACAATTAATCCAATAAGCATGATTCCTCTCCCATAGGCTGATTGGCATATGTCTGTCTTGGGATACAATGGAGGAGAGTGCCTTGGGGTTGAGGACAAAATGTTGGGAGGTTGCAGTGCCTGCTGTGGCTGTAGAGACAGTTACGGGAGAGACATGTTTTGTTGCAGCTAGGGTAGATGAATGTGTCCAGTTGTGCTGCTGCAGATGCACCATGCATTTCTTCTGCACCCCTCCCAGCGGTCATTCCTCAATGCTATGGATACATGACCTGACTGTCTCCAGGCACTGCAATCATCTGCAAGGGATTCCCACATGACAGGGTTGATGTTTCCAGCCTTCACGTCAAGTTTGCAGAAATCTTTGTAACACAGAATTTTTTAAAAAGAAAAGGGATTGGGAGAGGAGAATGCGGCGGCAGTGGGGAACCAAGCTCAGAAACTCATTCTTAGTCATGAAATTCTTGTACTGACCAGCCAGAATTTAAGGATTTGGGGGAGAAGGAGCCAAAAGTTGCTTGTCTTTTACCAGAGTGAATGGAGATGTGCTACAATCCAATGGAACAACTGCTACTAGACAACATTTCAGGGAGAAGCCTGATGGAGCTTTTCTTTAAGAAGAATTTATTGAGAGGCATTGACAGTCCTATCTCTCCCTGGTGAAAAGACTGGTGCTAGATTACAGTTGAGAGAAAAGGCTAACATAGCTGGTATCTTGGCAGAGCTGATAGAGTAGCCCTGAAGTCCCATCTCTCTATATATCCTGTAGTCTGATGGAATATGCAATGGGTATCAAAGTAAAAGAAACTAAAATAAACTATTGTCAAGCCCTTGGATGAGTCTGAAATTTTATCTTACCCCTTATATACCCAATTCAACATTGCACTCTGCAGGTGAGAGCCTCCTGCAGATATCATCTTATCAGAAGGTCTATTTGGTGCAAGGTAGGAATTGGGCCTTTAGCACTGTCGGACTTACCCTTTGAAATGCACTCCCCTTGATATTAAGCAGGTAACATTTGTGTTGCTATGGGCATGTAGTGAAGACCCATTCTCTCTCAATGAGCCTTTTAAATTAAGATTTTCCACAGTCTGCATCTATATTGGATTTTTATTAAAGAGATTTCTAATGTTTTTTCACTTGTTGTTTGCTACCCTGGGCTCCTTTGGGAGGAAGAGTGGGCTATACATTAAATAAATAAAGCAATCTTGAACCCTGGCCCAAAGATACATTATTGATCCACGGGTGCCACATTTGTATCCCTATTGGTATTTTTTTGTTGGTCTGATAGTATAGTTGAAATAGACTTGCAGTCAGGAGCTTGAAGTTTATGAAGCTCCAGTTCTCCATCAGTTAACTTTGCTGTAATAAATCTAAAACTGTTCTTTGTGGGATATGTTTAACCTCTGCTTTGGTATGTTTGTGACTGCATTTTGGTTTACCGTTTTCTCAAACAGTTTTATTTTCACTGATTTAGCCTAGAAACACCAAACAGAACACAAAGCTAAGCCTGAAGATCCAAAGATGGAGCCATGTGGGAATAAAGATTTTGGTTCTTTATCCCAACTCCCAGAATGCTCAGGTCCAAAATCCCAAATAAGACACACTTAGACTCAGACAGGGATTGAGCTTTATATTGTAGCACAACAGATGAATTACACAGAATATAAAAAGAATAAAAGAAGCTTCTGTGTAGAGCTCTGGTGGTTTCTTCTTTTCCTGTTAGGCAATAAAGAGATCCATTTTTATTTTATTTTTTGCAGATAAAAAAGAAAGAAAAGAAAAAGGGTTGGCTGTATATACTCATGCCATTATTTAGACCTCAGCACGACTTAGACTGTTCAGTGACCATTGTGATAAGGCTCCAAATCCATCTCAATGCAAGTAACTGGGTGCACAGAGTAGTAGTAGTTGTTTTTAAGAAAATTAAGTCTGTATGACACAGTTTTAAGGGTACAGCTACACCTTTTAAAAGACAGTTCTATGATAAGAATTATCGTGTAGCTTCAAACAATCAAGGTCCATAAACTGATCACTTATGTTCTGCTTGAGGGATGGCAACATTTTATGAATTCTGGCTTTAAATTATATTTGTTTGTTTGCTGTGACCCACTGTAAGATCACATGTGATGAATGACAGGGTATAAACCTTGTAAATAAATGAAATAAATAAATAAATAAATAAATAAATAAATAAATAAATGTGATTATTCATGCTGGCATGGGAAAGTGGTAAACTGCATTACTAGTCCCCATCACCAAGCAGATAAATAGGGCTGGTGGCACTGGGTTTAACTCTGTGGTCCTATATCTGCTTAAAGGTAAAGGGACCCCTGACCGTTAAATCCAGTCACGAATGACTCTTGGGTTGTGGTGCTCATCTTGCTTTACTGGCTGAAGGAGCCAATGTTTGTCCACAGACAGTTTTTCTGGGTCATGTGGCCAACATGAAAAGCTGCTTCTGGTGAACCAGAGCAGCACACAGAAACGCCGTTTACCTTCCCACCGGAGCAGTACCTATTTATCTACTTCCACTTTGATGTGCTTTTGAGCTGCTAGGTTGGCAGGAGCAGGGACCGAGCAATAGGAGCTCACCCTGTCATGGGGATTCGAACTGCCTACCTTCTGATCAGCAAGCCCTAGGCTCTGTGGTTTAGACCACAGCACAACCTGCATCCCTATATATCTGTTTAGTCGCTGCTAATGCATACCCATAGTTCAGATATTATATACTTTAACTGGTGATTACAATTGGGATGAGCATATGACTTAGCCCTTCCTAGCATACAGAACATTGTATGGAAAAGGGGCAAAGATGCAGGGGGTCTGGAGTGGACGCATGATATGGGGTAGTGGGGATGAGGGTGCTAGATGTTTGCCTGTGTTGCTGTTCCAATCACCCTCCACATTTCCCTCTCACTCATAGTATGGCTACACCTTCTAAAAGATAGTTCTATGATAAGTATCATTGTGTAGCTTCAAGCAAGCAAGGTCCATAAACTGATCACTTATGTGATTCTATAAAACCTTTAGCCAATGCCTTGTTTTCTTCACTTTTTGACTAGTCCTCTGAATATTGCAAAGACCAGTTGGCGTTGGATTGCTTTCTCTCAGTTCTTTCCCACCCTTCCCAATTCATTCTGTTCCCTTCTTTATTCCATCTTAGACGTCATTTGTTGCCTCTTGTTGGTATCTTAGTTACTATTAGTCTTTAGCAATAATAGTTAGGTAGGTAGAGCCACTTCCCTCCTCCCTGATGCCTATTTTTCTGCCTATAACCCCTGCATCTGAATCTGGACTACTCTGCCCTACCTGCAACAATCTGAGGCTGTCCCAATGCAAATGAAGTGACACCCAAATCTCTCTGAATCTGCCTGATTCAATTTGGGACTTCAGAGCTGGCTGAGTCCATTGCACCTTCCTAAAGCAAGCTCAATAAGTTTGCACTAGTAGCATGATGGAGCCTCCATGAAGCAACCATGGTGTAACCACAGGCAGAGTTGGTAGAGTTGCTACTAGTAGCACCAGCACCACCACCTGCGGATCTACCTGTCTGAAATTCAGCAGGGTTAACCCCTTCTTTGCAGGCTATCACATCTGCACGTTCCATGCACCTATGTGGAGGCACCGACATGGCCATTTGGGTTTCCTAGTGCTGCTAGGATCTAAGGAGGATCTAAGATTCAATTTTTGGAATATTGCTTCATATTCAAGGACACATATTCAAGGTGACCCCCCCCCCTTTGAAGCAATCTGAACTCAATAGGGGTCCAATCCAAAGTGCTGAGTTGGGCCCTGAAGTGAAGCAGGATGACCTTGCACACCTCTAATTTTTGCAGGTAATTTTCACTAAATTATGCATTTTGATGCACACATAACCCTCATATATCCATTTTTATACACATTACTTGCTGGACAACTGCACTGCAACTTTCGGAGAAGTATACATTTCAAAGGACGGCTGTGTTTTGGTTCGTGAATTGTTTTAGAAAGTGAAGATTCACCTTTACATTCACCTTCAAATACAAACTGAATTGAATCCCCCCCCCTTCCCTACCCATCACTATGCATGATTCTTTACTAGGATCTTCTCCATATGCATGGCCATAAGATTACAGCTTTAGCTGCTTTTCGTTTCACTGTGGGGACTTTCTATTGCTCTTTGGCTTTCAGCTGCTTTTTGACACAGGTGTGTTGGCAACACATTTACTGGAAAACAGAAGCTCTCTAGGACCCTATTTCTATGAGCACAGTTTGCTCAAGTGCTGTTGCCAGAATACTGCTGGAAATACTTGAGTAGTTCATTAATTGCAGTTCCTGTTTAATCTGTTGCTGAAATTCTTCTTTCTTCATAGATGCTCTCACCATTTATCACAACATTTGGAAAAAGAATGCTGCCAATTGCAGTGAGAGTTTCTCAGATACACATCAAGGTGTGAGAGACTTTAATGAAGCACCTGTAGAGTTGGACTTGACTAATAAAATGATCCCGTAGAACAGAAGCTGGAATCTTTCTGAAACTCTCCCCGCTTGCTTCTTGGAAGGTTGCTTGTTGTCTACTGGCAAAACCAGCCAGGCTTTGCCATTTGTTCATTACTAAACAAAGAGAACGGAGTGATCCCTACCTACTAAGTAGGCTCTTGGAAATTCATGAAGTAGAAAGTCATTTTGGCCTTGTTACTATTGTTTTAGACCTCTGTCTTTCCTGTTGTTTGTGCTTCCAAGAACCCTTTGAGAATGAAAGCTAAATCCTCATTAAAAATAAGGATCACTTTATTCCTGCATTGCACCAAAACAGAAATGCAACTTAAGTTTGTTTCCTTACACACCTTCCCTTTCATTATGAAGGAAAGAATGCAAATAGTTGGGCCCAACTAGATGCTACACACAGAGGGGAATTACATTCTCCCTGGCACATTATTATTTTTAACTTAAAGAAGTCTTGAGTCCTGTGAGGCTGTGTAGTAGATAAATAAATTGCAAGAGAGGATGAGGCAGGAGGCGGAGGGGGAGCTGTGGCCATTGAGGCCACACCATACTCAGCTCCATGCTTGGCCTCCTCAGGAGGCCTTTGGACTTGGGGGTGTTTTGGGACTACAACTCCCATCATCCCTAGCTAACAGAACCAGTGGTCAGGGATGGTGGGAATTGTAGTCCCAAAACATCTGGAGGGCCGGGTTTGCCTATGTCTGCCCTAGGGGATGGTGTCCTTGCTTCTTTTTCTCCTATATACAGAAGGGGACAGTAGCCAACTAATGCGTCCCATCAATGCAAAGATTTCAGCTTGCACAACAGTACTCTCCCCACATGTGGCCCCTGCAATGAAGACTTTCCACAATCCTAGATATCAGATTTGGGGAGGGCACCAGGTACACATGAATGGAGGGGGAAATTCATCATGCTGATGGGACACAACTGGAAACCACCTAGGGTTTGTTTGTTTTTTTCCCTTTTTAGCATCATCTGTTCCTTGATTTCACGCTTTTGTTATGTAGACAACACTTGTTCCAGCAGGCGACAGACAAATGGAACATTCACCCAAGTGTGCACCATCAAGGTTTTCCATTACCTGTCTCATATATTTCTTTTGTAAGTAAGCACTGCCTAGAACTCTCTCTTTTAGATCGGGAAAGAGTTTTATTCACTCTACCTGTGTCAACATTGCTAGGGATGTCCCTGACAACTAAATGCTTCTCTGAAGCTTATATAAAAGCATTAGATTCACAGTCTGTAAGAGACTAAGCCTACTTGGAAATTGTCAAGAGCCACCCACTTGCAATCATTCTTCTTTCTTGAATGCAGAACAAATGATGGAGAGGGGAAAAACACACCTTCCTACGCAGTATTAGGTGACAATACAATTAAAGGGGGTGGGGAGAGAGAGTTTTGTGGTCTCTTTTTTAACCAATGCAATCTCCTGAAGGACAGAATAATTATACCATATGACTCAAAGAGAACCGCAGTGCTGGAGTCAAATCAAATCAATAGTTCTGAATCTACTTTGAACACATTTAAATTGTTACACCCTGATCTCCTTTGGTTTAGGCTATTGATTATCAAAATGGCTTCAGCACTTTCTGTTCTGAATAATTATATCCTATCCTTGATGTTTTTCTTTTTCATAGCAATGACCCCCCCAAAAAAAACCCAACTCCTGAGCAACAACAATACATGCAGTTTAATAAATTATTGAATTTGAGAAGGTAGAAATTTGAAGATATACAACTTTAATTTTCTTAGATGATCAAAAAGGTTATAGATGTCCATAGACTCCATTATAATCAAGTTGGCAGCTCTCCAACTCCTCCTAGCAGTCATTTCTCTTCTGGTCATTCTTGTGGATACATGACCTGACTGTCTATCTCCAGGTACTGTGGTTGTCACAGTCAATATTATTATTATTTGTTAAGCAGCAAATCTTACACTGACTCATGCACACAGCGGAAAGCTCCTTTAGGTGCTATTAGCTGAATCTATAAGATAGTGATACCATCTGCCACTGCTTCTGTTCATGACCAGTGGTTGAAAGTTGCCTTGTCAGACATATGAAACTTCCCACTCCATCTAGTTGTCATGCATAACAGAACAGGGAGGTTGTAAAAACCCTTATATTACTAATCTTATATAATTTATATTATAATGCAAGGCTGGTGTCTTGCAACAGAACCATAGGGATCTAATACCAAGGGATCTGTCTAATACCAAGTCAGAACATTCACCCAGATATATTTGTATTGTCAACACCAGCCTTCCTCCAAGCTGGTGACTTCTAGATGTTTTGGATTATAGCTCTGCTCATTCCTGACAATTGACCATGCTGGCTGGGAGTGATGGGAGTTGTACTCCAAAACATGAGGCTGAGGAAGGCTTACCTATGCCTACCAGCTTCGGCACTCCAATATTTCAGATAGGGTCTCCCCCGGTTCTACGTGGAAATCCTTTTGCATACAAAGCACCTACTCTACCACTGAGCCACAGTGCTTCAATGGGTTTTCTGAGGCTACCTTTCTGCTTCTTCAGAGCCTCACCCTTGCTTCCTAGAACTTGATTAGAGGAAAAGCAAAAGCCCTTGCTACCCCAGTATACTGCAACAGCTCATGTCCTCCCATTTGGCTTTACAGAAGTTGAGAAGAGTTGCTAACTACAGCCTATATGTTACCCTACTCTCTTTTTAATACGACCAGTATAATCAATGATATTCAGCATAGAAAAACAACCACACAATAAAACTTCTGCATAAAAGGAAAGCAGAGAGAATAGGGACATAAATCTGCCTTCCAATAAGAATATAGATTTTGTCAATAGTTATCCCTTTAAAAGTGCCCACTAATGGCCCCATCACATTTTGACTGTATTCCTAGGGTCGCGTAGAGAACTTCTGATCACACAGTGATACTGTGAAAGACCTTGTTGCAATTACATCTTTCACATAGCTAGCAATACATTCCTGAAACTCTAACAGTCTTTATACGTTATAAATTGTGATATACCAGAAGGATCTGTGAACAGTGAAGCCACAGTGTGAGCATGGAAGTGATTATTGCCTGTGTAGGTCCCCGGGCCACCCCTCAAATAACTTCACACATAACACGTAATTTTAGTTTTGGTTTTTGGGCACTATTTTGGCCACAACTTTATTGCAAACAGAAAGAGAAACCAGAGTGCACCAATATTTAAAGACTATGGTCCCACCCCCCCAATTTGCAACATATAATTTGCCCCAGCAACCCGGTTATCCAATCACAATGCCAGGCAACAACTATTAACCTGCCTGGCAACAAGAGGCCTGGCCCGGCGGCCCACACCGCAACATATGCTCTCATTTATTGGAGAACATGCTTTATCAGAATATCCACAGTAGTGACTTCTGTTGCTTGAATCTCTGAGACAGACCCTGCATCAAATACAGTGACTTGTGTTTCATGGTACTACTGTTATAAAAATTCTGAGAAATGGGAGTTATCCATCTTAGCGTAACTACATGCACTACATCTTTCTGCAGGGCCTGCAAGACAAAGCTGTTCCACCTGGCCTTTGGTTTGGACTTATGTTTCCTTCCCCTTGTGGTTTTGATCTATGGGCTACTATTAAAATGAGGCTGCATTTTAAATGGTATTTTAATCCGTATTTTAATCCTCCCTTTTTTTCTCCCCCCATTATGTTTTTATTGTAATTTTACTGGTGTTAGCCGCCCTGAGCCCGGCTCTGGCTGGGGAGGGCAGGATATAAATAAAATTTTATTATTATTATTTATTATTACCCCTCACTGCACTGGTAAGATGCATGTCACTTCTCACTTGCTTCCCAGAGTAACTGGAACATAATATTTGGCCACTGTGTTGAGTTTAATTAGATGTAGTGGTTGTTTTTAAATTTTATTTTATTTCTTAAAGTGCAGAATCCACAGGTATAATTCACTTCATAGATCGGGAACTTGTGGTCCACCAGATGTTGTCTGACTCAGACTTCCATCATCATCAGCCAGCATGGCCAGTACTCAGGGATTATGGGAATTGTAGTTCAGAAACAATCTGGTGGGCCAACGTTTCCCCATCACTGTTGTGGATGAATAGAGGAAACATCTAAGATAGTCGGCATCCTTAATTTTTATCATCTTTAAACAGAGCATGCAGTTTTAATGCTGCAGTGTTTTGTGAAACCTACAGGAAGCATCATGATAAGCCATATGGCACAGTTGTTGTTGTTTTTCTCCTTGGCTTACTCTCAGCACATGAAATGGTGTAATTTTCTCCTGTGATTAAATGTTACTATTGTATTAATTGGCTCAAGTGCTTTCAGTAGCAATAGGAAACTGTTTGCTTTGCGTTTAGCCAGAATAATTATAACACTCAGATCTCCTGACTGTCAATTCTGCCACCATTAAAAGAAATGCACATATTACATATCATAACATGTGCATGAGAGAGTTCAGATGTGATATACTTTAACAAGTGGGATGAGCATATGGATAACCAACATATAGAAAGAAGATTGCCCTCCACTCTGATACATATAACTTGACATTGCGTACTGATGTTTTGAGACTCATTCTCTTAACATAATATTTACAGCAAGCTTTCTTGATTTCAGGGGCTCTGGTGACTATGGGGCTCCTCAGCTCATATAAAAGGATTTGCCTATTCAATAATGCCCACAGACTATTGACTTTTTACTGTTGATTGCCTCTTTACACAATTGATGAGCTCAATTAAAATCTTGTAGAACTGGTTGAAATGCAGTTTAGGGAAGTTTTTAATATGTGACATTTTAGTGTATTTTTCATCTTTGTTGGAAGCCACCCAAATGGTAAATAATTATTATTATTATTATTATTATTATTATTATTATTATTATTATTATATTATATTATTATTATTATTATTATTATTATTATTATTATTATACATTGTCTGATTATTCTTCATTTTTAAATGATCATATCTTCAAACTTTATTTGCATGGCAACCTATTTTAGTACACCACATTCACTCTTCTGAGGAATCTAAAAATAAGTACAGTTAAACTTTTTTTCCCTATTTGGCAGAAGCAGATTAAATTTGCAGGCACATGAGCCCCTCAAGAGTGGATTAAACCTGCCAAATTGCAGGCCCAGGGATTTTGAGGAAAAATATAATGGACTATTGCTATCTCTGTTGTCTTTTTGGTGCCTAATGAAATTCTTCTTCTTCCAACAAGCCTTACAACTAGAGCTCTTTCGCAGTCTGCATCTGTATTGGGATTTCTTTTAAAGATTTTAAAAATGGTTTTATGCTGATATGGTTGCTGTCTTAGGTTACTTTGGGATGAAGGCTGAATTATTAATGCAATAAATAAATAAAAATACAGTAAAACAGCACAATTTAACCAACTTAGACTTAGGACCCTTTAATTCCACTGATTTCAGTGAGTCTACTCTGGGCACCACTGATTTGCCTATCACCCACAATATGCAATTGCAATGATGTTTCTAAACACAGAACAGGTTCTGCAATTGTCTGCTGCCAGCCCCCCTCCCCTTCTGCTGTTATATTGCTTGCTCAGCTGAAAGGCAATAAGAATATATTGGAGAATATTTGGCTTTGTCTATGTGTGCAAGAGAAGAATGCCTGGGAGATGTTAGATTTAATAGAAGAGATAGCATATCTCTGAGACAGCTAATAATGCCATCATGGGACAAAATGACTAAAAATCTATATTCTAAAACAAGAAGCATATGCTTAAGCAGAGGGAAATGGAACAGATAAGAGAGAAAAAGCCCCTGTGTCAAGCTGCACTTTTGGTTGTTGTTAACCCTGAGGATTACAAAGGTGAAACTCCCAGACAGCAACAATTGTGACACCAGCAATGAAGCAGAGAACACTAGGGAGAGACGAAACAGGAAAACAAGGTGCCTTTTCACATAGCATTTGCCTGGTGAGTAGATGGAAAGCAACGTTTTTGTTTCTTCATTTCTTTACTCTTAAAGATTGCTACTTTACACAATTGATGAGCTCAATCAAAATCTTGCAGAACTGGTTGAAATGTGTTCTCTGATTATTATTCTTCATTTTTAAATGATCAGGTCTTCAAACTTTATTTTGTTGAGTTAGAAGCAGATGGCTTTGCTTGAAAAGCTAACACACAAGTTAAGAGTTTGCTTGTGGGCAGAAAAAGAAAAAGAAACTTTTAAATCTGTTTGGTACATGCTTGTTAGCATAGCAGATCATGGTCTGTCATCTCCACCAACATCTACTTGACCCTGGACACAATTAGCTGGTTTTCACAATTTCTCTTTCACTCTGGAAAGAACATTCATTTACATTGATTTAACTGAGACTTTAACTCTCAGGTGCGCTCAGTTTTTGGTACTGAGAAAACAATGATGGATCTGACAGAGAATTTGTGATTTCTTTCAACCATGTAAGCTGACGTAGGAGGTAAGTAAGTTGTTTAAATTGTACACATTTGAAAAATCTAATAAAATTTAAATCAAAAACAATTTGCTTTATAATTTTTAATATATGTGCAGATTCCCACTGCCATTTGAAAACATTGGAGGAAACAGTGTGTTGCCTAGACAACCTATGCTTATTAAATTGTTCATAAATTATCTAGAGCTAGGATTGAAA
This sequence comes from Podarcis melisellensis, assembly GCF_964234715.1. NCBI lineage: Eukaryota > Metazoa > Chordata > Lepidosauria > Squamata > Lacertidae > Podarcis > Podarcis melisellensis. The sequence goes on from NC_138528.1 coordinate 53,898,136, forward strand.
TTCAGGAAACCCAATTTTCCAATGATACCGGATTGTTCAGGGTGAATAAAGCAAAAGGGATTGCGAAGAGCTCTCCAAATTTGGCGGATGGGCAGTAGAATGGCAGGTGAAAATCAATGTAAGCAAGATGGTACAACTCCCTATGAGGAAAGGTTATATATAACATTTGTGGCACTTCAGTTTAGAAAAAAAAAGACATGTCCAGTCTGGAAAAGACCTTCCTCGTTGGTTTTGCTACACAAAATGAGACATCAATTCCCTGAATAAAGTCCTCCCCATTGGCTTCTCTTATTGAGGTAAATTTTCTGCATCTTGGAGAGTGGAGTAAACAGTTGTGTCCACAGTAAAAAGACCAGAAGGGCTCTGTTGTCCTTGATCCTCCTTGGAAGTTTGAAAATGATCAAAGGATAGAATGACTTCCCAATGAAGAAAGGTTGCATCATTTGGGAATTTAAGGTGAGTATGAGGTGACATGATAGAAGTTATTTCAAAAAATGCAGGACACGGAGAAAGTAGATAGAGAAAAGGTTCAACAAAGCTGAACATTGGAAGATTCAGGGCAGATAAAAGAATACTTTTTCACACAGCACATACCGGTACTTAAACTATGGAACTTGCTCCCACAGGAGGCAGTGATGGCCATAAACCTGGGTGGCTTTGAAAGAGGACTGGGCAAATTCATGGAGGAGAGGGCTGTCAATGGCCACTAGTCATGACGGCTATGCCTTGTGTCCACAGTCAGAGGCAGTATGCTTCTGAATGCCAGTTGCTGGAAACCAAAGCAGGAGAGACTGCTCTTATGTTCAGGTCCTGTTTATAGGTTTCCCACAAGTATCTGGGTGGCTAATATGTGAAAAGAGTGCCAGGCTACATTGGTCCTTGGCTTGATTCATCAGGCTCTTCCTATGCTCTTATGAATGCTGCCAGTGTTCTTTGGCAATTTCCAGGGGATAACTGGCATGCAGGGGGGAGTTTATCTAGTTGCTCCCATGCCCACTACTTCCCCCAAGGTGAGATTTTTCATGGAGGCTTACATTGCATAGACAGAACCCTCACAGTGTGGCAAAGTGCGAAGGGAGAGCAGCAGGCAGGCTGAGTGATAAGAATATTTCCAGCTCCCACATCCCCCCCAAAAAAGAATCAATCCTTTCTGATGTTGCTTTGCAGTGTAAAGGTAAAGGGACCCCTGACCATTAGGTCCAGTCACGAACAACTCTGGGGTTGCGGCGCTCATCTCGCTTTATTGGCCGAGGGAGCCAGCGTACAGCTTCCGGGTCATGTCCCAGCATGACTAAGCCACTTCTGGCGAACCAGAGCAGTGCACAGAAACACCATTTACCTTCCCACCAGAGCAGTACCTATTTATCTACTTGCACCTTGAGGTGCTTTCAAACTGCTAGGTTGGCAGGAGCTGAGACAGAGCAACGGGAGCTCACCCCATCATGGGGATTTGAACCGCCAACCTTCTGATCGGCAAGCCCAAGAGGCTCAGTGGTTTAGACCACAACGCCACCCACGTCCTTCTTTGCAGTGTAGCTTAGGAAATATAACATGTTGCATGGCATGTCATTCCAACCTCATGGGCTGCAGCATTTGGCACAGAGAACTTTATCCCATGAGAATTTTAGTTCTGCCTTTTCTAGAATTTTGGCACTGCTGCTCTGAAGGTGTGTTATGTTTCTTGAACTAGACTGACCTCCTAGGGAGAAGTGACTCTCAAATTCAAAAGGAGGAGGGAAAGAAAAGCAGAATAGGAAAGCCTCCCATCCAGTTTTATTGACCACAGCCTAGAGCATGGCTATGGGTTTATTGAACATTCTCAGCTTGTTTTCCATTGCATTCTCTCTGCTGTTGTGTTCTATTGATGTTCTACTGAAGCAGTAATGGAGCATGACATACCTGCAACAGCAAGCAACACGGGAGGTGCATTTTGTTCAGCAAACTGAATTGTTTAGAGTTTTGTCTTTTGCTTTATAAATGTTGCCAAGACATTCACAATATGCTCAGTACTGGGAATTCTCTGCACACAGCATCAACAACATGGCTTACAAACAGTGTAGGCTTTTCGAAAGTGCTCGAGTGATATTATGGCTCAAATCCAACTGATTTTCCAAAGGCATTTTCTGATGATTTGGAAATTAAAATTTATTATTCTTCCTGCATGTTTTGGCCACCTGAAAGCAGTTGCCAAACAGCCATAGGCCATGTGAGGCTCTAGCCACCTAAATCAGTCAAAGTGTGATGTGAGATGGCAACAATGAAGGAGGAAATGCATGGCCTTCAGGCATGGCAACATATTATCTAACAAACCTTAGAAAAAAAGAGAAAATGTTGAAAAAGATTATGTTAATATTAAATTATTAGTAGAAGTAGTTCTATGTTACACTTCACAATGGAATAGTCTCCCCTCTAACCTTGAGGTTCCCAAGAATGCTATGCCACTCTTCCTTCAAAATTGATATGGTGGGTTCTTTGTTCTTAGAACTTGGAAATCAGGTTCACCAGAGAACCCTGTTATGGACTCCTCCTAGCTTCCTGTTCTTAGGTTCACCCCCGTGCCAACTTACTATTTCAGAAATTACTACTGTTTCTTCCCTCAATGCCACTCTTCAACATGCACCCAGTGTTCCTTTTTTAGGAATTTATGTTGCTACCCTCAGCACTTAGCTTTGCAACATTTGGTCTTCTGCAGCATTGAGATAGAAGGGACCACCTTAATTCTTGCCTGTCCGTACCTGACTTGGCTCCTGTAGTAAGCTCCAAATGTTTTGGGGATTTTCCTGCAGTTGTCTCTCCCTCTACTCTCTCCCTCAAGCTCACTGGTGCCAACCATAGGGGGCCCTGGGGGGCCAGGCACATACAAAATTTTGCTGTGGGTGCTCGGTACCTTGACCTCCAACACAACTTCTGGGGCCTCGCGAAGCACCAAAAGTCATGTCCAGGGCCTCACAGGGCCTCACAGATGGTGTCCAAGGCCTTGTGGGGTCTCTGACGTGACTTCCAGGTCCTCTCAAAGCACTGGAAGTTGCATCTGAGGCCTTGCAGGGCTGCAGGAGGCCTCACGGGGCCTCCGATGTGGCTTCAGGGACTCCCAGGTGGCGCTTTGTTGCACGCGACGTAACATGATGTCATGACGTCACGACACAATGTGATATCATGATGTCACATTACCTCATGCACACCACTGGGCACCCATCTGGGGCCTAAGTCAGTGTTCCTGCTCAAGATGCTACACCCCTCTTGGTGTTTGTGCCTTCCAGCCTTGCCTTGGTTTGTTTTTTTTTGTCAGTGTAGTCTCCTGGGGGACCCATGGAGGCACATCTTTGCCTCTTCACACTATTATTATTTACAACAGTCACAAATTACTGCTGCTGTACCTTTTCTCATATTTCTGTGATCATGTATATGAGAGGATGTAGTGGAAAGTGTGTGTGTTCAGGGCAATAAGGTTGCTGCAGCTTCCTTTCCTAATCAGTAGGGCATTTAGGATGGATATTTTTTTTTGTTAAGAGTCAAGTCACGAAAATGAACACTTTTATGAGGAATTGGGGTTTTTTTTGTTTGTTTGTTTGTTTGGTAATTTTCTGCCTACAAACTGATCTGAGCAGGACTGATGCCCTGTTGGTTCTTTATTAATTTTTTTCAAGTTTAGTTGTTTTAGTGACATATCCCAACCACTGCAAGATTCCCTTGAATGGGAGTTCTGTATTAATTACAGTAACCCTTGGTGACACCAATAGAAGGAAGAAGAGAAGAAAAGAGGCAAGTGAGTGTACCTAGCTTTATCTTTGAATTATGGGGCTTATGGAACACAGAACATTAAACACTGGCAATCCAAGAAGGACCTTGGCTGACATGATGGATAATGTTTTGACCAAGTCAAGACTTATTTTGCATTGTTATTATCATCCTTTTTAAATCCTGAAAGGTCAGCTGTCAGAAGGAGTCAAAGTTTATCATCTTTTTTCTTTCCCCTCAGGTTTTTATTTAGCAGAAAATGATGATGAATTTCATGAGGAAGTGCTATTTCAAATCTTTCAGAAGAGTGGAAGTCGGCATAGAGGATATTTCAGTTCATGTCAGCAGAGAGCTTGGCGAGTTTATAGAAAATGTTAGTAATGGAGAAATATATCACAAGACACACCCTTGATCTGTACCTGTTGTCTTCTAATTCAAAGACATGAGAAATGCTCTTCAATGCTCAGCTTCCAAGTATCAATATCATTGGTATGAAGGCACAGTCATTATTATGTAGGAAATCCATGAGAACATTGTTATTGTCTGAGATCCTGCTACATAGAAGATTAAGATGTAGCTGCTTTGAACATACCTCCTGACATTAGAGGTCAAGAGCACTGATAGGACAAGAACAAACATGTAGGGAGGATCAGATGGTACTAACAATCAGGAGCCCTGTATGGTCAGGATTCTAACTGCTGGAAGGATTATAAGTACAGTCAGTCAAAGTTCATAACATTTCTCCTTTAGACCTTACTCAATGCAGAAATGTAAGGTGTGAGTGAGCAAAGATAGTGGGTATGTCTTTGTGCACCTACATGGATAAAAATTAATAATACCTGGAGACAGTCATGTTACAGAAGTGTTTTTTAAACAAAACCCCACCCAAGCTTACCATTTTCCTCTTCATTCTCTCAAATTGCCTATATCCAAATCATCTGTAATAGTTCCCTGCATTATCCCATTTTTTTGGTAAATTTTACAGCATATTATATTAACATATAATTTTTCTGTTAGCAGGTTACACAGAGTGTATACTGGTGATGGTTTTGAAGATACTGATTCTATAATCAGAATTGGGGCCTGAAATGTCAATTTTTGACCAAGTATTTGTTTGATGTTCATCAAACATGACTCATTCTTGGCAAAAACAGGCAGACACTCATGTGCATACAAATGATAGCCTCCTCAGAATGCCTGCATTTCACTAAATGATTTATATATTAACAAAGAGTCAATGACAGGCAGCTTCAGAACTGGAGCTCGGGATTGAATTCATTTCATTCTCTTGTTGTTGACATTTCTTGATTGTCCTGGTGTATAATGAGAGCATCAGTAAAACACTGAATAAAATCTCATTTCTCTTAGGCTGATTCAAAAGGAAGCAAAATGGCTGCCTGGGCTGTGCTTCAACATTTGTTACCCCAAAGAGGCTTGTATATTCTAAAACCAGTAGCAGGGAGCCCTTTTAGGGCAAAGGATTGAATTCCCCTGTGGGCAACAATTGAGGGGCCACATACAAGTGATAGTCAAAGCCAGAGGCAAAAGTGAGCAGCTTAATAGATGTGACTGAACCCATGCAAAATCAGAGGATTACATGTGCCCTTCTACCTCTTCATCCAGGCAAGTAAGTGGAATTACCACAGCGCACATTCCTGCTAAGAAAAAGCCCACGAAGAGGCTGAATAGCAGGCCAGGTGAGAGTCTTGAGGGCCTGACAGAAATGTATTGAGGGCCAACTTTGGGTTCCAAGCCTGAGGTTCCCCATCCATTCTCAACAATATTGTGCCTTTTATCTCATATCCCTGAAGATTACATGTGAATAGTTTGCCAGATATAGGAGTAGGGTAGGTCTGTTGGCCCTTCCTAGGTGGGCGGCTTCATGGGCAGGCACCGTGTCTTCCCTATGAACCAGCCTATGGCTGGCCGGATTGTACCCCTGCCACCAAATTGGCCAATGGCAGCAGGTATGTAGGAGGTGTCACCTGGGCATGGTGCCTACTGACCACTAGCAGTGCTTGGCACCACGCCCAGGGGAAGGATAAATAACCGGCCGGTAGGGCCTTTCGACCTCTTTCTCGCCATGCCAGTTTACCTAAAAGCAATTATTCATTATTATTTTTTTAAGGAAAAAAAAATTACAACAACCATGCATGTGTCCAGGCAACAAAGGAATGGCATGAGCTTTGCTGAAACACAACTGACATTTTCTACTAAAAAAGTTCCAAGTGAACACTGCTGCAAAGACAATACCCAGTGATTTTCGTAGTGAAAGTAGCAACTGTAGCCAGACCCTCCAAGTGTGCCTATTTTCCAGGGACAGTCCCAGATTTACAGAAGCTGTTACAGTTCCTAATTTGACCCCAGAATGTCCCACTTTTCCTTAGGCCATCCCTATATTCATTGGAGAAATGTTGGAGGGTATAGAGTTATGTGATCTCCAAGCCAAGGAGATAAGTAACTATACAACCTTTAGGAGACATCTGAAGGCAGCCATGTATAGGAAGGTTTTTAAAGTTAAATTTTTTATTCTGTTTTTATACATGTTAAAAGCTGCCCAGAGTGGCTGGAGCAACCCAGTCAGATGGGCAGGGTATAAATATTACTTTTGTTATTATTATTATGGAATAGGATGTCCCTAATTTCATTGGAGAAGTGTTGGAAGGTATGACTATAACTGTTCTGCTATATTGTTGCTTCTATGGCATGAAACAGATTAGGGAAAGAAGATTTGATGTATTTTACCAAACCAGCTCTAGTTTCCTTGACATGCATGAATTTTCAAGACCTATGGAATATTACTGAAGCATAGCGCAAAACAGAAGTAGATGAATTGTATTAGGTTACATATCCTGGCTTGGGATCTTTATTCCTATGTTGGCACACTTTAAAGACATAAACTCTCTCAAAAGGCACATAATTCTTCAGATCTGCAGGCGCTGTCATTGTAGTGCAACCACTTTTTAAAAAATAATAATTACTGTATATAGCTGTGATATGGAACTACTGATGTGAGCATGCTCAATGGGTCCATACACCGACCAGAATGCTATTAGTTCTGGGACACCCCAAACTACACCATAGTGTCTTGATATATTCAGATTCAAGAAGCAAGCCAGAGTTTAGTTGTGGACTGTAGGTAATACACTACGGTAGGTAATAGTAAACAGCAAAATCAGTACTGGAGGAAATACTGGAATTCAAGATATTCCATCAATGGAATAAAACTAAGTGCTGGAACTTGTTCCAGCAAAGGTTCGTATAGTTAAAGCTATGGTTTTCCCAGTAGTGATGTATGGAAGTGAGAGCTGGACCATAAAGAAGGCTGATCGCCGAAGAATTGATGCTTTTGAATTATGGTGCTGGAGGAGACTCTTGAAAGTCCCATGGACTGCAAGAAGATCAAACCTCTCCATACTGAAGGAAATCAACCCTGAGTGCTCACTGGAAGGACAGATTGTGAAGCTGAGGCTCCAGTACTTTGGCCACCTCATGAGAAGAGAAGACTCCCTGGAGAAGACCCTGATGTTGGGAAAGATGGAGGGCACAAGGAGAAGGGGACGGCAGAGGACGAGATGGTTGGATAGTGTTTTCGAGGTTACCAGCATGAGTTTGACCAAACTGCGGGAGGCAGTGGAGGACAGAGGTGCCTGGCGTTCTCTGGTCCATGGGGTCACGAAGAGTCGGACACGACTAAACGACTAAACAACAACAACAGCTGGAACTTGTTCCACACCATTATTATAGGCCAGTGATAGAAAAGATGATAACTTGACTTTATTAAGGAAGTGTTGGATGTTGCACAATGTTTGATGCTTTAACACCTCAAATGGGACCTTGCACATCTTTGTAACTTAAAATCCCTTTTTGTTGCAGGTGGGTGGGTTTAAGTCAGAAGCAAAAAATTGAATGCACAAGTAACTCAAGCAACCTAGTGTCCTTGCTTCTAAAATCATCTAAAGCTGCCTTCAGTCTCCATGCTCTCCTTATGGTTTCCCAAAATGTTACCTAGTGTTCAGATTAATACCGAGATATATTCATTATACTGCTTCTGTGTATTTGAAGCTTGCAGCCAAAGAATAATTTTTAAAGTCAGATTAGGTATGAAGTTCAGCTTCTACTCCATGCGTTTTGGCCCTTTGTATGTCTTTAGGATTGATAAGTCACAATGCTGCAGTAACAGTGCCTGAGAGCTGTTCATTTATTTTAAATTATTTTTACTGTTAAAGAAGTACAAGTGAATATATACAGGCTTCCTCAACCTTGGCCCTCCAGATGTTTTTGGCCTACAACTCCCATGATCCCTAGCTAGCAGGACCAGGGGTCAGGGATGATGGGAATTGTAGTCTCAAAACATCTGGAGGGCTGAGGTTGAGGAAGCCTACTCTAGTACTTAGGGATCAGCATTCCTAGGTTCCTGGTGTCTCTTGGGAAGACATCATGAGGTAACATCTCCCGGCTCCTTTCTGCTGCAGTGACCAACTGTACTCTTCCAACGGTACTTTCCCCTTCTTCCACTTTTCAAGTCTCCCGGACTCTACAACATTTTCTACTAGTGGCTCAAGTAGCAGGATTAAAACATTTGGTCTACTAATCAGGTGTCAAGCTGTAGTTAGAATATAATCATCTTTGTTTGTTACTGAGCTGGTGCATTTGAAAAACTGGTGACTAAGGTGGCTAAATACAGAGATGACTTAGCAGAAATTAAAAGCAACAGCAGAGCAAGAGGCTGTGTTTGCCTCACAAAAAAAACAGAGCTGCTCAATCACTACTTGACTGAAAGGGGATTTTTTTTTCTTTTCCAAAGCACTGCAGGAAATTATAATATGATTTTTTTTCCCCAGCTGTCAACATTACTGTATTAATGGACCACTTGAAAAGCAGTGCCCATATGCAAGATTTGCCTATATAGTTTTGCACTTCTGGCAGCAAAAAACTCTGTAATGGAAAAGCTCAGCTGGTGGTGGGTTAGAATATGCAGTTGCTCAAGAAACTTAACAGATTGCAAACAACTTTCTGTATGGAAGTTAAAAATGGCAAAACAGGGCTGGATTGAAGAGTAGGTTGACTTTGAAAGGTTCTTCTCCCTCCCAGCTTTCATTGCCTTTAAAGCACACTTAAAGTGCATTATTTCCCTCAAAGAATTTGGGCAGTGTGGTTTAGTCCTCAGAGTTACAATTCCCAGCAATCCTTAACAAACTATAATGCCTAGAATTCTTTGAAGGAAAGAATGTGATTTAAAGGTATAATGTGCATACACAGCCTAGGCTAGATAAAGTGGACCAGAAACAAAATAGGGCATTTTATCCCTAATGCCTAACAGAAGCACTCCTGTTCAGACTTCCAGCTAGCTATGCTTTCCTTCATGATATTCTAAGCTGTAAGGGGATCAAACAGGCCAGTTTACTTCACCCCATCCCATTTTTCTTGTCCAGTTCAGCATTATCAGTCCTCTTGTGTGGGGGTGGTTGAAATTTAAATTTAAAGATTTTTATCTGAGTAAATAACCTGAACATGTTGATACCAACCTCTTGTTTCCCAGAGGCTCTATTTTGGCCCCAATCTTGCCATCATCCAATCACCTCAGTTTGCTGTTTAAAGAATAATAATCTATTTTGTGCATTTCCTTCTAGTGTGGGAATGGAGCATTACACAGTGTCACAAAACAGCCTTCCATGTGATTTAGTAGTCAGACTTCCTCCTGCACTGGATACGGCCAGCAAGCAAATCTTGGTGCCTATAAAATCTGAGTTAAGGTTTTGGATTCTGTTCTATCAAATGCACACTCGGAAACAGAAGTCAAATTTGGAGTGGTGTCACCCTTGTTGGTCCCTTCTCACCCCACAGTCATGAGAATTTCTACAGAACACTCTTTCCCATGTTGCAAAACTTTGTTAGGAGATCTTGGCCACACAGGAGAAGTCTATGCTGTCGTTTCTCCCAATCCAAGAATTGTCCCAGTTGTTTGGAACTACAAGTCAGTCTAGGAAGAACCTGAGCTCCTCCATTGGAAACATAAAGTGAGAAACATAATTATTGCTCCGTTTGCCTCACATCCCCTGAGGCAGCTGTGGGGAACCCAGAGGTCTAGACCTGGCAAGGAGCCTAATTTGGCACATCAGGCCATTTTCTCCAGGCCATTCCCACTTGGCACTATGTATTACATCAAGTGTGTGGCAGGTAAATAAACCTGCCAGAAGCGGGGTCTACCAGCACCCCTTATCATCTTATCGGCAATGCCTGCACAGTTCTTTTTTTTTCAGAATTATTTTTATTGCTTTGTTTCATAAAAGTAAGACATAAAAGTAAAACATATATAGACAAACGCGACTGAAGGTGTTACACCAAGAAGAATAGTGTTACGATAGAAAAGAAAAATAAATACAAAAGTATATTTAAGAAATATAAGAAATATAAGAAAAGTATACACAAACTTAGGTTTTCACATTAGCCACATTGTTTGGTCTTCATTTTCAAGGCTTCCTTTAGCTTTCCCGAAAATCATTCGCAGTGATACCTTATGTTACACATTTCTTAGTATATATTGTCATTGTATCTTTTTGTGTTTATTTCTTGATGTATATTATCCTTATACATTATACATTATTTAGTCTCCTTTTGTCTTTAAACAATAACTCATATTTTTTTTTCCACAGTGTGTCTCTGAATCCCTTTAGCGTTATTTTCCTTTGACTAATAAGTTCCAGATAATCAACATATTTTCCCCAATCCTTGATAAACTTTTGGTCTCTTATATATCTTACTTTACCTGTAAGTCTGTCCAATTCCATATAATCTAACAGCTTAGATCTCCACTCCTCCACCGTTGGTGTTTCCTTCCTTTTCCACATCTGGGCAAGCATCACTCTTGCTGCTGTGACCGCATAATACACTAATCTACAATCTTCTTTTTTTATCTCCTGACCCAATATACCTAGTAAGAAAATTTCTGGTCTCTTTAAGAACGTGTATTTTAGAATCTTCTTCAGTTCTATATAGATTTTTTCCCAAAACTGTTTCACTTTTCCGCACTCCCACCACATGTGATAGAAGGAGCCTTCACTAACCCTGCATTTCCAACACTTGTTGTCCACCTTATACATTTTCGACAGTTTCCTAGGTGTTAAATACCATCTATAGAACATCTTCATTATGTTCTCTTTTATCGTTATACACGCCGTAAAATTTAATCCTTCCTTCCAGAGTTTTTCCCAATCTTCAAATAGTATATTATGTCCCACATCCTTTGCCCAGCGAGTCATCACGCACTTAACTTCCTCATCTGCTAGGTTCCAATCCAACAGTATCCTATACATTTTCGATACAATCTTCTCTTCATTGTTTATGATCTCCGTCTGAAACTTAGATTCCTTCTCTATATAACCTCTCTCTTTAAGATCCTTCCTAAACATCTGACTCACCTGGAGATGGTGTAGCCAGTCATAAACATGTTCCTTAACCTGGTCATACGGTCGTACTTTCCATTCCCCCTCTTCTTTAATTATTAACTGATTATATGTTGCCCAATTACTTCTCATATTAGTAGCCTTCACACACATAACTTCTAGAGGTGAAAGCCAGTGCGGTGGTTTTGGTTCCAACAAATTCTTGTATTTATCCCATATTTCGATTAGTGGTCCTCTGAAAATATGGTTCCCAAATCCCCTGTATATCTTCCATTTATCCCGCCATAAATAGGCATGCCAGCCGAAATTGTTGTCATGGCCCTCCAGGTCTAGTAGTTCCCTATTCTCTAACCTTACCCAATCTTTAACCCAGCATAGGCAAACCGCCTCATAGTATAATTTCACATCCGGCAAGGCGAAGCCTCCCCTTTCTTTTATATCTGTCAATAGTTTAAACTGAATTCTGGGTTTCCTTCCTTGCCAGATGTATCTCGAAAGCACTCGTTGCCACTCCTTAAAAATTCGGTTTCCTTTAATTATAGGGATAGTTTGAAATAAGAACATCAGTCTTGGGAGCACATTCATCTTAATTGTGTTGATCCTTCCCCAGAATGACAGTTTCAACCCTCCCCAGATTTCCAGGTCCTTTCTTATTTCCCTCCACGTCGGTTCATAGTTATTTTTGAATAGGTCTATGTTCTTAGGTGTTATCCAAATACCGAGATATTCCACTTTTTTCACCACCTCTATTTGTGTTTGCTGTTGAATTGTCTCTGTTAATTTCTGGTCTAAATTTTTGCCTATTATTTTTGTTTTGGTCTTATTTAATTTGAACCCTGCTACCTCTCCAAACTGGTCTAATTCCTTTAGTATCTCTCCTGTTGCTGCTGTTGGTTCTTCTGTCATTATAACTACATCGTCCACATAGGCTCTGATCTTATGTACATTCTTTCCAACTAGCACTCCTTTTATTTTTTGGTTCTGCCTTATAGAGTTCAATAAGATTTCTAAAGTCATTATGAACAGAAGCGGGGAGAGCGGACATCCCTGTCTTGTTCCTTTTTGTATCTTTATCTCTTCTGTTACTATGTTGTTAATGATCAGTTTAGCTTTCTGATCTGTATATATGGCTTTTACTCCACTAAAGAAGTCCTTCCCCACCTCCATATACTCTAGGTTTTTCAACATAAAGTCCCAAATAACATTGTCGAATGCCTTCTCGGCATCCACAAACATCATTATGACCTGTTTGTTAATTTTGACAGATAGGTACTCTAGCATGTTAATTATGTTTCTTGTGTTGTCTCTCATCTGCCGTCCTGGCAGGAATCCTGCTTGGTCCCTGTGAATGGTTTCTGATAGCAATCTCCTCAACCTCCTTGCTAGAATCCCTGCAAATATTTTATAATCTACATTTAACAGTGAGATCGGTCTATAGTTTTTAACCTGAGTCAAATCTGCTTCTTGCTTGGGGATAAACGTAATATATGCCTCCTTCCAAGTCTCTGGGAATTCTCCCTTCCTTAAAATATTATCCATAGTTTCCTTCAGAGGTCCTACCAAGATGGGTTTCATTTCTTTGTAGTAACCTGCCGTGAATCCGTCGGGACCTGGGGCTTTTCCCCTCTTTAACTCTTTAATTACATCTTCTATTTCATCAATTCCAATTGGAGTATTCAGCTGTTGTCTTTCCTCCATTGTGATTTTCTGCACCCCTTTATCCTTCAGAAATCTCTCTATTCTCCTTGAACTTATTCTCTCATTATTGGAGTAAAGTCTCCTATAGTAGTTGAGAAACTCTCTTCTGATTTCTTTAGGGTCTGTTTTCTCTTCTTCTCCTACCTTTATTTTATTTATTGTGCTCCTTTCCTTCCTCTTTTTAATTTGCCATGCAAGCCATTTGCCTGACTTATTTGAGAATTCAAAATTTTTTTGTCTTAATTTTTTAATATTCCATTCAATCTCTCTGTTTATTATTGTGGCAAATTGGGCTTGCAAGATTTTAATTCTTTCTTTTGCTTTCTGACAGTTGGGTTTCTGGGATAATTTTTGTTCGTTTACCATTATCTGTTTCAGAATTTCTTCTTTTCCTTTCTCCCTATTCCTGTTTTTAATTGCATTCTGCTGAATAAAGTAACCTCTTATTACTGCCTTACTTGCCTCCCATACAACACTAGCCTTTGTTCCTTTACCGCAGTTTTCCTTAAAGTATTGCTTTAATTTTTCCTGCGTGGTTTCGACGATTTTTTGATCCCCCAGAAGATAATCCTTTAGTCTCCATCTAAAAGTTTTTGGCTCAATGCCTTTTAATTCTAACTCTATCGGGTTGTGATCTGAGATTACACTCGGTCTTATTTCTATTAGTTTAATTCTTGGGCATAGTTCACTCGAAATCCATATTTGATCGATGCGTGACCACGACTGGTTTGGTTCGGAATGGAAGGTAAATTGTTTGTCTCGCGGATGTTTGAGACGCCAGATATCTATCAAGTTACCGTTATCTACCATTGAGAAAAAAGATTTTGGCAGCTTCCCGCTCTTACTTCCTCCTTCCCTGTGCTTATCCGCATCTAGAGAAACCACCCCATTGAAGTCTCCCATCAAAACAATTTTCTGGTCGGCATATTCGCATATTTTCTCTTCCAATTTTTTAAAAAATTCCGACTTACTATCATTTGGGGCATATACCCCAATTACTACCAAATTCTCCCCTTGCCAATTGATGCAGACCCCTATCATTCTACCCTCTTCGTCTTTGAATATTATTTTAGCTTCGATCTTATTTTTGATATATAGTACCACCCCTCTTTTCTTCTCTTTATCCGAGGACTCAAATTCATTTCCCAACCTCCTATTAATTAATACTTTCCTGTGTCTTCTAGCTATGTGCGTTTCTTGGAGACAAATGATGTCCAGATTTTTCTTTTTCAGATATTGTTCAATTTTATTCCTCTTTTTTTTCTCGTTCATCCCATTAATGTTCCAACTCCAGATTTTTAACCCCATTGTTTCTAATTCTTCCTTATGTTTTCCTTTTCTTTATAAATTCCCTGGGTCTTCCCCTTCTGACTCTCCCTCTGACTCTTCGTCCGATCCGCTCCCTCCCCCCTCCTCCTCTTCCTTTGTTTCTGATTCTCCTGAAGCTCTTCTCTCCGCTCCCCCCCCTGCATCCGTCTCCCCCCTTAACTCTTTATATTTCCTCAGGAATTTCCCGGTTTCTTCCTGGTTTGCTAACTTATGCCTCTTGCCTCTGTATGTAAAAGATAACCCCTCGGGAAATTCCCATCTAAATTCAATTTTATTTTTCTTTAATGCCTGCACCAACAGTTTGTAAGAATCTCTTCGTTTAAGTAATCTGATTGGGATGTCTTTAAAAATAATGATGTAATTCCCCTCTATGTTTAGCCTCCTTTCCCTATTCCGTAAAAGAATCTTGTTCCTCATTTCTTTATCCTTAAATGTGATTAAGCAATCACCTGTGTATTTCTTTGCTTTTATCGAACTAACCCGCATTCTAAATGCACTCTGCACATTTCTGGCCATTTCTTCGACTGGTACGCCCATCCATTCCGCTAGCTCCTTTATTAGTTTTTCTTTAACATTTTCATTTTGTGTCTCTGGCACAGCCCTCAATCTTAAATTCACCTCTCTCTGCCTCAATTCATTCATTGCTATGATATCCTTCATCTCCTCCTGTGCCTTATTTAGATCTATCACTTCCCCTTTTATCTTTTCCTTCTCTCTCTTAATATCCTTTAATTCCAGTTTAGTCTTTTTTAACCCTTCCTCATTGAGCTGCGTTCTCCTAAATATTTCCTTTATTTGGCCTTTAAGTTCATTCACCGTTTCATCCATCTTTTTGTCCATCCTCCCAATCCTATTATCTACTTGTTCTAATTTATGTTCTACATTATTTTGACTCTGTTTGATTTCAGCAAGCGCCTTCAGTATATCAGTCTTAAAATCTACCTCTTGTTTTGACCCCCTTCTGTCACTAGGGGTTCCCCCATTAGTTCCCTTCTTTCCTGTATGCGACATTCTGTAAGTTTTACACTTCAAAATCGTGTTTTCCCTCCGTGTTTCTTTCTATTACTTTTGTTATATCTGCCCAATCCTCTCCACTTTTGGTATATTAGTATATATTAGTATATTAGTATATTAACTTTCTGTCCTACGCACTCCTAAGTTACCCACCCTTATACAAATATTTACGCGCTTACATTCACTATAAGATTTTTGCCACTATGTCCTTCAGATTCCTCTTCTTCCAGTCCGCTTATTCCTCATCCAGCTGTTCTTCTCGCCTCCAATCAGGCTAATCCTCGTAGCAGAATAGTGGTTCTGGGGCAATTAGTAGGAGAGTCGCATATCGGGAGAGAAGGAAAGGAAAAGGAGAGGAAACAAATAGGGGAGGTCAAGGAAATGGGAGGAGAGAAAAGGGGGGGCCGGCCGGAGAATTAAGCGATCTCCATTCCGCCACTAGGTGTCAGCAAATCCTTAAATTAGCAATTTTCAGCGTCTCTTTTCTCCTAAGGTTGTTCTCACCTATAGTTTTAAGACACCAATTCAGTCTTTCAAAAAAACGAATATCAGTCCCCGTTCTTATCTAGCAGCGTCCCTCTCTCTTAATTCATCATAATTTTCGTCGCTCTATCAGTCGGTGTTTTGAGAGTCCCAATTTTCCTGTCCCAGTTCCAAAAAGTCCCAGTTCCAGGGAGAAAGAGTCAAGCACCTCCAAAAAAAGAAACGAGAAAGAAATACCCACAATGGAATAGTCACGTTAATATGTATCGCTGTCTTTACCCCTCTCTCCTTCTCCGCTATCACGCAATCCTCACTCAGAGATCTATCATGGCGGCAGGGGCTTCTCTTCCGGTCTGAAATCCCTTGTGTTTTACTGCTCAAAGTAAAGCGTCTTCTCTTCTCTTCTCCCCCTCCGTTCCACCAAGGACGCCTCAATCCAAAAGTTTTTCTCGGGCCTCTCCTCTTTCCCCCTTTTGTCTCGAGCATCCACCCTTAGATAATTTTTTCGTTGTGCAGGGGGGCGACTGAGAGGAAGTGTCTCGTCCGCCAAGGCTACTCACTTTCACTTTCCTCGCCCACTGGCGTCGCGCTGTGTCTGATTTGATTTCGGGTCCCAGCTAAACTCCGTTCGCGCCTCTTTGTTGCTCCGAGACTTCCTTGTTGTTTTCTTTGGCCACCAAGTTCAGATATTTTCGTTTCGGAGTTCTTTGTTTTGAGAACGGACCGCTTTCTCCGCAGGCTCAGGGCTTCGCTGATTGGAGGTAGGTAATGGCGTCCCTCGACCTACAAGATCTCTCCGCCACACTCTTCACCTCTTAGAGGCTACGTGGCGGCCGGGTCGATCTTTTCCTGGTCGTGCCGGGAACCAGACCTTCTGAACACCCTCCAGAAGTTTTTTATGGGGGTCTCCGCGCCCTGGAGTTGCCCCCGCCCTCCAAAACAGCCCAGGCTCCCCTTCCCGGTGCGAACCTTGCTTGCGCTGAGATCGCGGTGCGCCGGAAGTCCAATGCCTGCACAGTTCTATGTTTCTGCAAGCATCACCATGAACATCAATGGTTGCAAACATACAGTCCCACCTATATGTCAAAATTGTTCACAGAGGTTGGGGGGACATTAGTATCTGATCAACCAGCTGCAAACAGTTTCCCACCCCTGGCTCTAGGGACTGCAAACAACTGCTTTTAGAAAAGCTGTTAAGTTTACTACTAATTTTAAAAGGACAGCCATGTTGTTGTTTTTAAAAAAACACATTTTCAACACACTGAAAAAAACAACAATACAGCTACTGTCTGGGTAGCTAATTGTTAATTACAGCTGAAAAAGAAAGACAATTGCTAGGGGACAGCTTCAAAACAACTTCAGTTAAAAGACATTTGCTGAAGTCTCTAAGTAGTAATCAACATTACATGCTTGCTGGTGTTCTAATAGGAGCCTAGTTTTGCTAGGGAAAAAATGATTTAATTTCCTCTCACTGCAAGGAATAGCATTATAAATGTTTGGATTATATCAGTATTCTTTTAAGGTTTTCAAGAGTACTTGCTATGCTTCATGCAGATTAGCTTTGGAATGCCAAGAGTAAAGCATAAAGGAGAGAGAAGAGCAGCAAGGCACAAAGAGAAACTAAAAGTTGAAAAGGAAGTTTCCTTTGGGATCAGCACATTTGCGAAATTCAAGGATGGTTAAACATTAACAGCAACCTGCTTAGCTAATCTTTCCAAAAGAAATCCTTGCACTAAATACGCGTTATGAAGGCTGATACAGTAACAACTACCTCAATCCCTTGATATATTGCTTCTTTATCACATTTGCACCCTACCCCTTCCTCCAAGGAGCTCAAACCACTGCTGAACCAAAATTTCTCTTGTAGATTTTCTGTTTTTTTTAACCGGACCATTCTTTATGAAATCAGAAATTGTATTTAGAAAATTATGAAAGGGGAGGGGGGATCTGTTTGGATGGGACATGATGGTGTGTTGTTGTTTTGTACTTATCTCACTTTCCAGGTAGCCAAGAGCCACATGTGAGTTTTCTTCTTTTCATTCTTCAACTTACCTGTTTAGTTGTCTGCCAGCAGGAGCCTTCCTGGGTGCCCACGTTTCCTGGAAAGATACCTATGGCATCATCACCTGGGCTTTCGTCTAAACATGCGGTAACATTGGTGTTCTTAATTTAGAGACACTCTCTTAGTATAAAGAAGCTGGTAATTTGAAGACTTGCCCTGAGTTCACATCACCCAGGTAGACCTAGAAATTTGTCTTAGAGGCTCTGGAGAATAAAGTTGTTTCAAGCCATTCCTCATTCCAAAATCATTACACATGGGAAAGCTAAAATAATATGTGCTTAACAGCTGTTCATTGTTTTTTAACCTTTACAGACTTTAAAAAAGACATTACCTTTTTAAAAGTACAAGTACGTCAGCATTCACTCACTCACACACAAACAAACACACACAAACAAACGCACACACACACAAGCCATGGGACTGCTCTGAAACAAACTCAGAGGCTACACTAATCTCAGGGCTCAGTAACCAACCTCTCTGGTTTCCTGAGTGTTAATTAAAGCTCTGTGGGAAATGTCACCAGGATAACTTGGCACTAGCATGGGCTGTTTCAGATCAAGAAGCTGGGGAGGCTGCAGAGTTCTAGAAATACAAAACAACACAGACACCACCCGCCACCATCTCACAACAATGAGCTCAGTCCTGCACCTGCTGAAATGATAAAGAAACTCCCCGAGAAAGGGGAAGAGAACTAGAAGCTTCTTTCATAAGAGAAGAAAACTTTTGGGAAGTTAAGGACAAGTGGCAGCATAGTGCTCAGGCTAGCATACACAAGAGGCCATTCTATCTTCACAAAGTCCCTGGGAAGTTAGCGATAGTGTCAAGTTTATCCAGTGAGCATAATGCCAGGTGGCTCCCCCAGGGGGAAATGATCCACTGAATTATTGTAACTACATGAAGCATAGTGAAGCAGCTGCCTGAGGCAGCAGAAGCCCCTGAAGGAGAACCCCTTCAGGTACCCCACCTGCCCCGCCACTGCTGGCAGAGAAGCAGCACCAGGATTAGTGATGAGATCTCACCCAAATCTCATGAACTGTGAGAAATCATCACTGATGCTGGCACCCCTTCTCCACCAGCAGCAGAAGCAGCATGGCAGCAGAGGTGGTGTGGCAAGTAGTACAGCAGAGCCTCAAGTGGCAAAACGGGATGCATCACCCCAACTACAAACTTATGCATGTCTATTCTGCCTGTACCAGTTTGTTTGTACTGATAGATTCTGCCTGCGAGCAAGAGAGTATTTGTGCTTGATTGCAATGATTCGTATTGGCCAAGTATATAAAGCTGGGATGCCTGTGTGGTCCAGAGCTTGCCTTCCTACAGTAGCAGATACTGGTTCATGCGGTGGAGGGTTGCTGTCTCCTTGGAGCAGTGCAGGTGGAACATGCCAACAGTCAAAGTATGTAATTGTAGGCCTGTGATCCTTATTCAAGACTAAAGCCTTGGGGAAGGGGGAGTTTGATTTTCTGCGTTCTCCTAGTGTGAGATGGGTGTAGGAGAGTTGTAGTGAAATTACTGTCTTCCGCCTGGCAGAGTGGGATGTTCTATCTCCTTGACCTTTTTAATTTCCTATGGCACTAAACTCCCAACTCTATAGTATGACATTGGATGATGGTACAAGGGTGTGTCTGGGTGGACATGTAACAGGGAGATTTGGTGGTGGGTTGCAGAATGTACCGGTATATTTGGAGTGAAGTGGCTTCCCACTGGGGTGGAGGCCTAGAGGTTTGGTCCCTGTCCCCCATTTCAGCCCTACTACTACTCCACTGGTAGCTTATCCATTAAGCTCACTGGTTTGGTGGTCCTGTTACTGAATGCAATAAGCTCATCCCTGAAATTATTGTGGATGAAGGGGCAGACCTGGCATGTAATAATGAGTCGTATAAATGACTGGGTGGCCTTAGTCTACCTCAGCTCTGTCCTTCAGGTTACTTGGTGCAGCACCAGTCTAGACCATGGGGTCAATAAGGATGTTGCTACTGTCCATAGAAGCAACATTTCCTTTGCCAGGAAAATCTATTTATCTTGGGATGGGCTTAGAAGGTCTGCATCTGGTGTCTAATTGAGTCAAATACAAAAAAATAGTCACAACCAATTAAAGGCTCATTGCTTTTAATGGGACAGAAGTTATGGCTAACAGCTGGATCAGGGTCTTTATACTTGAGATAAATTAATGCATAATTTTCAGGCACTTGTAGCCTGATTAGATCTTGATTTTTGTATGACTTAACATCCTCCATATAGTAATTCGGGATTGGGTTAGAGATTTCCTGCCATCTTTTTATCCATTTATGAAAAAACCCTCTATAAGACACAGTAGTGTTCCATGCAGGTCAGATTGTTTTCTTCTATGCAGGAGGTGCAAAATAATATTCTGCCCAAAATGCAGGGTTTATTAAATGCTAATTAATAAAATTCTAGTCAGTGAAAAAAGTTGCTGTTTGGTCCCCCCCCGCCTTACTTGACAACATGCATATTTATCTGGAAGAATTTTGAAAAGCCCAGGAAGAGGGGGCTGTAAAATCAGCTCAAATGTTGTTTTGCCTGGTTGAGCAAGAACAAGTGTCTGCTTTTGATAACTGTGTAGGCATCAGACTCAGAATATTAAAGAGTGTTGGCAGCTACAACAAACTGGGGCAGTTGCCATCACTGGACAAACCATGTTCTTACTGGGCAATTGGTTGCTAAATGTTCCCAACATTTCTCTTATTTCTTTGGGGAGGGTGTGGAATGAAATGAAGTATTTATGATTATTATTTTCTGCAAATGATGTTTCTCAAACTTAGCCTTAAATATACTATCACTTAGAGAAATGCCAGTCCTGAGAGGGGAGCTGAGTTGTCAGTAGCTTTGTGTAAGTATCATGAAATGGAAAATAAATCTCAGATAATGGAAAGAAAGCCTCTTTTCATTGTTGTAAAGCTTCTTAGTTAGTGGAGTGAGCTGAGAGACAAATTCTTCCTGCCCCCCCCCCCCCCTCCTCGCCACTATCAACACAATCATTAGCTTACTACGACAGCTATGGATTTTAGGGCTTCTATAGACAACCACAAGAGAGCTACATGGGATAGTTCAGAGTACCACAGACAAGGATACTATGCATTTCCCAAAATTTAAAGGGGAGGGATCTGTATGAACTCCTCATCAGTCTAACTTTGTCCACTTCACTTGTTATGATGTTGATCCAGCAATTTGCCTCTGATGAAGTGGTAATTGCATAACTATGACTGAAGAAAGATGGGGAAATCTTCCATTTCTTTCCATTTCTCATTTTTTTCCCAACTTAAGTTTACCTTACCACATTTCTGCATTGCTTTGTAATTTTTTTTTTATGCCCTCATGGAAATTTACCAGCAGTTAGTGCACACTTCCCATTTTAACAAGCATCTTTCCCCAATATGCAGTTTTGTACTGTATGTTACTTTCATTGATATATGCATTTTAAAGCACGCTTTCCCTTAATAGTACACATTTTTATACACTGCATCACACAATTAAGAGAAGTGTGAGTTTCATAGTGTAGCTGAGTTTCATATACGTAATGAAACATATGCTCATTCATACTACTGCTATACTGAAAATGAACCTCCAATTTTTCAAGTTTTCTTTCCCTGCAAAAGAGGCTTCCATTTTTTCTGCCTCTTTCTCAGAGTGCTTTAGCATTTCAAGGTGCTGAACCTAGCTATGAATGGTGTCTGTGTATTTTCCGTTAAATATTTCATCAATCCTCTGTGGCCTGTGAAGAAGCTACCTGCTTTTTCTGATCTGAAAAATCCTCATGAGAAACGATACTTTATGACATCTGCCCCTGAACTTTAATTGAAGAGCATGGGGAGGCTGTCTACTGAATGTCTGTGATAGGTGCGGTCGCTGATTTTTGTGTTTCTGCCCTGATTTATTTAAAAGGAAGGTTTCACTTCAACAACAACAACAATGAATAGTTGCCAGGTGCACAGCAGGGAGGCTACCCACCTCCAGGTGCTTATAGGAAATCTCAGCTGAGGATGCCAAGGGGGGTTTTCAGGAAATGTAGGCATCCAAGAAAGCAGAATTCAGAAGAGTGGATAGGTGATGTGTAGAAGGAATGAAAGGACATTCACAAGTACCCCTTGACCACTGTGAAAGTAAGTTATGCACAACAAAAAGGGCAATGAGAATTTGACACACAATAAGTCCATTCATAAGTTTCAAATGCAATTTCCTTTCTCATAAACTGATAGAGGATGTTTTGAAAAAAAAATCACAGGAGAACTTGACACTAATTAATACCCATTTGTTACCCCATACTTTCATTTCAGAATACATGATATTGAACCAAATAGGATCCAAAATATCGAATGGCAAAGACCAACATCCCAGGTCAGAACATCATCAGCATCACACGCTTGAGGTGGTAGAAGATTTTGCCTATCTGGGTTCAAGAATAACCAGCAACCTCTCCAATGATGCTGAACTGGAGAAGTATAAAGTGGTACCTCCCGTTATGAACAGGATCCGTTCCGGAGGCCCGGCCGTATCCTGAAAACTTCATAACCAGAGACGCCCTTCTGTGCATGCATGTGGCACGCAGACCACTTCTGCACACACACACGTGGCGAAACCCGGAAGTATACACTTCCAGGTTTGCCACGGCTGTAACCCAAAGATTCCGTAACCTGGAGGTTACACAACACGAGTTACCGCTGTATTGGCAAGGCAGCTATAGCAATGGCACACCTCTCCAAAAGGGTATGGGAGAGTGTGGTGCTAACACCCAACACCAAGATGAAGGTCTGCCAGGCTTGCTTGTTGAGCACCCTGCTTTATGGAAGTGAGTTGTGGGCAATTGACAACTGTCAGGAGTGAAGCCTCAATGCCTTCCACATGTGCTGCATTAGGAAGATTTTGGGTATCACATGGCAAGACAGAGTTTCAAATGAAGATGTGCTTTCCTAAGCCCACATTCCCAGCATGTTCACACTCCTGTCCCAGCGATGTCTATGCTGGCTTGGTCATGTCCACAGAATGGAAGAAGGCAGGATCTCCAAGGATGTGCTCTGCAGGGAGTTGGCTTCAGGCCCTGGGTTGGTTGGCAGACAACTCTGTTTTACAAGGATGTTATCAAATGTGAAATGAAGGCTGGCAACACCCCTTGCAGATGACTGCAGGGCCCAGAGACAAATGGTCAGGTTGTGCATCCATAGGACTGATAAGAGAAGGAATGACTGCTGGGGGAGTGAAGAGGAAAAAATGGCATGGTGCATCTGCAGCAGCACAACTGGATGCCTTCAACTACCCCAGCTGCAACAAAACATTTTTCTCTCATATTGATCTCTACAACCATAGCAGGCACTGCAACCTTCCAACAGTTTGGCTTCACCCACAAAGGAGCACTCCTCCTTTGTTTCCTGAGACAGATGGATACCAACAAAAAGAAGAACAGAGATACAGAGAATAAATTGCAGCTAGCATATAGGATAATGGCTACCGTGAAATTCATCAAGGGATAATGGTTCTTCTAAGTCTCACTCTACAGTAGTGGTGATACTGCTCTGCTTCCTTGCTTGATGTTAGAGTAGTCTGAAAACATGGGAAAAAATTTAATTATCATTGGTTACGTTCTAGCTTTGTGAGCATCACACATTCAGTCTGTTACATGCATTGCCTAAATCAATGAAATTCATCAATAGTCATCCTGTTGGTTTTCCATGGCGGAGTGGTAATTTTTCAGATATATTATGTGTGATCACTTGACTAAAAACTGATTTGCAGTAGAACTACATAATATGCAAATTCTTTCAATTAGAGGAAGAGAGTTGGTTGAGCAAAATGCATACAAAGCTTGAACTTGTTTTTCTGCCAGGGTTTTGGTTTGAAATTGATCTGATCAGATAAGGTTTATAGACAGATAGCGTCAACTCAAATGCCAAGGAAGGAGACAATGCATAGTAATTAGCTTTGCTGCTTTACTTGAAGCAGTCAGATAATGGGCTGTGCCTTGGAAGGTACTCAGTATCTGAGCATTGCTCAATACTTTTTATTCCCTATTGAAAGTAGAAAACACTTGGGGCGGGCGGGGGGGGGGGGAACAATCAGGTTCTTACTAATGACCATTGTAGCAAATGTATCCAATATTCTTAATTTTATTACCCCTACCATAAATAGGAAGTCCATCAGAAAGATTCTCTGTCATTTTTGCACAACAGCCAGCAATTAAATGCTGCCATAAGGATGAAACTGTTATTGTTCTGCATTCTCATCCCCATTTGAGAATAGCCATTTGGGAATTGGCAACTGTGTTTCTGCTACACTTCCTCATTAATTAAGCACACAGGTTTTAACTGGCAAGGTTTTCATTGATACCAAGGTTGCACTAATGCTTTTCTCAATATTAGCAAATACCTAAGCTTTTTCCAAAACTTTATGGCTAGAGATACTGATTGCAGTTGTTCAGTTATTAGACCTGAGTTTTAGCTAACCTTACATATAATAAAAATGAAAGTGCATCATGCAGTACTTCCTCTGTATACAAGAGAAAGAAAACTCTAGAGGAAGTACTATATGCACAAATGTTAATTGTAATTTGATGTCTCTCTAATCTTCTCAAGGCTGGGTGTATTGTACTCTCTGTGACAGGTGTGAGGGAAACTTTGGAGTTCCAGTTGTTGCTGAACTACAACTCCCCACATCTCTGGCCATTGCACATGCATACTGGGGCTGAAGGAGTTGTCATTCAGCAATAGCTGAAGGGCCAAAGTTACCCACATCTGCCCTATGATGTGTGGAAACGTGCATGGTTGCTCACACATGCCTACATCATTTGATTACAGAATTGGAAATTATTGGCACTGCACAGGAAAAAAAAACCATTTTATATAAGTATCTATTTTTTATAGTTGTTTTATTTTTTAAAAAGTAGGGTCCTTTCCATTAATTACCCACAGCAAGTAATTTTGCTCTTTCCAAATACAAGTGCTTGCAAAAATAGATATGGCTTCTGTGTAGTGGTTTACTAAGATAATTATTATACTTGTTGCCTTTTGGGGAGTTTTTTACCATAAAATGTTGTAAGCACTATGTTTATGATGTGCTTAAAGATTCTGTAGTGTTCAGTGTTTTATATTTACTGTGTTGAAGACTCTGGAGAATTCCAGACCTGCAAGGAGTAACAAAATGCTTGATTTTAAAGCAATTTCTGTCTTTATTTTCCTTCCATTTCCATGGAATTCCAAATGGTAGATTTGACTTGGTTATGCAGTTGTTGCTGTTTTTAAAAAGACAATTTCTCTTTCCTTGAGATATTTTTGTATTTTCTCAAGGTAGCTACTGGGGAAGGAAAAATGTTGATATAGTTAGCTGGCACCAAGCAGAGGCTTGTACCTGCTGTAGCTTTATGATTATAAAGGAGATAGGCAGAGAGTTTGTGTGGCTGCAGAGAGTGCGGCTAAATGCTAAAAGAAGCAAGAAACAAGTCATCAATTGCCAGACTCAAAAGTTATATCTGATGTAAAATTTATTTTTGCTTTGATAAATATCACCCTCATCTTCCTTCAGAACAGCAACAACACCCAATACCCTCTTGTGAATACATCTAATTCAGTGAAGAGACATATATTAGTTTCCCTTCATAAACTATGTTCTAGAATGACTTCCCAGGCTGATTTGGGAATGCTCTCTTGAGCTTACCATGAGTGTGCCAAGTAGGATGGCTGCTCTAAAGTGGTGAATTCACTTCTTCATGCTTAGCCAGTGCAGGTACAAACCTTGGTGTGCAGCCACATTTGCCTTACAGTGCTCACCCAGATCCAATATAGTTAACCTTAAATATTTATTCAAGCATTCCACTCATGGTTAACATGAGTGCAGGGCTGAGCTGAGTAGCCCCTTCTCTAGCATCCACGTGTACAGCATGTGTCTGAAGGACAGATTCTTCTCATGTACAGGTTTCAACATGATCTGGAACCATGAGCAATCAGAGTTCCACTTTCCATGGGTACCTATATAAATGAAGCCTCCCTTCCTTCCCACCAGAGAAAGTGTACTCCTTTTTCCTTCTTGTGTGTTCTTAACAGTGAGTTGTTGTTTAGTCATTTAGTCATGTCCGACTCTTTGTGACCCCATGGACCAGAGCACGCCAGGCCCTTCTGTCTTCCACTGCCTCCCGCACTTTGGTCAAATTAATGTTGGTAGCTTCGAGAGCACTATCCAACGATCTCGTCCTCTGTCGTCCCCTTCTCCTTGTGAGTCTTCTCTTCTCATGAGATGACCAAAGTATTGGAGCTTCAGCTTCATGACCTGTCCTTCCAGTGAGCACTCAGGGCTGATTTCCTTAAGAATGGATAGGTTTGATCTTCTTGCAGTCCATGGGACTCTCAAGAGTCTCCTCCAGCACCATAATTCAAAAGCATCAATTTTTTGGCGATCAGCCTTCTTTATGGTCCAGCTCTCACTTCCATACATCACTACTGGGAAAACCATAGCTTGAACTATATGGACCTTTGTTGGCAAGGTGATATCTCTGCTTTTTAAGATGCTGTCTAGGTTTGTCATTGCTTTTCTCCCAAGAAGCAGGCATCTTTTAATTTTGTGACTGCTGTCACCATCTGCAGTGATCATGGAGCCCAAGAAAGTAAAATTTTTCACTGCCTCCATTTCTTACCCTTCTATTTGCCAGGAGGTGATGGGCCCAGTGGCCATGATCTTCGTTTTTTTGATGTTGAGCTTCAGACCATATTTTGTGCTCTCCTCTTTCACCCTCATTAAGAGGTTCTTTAATTCCTCCTCACTTTCTGCCATCAAAGTTGTGTCATCTGCATATCTGAGGTTGTTGATATTTTTTCTGGCATTCTTAATTCCAGTTTGGGATTCATCCAGTCCAGCCTTTCAAATGATGAATTGGGAGACAATATACAGCCTTGTCATACTCCTTTCCTAATTTTGAACCAATCAGTTCTAACAGTGAATAGAATACTGTATTCAGATAGAGCTAGTATGTCTTTCTGAATGGGAATGCACTCTCACACGCCCCAATTTGGAGGAACGTTTTTTGGATTGAGGAACAAACATATCCCCACCTGGGCTCCCAGCCTGTCTCTCTGTGGATATGCAAATGTGCATGGGAGGTGCAAAACTGGATCTTTGACCTGGGTGAAATAAAGCCTAGTTTTGCTCCAGCCTGGGGAAATACATTCCTGAGGCTTTTGAGCAACTGGTGTTGTTTAGTGCCTCCAACTATGGAGAAGTTATTGCAATTCAAGGACACATTCCTGCCAGGCAAAAGCTCTCACTGTGGTTATGAGGTAGAGCTAGTAGTATGGAGTAAGGTAAAGGTAAAGGTACCCCTGCCCAGTGGCGTAGCATGGGTTGTCAGCACCCGGGGCAAGGCAAGTAATTTGACCCCCTAACCCATGGATTTGCACCCCCTAACCCGTGGATTTGTGCCCCCTAACCCATGGATTTGCGCCCCCTAACCCTAACCCCCAGATGTTGCGCCCGGTGCAGCCGGGGCCCCCCTGCACCCCCCACGCTATGCCACTGCCCCTGCCCGTATGGGCCAGTCGTGACCAACTCTGGGGTTGCGCGCCCATCTTGCTTAAGAGGCCGGGGGCCAGCGCTGTCCAAAGACACTTCCGGGTCACGTGGCCAGCGTGACGAAGCTGCTCTGGCGAGCCTGCACCAGCGCAGCACATGGAAACACCGTTTACCTTCCCGCTATAAAGCGGTACCTATTTATCTACTTGCACTTAAGGGTGCTTTCGAACTGCTAGGTGGGCAGGAGCTGGGACCGAAAGACAGGAGCTCACCCCGCCACGGGGATTTGAACCGCCGACCATGCGATCGGCAAGTCCTAGGCGCTGAGATTTTACCCACAGCGCCACCCGCGTCCCTTGTATGGAGTAGGGGGAGCTTAAAGGGGGAGATAGAGAGGCATGGAAGGCTGCACCACTGGGGTAATGGTTGTGTAAGATTAATTGACTTGAACAAAAATTGTGATTAATTGACTTGGATTGTATCTGGCAACAGATACAAAAATGACAATATGTATAGTAACAAGACCTTTTTTAAAAAAAGTGAAACAGTCCTACTTTGAACACTAGAAAATGATTTCCTCAGGAAAGCCATACATAAGCTAAGATATGCTAACATGAGCTTTCAACTAAATAGTTCCACAGCATATTGACATGCTCAAGACATGTTGTATAAGAAAAGGAGGACTGTTTCACTAAAAAAAAAAAAAAGACGAGTTGCATTCTAGATCAACTGTCCTCAAAAGTAAGTTAGTAGGTTTATAGTTTTATACAGAAAGAGATAAAAAATCATAACAGGAGGAAAGAAATTGGGACTTCTATAGTTTGCCGTCTATATGGAGGTCAAGCAATTCTGCTTTTGCTCTTGCATGAGAGAGAGAATGAATATCCTTCTTGGTATTTAAGGAGGAAGGTTTGCTGATTCATGTGGCGCAATGAGTGGAAATGTCCTAAATTTGTGTGGAGAGAAAACCTCAGCAATTTTTTAGCTCGAGTATGCAGGAGGCTTGACTAAAAATATATAAAAGCAAAACTGGAAGAGTAAAGGGGAAATAAACACTTGCATAAGCAAAATCTATTCAGGTTCATAAAGCCGCTGGCAGATTAAGTGGTCCAAGATTGCCATAGTGTTCATTAGGCTTGCCATTAAGACTCTCTTTCTCTGCCTTAGAGTGGCTGACACTGGCTATATATAGAGAGATTATGGGGTTGAAGTACACTTCCATGTTCCTCCTCCTCTTGCTGCAATGCACTTGTCATGTGAATGAAGCTTCTGTACTGATTTCAGGCCTGATAAATTTCCAGCTCTGGACTGCAAGCTGAGGTAACTAGTGGTGGCACATTGCATGAGCCCAATCCTGTACTTTGTACATGTATGGAATGCGGAGTTTCAAATCCAATATGAAATCTGAAAAAAGTAAAATGTTCAAGCACCAGGGAGAAACATAGGAATTTCAGTGTTGTTCCACACTAGAAATCAGACTCACGAAGGTGCATAGATGCAAAGGACACTGAACTAAGTTTGTATCCCTTGATCCTGTTTTTGGCAATGCTATAATTTCTTCATCAGGGCTAGGACAATATAATGGGGTCATCTTCAGCTGACCCAAATAATTTTCAGTCATTCACTACAACTTTTTTGCAATTTTTTCACGGTCCATTCCTTCCTAAACCTATTGATTGAGTGAGGGATGGGGAATTTGTGCCCCTCCCCATGTGGGGAGGCCCTGATGAAAGTTGAAGTCCAGTGACACCCAGAGAGTCATAGGTTTCCATCTCTGATATGTCCTTATACCAACTCTGCTATTTAAGATCTCTTGCCCTCTGTTCCTGGTTTGCTTTGTTTCTTCTAAAGTCATTGTTCCATTCTGTTATCTTCTCACATGCTCTTTACATCTTATGCTTGCTCCTGCACTATCCTGCACAAATTTTTAGTCCTTGGATTTAACCTATCTAAATCTCTGCACCTCTGTTTCTCTTCACTAATCACTCAAAAACTCTTCTCAGTCCTTTCATTATGCATATATATGTTTGGTCCACATATCTTTCTCCCACTGGCACTATAAAGTAAAAAGATAAACGTAAAGGACCCCTGGACAGTTAAATCCAGTCAAAAGTGACTACGGGGTACAGTATTCTGCTCATCTCACTTTCAGGCCGAGGGAGCCGGCGTTTGTCCACAGACAGCTTTCCGGGTCATGTGGCCAGCATGACTAAGCCGCTTCTGGAACAACGGAACACCATGATGGAAACCAGAGTGCATGAAAACACCGTTTCCTTTCCCATCACAGCAGCACCTATTTATCTACTTACACTGGTTGCTTTTGAACTGCTAGGTTGGCAGGAGCTGGGACAGAGCAACGGAAGCTCACCCCATCACAGGGATTCGAACCACCAACCTTCTGATTGGCAAGCCCAAGAGACTCAGTGGTTTAGACCACAGCACCACCTGCGTCCTGTACATTTAAAGCAGTACCATACCACTGCCATGGCTTCCCTCAAATAATCCTGAAACCTGAAGTTTGTTAAGGGTGCTCAGTTTTTAGGAGACCCCTATTCCCAATACAGAGCTACCATTTTCTGAATGACCTTCAGAAGAGGGATTGACTGATAAACCACTCTGAGAACTATAGCCCTGTGAACACCCTTAAATAACTGCAGGTTCCTGGATTCCTTCAGGTAAGGGTAAAGGGTAAAGGGACCCCTGACCATTGTGACTGTTGTGACTGACTCTGGGGTTGTGGTGCTCATCTCGCTTTATTGGCTGAGGGAGCCGGCGTACAGCTTCCGGGTCATGTGGCCAGCATGACTAAGCCACTTCTGGCAAACCAGAGCAGTGCACGAAAACACTGTTTACCTTCCTGCCAGGGGGTACCTATTCATCTACTTGCACTTTGACGTGCTTTCGAACTGCTAGGTTGGCAGGAGTAGGGACCGAGCAACGGGAGCTCACCCCATCATGGGGATTTGAACCACTGACTTTCTGATTGGCAAGCCCTAGGCTCTGTGGTTTAACCCACAATGCCACCCACATGCCAATCCCAGGGCTTTTTTCAGGGGGAACTCTCTGGAACTCAGTTCTGGCATCCTCTCGGGTGGTTGCCATTGCCATTCTAAGAGAAAGAAGGAGGCATTCATGGTGAGTTCCAGAAGCTATTTTTCTAGAAAAGTAGCACAGGGTAAGCCATATCTGTTTGAAGTGTTATAACATGGAAATGAAAGGCTGTTCTAAACAAATTGAGAATTATGATGTGAAAAGGCAATATACACTTAAAGCAATTTTCTCCTATTCTTTTAAACCTTCTCTGAGGATCCACACTTTCCCATGTATTTTTATTACACTATGTATAAAAATCAAAAAATAATACTTACTATTGTTGACAAAAAGCTAACATTACCAAAGTTAGAAATATAGTATTAGAGGGAAAAGTGATTGTACTGTACTGTCCAAATTAGAACAAATGCTTCAAAAGTAAAACAAACAAATAAAAATAAGTGACAATTGTCCTGTGAATCTGCTCAAGTTCTGTAAAAAAAATATATATCCATAAAGTAGATCAGTTTAGATTGGACGCAGGTGGTTAAACCACAGAGCCCAGGACTTGCCGATCAGAAGGTCGGCGGTTCGAATCCCCGCAAAGGGGTGAGCTCCCATTGCTCTGTCCCTGCTCCTGCCAACCTAGCAGTTCGAAAGCACGTCAAAGTGCAAATAGATAAATAGGTACTGCTCTGGTGGGAAGGTAAACAGCATTTCCATGCACTGCTCTGGTTCACCAGAAGCGGCTTAGTCATGCTGGCCACATGACCTGGAAGCTGTACACCGGCTCCCTCAGCCAATAAAGCGAGATGAGCACCGCAACCCCAGAGTTGGCCACGACTGGACCTAATGGTCAGGGGTCCCTTTACCTTTAGATCAGTTTAGTTAATAGAACAAATTGCAATATTCTGTAAGACCAGTCTGAGATCTGTGGTATATTTGTTGTTTACTTATTCTGAGCTATGCATATCGTTGAAACTGTTAAACAGATTCCCAGTTGCATGTCAAAGATGCTCTTCACTAGTACAGAATCAATCCTGCTTCAACCACCCCTGTTTCTCCATTGGCATCTTATTGTCCTTTCTCCATAAGTCATGTCAGTCCCCGGATATATTACTGTCTTATCTGGCTGCATAAGTATCTATCCATGCAAAGAATTGCATCATTATTTGGAATGATACCTAAGGAAATCATGGGCAACAATAGTTTCTGTATTAGTAACTTTAGAAGTAGATACAACAGTATGCATTTCAGAGAACATTGCTTCCATTGATTATTAGAGTTGATGTAAGGTTCACAGAATTTACATTATGCTGGCAGCATAGCCAGTTGCCTCTCTGTGGGGTTACCTGCTTGCATTAATAGGGTTTCCAAGGCATTGCTACATAATTGACACAAACAACTTATTTCTCAGGGCTTCCCAGGAGTAGTTATAATAAGTCCAAACAACTTGAGTGCCTGTCTACGTATCAACAGATTGTCATGCATACTGACATGTGCGTTGGGATCCTGGTGGTAGCCACTCTGCCAGCATAATGTAAACTTGGCCTAAGAAAATGTCAAGTGGATGCAACAAATTGATACTATTCCAAAGTCAGGAGTAAGAGCAAGGTTGTATCAATCTCTTGCTTCAGTCTTTAAACCAGTTTCATTTAAATGAGTTCCCTCTCAAAATAGGAGATAAATGAGAATGACAGAATGAATAGATTGATAGGCAGTTTAACAGCAGAAGAGAGTCTTGGTATAGCCTCTTGAAATGTAAAATAACTTCATCTTTTGTGTGTGTGTGCGTGTCATCTCATCTCCACAGACTGAACTTTAGACAGTATATTGACATAAAATCAATAGAACAGCATGAAAGGGTGCAATTCAAAGAAAGACCTGAAAAGCATAAAGTAGAACCAAGTTCTCCTTGGGCTTGACTAGGTTTCATTCTTTATCTCAATATAGCAAACTTTCATTCATGCAAATTCCATGTTAATTAGACCATTTTACACTGCAGATTTCCATTTGGAAAATTCTGGATAATGGCAGGTAAAGATGGAGTTTCTGTTCTCACCCTGGACAGTTCCTCTTTGCCACAGCAATGCATGTTTTGAAAGAGGATGGTTTTGTTTTGTTTTTTAAGGCAGCTAATAATTGAAAGGGGCTTATGAATAAGAATTGATGAAATAAGCTAGGCTTACTTATTTCATCTCCCTTCAGGCTCTATAAATCCTTCTTGGAAGGGATATCATATTTTATTTGCTAAACCCCTCAGGGACGGGAAATAAATAAAAATTAGTATTTGAAGGAAAAAGGATCGATAGGAGATCTGCATTAAATGTTCAGTATTCAGGAGATGATGGATATACTATGTCTCTCCCGCACACATGGCCTCAGTTATTTAACAGAAATGATAAAAAGAATAAATTGCTATATGCTACACCTCTTAACAGTATGTGTTTCTGTGAGCTTGCAACTGGCAGCAACTAAATGAAAAATACATTTTTAATGTGTGTCAGGA
This sequence comes from Podarcis melisellensis, assembly GCF_964234715.1. Lineage (NCBI taxonomy): Eukaryota > Metazoa > Chordata > Lepidosauria > Squamata > Lacertidae > Podarcis > Podarcis melisellensis. Next base: position 53,930,912 of record NC_138528.1, read on the forward strand.
CAGCACGGGAAAATCTTTTTTTGGGAGGTACAGATCGGGTAAAGGTAATAGAAGGGGTGGGGCAAGTGAGCCGTGATCCACATGCTAGATTTCTGAAGTGAAATAATGGTATATTTCACTTTAAAACTGTTATACTGAACATATTTGTCTGAAGTGATCCTATTGATTTTGGAGGAGTTAATTTTCAAGGAAGCATGCTTAAGATTGCAGCCTTATTTGAATTCCCAGCTGGTTATTAACCAATAATTTATATACTTTTCCTTCAGGTAACTGTAGGGTTCCAGTAATGTGATGAGGGTGAGAAAAGTAACCTGGTTTTCCAAGGGGTGAGGAAGCATGTATCTCTCCCTCCGAAAACAGAAGCAAACAAAAAACCTCCAACTTTTCTGGTACTCTGAGCTCCAAGCACTGATTGAAGCAAGTGGACAGTGACAGGTCAAAACTGCATTGACTGTGGGCTGCCCAGCTTAAGACAGGTGGTAGCTGACCAGTGAGACACAATTATTTTTCCCACTGACAAAGGCAACCTGTAACAGTCATACCTTATGCCAAGATTTGGGGCATCCCATGGCAGGTAAAGGTAAAGGGACCACTGACCATTAGGTCCAGTCACGGATGACTCTGGGGTTGTGGTGCTCATCTCGCTTTACTGGCTGAAGGAGCCGACGTTTGTCCACAGACAGTTTTTCCGAGTCATGTGGCCAGCATGACTAAGCCGCTTCTGGCGAACCGGAGCAGCACACAGAAATGCCTTTTACCTTCCCGTCAGAGCGGTACCTATTTATCTACTTGCACTTTGACGTGCTTTCAAACTGCTAGGTGGGTAGGAGCAGGGACTGAGCAACGGGAGCTCAGCCTGTCACAGGGATTCAAACCTTCTGATCAGCAAGTCCTAGGCTCTGTGGTTTAACCCACAGCGCCACCCGCATCCAGCAGGACAGAGTCTCAAACAAAGATGTGCTCTCCCAAGCCAACTTCGGACTGCTTTCTTGGATCTCCTCTTCTGGCTCTTAGTTAGCAGATGGCTCATCCTTACAGTGGATGGAAGCCACATTTCCCCATGGGCAGAGGACACTAGAAATGCAAAGAAGGATTTAGTCTGCAGCCTAAAGATTTAACAGAATAGTGAATTTCCTGTCATTATAACCAGATAACACACTCTACTCACTTTGGAAATGTTCAGATTGTAAATGCACAAAAACTATGTTTTAAACAGATGTGTCATTTTTAATTGGTTAATTAGTGAATATTTATGCAACTAGCAGCCTGATTCTATGAATCACTCTCCTTCCACAGCAGCACATAGGACCAAAATCTCTGTAACTTTGCAAGCACAGAGGAGAATGGCCCTGTACTAGAAAGCGATCGAGAGCTATTATGGCGGTTCTTGCCCTCACGTGGCATTTTAAGTGAGATGACTTACACAGACTTGTGTCACTAGCAGGGGACAGCTGTGCATCCAGCTGCTGCTGGAATGCCCCATTCCCCCATTCACAGGGCCATCTGCTGCAAACTTCTCTGTGATAAAAAACAGGAGCATGAGAAACCGAGGCCAAAAAAGGACACCAGAGCCCAGCAGGACTACAGAGGAACATAGGGAGGTGCCTTATTCTTGAGTCAGACCATCCAACTCAACATGGTCTCTGGAATTTCAGTGGTTTTCCTGAACCCCAAATGAAGCTGCCAAGGATTGAAAATGTATGCAAAGCAGGTACTCTATGACTAGGTCACACTCACACCATACATCTAAATAAGATTTATATATTGGAAACTGTAGTTTGTTAAGGGTTCTGGGAATTTTAGCTCTGTGAAGAGTAAACTACCCCCCCCCCCCGGAGTCTTTGGAACAGACACCAACAAGAGGTGGTGGTGGTTTCTTCCACCTTCCTTGGAGGTTTTTAAGCAGAGGTTGGATGGATGCTTTAGTTGAGATTCCTGCGTTGCGGGGGGTTAAACCAGATGACTCTTGGGGTCTCTTTCAACTCTGCAATTCTATGCTTCTGCTGTTCATTAGGAGAAAGCCACTTGCTTTAAATGTATGGTGTGGCTGTGACCTAAGTTACAGCTGTCAACTGATGCAGGCTTCCCTGAGGAGTTCCTATGTTGTCTTATGTGGCTTTGTTATTGAATTTGGCCTTAATGCTAAGTTGCCTCAAACGGACTTGTATCTTCAGTCTGCAGTCCCATGCCTACTTACCTGGCAGTAAACCACTTTGAAACACTGGGACTTGCTTCTGGCTAAATATGTATAAGATTGTGTTGCAAAGCCAGACAATAAATCACCGTTTCCCTTCTTAGGGGTAACTATTTGAGTGACCCAGGAAGCGATTCATCAGAGAGACATTTTTATTTTTCTAAAGTAAAATTATATATATAAGAAGGGTTTACCTAGCAAGTGGTTAGAACTAGCAAATGCCCCAGTTGCTAGACATTTGATTTGGCTTTGAGCTTTCACTCGACCTCAGCCTTCTGCTTGAAGCTAGGAGTGTGAGCAGCGAGAATGGGGGGTGGGGAATGAAAATCTTTGCCCACCCCCTCCTCTGTCAGAGATATCTCTGACCTCTCTTTTATATGCAGCTATTCACATTACATCACGTCAAGTTTTCTCTTTCTGTGTAAGCTCTGTGATACCTGGTTTAAACCTTGTAGAATATTTCAGATGCAAGTGATTTAATACATTTTACATTGGAACTCTTTCTGCGGTAAAAGGGAATGTTACATGTGATAAGTGATTTATATACTGTGAATTGTCATTAGCGAGCTTGGTTTCCCTTTCTGGTGGATTGATTTTTGCTAGGTTTTTTTTTATCAGTCATAGTGGCATAGTGGCATCAGAAGAGCTCGGATGCTGTTGGCTTTGGTTATTTCAACATAGGAATTCATTTAAAATTTTAATATAGCAAGGTGAGAGCTGATGCTAAGTAGCACTTACAAGAACACAACCAGCAAAAAAATACTTTACGTACTAGAATCTCTACCTCACAATAATCCAGGGGCTCTCTAGACTGACATTATTCTACAGGAAGGGTTGAAGTACATGCTGGAACAAGGTTTGTGCAACTGAGGTCAATTAAAGTGCTGTGCTGACCTAGTGCAACAAGTTCACTTTTAAAAAGAAACTGCTTTTGTGGTTAAGGAAAGCAATAGAAAAAATGTATTGATGAGCATGGACAGAACAACAAGTGGAACAGTGTACAAACACCCTACAAGCAAATCCAAAATCCAATTTACTTAGTGTATTAAGTAATCAAGGAAACAAAAGAGAAACTTGAGGCTGCACGAAGGGCTAATGCAATCTCTTAAAGAATTTTTATAAGCAAAATATAGCATGCCCTTCGCAAATGAGGATGAATGCTCATATAACTGCCCTACAAACAATTCAGAGCAAATTCTCCATAAACTCCAGCTATAACCTCACCTCTGCGTAAGCTTAGCGCAAGCAAAACAGAATGAATAGGTCATTTCACAGCAAACACTTAAATCACAGCTAATTATAGAACAAGACCAAAACAAAAACCCATATTAAATAATATTTGATCAAGGGTTACAAGCCTATCTCTTACTTTCCCAATTTTCTTTATTGCTCTACATATATTTATTTAAAAAAATCATTTTGAAATACAGTAAACAGAAATTGGTTTCACCCAGCTGTGCCTTAAATTCTCCAGGTAATTTCTCTTTCCCACCACTAGGTGGCCGTAATTTTAAAGCATACCATTTCCTAAAAGTTGCACTGCAGACCCGTTTATCAAGCAATTTAGGACATGCGATATCTATATGAAAAGAGGATGAGTTTTCAGTCTACCATTTTAACTCCAAAACATAGCTCTGTAGTCCTAAGCATGTTTCATTGGAAATAGGTTATATTGCTATCTCAGAGTCTTACTTCCAAGGAAATGTTTTAGCATTGAGTGGCCAGCATTCTTATAGGTATCTTTCTGGCACAGCAGGCATGCATTTATTTTATTTTATTTTATTTTGCATTGCTCCAGCACCAGCTCTGGCAGGCCTCGTTGCCAGCATCCTCATTCCTTTCACGTCTTGACCTTGCTTTGTTCTGCTAATTTTATCAGATTTCTTTAGCTCCAAGCCTAAGGTGATATGACTACACATAAATCAGCGGGTGAAGTTAGTCCTTTATTTTTAGTGAAATTAAACAGGATGTAGCCGAACGAATAGAAATCGAAGAGGGGGGTGGAAATAAGGAAAGGAAAGAGGTTTACATATTATTTTTTTTTTTTTTAAAAAAAAAGCACCTCAGCTGCTTGTTGAACCTGCATCGGAGATGTAAATGACAGATTAGAGAAAGATAAGTCTCATTTCAAGATTAGCTCTTTAATTTCTGCATTATAGTCAACTGGGCACAATTACATTTCAAATCCGTTTTCTTACTCCCCCCACCCTACCCCACCCATTGATGCCAGGGGAAAAATGCTGCTGTTTATTTCTTAGAAATAAGGAAGGTAATAGGCAAATATGGCTAATTACTTGAAAATTTCAGTCTGAGGTCTCAGCTTGAGCTTTCTGGAGAATGCAAAAAGGTAAAGGTAAAGGACCCCTGGATGGTCAAGTCCAAGCAAAGGCGACTATGGGGTGTGGCATGCATCTCACTTTCAGGCCAAGGGAACCAGCTTTTGTTCACAAACAGCTTTCCTGGTCATGTGACCAGCATGACTAAACCGCTTCTGGTGCAACGGGACACCGTGACAGAAACCAGAGTGCACGGAAATGCCATTTACCTTCCCACCACAGTGGTACCTATTTATCTGCTTGCACTGGTGTGTTTTTGAACTGCTAAGCTGGCAAGAGCTGGGACAGAGCAATGGGAGCTAACCCCATTGCAGGGATTCGAACTGCCGACCTTCTAATCGGCAAGCCCAAGAGGCTCAGTGGTTTAGACCACATGCAATTGGTTGCTGAGTTTGGTGCAACTTTTTCGTTTTGTCATCAGGGCACTCCACCTGTTGCAGGGATCATGAATACATCATGGAAGAAGACTATTAAACAGATCCCCCAAAAAGATGCACATAAATGTTTTCCAAGGCTGAAAACTCCAATCAAGGGATCACTCATTTGGCAGGGGAGAAGATCCAGGCTTCTCAACCAAACATTTCAGACTTGGGAAACACCAAACTCTTCTTTGCATGCACAATTTCTTCTGTTCATTGAAGACGTGTGAGAGTATAGCAGGGTGTTAAGTGCCTTCCAAGTCTGCAATTCTATGAGTTCATGAAATGTCCACAACCAGGTACGGGGATGAAAAAATCCCTGTGCACATACCCTCCAGCATTTCTTCAATGAAAATAGGGACATACTATTCTACATTAGGAATCTTCTCCCATGTTTGATCTCGCTGCACACTCAGACATCATATACATTGGTCTCTTTTAGCCAATTACAACCTCTCTGCTAAACTTACCTCACAGGATTGTTATAAAGAAGAAGAAAAACAAGTGAGGGAAGGGATCATGTACAACACCTTCCACAGATAAAGGGAATGAAACAAAATTTTAGCTGCAAGCTGCTTTGAGTCCCCTGTCAGGGGGAAAGGCAGGATAAAATAAAATAATAAATAAAATAAATAAAATAATAAAATAAAATAAAATAAAATAAAATAAAATAAAATAAAATAAAATAAAATAAAATAAAATAAAACTGAGAGAATGATTAGAAACATGCCAGAGAGTAAATCATATTGAACTCTGTGGGATCTAGTTCTGAGTAAAAATGCTGCAGTGTAAGGCTGCCCAGTCTATACCCAGTTACCTGTGAGTAAGCTCCATTGAATACAGTGGAACTTACTTTTGACTAGAGCTCCATTTACAAAAAAGGAACAAAAACTCCACACATTTCCTAAGAAATGGCTGACTGCTGAAGCACTGCAATGAAAGAAAGTAAAGTGGGATGGTGACCTTTTCCTTTGAAATTATAGGAAGGGTTTTGTATGCCAGTTTCACCATTTCCTTCATTTTGTGCAGGGGTTTTCCATGTAAACAGGACTCCTTTTTTGCATCTTACGCACACACCACTTTTAATTGTTCTCCGAGATGTGGAGAGGAGGAAAAAGGAAAAAAATGGGACATTCCAGGATCAAATCAGAAACCGGGATTTGACTGCAGCAGCAGGACTGTTACTTTCCCAAAAATGGAAAGAAGAAGAAGTCCCACCGAAAGAAGAATGGATACAAAAAATTACGGAATATGCAGAAATGGCAAAACTTACTGGAAAAATAAGAAACCAAGATAGCAAACTTTTTATAAAAGAATGGAAGTAGTTTATTGAATATTTACAAATAAACTGTAAACAGATAATAACATTGGCAGGATTATTGTAATAACCTGCAGTTTTATAAAAGTATGTATTTAAAGTAGATTAATAAATGAGCAAATTCAGTTAAATTTGACTATGCAGAAAATATTAAAAATATATTTAAGGAACCACAGAAAGAGGGGGAAGGAAGTTGAGTTTAGAAAGTTAAAATGATTGTAAAATTACTGAACTTTATAAAATTGAAAATAACGACAACAATAATAATAAACAATCAGAAAGCGGGATGGCTTCTGCAATCCCAGAACTGTCCCTGGAAATTTGAGACACTTGGAAGGTATGTGTGCACTCTCATGTGAATGCAAATTGTTGATTTCCAATTGCCATGTAATGAAAAAGCATGGGACACAGTCATATGAATTTCAGACAGTGCTTATTATTTTCTGTATTTCACAAATCTGGCAAGTATCTTTCATGCTGGGACGTATTTGTCTGAAGATCTGTGTATGTCTTATTTTTGCATCAAACAGATGCTTGTAATGTCAGACTATTCCTCCCCCTGGTTCAGTGTTGCCTGCATAGACTGGCAGTGGCTGGTGAAGCTTTTAGACAGCAGCCTCTCCCACCCCTAACTGGAGATGCCAGGGATTGAACCTGGGACATTCTGCATGCAGAACATCTGTTCTACCACACAGCTGAGGCCCTTTCCTTGCAGCTTTGAGCGTGTACACCTGATATCAAAGCAGCCTAAACACATGGCCTATGTCACAACGAGCAATTACGTATCTATTATGTACAAATAAAAGAATGCATTCATTCCGTGGGATATAAATACATACAGTATTTTTTTTTATTCCCCTCATCTATAGAGCTGCCATTGATCAAAGGCATTTTTTAAAAAGAAGGGCGATAGAGAGGCAACATGATGAATGAATCAAGTCTTATTTCTCCCATTAGAAATGGTTGGAAAGATGAATCGTTTCACATCAATACGCACCTAAGCTAAGCTTGATTTCTCACAGCTCATCAGGACCTTTCCATTCAGTACCCCTCTTCAATTACTGAGGAAGTGAAGATGAAGGAAGAACAAACAAGCACGATGGCTGCATATGCTAGCCCGAGGCTGAAATAAATGCATTTTAAAATGGTGCTAAACCACTGTGACAGGAGCAGTGTGCTGGGAGGAAGCAGCAAGAGAGTCCAGCTGGAGAAATTAAATCTTTTTGTGTGGCAAACACTTAATAACCTCTTTGCTGTGTTGATGGAAATGATTAATGCAGTTCCCAGTGCAAGACACACATTTCAAGCGAGGTTGCAGTTAGAAGCTCTCTCGCTCTCTCTTTTGGGATGTGTGCGCCTTTTCTTTTAAATGCCTCTACTACTGGTTAGATGCAGCATAGCTGGAGACAGAGTGAGTGGAAAGCAACTATTTCAGGCAACCCAACTCTACTTTTAACCAAACCTACAAGTGATTGATGTCTCCTTTTGCCGTTTGTGCCCTTGTATCTGGCGTTGATGTTCCTTGACTGCCAGTGTACTCTGATCAGACCTCGCTTTTATCTTGCTACCTCATGGACACATCTGTCACGAAGCTTTCATGGCCGGCACTCATTCAAATTCTTTTGTTGTTCCCACCATGATGCTCAACATCCATTTAAGAACAGTTTAATTCGGGTCTGTTTGGGATGCTCTCAAGCAAACAATTCAAAGTCATGGTCCGTGGAAGGGACATCTGCTTAGTAAGGGGCTGCCAACATGGGGGACTTTCAGAGGTTGAACTCTGGCTCCCATCAGCCCTCGTCAGCATGACCAATGATTGGGAATTATGGGAGTTGCAGTCTAACCCTGTAGTTGTAGTCTTCCCACAAGAGGCAATCGTGGCCACCAACTTTGATGACTTCCAAAGAGGATTAGACAAATTTGTGGAAGGTATGGCTATCCATGATCCCTAACCCTAGTGATTATGTTCCTCCTTGCCTGTCAGAAGCATTGTGCCTCTGAAGACCATAGAATCATAGAGTTGGAAGAGACCACAAGGGCCATCGAGTCCAACCCCCTGCCAAGCAGGAAACACCATCAGAGTACTCCTGACATATGGTTGTCAAGCCTCTGCTTAAAGACCTCCAAAGGAGGAGACTCCACCACACTCCTTGGCAGCAAATTCCACTGTTGAACAGCTCTTACTGTCAGGAAGTTCTCCCTAATGTTTAGGTGGAATCTTCTTTCTTGTAGTTTGGATCCATTGTTCCGTGTCCGCTTCTCTGGAGCAGCAGAAAACAACCTTTCTCCCTCCTCTATGTGACATCCTTTTATATATTTGAACATGGCTATCATATCACCCCTTAATCTCCTCTTCTCCAGGCTAAACATGCCCAGCTCCCTTAGCCGTTCCTCATAAGGCATCATTTCCAGGCCTTTGACCATTTTGGTTGCCCTCCTCTGGACACGTTCCAGTTTGTCAGTGTCCTTCTTGAACTGTGGTGCCCACAACTGGACACAGTACTCCAGGTGAGGTCTGACCAGAGCAGAATACAGTGGCACTCTTACTTCCCTTGATCTAGATGCTATACTCCTATTGATGCAGCCCAGAATTGCATTGGCTTTTTTAGCTGCTGCGTCACACTGTTGGCTCATGTCAAGTTTGTGGTCAACCAAGACTCCTAGATCCTTTTCACATGTACTGCTCTCAAGCCAGGTGTCACCCATCTTGTATTTGTGCCTCTCATTTTTTTTGCCCAAGTGCAATACTTTACATTTCTCCCTGTTAAAATTCATCTTGTTTATTTTGGCCCAGTTCTCTAATCTGTCAAGGTCATTTTGAAGTGTGATCCTGTCCTCTGGGGTGTTAGCCACCCCTCCCAGTTTGGTGTCATCTGCAAATTTGATCAGGATGCCCTTGAGTCCATCATCCAAGTCGTTGATAAAGATGTTGAATAAGACCGGGCCCAAGACAGAACCCTGTGGCACCCCACTAGTCACTCTTCTCCAGGATGAAGAGGAACCTTTGATGAGCCCCTTTGGGTCCGGTCAGTCAGCCAGTTACAAATCCACTGAGTGGTAGCATAGTCAAGACCACATTTTACCAGCTTCTTTACAAGAATATCCTGGGTCACCTTGTCAAATGCCTTGCTGAAATCAAGGTAGGCTACATCCACTGCATTCCCTTCATCTACCAGGCTTGTAATTCTGTCAAAAAACGAGATCAGGTTAGTCTGACATGACTTATTTTTCAGAAATCCATGCTGACTATTGGTGATCACAGCATTCCTTTCTAGGTGCTCACAGACTGTTTGCTTAATGATCTGCTCCAGAATCTTCCCTGGTATTGATGTCAGACTGACTGGGTGGTAATTATTTGGGTCCTCTCTTTTCCCCTTTTTGAAAATCGGGACAACATTTGCCCTCCTCCAGTCTGCCGGGACTTCGCCTGTTCTCCAGGAATTCTCAAAGATGACTGCCAATGGTTCTGAGATCACATCTGCCAGTTCTTTTAATACTCTTGGATGCAGTTCATCTGGCCCTAGAGCTGAGACCAGTTGCTGAGAATTCACAAGCGGTGAGCATGCTGTTGCCCCACAAGTCTAGCATACAGATTTCCCCATAAGCTTCTCGTTAGCCACTGTGAAAACAGAATACTGGGCTAGATGAGCCACTGGACTGATCCAGCAGGCTCTGCTTATGTTCTTAACATGTGGAGGGCACCATTTTGGCTGTCCTTGCTGTTCTATCAATATGATAGAACTTGGGTCAATAGACTCACCTATTTTACTTCATGCTTAGGTATTTGGTAGGGATGCAGCAGAGGCCTGTTGGTGGTTGCTCCCAAACTTTGGCACTTCCCCCTTCAAGAAGTTAGACTGACTACCTCCTTGTCCTTCTGCCTGCAGAAGAAGACTTTCTTGTCACATCAGGCTTTTGGGAACTGACTGTTTTTAATGAAAGTGCTGGTCCTATGCTAGGTTTTTTTGTTTTGTTTTGTTTTGGTGGTGTTGGGGTAATTATGTGTATGGTTTTAATAGTTGTTTTTACTGTGTATATGATTGGCTTTTTCTATGTTTTTAGCTGTTCTTATTTTTATTTTGAAGCTGCCTTGAGTAGAAATAAATATTAAATAATATAAATAATATAAACTCTAAGGTGGCATTGAGTGTAGAACTGTGGTAATACCGGCACCCTGCTACCACATGCAATGTCTGGCAGGATTAAGTTCAAGAAGGTTTCCTGGAGGGTTCAGAGCAGCATGAGCAGAGAGCACTAAAATACACACACATTCAGTCTACTAGGACACTGTGGATTATCTGTAGTTTAGGTTGCTAGGATCAGTGTCTTTTGTATCAGGTCTAGATTTATTTATTGAGAAGTTCAGAGTCTGCAAATATCTAAGCTTCTTACAGGAACCTTGTGGCTTTCTTATGCTGCAGGCATGTATTTAAAATTTAAGCTGTGCACATTTGATTTTTCTCCCCTATTAGAGCCATGGGAGCCTGGGAAAGCTAGCCCGGTGAGTAGGTTAGGTTTTATTATATAGATAAATACATTAATGAATTTCATTAAATAAGGCTTACAATCCCTAGGAACAGCTTAATTAGAACCACCAGATAAATTACAAGTGGTTTTTAAAATGAGGGCAATGAGAAGCCAAATGGGAAAGAAGGCACTAAAGTAGAAATAAGTTGGGTTTTTCTCCCCCTTTTAAGTCAAAGCCATGTGTGATGAGCCAAACTTTCTGTTCATTAGAATTATATCAGATGGCAAGGATGCTTAACCTTTGATTTGTAACCATTTCTGAACTTCTCCCAGGGGCCAGGCAATCGCTGATCTACATTATGTTGATGAGCCCCAAATACAAAGGTTATGCTGCACAATTCAAGAAGTCCATTTAAGTCATTGGTTATAGTAGGTGGGTGCTTACCCATTACTAGCCAAAGAGAATTTAAAAATCAGCACCCCTATAGTAAATGTGAGTAATATAGCAAAGAATAAACTTCTTGCTATTCCCATATTTAATTTTTGGGAAGGGTACTTTACTGGGTTTTGTTTCATCTGCTAGCAGTTAAAAATAATAGATTTATTCACACATTACAATGAACACAAAGGTACAAGAAATCTCTACACACCATAGAAGTGTTTGCTTTCTATACATGGATACACTCACTGAATGTTGCACATGAATCACTGCACAAATTTGCAGCTGAACAGATTATCACACTCTCTGAATGTAATGTGTGAAACATGCAATGGTTTACTGGTAAATTTTGAACTGCAGGAGTTCATCATGGCAGCCCTGAAAGCTTCTCTCACAAGTTCAAAAATGAAAGGTGTTGTGTTGAGCCATTATTACACACACATAAACACCAAAGAAAAGCAAAGTATAGCATAGCATAAGGATCAGCAGGACTGTGATGTTGCGCCTCCTGTTTACTTCTGACTGCTTAGATTCAACTTTTAAAGCACTTTGAGCTCCAACAAAAGCCAACTAAAATGTAACATTTACCTTTTAATTAAAAATGCAAGCAATCTTGCAAAGATACATTACCCTTTAAAATGCTGGTGTGAAACAGGAACCTCGTCAAATAAAAGGAAAGAAGTATACAACCTCTGCTTGATTATTTTCCTCATTCTTTGACTCCCTTTATGCAAATCTGTCACAAACTTAAAGCCTCATTATCATCTCATTCACTTGCCAGAGAAAAGCTAACCCATCAATTAATTCAGAACACCTGCTGATAAGTGATGCCTTAGTTACATCTGTACAACCCCATCTTCCTTAAAAAAGTGCCCAGGGTAGCTAACAATAGTTATGATGTCATCAATCCTGCTTCAAAAACAATCCTGGAGGCATGTTGTACCACAATTCCAGCACCCACCTCTTCTGCTTTCTTCCCCAACACAACCTCCAGGGCTTTCTCTGCCACATGCTTTATAGATTGGTGCATTTGCACCATTCCTCCCTTCTTTTGCACACCGAAATTCTGATACAGACTCTCCTCCCTGCAAGAGAGGGGAGTGGTTGTGGGCGGGAGCCCGAGCACCGCCCAGCAGGGGGCATTGCCCCCTGCCTCCAGTTCACCTGGCTGGCACTCACGCCACCCTGGTGGCCACCCAACCAGGTGCCGCGGTGGGGGCGTGTTCAGCAGCCTTTTGCTGCAGTGCCAGCCTTTCTCTGGCCTCATTCCTCATCGTCGTCCCGTCGTCCCGTGTGTCTTCTTTTGAGTCTTTTAGCTTGAAAATGTGACTTTCCCTAGGAAGTGCTCTGATGTGTGTGGGGGGGGATCTGGGTATATGAAATTACCTTATATGGAATCAGACCATTGGCCTGATAATCCCACTATATGTCTTCTCTGACTGGCAGATCTCCTGGATCTCTGCCAGGGATCTTTCGCTGCCCTGCTACCCAACTGGAAATCCCAGGCACTTTATGATTGCAAAGCACATGCTGTTTCTGTCACCTTTGCCCTCCTCCCTTTGAAAAAAACAGGACCCATATGATCTTCTCATTATGGATTGAGAGCCAACCCATAAAGGGTTATGTCACACAATTCCAGTATGTGCCTAATTTCTGAGTGGCTAGGCCAGAAGTCTTGACAAAAAGGGAGGGGGAGAAACAGAATGATGGAGGTCGAGCGGGTTGTGGAACTGAGTAAATGGACAACTGCTAGAGTTGGCACATGGCAGCCATAATCATATCATTTTTGGCACAAGTCCTCTACGAAGGCTCTTTATCACAGCCCATAGGCACAAATTGCCCAGCTGTGACACATTACCAGTTCAATAAAAATAATAATATAATGCATCTGTGATCATTTAATATAGTATTCAGCACTGATGAAGTATTTGCCAAAAAGGGCATATGGGTGTTAATGATAACTCTCCCATCCTCCCCGTCTCAATATATTACACACACACACACACACACACCCTATCTAAATGCTGGATCATCTAATAAAGCAACTTCTCTGCATTTGTAAGGCATGACTCATGCTGGAAGCTGAAGCCCTGGTTTTTCAGACCAGGAGTATTCTCAAGTGTGTGGAAGTGGAATCACATTGCTGGTTCCCTTCCGTGACATTTGCATTTGTGACCATGCCCCTTCATATGTTTCGCAGCACATTATCTTGCAAAGAGGCACTTGCCCAGGTACAACTGTGTGTATGTAGGTGCACCATTCAATGGCAACCAACAATCATTCAAGTGTCTGGATTGTGTGAGGTGCCTACCCATGTACAGCTGTAGACATGTATGTGGGTATGTACTGTATGCTGGACACAAAGCAGCAAGAATTAGGGCCAGAGGCATGTGCAATGTTGTGGGTGATGACTAACAGTGTGGCCCCAGCAGCATTTAACATATTCCTGGAGAAGGTTTGCATAAAATTGTAATTCCAGACAGTGGTAGACTACCCGTTTAAGACTATTTTCTTTAGTTCAGCATATGTTCATAGAATAATAGACTTCTAGGGTTGACCTACTCATCAAGTCCAGCTCCCTACAATGCAGGAATCTCAACTAAAGCATCCATGACAGATGACCATCTAAGCTCTGCTTAAAAACCTCCCAGTAAGGAGCATCCACCATCTTCCAAGAGAGTCCATTCCACTATTGAATAGGTCTTACTGTCAGAATGTTTTTCGTGATGTAACTTGGAACTTGAATCCATTTGTTTGGGTTCTACCCTATGGAGCAGGAGAAAACAACTTTGCTCCATCTTCCATGTGACAACTCTTAAGATATTTGAAGATGACTCTCATCTCTCATCTCACTCTCCTCTTTTCCAAGTGCATGTTACTGACAAAACAAGTACAGTGGTACCTCGGGTGAAGTACTTAATTTGTTCCGGAGGTCCGTACTTAACCTGAAACTGTTCTTAACTGAAGCACCACTTTAGCTAATGGGGCCTCCTGCTGCTGCCGCGCCACCGGAGCATGATTTGTGTTCTCATCCTGAAGCTAAGTTCGTAAACCGAGGTACTATTTCTGGGTTAGCGGAGTCTGTAAAATGAAGCGTATGTAACCTGAAGCGTATGTAACCCGAGGTACCACTGTAGTTAATAATAGAAGTAGCCACTTTCAATTATCAATGGAACACAGAAAGAGAGATACATAGATTGGATCCCCCCAAGTCTTTCTTTGCTGGCATCAAAATGCTTAGGATGGATTGAATTGGGTTGTACCAACAGCTATGCCAATGCACTTACATTTACAGTGGTACCTCGGTTTAAGAACAGTCTGGTTTAAGAAAAATTTGGTTTACGAACTCTGCAAAACCAGAAATAGTGTCTTGGTTTGAGAACTTTACCTCGATCTGTGAATGGAGGTCAATGGTGGAAGGGAACCAGCAGTGGGAGGCCTCATTAGGGAAAACGTGCCTTGGTTTAAGAATGGTTTTGGTTTAAGAATGGACTTCCAGAACAGATTAAGTTACCAAACCAAGGTACCACTGTATATTCACCAGGTGTTTGGGGAGTAAACCATAGGCTGAAATAATTGCAAAAAGTTGTTTTTACAATGGGACCTAACTAATTAGGCTGCCTTGAGATTTAAATAGCATTGTGGCAGAGTTCAGCTATGTCTATCTTTCCTCCTCCTCCTCCATCATTGCAAAGCTTTGGTAATGAAGCTGAATGAATGCAGACGGAGAAATAATAGCAGATGACTTGTTTGTGCAAGCTGAGAATTGCAATGTTTTGTATTTTCTTTTTAAAAATGCTATTTACTATATGACCTAATCACAATTTCATACTGAGTGACTTGAAATGCAATGAGAATAATTCTGAAAATATCTCAGTTCTTTCATCTTGTTTAGAACTAGCTAAGCGAAACTCTTAGTTAATATCTTTGGTATTTAAATCTACTCAGTCTCAATAAAAATGGGACCTGGCATGTATAAAATGTGCTAGTAAGATTTATGTTAGATGTTTAAAAAGAATTAGGAGCAATGAAGCCTTTGATGACTTTTCTGCTACATTTTTACTGCATACTTATGAGGAAACAACATAGATAAACATGAGAATATCTTAGTGATTTCAATTCAAACTAGAGGTTTATTTTCCTCAGCTACTTCTTAGCTCATCTTTTTTCAAATCTGGTGCCCTCCAGAAGTTTTGGACTTCAATTCCCATCAGCTCCAGCCAACTCAGGTTGCAGAAGTCTGTCTTAGCAATAATTCCTTTCCCTTGTAATGGAATCTTACATGTTTGAGATAAAATCTGATTTTGCTATAGAAAATTCCATATTCAACATATCAAATTCCATACCCAGCGTGCACCTAATATCTGAT
Source organism: Podarcis melisellensis (assembly GCF_964234715.1). Lineage (NCBI taxonomy): Eukaryota > Metazoa > Chordata > Lepidosauria > Squamata > Lacertidae > Podarcis > Podarcis melisellensis. The sequence continues at coordinate 53,946,454 of NC_138528.1, forward strand.
AGTAGTAGCTTGATTTTTTAAAATCCACATATAAACAATTAGGCTGCCAGACAATACTCAAAAGCAATTTTTAAATCAAAGTCTCAGACTATATTTCCCCTACTATGCTTTTTGCAAGAAGTTTGCACCATGTTTTAGAATTGCCTCACTTTTTCTATTTCATTTCAAAGTTCCTTTTAAAAAGTACTGTTGGTGTTCCATCATGGACTGCCTTTGTTGAGTATAGATTAAATGATTCCTGTACACAATCTACTAAATTTAATGAAACCCTGTTATCTAAATCTTGATTATCCAAATCCTCCTGTTAATCTAAGTCACAGAGTGTCCTCACTATGAACCTCTTCACCCATATAAACAGCCCATTTAGTTATCTAGAGCTCTGAGCATCCAGATGTTTGAAATATTTCCTGGCTATTTATTTAAATAGGCATGTTCTCAATTAGAAATTCACATAGGATCTTTCTGTATTGAATGCTTGGTATTTTGTGTGCCAATATGACAGGATGTATATTTTCCCCAGCTAGAATCATTACATCAAGCTATATCATTACGGCTTGATGTAATGACACTAGTTGGGAAAAACCACAGAAAACTTTACAGAACTGCCTTGTTGAAATATGATTTACAGTCATGTCTATCCTAGCCTTCATTTACCTTAGTAAATTCTCTAGCAGCAATTGTGTTCTTTTTCAGCTCTTACCACTTTGATTGCTGCTGTCAATATAGCAATTATAATAATGAATGTTGTCAGTCAAGGTTTCCTGCCCTCCAGACACTTAGTTAAAGCCACTGTGGTTACTGGTCTGGAAAAAATGTCAAGCACTTGGCACCTGTAAATTTGAAGATAGTACCAGGAATTTGAAATCTAGTCCAACTTGAACTGCTTTTTCTCTTTCTTTATCCTGTTGCTTAACCTTGCTCTTCTTGCTTAGCAATGCTTTACTTGTTTAACCTGTTTTTTGGACACTTCAAAAAATATATATATTTATATTTTACCTTTCCTCCTAGGAATACAAGGCAGTATATATGGTTCTTAATAATAATAATAATAATAATAATTAGACCCCGCCCATCTGGCTGGGCACCCACCCCCCAGCCACTCTGGGCAGCTCCCAACAGAATATTAAAAACACGATAAAAGATCAAACATTAAAAACTTCCCTAAACAGGGCTGCCTTCAGATGTCTTCTAAAAGTTAGATAGTTGTTTATTTCCTTGACACCTGGTGGGAGGGCAGTCCACAGGGTGGGCACCACTACCAAGAAGGCCCTCTGCCTGATTCCCTGTAACTTCACTTCTCACAGTGAGGGAACCACCAGAAGGCCCTCGGAGGAGGACCTCAGTGTCTGGGCTGAACGATGGGTTGGAAACGCTTCTTCAGGTATACTGGGCCGAGGCCGTTTAGGGCTTTAAAGGTCAGCACCTCACTCTGTGAGGTAGATCAGACTGAGTAATAGTGACTGTCCCAAAGACATCACACTGGCTATTGTGTGGGTTGAAATCCAGTGTTCTCATTCCAACTGTGAATGTATTTTTTATTTTTTTGATACAGTAAACATGCTCGCTTAAGGACAAAGAAAGGGAGGCAATTCTCACCCATTTGTCCCTCTTGCCACTACAACCATCCACATGCCCCAAAATCTCATCCAGAGTGTTGTGGGCATGGGAAAGCGAACAGCACATTAGAGAAAATCACCTACTCTTCTTTTTACATCAGCAGACTGCTTTGCTGGATCCAGAGCCATTATGTGAGCAGAATGATAGCACTGGGTTTCACCCCAACTACCATACCACTCAGTAACTTGTTAACAAGTTGTTACAAGTAGATTAAGGCTAACAAAAGCCTCTTAAAATGAAGGTGCTCTGTGGTGTTATTTGCGTCGGTGAACAGAAAGCACAATGCACCTCTCTGGTGTGTGTTCTGTCAAAAAAGCTTTCAGGAATTAATGGGAGTCCATAAAATGTTTTCAAAAGGTTAGTATTTATGTTTACATAAGCTGTTAGGGAAAGCCATTAAAAAGAATTAGATGGAATAAGAGAAACAAATTGGAATGCACAAGTTGGAAATCAGATCATTCTTTATATGTGGTGTTGTTTACACCAGAAAAGACCAGTTATGGCTAATAACCACACAGGGAAACCTAGAGGGAAATGGCATATATGCAACCGAATGAGTCTTTAATAAGCTGGATGTAAGTAATTCTCTTCCAAATAATGGCCCTTGCATTATATAAATGGCATCGGACAAATTAGATAGCATTCAAATAACAGCACTTTGAATGAGAACAGAATTAGAAAACATGGCATGCAAAGACAATTTAATCAGGCTATAAAGGAGATATAGAAGCTGATCTCACAAGGTTCTGGGCCCTCCTGAGAAATTCTAAATCTGTGCAAGTGAACAACCAAAACAAATAGCAATTTTCAAGAGTACATTAGATGCAGAAATCCTGCTAGAGGGCTATTAGGGCCATTGGGCTACAAGGAAATAAAAGACCCAATCAGAAATTACTCCAGAGGAATGAACTGCATTCTTTGCATGATTCTGCTGTAAAGTGCTTGTGTGTTGCATCTTTGGCAACCTGGAAGAAGTCATATAAAGTGAGATTATTACACAGCATCTCTCTATGGGTTGTGTGTCCAGTAGTGTCATCCCACTCACAGAAAGCTCTTTGATACAGAAAAGGGTTCCGTAAATGGCAGGAGAGGGATGGTTCTGTTCTTCTCCAATCTGCTCCAGAGGATTTGGAGATCCTTTGGAATTTTTAGGGAAGTGGCATGAGCCTGGGGTGGGTGGAGATGCTGCAGGAGAAAGGAAGGATTTGCAAAAAGTCACTTCCCTCTCCCTTTCATTCGTGAAAGCTCCTACTGGGACAATGAACCTTCCATTAATTGTGATGTGCAATTGGATACAGGACCAGATTCTCTATTTTTATTCCTTAAATTTGCATGAATATTTGCATTTAAATGTTTTTAAGCATTTCCTGTAAAAAAAAAATCTAGACTTCTTTTGGTGTGAAAAATACTCATTTCCAAACTTCTTCTCTCCTAAAAGAAAAGAGAAAGGTAGTGTAGGGGCTGTACCCAGCAAGTCACTTCTGACTCCTTACATGTAAGGTAGATTTGTTGATGTGACATCATTAACTCCTAAAGACTCACAGAGTCTCCCTAACATTTTAATACAAGGAGGGCTTACAGTCCCCCCTCCATCCCCATAGCCTGCTTTCTTTGGTGTTTTAAAGGAAAAAGGACTGGTGGCTCCCTCATTTGTTGCAGAGATGACACCATTGTGTTCCCCACCCCCTCTACTTTAGACCTGTGAAAGGCAGTTTAAAACTGTCAGCTCCTTCAAGAGATGCTCACAGAAACCAAATCCAACAAGAAAAACAATCCTGTGCTCCTACAGAGAAGTCGGAAGGAAGTAGATGTCAGGCTTATTCCCTGAAACATGCAGTGCATAGCTAATTCAGTCAGCGAGTTATTTACTACAGCAGAAGACACCTAATGAGTTGCCTTTGTGTGTGTAATTCTGAAATTTGACAACTCGTTCAATAACTACATTGTGATTGTTGAGTTTCTGGTTTTGCACTTTGTTAGAGTAGAGAAAGCAAAAAGCTGCAGGATACCGTGGCAGATGAGTCAACATTAGCTGGCTTTCTTTTCTGTCAGAATAACCTATTTAATTAGCACCCACCAAAAAGAAGGAAAAGGTAAATGAGATTTTTTGCCATTTAAACAGTAAGAAAGGCATGCTTTTGTGAACTGGTGTCCAAGTGTTAGTAAACTTTGAGCTTGCTGTGGAGGGATCCAGCTGGTATCTGAATAGCATATTCCCCAAACCTGTGAGCTCATTAGTCTGTTTTACAAGTTCCTATTAAGTTTTACTATAGGCCTTTTCTCCAGGAAGTGGGTGTGCAAGAAAATGTAGTAAAACAGTCCGTGCATAAAAATGTCACTAGAACAAAATTAGAAGTTTGTAAGGCAAGGATAATAGATATGCCTTTCTTATCATTTGCTGACATTCCATACTTCTGATGATGGATTCTATGTTTTTAACTGAACACCAGAAAATAAAGCATTGTGTTCCTCTGTAATGTAAACTATTTCAGGTGCATATATCTTTCCACTCCTCTCAGCAATTAACATAAGAAGAGTCTGCTGGATCCGGCCAATGACCCATCTAGTCCTGCATCCCACATCAAGCCAGTGACTCACCAGATGCCTTTGGGAAGCCCACAAACAAGACCTGAGCAGAACAACGCTCTCCCATCTTGTAGTTTCCAGACACTGGTATTCAGAAGCTTCTGACCATGGATGCAGAGAACAGCTATCATGTCTAGCAGCCATTGCTAATTCTGTCATCCTTGAATTTGTCCAATCCTCTTTCAACAGCACCCAAGCTGGCAACTATCATAGTCTCAGGTTGAGCAACAACGTGCAGAGCTCAGTGGACTGGGAGGCCAGCGAGCCTGAAAAGTCTCTGGGGTGTACTTGCCTGGATGCAGAGTCAACATCTGAAGTCAGGCCCAGTCCTAGGATCGGGCGAACAGCAATCCACATAGTCAGATGGTCCCGGGGTCAGGGAATCCAATGATTATGGGGTCAAGACGAGCAGGAAGCAACAAGGCAGGGTCAGAATCTACAAGCGTTGTTACCTGCATCTGCCTGCTGCTGGAAGCTCTGCTTAAGAAGGCTGAAGCCAGCTGGTTCTCATCAGTGCCTTCTCCTCTGAGTCTTTGAAGGTGGATCAGCTGCACATGGAGTCACTCTTCCTTCTCCCCCTTCAGGCTGCTGTTCAGCAGGCAAAGCTGACTCCATGACAGTAGTCACCACTGCTTCCTCCAGGAGCAAATTCCGCAGCTTAAATGTGTGCTTTGTGAAGAGGTAATTTTTATCTTTCTTGAATCTACCAAATAAAAGCTTTTTTGATGCCCATGAGTTCTAGCATTATGAGAGAGAGGTAAAAACATTTATTTATCCACTTTTCCATGCCAAGCATGATGATATATACTTTTATATTGTTACCTCTTAACCTATTCAGTAAACTAAAAAGTCTGAAATGCTGCAACTTTTCCAAAGAGGGGAGCTGCTTCATCTCTTGGATCATTTGGGTTGCCCTCTTCAATTTCCATGGGCCAAGCTTTCCTTCGTGACGTTCCTTTCCATTAAAATAACATTTATTGATATCACTTAATTTTATGAGCAGAAGGGGCAGTAAAACACCTCACACTACAAACTTCCAGTTAATTCCATTTCCATTTGTAGAAAAATGTGACTGCCAACTTGTGAGCTTTGGCTCCTGAGCTCTTCCACCCTATGAGCAGCATTAGCAACCTATTGCTCCTTTTTTGCACTAGCAATCTCTTCCAAGAACTTTTTGCAAATGGAGAAGCCAGCCCTTCTCCTTATTCCTTAGGTACCTTCAAAGGTCACAAAATGCCATTTATCTGCCAGCTAAATAGAAAGCTTTGTTGTGCTGGTTCCATGCCACCTCAAAGCACTTCCCCCCTTGTGAAATAAAGTTGAGCTAATTCAGAAAAAGCACTCCAGGAAAAAAAATGTATGTACTACTGGATTTCCTTGACTATTAACTATACATTATCCAGATCTGTCCTAAATTCACATCTTCTTGTACCTGAGTACACCAGCTAGATATTGCTAAGAGAGAAATCTATTTTTTTGCTTCCTGAGATTAGTTGTAAGGTCAGTCCTGTGCCAGTGTCCATGCAGAAAAGGAATATCAATAAGATTTTCTGCAAAGACATAACTCCTCCCTTCTTCAATTTCTGTTTTCAATATTATTATTCTACTCTTCCCTGTTCAGTTAGTAGAAATAAACTGATTGGATTTTCACCCTGCAGAAATCTCCTTAATCCATAGCCCCCCCCCACTGTGTGTATCAGTTTAATCCACTCTGTCCATATATATATATATATATATATATATATATATATATATATATATTCTTTTATATACAATCCAGTTGGATCAACAAGTTAGAACCACTTCTTATATAAAGTACAATGTAAATATAACAACATTTTCATGTGGAAGGTGACATAAAAATAAGCAAATTATATTCTAGTCCCCACCTCAAGTACTTTCAAGTTGACACACATAATCTAAGTATTCTGAGGAAAAATATATTTGAATCAGGGATGCCAATGAGCTGAACCAGTGTGGTTTTCTCTGCCCTTTACAGCTGCAAAATCAGGAAGTGTCCATGCTCTCCTCTTCTCACACTGCCCAGGAACAGGAGAAGCCACACAAGCTGAACCTTTCCCCGAAAGGCTTCTATTAATAGCAAAAGAGCAGATTTCCCCATCAGGTGTTGCCAAACTTTATGTAAATGGTGGCAAAATAATAAACAATGAGCTGAACCAATCCACTGTAAAGAGTATGTACGGGGGCTGCTACCCCTACCAATCCTTTACAGATCCTGGAGCAGTTTAATGCTGAGAAAGAAAGAAATGCCATTGCCGTGTATGCGTGCTGTACCAGTTCACAACCTCAGAGCTGATTTGTAGCCATGAGAATCACAGGGGCAGGCATAAATGCTCTGCTGCTAGACGTTTCAAAGACATTTGACTGACAAGTATCCATCATTCAAGTACTCTGAGCAAGTGATAGTGGAGGCATGATACATTGGGATATATTCTTTTGCCCTGGGAAAGCCTGTATCTAGATTGCAAATGCATTCAACTGAAGGCGCTTGAAGGGCGATGATTTGGAACGGGCTAGTATGGCATAAATCAAATGGGCTTTTCTACACTTTCTCCGGAGACAGTGATAAAATGCCTCTACCCACCCCAACTAATATCATCGCCCTGTGTGTCTGAGGGATGTACTTAGGGGAGAGAATACCCAAGCTTTAGAATTCCCTTTTTTACTCTTTCCAGTTCTGTGTCAATCATGTATTCCTCACAGAAACCCAAGCTATGGTGTTTGTGAAGTGAATCCAAAGAGGGAGCAGGGGAGGAGGTTGCTTTATGGTTGCTAAATCTTTGACAGTTACTCAAGACCCTCCTCCCCCTTGGAATAATAATCAAAGGGAGAGAAGGGAAATGCTGTTTAAAATCACTTGCATTGTTTACCAGGAGAGGTTACTGAGGTGGAAAAAGCTATTAGGGCCCAAAGAGGGAGGTCTAGTGCTGGTTACTTTTACTGTCTGAAGCCTTGACTATATCTGATTCATATTCTAGAGGAATGCCCTTTTGTGGCCTGTTGAAAAGCCATAAAGGCTGCTGAAAGCAAGAATGACTGCCTTGCAAGTGCACCCTTTTCTCATTTCCATCCCTTCTGTCTGACTTTATTGGGAAAGCATAGGCAGCGGCTGTAAGGTGTTTTATCCCTCTGGTTTTTATGGTGTATTATCTGCCCAGCACACTCCCATTGCCAGGCCCGCTTCCCTGATGGGCTCACATTAGCATCAGAGCAGAACTCTTATTTGGCTGTCCGGCTAACATGTCACCGGGGCTGGATGCTCAGGAACATGATTTCTATTTTTAAAAAATCCACAAAATTAAGATGGAATTTACAGATAGGATGGGGAATTTTGTCCAGTCCATATTGTAGAGCAATCTGACCTAATTTGTTCCTTTTGGATACATGGATCAGAATGCCACTGCCTTTTTCCTGTATTTTGCAACGTAGTTCTCAGCTATATATAAAAAGCGCAGAATGCATGGAAAATGAGTATATTAGAACAAAATGGGCTGGATTCAACAAATGGGTCTCATTAGCAGAAGCCTGAAGAAAGATTTCTGCTAGTGCAATAGTGCTTTCCTCCTCTCCTCCCCCTGTGCCCCCAAGCCACCCCAAAATGGCCCCGGAGGGAGGGGTAAAGACTACCCCCAGAACTCCATGGGGGGAAATAGACATGAGATTGTTCCATCCAGAAAACAGAAATGCTTGTGCTGAGGAGCAATCTCTCCTTAGTGCTATGTTTAAAGCTTCCCAAATGTTTTTATTTCACATGTTAATGCACTTGTTAGTAATGAACACACTCAATATTGAATAGCTTAAGCTCTGGCTTCTGAAAGCTTCATTCTTACTTATTGGAGAATAACAGTAGTAATGTCTCCATCACACAGCAACACAGAGAATCACAACTGAGGTGCACCAAAGCATTGGTCTGTGGAAATGGGTTTTTCTTATTATAGATAAATGTCTTTTTCTTCATGTCTGACAAACATTTTGGTACCCTGACAATATTTCAAATAAAACATCAAGAGTCACCCAGATCTCAAATTTATAACAACTTTTGATAGCGTATGGGAAGAACCCTGTCTGAAACCTTGGAGAGCTAAAAGCAGTCAGTGGAGACCAGAAGTTGAAGCCACCGGATACTGGACTTCGCTCATCAGGCCCTGCCAGGATGGCCAATGGTCAGAGATGATGGGAAGTACGGCCCAACAATATCTGGAGGACCACTGCTTCCTCACCCAAATATTATGAGGTAGATGGACCTGTGGTATAAAGCAGTTTCATTTATTCCTATATCGGGGGTGGTGGAATGGGTAAGCAGAATTATGGAGCTGGTGTGTAGAGCATGGGCTTTCAAGAACAGATTTTTTTGCTCCTTTGTCCATAAATGAGAAAGGTGATAACAATGAGGTTTAAAATGTCTTTCAGTGCTAGTTTGCTTTGTGATTTCCATGGCGTAGGAGGAACTGTAGTGAGGCAAATTTTTATTTCCACCACCCAATGTGCAGACCATGAGGCAGTGCGGACCATGAGGTAATGCAGTGATATAGATTCATGTTCATCATCCTGGCAGACATGTTGACATTTCAAAAAACTTGTGAGCCAAGCTTTCTGTTTTAAAGTCAACACAGTTATAAACTGTAATAAATCACTGCAAGTGTCTAAGGCATATATCAGAGACTTAGGGAACATTTATATAAATGATCAATGAACCGTCGGGTCATCTCATGTTGTGATCCTCCTCGCCATAAACATGTGCCAGATTAGTATGTGGTGAGCTTTTTGGAAGCAGTTAATAAAGATGAAATTGTTCTTCAGTTACAATAAGATTCTACAGGTAAGTTTGTTGGCTCCAGAAAGAAGTTGGGCTTGACAGAACCAGGAGATCAAATGGAACTGTCAAATGGGTAATGTCACAGACAAAAGCCATTTTCCAGAATTACAGCATTGCTGTTACTCTGGAGACAGAAATGGATGTGGTAGTGGTAGATTTATGGGATAGAATAGGGGAATTTGATGCCTGTCATGTATGCACAGGAGATACTTTGTTCTATGCTGTGTAGCAGTTTCTACATTTCTCAGTACAAAGTAGCAATAGGTTTTCAGGCAATAGTTCTGTGCTAAATGTTGAATACTTTTTGCCCATGTTTCACACACATTATTATTATGGTTATGATTATGATTATGATTATTACTACACCGCCCTTCATCTGAAGATCACAGGATAGTTTACTAACACAAATAGCACAAAAATACATAATTTTCTCTCTCTCTTTATATGAAACAGGAAGGAATTTCTTGAGGTTTTTTTATGAGGGGGAAGGGAAGAGGGTCCTGGAACATTAGAGCACCTTTAGAAATTCAAATTGTAACCAAATTGTGGGTCACAGTTTAATTGGTTGTTGGTCCAGTTAAGCTTCTGCCCCTTTTAATTCTGCTCATTGACACAATTTACCAGCCATGTATGTGGTATTTGTAATCTGTTTAAAATAAGGAACAAAAAACATCAGAATATTGGTTGTTAGGCCAAAAATGTGTCACTTTGAAATTCATCTTTTAATTTTATTCTCAGAATTCCCAATCTCTTTGTTTTTCTTTTTAACTAAACACAAGCATGCACAATTACCATGAAGATCAGATTAAGGACTAGAAATGGAGGAGAAATTTGGAACAGTCAACATCTAAAGGTGAACCTGCCCAATTTTTGCTTCCTGAAACAATTCACAATACTCCACATTTTGCAATGCAGTTCTCCAGCCAAGGAATGTGAACAAAAATGCATATACTAGGGTAAAGTGTGCCTCAAAACATAACAAATAGCAATCCGTTATATCAGGCCAAATCTCTTGCAGAAAGATGTATATTAAGCAAATGCACACAATAATGTGATACTTGAGCACTAAAATGTTGATAAATTTTCATTAGAACTAAATAATAATAATCACAAACTGATTTGGAAATGAGGAGAACTGCACTGAGGACTGGAAGAAATGAGAATCAGACAGAAACCAAAACCAACAGATTTACCCATCCTTAGTCAGGGCCATAATCTCCATATCCCCTGCATCATTTTCCCACCAACAAACTCTTTTTTTTATCCCACAACTGCATTGCCTTTCGTTTTCATTTATTGTTTTTCTTCCACATCAGATTTCTATCTTTTGTTTTATGCTCACAGAGATGTTAATTTGTGCTCTTAGAAATACCACATTTGTCATCTGGCGGCTGGGCAGTCACACTCCTTCGGCAAGAGTCCAGCCGCTATGTCCCTCGATTGCAAAGATATTGTGCAAGTTAAGGCAGGAAAGTTAACTTGCTGCCTCCATGATTTTTGAACAATGTTTGTAGATAGCATCAGCTCATCTTTTAAAGATTTTCAGATCCCAGAATACCCATTAAGAAAGAGATAATTGTTTTGATTTAATTTTATATGGCATTTTTTCTTTCTTTTATCCCATACTTTCTCATTCCTATACCTGCTTTCCATTGTAAATCTGAGAACAATCTCTTAAACAGAATTAGTTCTAATAATATAGTCTATCCTCACCCCACTGCACAATAAAGATGGCTATGCTAACCCCACTTACCTTGGGATAAACCCCACTGAATTCAATAGCACTTCTGAGTAGACAATATTAGGACTGCACTGTAAGCCCTGCAGAATTATCTTAAAGATGCTATAGGTATGAGCAATGAAGAATTAAAAATATTATCTATTCTATTTCATTTTGGTTTATCATCACTCCCTGCCTCTGCACATTTACAATAGCACCCAGAAAACCTTTCTTCCAAACATTAACTGGGTTTTCTACTGTTTGTTTGTATTTTATAGCATTATTTTACTGTATGTTGCCCTGATCTCATTAGGGAGGGACAGTGAGTTGCAAATAATTTTAAATAAATAAATCTTACCTGTTTGTTTTTATGTGACTCTCCCTGGCTCTGTCCTAACTCCTTGCTATATATACTAAGCCATCTCTCGAGGCAAATCTCTGCCAAATTATTTTCTGCTGCTTTTCTATATCCACAGTTGCTGTTGCTTTTATTCTATGCCACATTTTTGAAACTTGTTATTCCATGTTTATGTAAGCTGCCCTGGGAATCCGACTGAAGGTCATGAATAGATACAAGTTGTTGTTGTTGTCATCTTCGGTATTTTAATTGAATAAGCAGATTTTCAGGTTTTAACAGAGAATGTAACATGACCACTGTACAACCATCCCAGCCATTCTAAAATTGAGAAACCTGCTACTGTCACTTTTACTACCAACAGCTTATATTCAATGAATAGCAAAGAATTAGAAGTAAAAGTGTTTCTGACAGAAAATAAGTTTGTGTCATTAATACTGAAACACTCCAGCTTTTTCCATCATGGAGTGTTTGTTAATAAAAATACAGTTTTCATTTTCTATGATGTCTCAGCTTTCATTGATACTGAGTTCAGGGAATACCGTATTTTTCCATGTATAAGACTAGGTTTATTTCTTTTAAAATAGGGGGCGTCTTATACATGGGGGTATCTTATAGACAGAAAAATACGGTAAGTTGTCACAGGAACCCCCAATATCAAGTGTCCTTGCTGAGGATTCATAATATATGCTACTACATACAGTGGTACCTCGGGTTACAGACTCTTCAGGTTACAGACTCTGCTAACCCAGAAATAGTACCTCGGGTTAAGAGCTTTGCTTCAGGATGAGAACAGAAATCATACTCCGGCAGCGCGGCAGCAGCAGGCAGCCCCATTAGCTAAAGTGGTGCTTCAGGTTAAGAACAGTTTCAGGTTTAGAACGGACCTCCAGAACGAATTACGTTCTTAACCCGAGGTACCACTGTATAGAGAAACTCAGAACTTTCATTTGTTGTAGACAGGGAGTGACTAAGGTTAAAAAAAAACCCACACAGACTCAGTCATGTTGACCCACTACTCATTTCATTGGGGGAGTTTGTCACAACAGATTCTCTCCTTGTCTCTTCAGTCTGAGCCAAGTGATTTGGCTATCTTCAGCTAATCCTCAGCCACCAAACAACTCAACCTTCTTCTTTCATATTCCCTAGTCCACTTCTGTCTGGCTCCTTTTTTTCCTGCTTAATCACAGCACTCAAACTCCTTGAACGTTGGCCAGCATCTGACTCTATCTGTCTGTCTGCCTCAACTAGTCCAGCCCCAGCCATTCATGCTGTCTGGCTGAAAATTCCACATCTACGCCCACCAATCAAAATACGCATAGCTTCAACCCCTCTTTTGCATGCTGAGTATCCCACCACCAGCTTGTCCTCAGAACTGCCTGTTAAGGCCCCAGTCCTAGTTAAATCACCCTTTCATTGAGCTAGCATGAAAACTTCCAAATGTATAAACTATGTTGCTTTATATCATAAAACTTCATTCCCATCAACGTGATATCTTCACAAGGTCTGACACTCTTTAATAACATCTTGAGGAAGTGGTAGTATACCTTAGGGAAATGGAATCACACCTTCCCCAAATCCCTCACTTCAATAAGGGAATGTGGATATTTTTGCAGCAAAAATGTACGATCAAGAACAACAAAACTGGCCTTGCCCAGAGACAGAGCCTCTCACCATGGCAGCTTTTCTTCTAGCTTCTTAAAATATGGTAAATATGTAAGGATTGAATAATTCAGTCTCTGTGTATAAAAATAAAATTTATAGATGATTATGAAAGTCCAGTATATGTGCCAATAAACAGCACCATGGACAGATCCAGGATTGATGTCATTTATTGGATTCTGAGCTGGCTCTAAAGGTCATGAAACCTTATTTATACAATATATAACATTGTTACAGTCTAATAGTAAAAAGGTAGCTGGTTCACTTCCGGGGGTGCTGTTTGGTTTGTTCTGATATCAACACCCCTGCTAATTCAAAGTAACATCACTTTTCTTTTATTGGCTGTCTGATTCCCCCCCCCCCCCCGCGCGCGCAAGCTAACAAAATGAATTTCAATAGGGACAAATGTAAGCTTCAGCACTTAGACAGGAAGAACCAGATGCACAAATATAGGATGGGGGACACCTGGATGGGGTACAAGTGGAAAGGATCTAGGATCTTGGTGGACCACAAGCTTAACATGAGTCAACAGTGTGATGAAGCAGCAAAAAAAGCTAACGCTATTCTAGGCTGCATCAACAGACGTATAGTGTCCAGATTAAAGGAAGTAATAGTCCTACTCTATTCTGCCTTGGTCAGACCACACCTGTAGTACTGTTCTGGGAGCCACAATTTAAGGATATTGACAGGCTGGAAGGTGTGAAGAAGAGTTACCAAGATGATCAAGGGTCAGGAAACCAAGCCTTATAAAAAACAGTTGAGGGAATTGGTTATGTTTAGCCTGGTAAAGAGGAGACTGAGAGGAGATATGATAGCCATCTTCAAATATCTAAAGGGTTGTCACCTGGGGGATGGAGCAAGCTTGTTTTCTCCTGCTGTAGAGGGTAGGGCATGAACCAATGGCTTCAAGTTACAAGAAAGGTGATTCCAACTAAACAGCAGGAAGAACTTTCTGACAGTAAGCTGTTCAGCAGTGGAACAGACTCCTACAAGAGGTTGTGGACTCTCCTTCCTTGGATGTTTTTAAACAGAGATTGAATGGCCGATTGTCAAGGATGATTTAGTTGAGATTCCTGCATTGCAGGGGGTTGGACTAGATGACCCTTGTGGTCACTTCCAACTATGATTCTATGCCCCAGCTGAATGAAGAAGGAAGTGATTATTGTGATTTTGGTATACACAATGTCTTTGGGCAAGTGTGGCCCAGTTTGGGTGAGGACCACTCACCCAAATGTGTTTTCATCTGCTTTCAAATGGACACACCGTGAAGAAATGCAGAAACAAACTTGAAGGAAGAAAGGTAGAAAATCATAGCTAAGATGTTTATAATCTTGACCATTCCCCTTATAATAAAAATGAAACAATAATCCCAAACGAATTATGAAAGTCCCACATTTCAAGACAGTGCAAGGTCTTCTCAATGGATTTTGCTCTGAATCGTGTTTACCTCACAAAAAAAGAGCAGAGGACATTCCAAAACTCCACTTTTGCTATCAGACATCTCCAGTATAACCATGGTAAATTTGAACTAGACTTGTAATATATATCATGCGAGCCATCTTTGAACTTGTTCTACCACCTGCATCCTGTCTCCTAGTGTTGCCATCTCTGCCACTGTGTGGTAGCAAAGTGAGCCTAAAACAGGAATGATTTATGTGCATTTCTTTATTTAGAGCATTTTACCTTGCTTTTCTCGGAGATTTGAAGCTGTTTATAATACATAATTCATCAAACTGCAAATAAAACGTTTCTGCTTTAAATAAATACTCAAGCTCTTTCAGGTGTTCTCTTGATGCCGCAATGTAGTTTTCTTTTGCACTTCTCTTTTTACATCCTCTGGTGCAGGTTTTGTGAACTGTTGCTGTAGGGGTAACTCTCAATTAGGTAGAAGCCTTGGACATGACAAGGTGTACAAGGTGCAAGGCAGTTAATGTCCAGGCCATGGGGTTCATAACAGGGTGGATGGCACTGAGGTGGAGATAACCAATGGCCAATGTTAGTATGTCCTCCTCCACTGCCCAGTAAGGGCATTAAGATCAGCAAATGAAACCTAATTAGCCTTGCCACAATCTGATGATTATTGGCTTCTGAAAATGCAGAGGCAGGCTTTTCCACGGTTTGTTGTTTAGTCGTTTAGTTGTGTCCAACTCTTCATGACCCCATGGACCAGAGCACGCCAGGCATTCCTGTCTTCTACTGCCTCTACTGGTAGCAGTAGTATTATGGAATACACTCCCTGATGAAATACAACCCTATCTGTACTGGCATTCCACCAGCTTCTGAAGACACACATGGTCATACAGGCATTCTCTTGATCTCTCAGCTTGAATCTTCTATTTCATTACTGTATTGTTTTAATGAGATTTGTATTGTTAACAATCAAACAACACCAACTGTGAAGCTCTTGAGGAAATGAAAATGTTTTAACACAATATGTTAAACTGAAGGGTGTTTCAACAATTGAATTCGATTACATTTTGAAAAGGCTACACTGACAACTCTCTCATCAAGAAAACATGAAATTCAAAATGAGATCCTCAGTGGAAAAAAGTGGGAAAGGTAAGAAGCAGGGCTAATTCCACCAGCTCTATCCAGCATCATCTGCACCTGAGCAGCTGGTCATTATAAGAACAATTATTTAGTTTTAAGCTTGTGTCTGGGCTTTCTGTCCCCCCACCCTTTTCTCTCTCAGTCCCCCTTTACTTGTGCCACTGCCTCCACCAGTAGCTATTGCAGGGGTGCATTCCCTGGCAGTCACTAGCTGGCAATCCAGTAGTGGTGATACTTTTCGCAGACCTTCTGAGTTGCCCTTGTTTCTCATTTCATCACCTTCTCCCATCACAACACCAACTGTGGACAGGCAGAGAGAAGGAGCCCAGGCAACGCACTCAGGCAGGAATCATGCACACAACATTTGTCCAAGTGGCAACAAAGTGGGCAGCAGTGGAATATGTTCTCCAGTCATCAGTGTTGTATTAAGATTCAACCACCATTCCAGTTACCTTCTGTGCATAAAATACAGAGGAAGGCTGAACTTGCCCAGAAGAATCATAGAATCGTGGAGTTGGAAGAGGCCACCCCCACCCCACAATGCAGGAATCTCAGTTAAAGCATCCATGACAGATGGACATCCAGCCGCTGCTTAAAAACCTCCAAGGAAGGAAAATCTACCACCTTCCAAGCTAGTGCATTCCACTGTCAAACAGCTCTTACTACCAGAAAGTTCTGTATATATCTCCTTTCATGTAGCAGCAATATATCCTGGGGTGGCCCTAGGGAGAGTTTATGTAGCAATTTGCATTAGACGGTATATTAGTCTCCATAGATTTAACAGTTCCAATTTCCCTGTTTGAGTTCTGCAGCATTGATGCAGTTGCTTATTTCAAATGTTTTACTTTGGAATTACCAGTAAGAACTCTGCAAACTGAATGTGCTACAATTTATGTTAAGGTTAATCTAGGCTCAAGTGTACTGTTATTCATAGAGCTACCTCTTTAACACTGGCTTAAATAGGATCAGTCATTGACCCAATAAATTTATTGCTTCTCTGGCTCTGTATGATCTGTCAGATATTTTATTTTTTATACGACCACAATTTAGGTTGCCTTAACTGATTTCCAGCCCCTTGTCATCTTAAGATATGCTGCTTTTCTATAGACAATACATATATTGTGCTTACCAGCTTCCAGTTTTCCATGCACTGCATAATACAATGCAAAACAAAAACTGAACAGCTCATTTGTTCCAGTGTAGCCACTTTACCATCCTTGTAAAGTGTAAAGGTGTATCATCCTGTCAACATTGCTTGAATGCATCAGTGCTAAGAAAATTGTTCTGAGGGTGTCAGAGGCTTAGTGCTGTCCAGCTGGCCATGGATAAGACTCCGGGCTCCCAGCCAGTTCCAAACAATTGATTTATTTGACAAAGTTCAAACGTACATCTCCAGCGTTTCCATTAACCCCCTTCCCCCTATGCGCAGTTGCTCCCTCTAATGTTACTTCCTCCTTTTCCGCACCCAGCATGCAAGTCTGCGAAAACTCCTCCCCTTACTTCCTCTGTGTACAGCATGACTTGTCCCAGGCTCATCCTCCTCCCCCTCTACGTCAGACTGACTGTCAGACGACAAGCTGCTGATAATCTCTTTAGGCTCTCTATAACTGCTGGTTTCTGTCCTTTCATCTTTTCCCGTTTGCCTCTCCCTGACAAAGGGAAGCACCGCTGTACACAGTGACCTGGACTTCATACATGCAAATCCACAAACCTGCTTTACGTCTAGCTGATTCTTAACAAAATTGAAGGTTTGTTGCATAGTAACTCAATAAATAATTATGGATTTCTTGATATACTCCCTAGCAATCTCTTTTATGAATGTTTCAGGAAACTTCCTCTTTTGCAGTATAATCCACAACAGGTATTGATCTCTACACATCACGTCCAGCACAATTCCTATATTTGGGTGCTCCACAAATGAGCACATGGGCCTTATTTATTCCCAAGCTATATCAGAGCAAAGGCCCATCTAGTCTAGTATCATGTTCTCACAGTGGCCAACCACGGGGAATCTGTAAATAGGATCAGAGTCATCACTTTCCCCACTAGTAAGTTTCAGCAATTGGTATTCAGAGGCATACTGCCTCAGACAGTGGAAGTAGAACATAGTGTTATAGATTTTTTTGTGGCAGGGGCAAACCCTATAAATTACTAAATGGTAGGATTTTGATTAATTGGGACATGGATGAAAGTACAAGCTGCAGAACTGTGCCGGACAAGGAACCCCTGGCTGGTTTATGCAAGCCAGGCAGGCTGGTCCAACAAAGAGCAAATCTGTTAACATGACAAAAAGGGTTGATAGGCCACCTGAGAGGAATCCTTTGGACTGGGTAGACAGATGTGGCCAATTTGATAGGGTGTGTGTTTGACAGACAAGTTTTGAGCAAGATGTTCTGGGAAGAAAAAGAGGGAAGAACAAAGACTGGGATTCATCTTGGGCAGGCTGGCTGAAGGATGGCTGGGAGAGAGATCTTGGATTCTATGGCTGCACTGCTGTGAGGCACAAGCCCCTTTTGAAATGACCATGTTGTAAAATCTGGACTCCCGCCATGCAGACTGAAGGTGTAAATAGGTGAATAAACCATATTTCTTAAAGCTACAATAATCACCACTCTTGCTATAACTTGGCAGAGAGTGGGGGCGGCATCCAACTTTTGTAGCGATCTTCCATCAATTTGTCTAATCCTCTTGTTAACTTGGAGACCAACACAACATATTGCAGGAGTGAATTCCACAGTTTAATGGTATGATGTGTGAAGGTCTTTTTTATATATATCCTTAAACTTCCAACATTCAGCTTCATTGAATGGCCCTGGGTTCCAGCACTAAAAGAGATAGAGGAAACCTTTTTCCTATTCACCCTTTCCACACATTTATAATCCTATATCCTTTACAATGTCTCCCTCCTTACCTTTTTAAAATTATAAATCTTTACTTGGCATTGTTCTATTTCTTTATTTCTTATCATTGTACAAACAGATTTTTCTTTTATTTGTTTTGAATTGTATGTTTTTTATTATTTTCACCCTCACTGGGTTATACTAACTATATTTACATATATTTATAAAGCCCACCTTCCTGAATCTCCCTGCCCCTGACCTGGTGGAAAGCAATTCTTGTGCCTCTCTTAGATGTATTCCATTACTTGGGGAAACCACCATGATTCATATCCTACTTTCACCCTACCTGCACTGCATTATAAATTATCAAACAACCTACTTGTACCTACCCAAATGACACACTAAATCTTAGGAGGCAAAGTGATAATATGAAAGACGCATAAATCCATAGGATACAATATCGGATTGGGCTATTGATCCATGAAGTTCTGTATTCTGTCTCCCAAAGTGATCAATACCTAACACTTCAGCAAAAAAAAAACGGAAGAAAGAAAACAAACCACCCCCATCATAAAATCAGTCCATCTGCAGTTCTGTATGTGAGGAGTAGGGTGGAAATTTACTTTTCGCTTCTTGAAGAAAATACAAGAAATCTCTGAAGTATGAGGTTTAGTGTTCCCCATCCTATATCATACATTTTGGTATAAACAGTATTGGCAGCATTATTTGTTCCTTTGAGAAATCTGGCAGCAGCATTTAAATCATTTTCTTCAGTGAACTGAAAAAGCACCATGCACTTCTACCTTTTGTCTGTGCTTTTGATTGAAAAAGCTGGTCCTAAAAGCATAAACAGTTGGCCAGCTGCTGTGCTTATTGATGTCTTATTCTGGCACTTGTTTCAATGACTAAACTGTTATCTGATGTTATTCTCAAACTGACATCATTTTGAATGCGTCTGAGAAATGTCTAGGCAAATGCACAACCTGAGGGCTCCATGTGACCCTCAAGGCCTTTTTTGGCAGCCCTCAGCAACATTTGATGCCCCTATCCTCCAGCCTTCATGTTGTCTTCCCAAAGCTGGGTAAGTAAAGCGCTGGGCTTTGGGAAGGAGGCACGAGGGCTTTGACAGGGTCCTAGCTTCCCTTGCTTCCCTTGCTTCCTTCTCAAAGCCTAGTTAGCACCTTCTCAGCTTTCAGAACGCAGTGTGAAGTTGGGGGTGGAGGCATCAATTTTTGGCTTCACTCCCCCACTACATGTCAAGGCAGTGTGAGGCCCATGGGTTCCATGTCAAAGTATTTTTGTGGCCCATCTGGTGTGAAAAGTTGGACCACCCTGGTCTAGTGCATGGTGACCGTAAGGTGCAATCTAAGGTATTGTCTCCCCAGTCTCTTTTAATGAAAATGTAATACATCACTTGCACTAAGGTATTCACTATTGCATAAAGGCATCTTGATCCAGTGATTCATTGAAGACACTGGAACCTCTGTGTGCATGTAGGTTTCTTCATTCATTTCAATGAAGTAAACCTTGTTTGCAGAAGATGCCCTTCAGAAAGTTATACAGTGGTACCTTGGGTTACGTACTTAATTCATTCCGGAGGTCCGTTCTTAACCTGAAACTGTTCTTAACCTGAAGCACCACTTTAGCTAATGGGGCCTCCTGCTGCCGCCGCGCCGCCGGAGCACAATTTCTGTTCTCATCCTGAAGCAAAGTTCTTAACCTGAAGGACTATTTCTGGGTTAGCAGAGTCTGTAACCTGAAGCGTATATAACCTGAAGCGTATGTAACCTGAGGTACCACTGTAATCAAATAGACTTGCCCTTATGGGAATGGATGGGCTTCCATTTGTGGAAGGGACTGAGATTCAGCACAGGCTTCGGGTGGAGGAAAGATGGCAGAGGAGGCTACTTTTAACAATTTCCCTCAGCTTCCAGTACCACCTCCCACATTGTCCCAGTGGAACTCTCAAGCCTCTGGAGTAGATTTTTAGGAGGTTCAGGAAATCACAGGGGAAAGAAGGGAGTGATAAAAACCACCTCCTCCTTGTCTTTAGTGAAAGTGTCCCATGAAAAGCATTTTCTTCCCATTAAATCAGGTTCCCATCTTGAGAATATTGTTTTCCTACATTTCTGTGCATAATGCTCAAAATATAGTTGCTTTCTTAGTATATAAGATTAGTTCAACAAGTTTCTAATAATCCTACCAAGCAGGAATGGGGAACATGTGCCCCCCCCCCATGGGAACTGTTGGACTCCAGTTCCCATCAGCCTCAGCCAGCATGGGCAACAGTACGTGATGATGGGAGATGTGGTCCAGCAACACCTGAAGGGCCACTGGTTCCCTGCTCCTGCTAGGGGAGCAGGGACCAAGTTATCTTTTAGCATACACTTTCCCTGAATCTTTAGCTGAGAAGTATACCACTGCCTCCTGATTCATTATATTGTGTACAGTTATGAAATGCTCTCCTTAAAGCCATCATAATGCAACAATTGGTTTCCTTGACTGCATTTATATTTTGTGTGAGTGGATGTAACATGTATTAGCAGGATGTATCACAATAGAAGATGGATAGGTGAGAGATAGAGAGATACAGTGGTACCTCAGGTTACATACGCTTCAGGTTACATATGCTTCAGGTTACAAACTCCGCTAACCCATAAATAGTGCTTCAGGTTAAGAACTTTGCTTCAGGATGAGAACAGAAATCGTGCTCTGGAGGCGCCGCAGCAGTGGGAGGCCCCATTAGCTAAAGTAGTGCTTCAGGTTAAGAACAGTTTCAGGTTAAGTACGGACCTCCGGAACGAATTAAGTACGTAACCAGAGGTACCACTGTAGATGATAGATAGATAGATGATAGATAGGTAGGTAGACACAAACATATTCTGTTTTGATCTCACAAACGTAGGGCAGTTGGGTGAAGGAGTAAAGGGGGGGCGGAGCTCAGGAGATGTAGAAACCAATTGATAATGTGCGTTGAGGCATTACAGCAGGGAAAAATGAAGGCAGGATAGATGGAAGAGACCAAATGTTGAAGGAACTGACCCAATGATGTAAGGTTTAGTGTAAAGCAGGGAGAAACAGCTTGAATTTCACATGTTGATTTGAAATATCTCTCCCTGGTTACAGATATCTACCTGTGCATTAAGCATATA
The DNA here is from genome assembly GCF_964234715.1 of Podarcis melisellensis. Classification (NCBI taxonomy): domain Eukaryota; kingdom Metazoa; phylum Chordata; class Lepidosauria; order Squamata; family Lacertidae; genus Podarcis; species Podarcis melisellensis. Next base: position 53,967,773 of record NC_138528.1, read on the forward strand.
TACTGGTGTGGTGGTGGTGGTGATGATGATTTTCTATGAAAAAGTATATTTAACATCCCTTTTAGAGCAACATGTTATTTGGGTCACTTTTTCAACAACAACAACACCCTTATTATTATTATTAAAGGCAGAATGTTTGGAGTTTTATTTGTAACTGATTAGCTGTTTTCCTAGTTGCTGTTAAATCAGGAAAGTGTTACAGAGTAAATAAGTCAGAAGAAGCAATCGTACATTTCTACTTAAAAAAAGATCCATTGCCCCCAAAGCCTATTATATTTTTCTTGACATTTTTCTGCCTAGGTAACTCATGCAGTAATCATATACCATATTGGCATTCACTTTCCCAGGAGGACTGCCCTATTGTTTAAGGTTGTAAAACAGCTGAGATAAAGCAGCATATTTTTTGGAGACCGTTAGGCAGAGCCTTTTTGGTATAGTTGAAGAACGGTGGTTATATATTTTATAGCCAGTGGGACACAGCAGTGCAGATGGTGTGCTCTTTACTGATGTATCAGGGCTTCCTTTGGCCTCTAATTCAGTTTCTTTTTCAAAAGCATCCTTCTTTAGCCAAGCATTTCCTGTTATAATGAATTAGTTTTGCTACAAGAAGAGAAAATGAGCAAATATAAATAAAACCGTTGGCAAGGAAGACTATATTAAAGCTGAGATATTATTCAACCCTAAAGCAAAAAGTTTAAAAGTTATTAAATAATTTGGCTTTGACTGTGCAATGACCAACATGTCAATTCAACACAAATATTTTCAAGAAACCACTTACAACCCAAGGCTAAACTTTATTGTTATTGGGAAAGAAATCCCAGGATCTGATACCGTTGCTGTGAATTGGTTCTACGTCAGTCTACTACATCAATTAGAGTTGTCTTTAGAGTTGAAATTTGGTGTGGGTGTGTGCATTTGTGTGTGTGTGTGTATCCCACGTTACAGGATGCAGCTAAAAATGGGAATTAATCAAATTCCAAAATGACAAAAAGGATTAGGGTCAGGGCTAGATTTAGGGCACAATTGAATCACTTAGCCTCCCATGCTGGTGATGCTTGTTGGGGCGACCACCACATCTGCAGACCAGCCACTCATGGAGACTGAGGCAGAGGGCAAGAGTGGGACAGGAGGAATGAGTGGCTGGCTCAGCCAGTGGAGGTAATCAGAAGGATACCTCTACTTAATCCATCTTCACCTGGTCCTGTGTTAAATCAGCTAGTTGCAGTTAGTTCTCATGGAAATCAATGCGACATGTTCCACTGATTTCCATGAGAACTAACTGCAACTTGCAGGGCCATGCAGAGCTTGTCTGTGGCTTGATCCAGGAGTCTTGTTACAATAAAGTTATGAACTCAAACAAAAAAGCAGCTGGTCCCTGGGAGCCCCACTCCCCATGCCAACTAAGCCCTCCAATGCCCAGGACAAATGTACCCACCAGGCGCCACCCCTGCGGCCTGGCAACTTGCTTGGTCTGGAAACCGCAAAAAGCGTATTGGATTTGTAGCATATGAAACCTTAATGGATAAAGTAACTGCCCAGTGATCCTCAGATAAAGAGTGTTTTAGAAATTTAAAAAATAAAAAAAAAAAAACATGGTAACCTCTTGATGCAAGTTGCATATAGCTACAAGTCTGTTTCATTATGAGGAACGATGGATCAATACTAGTCCCTTTCGTTCTATAGAGGCTTTGCTTCTCCGTGGGATTAAACTGATGGTTCCACACAACACTTAACCTGTAGCTATATTTGCCCAAGAATCTGTAAATGCTCATCCCTAGGCAACTGTTCTGTTAATAATTCACTTCTACCTTATTTGGTTTCCCTTAAAGCAACTTATGCTTCTTAAGTTGTGCCATTTCCTGTATCCATTTGTAGACAAAACGATGATGATGATATTTTGCTACATATACCAATACAAATGTTTGACAAAAATGAACAATGGCTTGCCTGTTTGACATCATATGGTCCACAACTTAAGAAAGAAAATTGCACAGAGTGGAAAAATGGTTATTGCAGAGCAGGGGTGCCAACCTGAATAAAATATTGGGGGTGGGGCATAGCTAAGCCCTGCCCTGAAGAATCAATCACAAGATGCAGCACAAACACACCATTTGATTGACAATGCCCATCCACATTGGGAAGGCGGCCCCCTCAAATATTATATTGGGGGGGGGCAAAGGGACCCTAGGAGTTGGCTCCTATGTTGCAGAGAGATAATAACAATGGTATCAATAATATGGTCATGATTCCGTGGGAGCACAATGGAGCAGCAATAATAAGTCATGGAATATAGGCAAACCTATACTTTGCAAGAACTCATCAGCCATAAGCTTGTCTTTGGAATGACCACCATATAGCTGCATAATCCATAGGTTTGGCTTTGCCCTTGGAAACTGGAAAATAATGAGTGAGTTTTTCAGATACTGCAGTTAGTAATAGTTTTTCAGATATTTCAATAAATAAATAAGACCTTCTTGAACCAGGTATCAAGAGAAAAGGCCGAATTAATCCTTCATCCCTTGGCAATGGTTAGTTGAGTGGCTACAAGCAAATCCATTTGCGAAGATGGACAGCAAATAAAGTTATGGATCTGAATAGATCAGTATGCCCACCATATCCTTGATTTCCTATAAAACATGGCCCCAAAATTTACAAACAAGCACAAATATTGTTGTTGCTGCTGCTGTTGCTGCTGCTGCTGTTATCTTTAAAATAATAAAGTAAACCTGTCTTCATAGCGTTTCATTGTTGTACATGTTGTACTCAGAAGTAAGTTACATTTAATTCAGTAGGGCTAACACCCAGCTTCAACTGCTGTAAAACTGCAGCCTTAATCACTGGATCCCTGTTTTATCCCTGGTTTATCTCTATGTGGGGTGGTAACAAGAAGGAAATAAAAGGAACTCAATTAAGAGAAAGATCACAAGGTAGAATAGATAGTAAGATGTTTGCAAATTGGCAGCAATTGTTCTGGCTGAATTATTATTATTATTATTATTATTATTATTATTATTAGTCAGTACCAATTAATATATAAAATAGATGCTTGTGGGAACCTGGGTAAATTTATAAATGATGGGCAAGGGTCTAGGGATCTAAGGTACCTAGGAGAGTATTACAGCAGAGAACTAGCAGGGTATGGACATTTATAATTTGAAAATTTATTATAAAGATGCTCAGTTATTGGCCATTATTTATTGTATCATAAATCCATTTGAGATACCCTGGGTGTGTCTGGAACAATGGGGTGGGTGGGGGGTGGAATCTCAATTCTCCTTTATGGAAGCAAAAGAGCAATTACACTGTGCTTTGTTTATTAAGTGCGTGGAATAAAATGAAGGTGAATATTCATATATCCCCAACCACGGAAACATTTTACAACAGCATTTCTGTGTTTAAAGGCAAAAGTGGTTGCTCTGTTTATATGGAGCAACTGTAGATTTTGTTTTCATGAGAAAACCTCAAGTGATTTTGTAAGGTGCTGTGAGGAAGTAGAGTCCCTTTTCCACAGTGCAGCACAAAAACCAATACGGATGGGGGAGAAATTCAGTTTGGTTTGCATTTTCATATGCACCTATCTAGCTAACACAAACTAACTAATCCAGACCACCTGAGAAAATATTGGTAGAAGAGAAGGTCATTCTCAGAGTCCCATTGGCCGCCCCCAAAGAAAAGTGAGAACAACAATGAAAATCCTGCATCCCATCCACAATAATGCACCAAAATTATCTTTCATTTGATAACTTTTGTTTGCAATCTCTTTTCTCATTAATTGTTATTATTAATTGAATTTATATACTGCCCTATACCCAGAGGTCTCAGGGCAGTAGCAGGTAAAAAAAATGTGAAAGAAACTTTTGGCACAGCACTAGTATTTAACAATTTGCCCCAGGATGAAAATTTAGCTTCCATCTAGCACTCTGTCTGTTTAATGAGTAAATTCTACCTATTAATAAAATCCATACTAAAATATGGAAAAAAACAATGGAAAATCAGACTGCAGCTGACCTCCCACAGGGAATTTATACCACATAATGACCCCAAGATATAGCTGCTTACAAGTGTCTGTGCTTGGGTGCATGAAGATATCTTGATCTCCAGTCTTAAACACTTTTTCTTTTGAACAGATTTCATGCTTTTCAGTGCAAGTTCTAAATAATGTGGATTGGGTCGGGATTAAGATGGCGATACTTTGTCCATAGTGGAACATCAATTCATGTTATCCCATCTGTTTGTGTTTGCTTCTGAAAACATAGGTAGAAATTTAGAGGCTCCAAAATTGTGCACATATTAAATATTGGAGGTTTTAACTCATTACCATGGCAACTGTTCTCATCAGAATGCTATTTTTCCCTTAAGCTATTTTAGTATCATTAAATCCTTGGTAATGCTTTATTATTTGCTATATTTTAAGCCCATATGCATTTCAGCTTCTAATTTACTTAACAAATTGTGTCTGACAAAAAGAGAAAAATTATAGCACAATAAACAACACTATTAATTACTCCATGGAGCAGAGAGTCACCCTGTTTGTCTACAGCACTATGCTTTCAAAATAACAGCAGTGAGTAATTAAGTATAAGCATATTCTATTATTAGGGTATAGATCCTTTCCTTAAATGTGTTTATTCCATGTATTAAATGGCAAAGGGAACCCACGTTCCTTACATCTGTGATCTTTACTCTTCTAAAACAAAGCAAAAAAGAAGAAAAGGGGGGGAGGCAGGCAGCTTGATCACATGTAAGAAAAAGTATGTTACCATGGTAATGAAACTGTCATTTGTTATACTTTACCTATTAAAGGTAACCTGATTGGCGCGGGGGGGGGGGGTAATGGAAAAAAAGACAACGTCCTCAAAATATAGGAAGGACATATGTTTCCAGGAACCTGGTATTCCTGGTTAACATTGAAGGGATAGGCTCAACAACAATTAGTGAGATGATATGGGTTCTTTTCTTCAAAAGTTTCAATCACTCACTCAGAATACCTGCATAAGTAAAAGGCCACCTGTAGCAGCAAAGCCAGGAGCTAATTTCATTAAAATCAATGTAATTCTGGCATAACTCTACTGATTCCAAATATTGCATGCCTGTACATGCGTACGTGAGAAAAATTCTGAACATTAATGCAAAGGCATGCCCAATTTTCCTTCAGCTGAAGTGAAATGCATTGAAAACTCTTATCACAGTGAAATCAATAGGAGCAATAAAAACTGATTTGTTTCCTTGCTGAATGACAAATTAGTTAATGGGCAAATTTGTACAATTTGAAAATTGAATTGAGGCTCTCTGGATTCTTCCTTTCGATAGAGAAAAGAAGAGACACCAAAGTGAAATAAGATTCATTGTGGAGGCCAAGAGAAAAATCACCACAGCATTCAATTCACCTTGCAGAGCCGCCAAGGTCTCATAAGCTTAATGTTCCATGCCTTTGGTGAGCCATGTCATCCAAAAGCTTTATTCTCTTTCTGATATACATAAATCCAAAGCAAGGCACGATAGGCAAGTTATGAATATTTGGTTATTCATACAGTGCCAACTGAAATGTCCTGTACGTTCTTAATCTCACATGTAGTTGCATATTCTTTTTCGTGATAATAGTTTGATTCTTACTTATCAGAAGTTGGAAGAACACTATATATGAAAACTATATCTAGCTTTAAAATGCTTTGGGGTAAAGGAAATGCTACTTAGTGTTTGGGAATCTGAATGGGAGAGGGTCAATGAAGCCAGAGCAACTTATTGGGACTTTTAAAATGTACACTGGCAACACATGCCTGTCACATTTTTGGCAGGGAAATTACAGGTACATGGCCAACTAGGACATGGCTGGAGACACTGCTGGAAAGTGAAAGCTAGTTTGCTTCTCTCCTTTCCCCCCAGTAAAAGATGAAGGAAGCAGTACAGTTTTTGAGTGAGACTGGGAGAAAAAAGGAAAGCTTTGTGTGGGGTTTTCAGCTCAGTGGTTATGGATGTGGTGGGATGGAGCTGCCCTCCATAGGGATGAATGCTGGGGCATTCATTTCTTACAGAAATCAGGAGGAATTAATCAGGAAAAGCATTGCCCTATTCTCTCCCCTTGTACTGTTCTGGTGATTCTCCTGACCCCCCCCCCCCCGAGCAAAATTTTGGAGGGGCAAGGAGCATAAGAAAAGATGGGGGAGTCTCATTGAACAAGTGACAGTCCTTGTGCAGGGTTTCCCCTAATGGGACCCATTAGTTGAATCCCACCCATCATTTATTTATTGAAGAATACTTGCAGCCTACTCTGCCTCAACAACAAAACTGGGAGGTGGGTACAATAAAAGAGCACAGAGGAACCCAAAGGAGGGGGGGGGAATGTAAAGAGAAAGAAAAAGAGAGAAACAATGTCATAATGAATCCTCAGTTCAGCTCTGAAAGAAAGTTTGGAGATTACCCACTCATATTGCTTGAGCTTTATGATTCATTAATATACTATCTCTTAATAGTACATTATATGCTCATTTCTGACAAGTACCTCTCTTCCGTGTGTCTTTGCCTTCATATTTTTGACTCATGATGCCAGGAAAATTTGAAGCATAAAGCATTTGTCCCCTGAGAAATTTACAAGAGTTATTTTGATATTTTAAACTAGGTATTGTTAAAAAACAACAAAAAACCACAGGTGTTATCTACACCTATCTTTCCACTGACTTTGATGCTCTCAAAGCCTTTTCTGTGGTATATTAAAAAGCTGAGTTCCTGCTGATGCAGTGTGCTTGCATACTCATGAAATGGTTATAAATGGAGCTGCTTCTCAATTTGTATGCAATTGACTATATGGCAGAGTTGCTAAACACATTCAATTTATGATAAGCAGTAAAAAAAAATCTTTGTTTCAGTCCAGTGGCTAATAAAATTGCAGCATTTCAGAAAATAGAAAAGAACTCAGAAAATACATGACTGCTAGAAAAATGTGTCCAATCTATCTGCCATAAAGTAGCTACTGAAATTTTTACTGCAAGTGAAATTTGAAATCAAACTAGGAGTTCCTTTGAAGGCAGAACATTTGAGGAATTTCAAGTGAGAAAAAGAGGTTGATGACATTAGGAAACTGTATGTACATGTGTGATGACCCTATATACATCCCTATATTCTACTTATCTAAAGGTAAAGGACCCCTGGACTATGGGATGTGGTGCTCATCTTGCTTTCAGGCCTAGGGAGCCGGCTTTTGTCCGCAGACAGCTTTCCAGGTCATGTGGCCAGCATGACTAAACCACCTCTGATGCAAAAGAACACAGTGATGGAAACCAGTAAGTGGGGACATCTTTGCCCAGCAGCACTGGGGCCCACAGATTGGAGCAATATACTGGACAAAGTTTTGCCATTTTACTCATGCAATGGGTTCATAGGAAAAAGCTGTCCCATGAGCCTTTGCAAAAGGGATGGAAAAGCCTTTATAAAGTTGCTTCCTCTGGAGCTCAGGGCAATTTCCCCTCAAGAGCTTCCCACTTGCCCACCCTTGAGTTAGAGCCTTCACTGAGCAATTTTGCATCACTCATTGGCAGGCTGGAAATGATTTTTTCCCTCTCTCAACCTGATTGGCACTTGGTTGAGCTTTCTTCACTTTTCCCTCAGAGAAATTATGGCCTTCCTTTGTTAAGTGGAAGAACATGGTTTGTTGAGGGAAATGGCATAGGAAAATGGCAGGATCAACATAGTAATGGGGGGCCTCATAAGGGTCCTGTGGGGAGGATTGGTTTGATTCTGTACCCTGGTCGCCCAGTGACACCTTGCTTCCTTGGCTTGCCCCACAGCAAGGTTCAACACTGGCCAATTCCCATGGAATGGGTTTCGGGTGGTCTAAAACCAGCAGAGCCGTTCCATCAATCAATCTGGGGTTTGTGGAATGATGAATGCCATGCCAACCCTTGCCCTGCCTGCTGCTGTCAATAAAGAATTGGCCTGATTTTATCCCATCACCATTTTAGTGTCTGGTTATTTCCTGCTCTCATGGGTCACATAATACAATTTTTTCATTGTTTGTTATGTATACGTATTGTTACTTTGGAAACCATTTAGAGACTGTCTTCATATCAGGGCCAGCCTGTCCATACAGACTGAAGGAGCTGCCTCAGGTAGCAAAATTCAATAGGTGTCTCCATGGGTGCCCTCCACCCACCTGCCGAAGGAAGGAGAAGAGTATATAAATATATGAAGTAAATAGTTAACATGTATAGGAAGGAACCAAACTGGGAGCATTAGCTCAGCTTCAAGTGTCTTTCATTTTTAATTGTATACTTGATAGTGAAAAAGAAAGAATAAAACAGAAAAAGAAGAGCAATAGATGATCCTGGCTGCAAGAAAAAGGTTCTATGCTTGGGAGATTTTTTTATGAGATGTGAATGTGTGTGTGTGAATTCCATTTGCTCTTTTCTCGTGCTTGTATGGAAATATCTTCAGATTTACTGCCCACATTGAGCAACAGACACACGTGGGAGCAATGACAAGTGTGAATGTGTGCATTTGTGCAGCTTGCATCACCTTCCCTATACTCAGCTTTCAGTAATGTGGAGGAGGCTGCAAGATTAAACTGATTAACCCATTGTATCCCCCCCCCCCGTGCTGATCTTCCTATGCCAAAAATACCAAGACTAAGCAATAGCTCTATATACTTGAGGCAGCAGAAACTGCCATGGAGATGTACAAAACTCTAGTTTTCCTAAGAGCTTATTTCAGCCTGTTCTCTTAGAAGTATAGGGCAGATAAAGCATGAACTGTGCTTCATTGCTCCTGACTGATATCAGCTTTCAACATCCGTAAGAAATGTTGGAATGGTATAAATACAGGGACAGTCTTTCATATCATTTCATCAAAACTCTTCAAGTAGAAGCCCAGGGCCACAGCTGAAATTGAGTTGCATTTCAGGGGCCTTTCCAAAGTGGGAAAAGAGTGATCCCTCCCCATATGTCTCTTGTATTTACTAAAAATGAAGACAAAATAGGGAATATATTTGCATATGTTATTTTTTACATAAACACATATTTAAATAGAATTATTATAATTTAGTTGGAAGTGCATATTACCATAGGAGGAAAGACTGGGATCAGGCAACCTGTGTGCCTCCTTGGTGTGTGCTGTCCAAGCGCTAACTGTTGATAGACATCTTCAATTCCCCTCCTCTTTTTCTTTTCTTTTTTTTGCCATTCTTCATCTTTCAATCACAATGACTGGAGAGCCTTTCAAATAGAGGTCCCTTTCAATTGTGCCAAGGTGCACTCTGAAGGCAATGAGCCCACCGCCTTGTTAAAGTTAAGTAGGTCTACTTGATATTAGATGACCACCTGGGAACCACATGTATGCCACCTTGGGTTACATGGTAGAAGGCAGGCAGGATATAAAAGTAAGTAAGTAAGTAAGTAAGTAGGTAAAAAAAGAAATAAAAGAGAGTGTTCTGTCAAGTAAAAAGCATGGCTACCATACCAGTGGTTCAGTGGAAGGACAATTCAGTATACAGGTCTTAGAGTTTTTGCACAGCAGCAACAGTAAAGTCATCTGCTAAAGTGGCGAGGTAACTGACACCTTCTTGCTGTTGCCCCGGAAATGTGATGATAATGAGGCTTTTGATTTTGTTTGTGATAGATTAACATAGAGGAAGAAAGAAAATAATCAAGTAGAGGCTGTCTTCTTCTTCCTTTTCTTCCCACTTCATATTCATGGTTTAAATGCCAGAAGTAACAATTCTGTGTGAGATTTTTTGCACTCATAATTAAAAAGTAAAGGTTGCCTTTCAGCTGGCTGAAGATCTTTTTTTGAAAACAGAAGCTCAATGTCTTTTACAAGTTGAAGCAATATATTTATAAGTGCGTAAGTCCCACATTGTTCAGTAAAGCTTACTTCCAGGAAACCATGCACAGGATTACAGTTGTTCTGAGCCAAATAAAATAAAATAAAACCACAGAATTGTAGATTTGGATCTTGAGGGCCATCTATTCCAACACTGCAATACAGGAATCTTAACTAAGGCATCAATGACAAATGACCACCTAACCTCTGCTTAAAAATGGCCACCTTCTCTCCAAGGAAGGAGAGTCCACACTCTGCTGAGGGAGTCTGTTCCACTGTTGAACAGCTCTGTCAGAAAGTTTTTCCTGATGTTTAGTTGGAATCTCCTTTCTTGTAACTTGGTCATTGGTTTGGGTCCTAGCTTCCAGAGCATGAAGAAACAAGCTTGCTTCATCTTCCATGTAGCAGCCCTTTTGATATTTGAAGATGACTCACATATCTCCTTTCAGTCTCCTCCTGCCAGGCTAAACATGCCCAGCTCCCTCAACCATTCCTCATATGGCTTGATTTCCTCTGCACATGTTTCATATTGTGCTATATGTAATGCTGCTCTTTGATTATGTGTGAATGTACAATAACGGATCAACATTGCTGCCTGATTTTTGGAGTCTCCTTGTGGGTGTAACGATGGGGAAATATCATGATGAGCTTCTGCTACATCACTGTACTCTACCTATGTCAGTAGATTCTCAGCTGGGTTCTCCATAACTTCCTGGGATTGACTATTCTATCCTTACTTTCATATCAGGCTTATGTATAGTGCTGGGTCTCATTATATGCTTTGCAAAGCTCATTTCATAGCATTGTAATGAATTCCAGTCACAGGGAAGCAGCCACAATCATGTTTAAATGAACTCAGCAAATCCATGGGTATGGTAAAGGGGCAGGCTAGGAGGACTAGAGCCTGGACTGCCAACCTCTGAGGAAAAATTCCTAAACTTATAGCCACAGGAAAATTAGCTTAAAGCCCTGGCTGTCATGTACTGTGACTGGCAAGTATATATAATTCCACTGGTTCTATTAATAACAGCATCTGCTGCTCTAGGGCTTTCACCCACTTTGTGGGTGTGCTTATTTCACAATATTGACTCATTCTGTGAGATGGCAAATTACGAAAATAGATTGTATCATTTTAGAAAGAGAAACACGGAGCATCTTAACGGTGGAAGATGAATTATATGTGGCCTGGCAGTTTAGGAGCTTGTGAATTGTACTTCAAAATAGAACTTAAATCTCCTAATGACCAAACAGTGAAATCTTGATGACTAATTGTAGAAAAATAGGATGTTATTTGAATTGGTGCAAAACAGCATCCACAGGAAATAGTCTAGTGTCAGAAGCAGAGCCCACAGAAAGCTGTGAAATGGTGGCCTGAGGGATGTCTGGCAGGAATTCAGCATATGCATCACCAACCAATTTTGTCCTCCATCCTTTGGGCCCAAATTATGCATCTCAACATGTGGAAGGAGGAACTTGGGGATAGTAACTGAGGATGCATTGCTATAGATCAGCCATATTCTGAGCATTGTGTTTATTATATCTACTGAAGTTCATCTGTTTAATTTTCTATATACCTGGGGATATATATTTACATTGTTGATGTCAGTGGAAAAATAATACGAGGAATTCAGCATAACACTCTTCCTATTGCTTTTTTCAGCACAGATATTTCAGCTTGCCCAGTTGAATGATCTGCCCTCACTATGTTCTAGGACTTCTCCAGACCCCCAACAGCTGATTGGGGACAGGAAAAGGAGAGAAGGGGATGTCTTGTTGCACTAGGGTGATTCATTGCCCTGACTCAAGCTAGCACACCTACTTAGTTGAATCCAGCTCAATATATCTTGGACTGTGAAATTCCCAAATCCATTTACTTGTGTCTTTTCATTTTGGAAGGATAATGGTGAAGATAAAACAAACATGGTTTTATCACTACAATTAACCTTCACATTTAATCTTATAACTGGGATATATATCTCTTTTGGGAATTATTTTGTCACAGTAGGACTTGACTTTTATAGCAGGATGTCAATCAGTTTAAATACCAGTACTTAATTTAGGTGGATTGAGTCTCACAGTTCTAGGAATCAGGGATGCTTGCGGAATTCAATCTTTCTGAATTCTGAAGCAAAATGACCCAATTCCATGCTAAAGTTTGCAAATCAAAATTTAACTGTCTACAAATCCCACACTTCTTCAGATGTGCATCATACCCAGATTGGCCAGGGTTCTGAATCACATGGGAATGTTCTAGTCACAGAGGTGAATCTCTGATTCAGACGTTTGCCTTCCCTGAGACAGAATATTGGCCCATCTAGCTCAGTACAGCCAACACTGACTGGCAGTGGGTCCCAGGATTTCAGACAGCCCTACATGGAGATGCCAGAGATGGAAACTTAGATGTTCTGCATGCAAAGCAGATGCTCTGCCAGTGAATTAAAACAAAACAAAAAAGACACTGAGTTAAGACATGCCAGCTTCAAATATGAAAGTGGTGAAAACCAAGTCACCAGTAGAAACAGAAGATATGGTCGCAGAAGCACACACTGCAAAGAGTTTACATTTCTCTCCCTCCACTTTTGTGCGCAACTTCATGTGTACATTAGCAAATTGGTGCTCACCTTTCAAGTCAGTCATATGAGGATGGACAGGGACCTGGGCATGTACAAAACACACCAAAAGTTCAGGTATGTTCAGAACTGACTTGTATTCAAAGCCCAACTAAACTGAGGAACACATATATGTTCTTTTCATCTGCTGTACTCAATTGTGTGTATACATACATATGTACATGCCCACACCCACCATGATGCATGTTGTTTTAAAGAAAAGAACTTGCCGAAAATAATCAAAACAAGAAAAGGAAGAGAGAGGGCAAAAATAATGGTACAGAGCTATTTCATGTATGCTATTTTCTTCTCTTGCTGTAATGAGAAGCATGTGCTTTCTGCACAGCAGTGTGGGTTCACTGAACCTTCCCTTGCCTTTAGACAGCGATCTACTTGAGGCAGGGACATGTTGCTTGTTATGGTTCGCCCTTTGTACAGCACTCAGCAATGTGCCGAGATGCCTTAACAGCAATAGAGCCAGCTTTGCGCTGGTAAAACTCAAAAGCTTATTTAGCACCACAATGCTTTTGGATACAGTATATATTTTCCCTTGAAAAACGTAACTAATTGGGGGAAAGATTAATAAGTCCTAAGGCCCAGTGAGTCATTTTTTTCTTAAGTCTTGATGCAAGATGTGGGCTAGTTTCAAATGTAATATTTGTACATAACGGGATACAGGTAGGAGCTTTATGTCTGAATGAAAAGAAAAGAAAAAACACCTGCAAGGACCTTGCAAGAAAAAAAAGTATACTGGAAAGGGAGAGCATATTCTTCTTTGTCTGCTCTCAGATGTTTTTGTTTGGCTGGAATTTGTTCAAGGAGGAAAAGCAGAAATACTATTTTTGTACTTCTTGCACTTCCTCACTAAATGTACACTTTTTCAGGTGATGGACATAAATGTGTCTCAGTCACTGGAAGTTTGAGAAACACTGATTCAGCAGTACAAGAAAGACAAACTGAAATACAACTTGCCCACTAATTATCCTCACAATGTTTCCCCACTGCATACTGGATAGGTTTTCTACTGGGTGGTGCTACAAGCACAAATCATAATCCAAATGTGAGTCATGCCTCTTTATTTGGATTTAAGGACTGTTGAGCTTTGATCCTGAACACATTATGTAGAAGTACATTTCATTTAAATCGAGGACTTGCTTCCATTTAAATAAATAAATAAATAAATAGGCCCACTGTTGGTGTGGCTGCTGCAATTCTATTGAATTCCATAATAAAGAGTAAGGCTTCTTTCCTAAGCAAACTTATTTTACAGCACGTTCCACTAAAACCCAAGTTTATATCATCCTTTTCAGATGTTCAGCGTAGGTAGAACGATCATTTGTGGTGGTGGGGATACAACCCTGTATTAGCAAGCTGCAGACCTACATGCAAGCTAGAGGCAGGCTTCTCATCGAGATCTACATATGTGTAGGAAGCCCACACACACCCAGCTGGCTCACCAATGTTGCTTACACAACCACTCTTTTGTCCAACATCCTTATCCTTCAGGCACTTTTCATGGAGATTCCAGACAACACTAGCAGGGCTATTGGCCTAGCTCAGTTGGTAGAAAATGAGACACCTAATCTCAGGCTTGTGGGTTTGAGCCGCACATTGAGTGAAAAATTCCTGCATTGCAGATATTGGATTGGAATGATCTCCATGGACCCTTCCAATTCTGTGATAACTGCCTGATCCAGCAGGCTCTTTTTATGTTCTGATTGTTGGCAAATCATTGCAGTCCACTGTCGTCTGTGCTCTTCCTTCAGATTTCTTGTTTCCAGGTTCTCTGATGGCTTTATTGTGTCCTGTTGATCATCATTTGAGCATTAATCTTGAATAGTCACTTAAATGTCCAGCTGAATAGCCTCACTTAATTGCCCTGGTGTCTGTTTCTGTGTCTATGGAGAAAGAGGCTTTAATTACTTATTTCCTCTAACTTTTTCTTTGAGAATGAAGGAAATACTTCTTCCTTTGTCGGGAAAGGGGGGTAGGGGGAGAATCAGTATTCTCCATTTACGGAAAAAAGAAAGTAACAGTAGCATAATTCATAAAGGTAAAGGTAAAGGTACCCCTGCCTGTACGGGCCAGTCTTGCCAGACTCTAGGGTTGCGTGCTCATCTCACTCTATAGGCCGGGAGCCAGCACTGTCCACAAACACTTCCGGGTCACGTGGCCAGTGTGACAAGCTGCATCTGGCGAGCCAGCGCAGCACACGGAAACACCGTTTACCTTCCCTCTGGTAAGCAGTCCCTATTTATCTACTTGCACCCGAAGGTGCTTTCGAACTTCTAGGTTGGCAGGCGCTGGGACCGAACGACGGGAGCGCAACCGGCCGTGGGGATTCGAACTGCCGACCTTTCGATTGGCAAGTCCTAGGTGTTGAGGCTTTAACCCACAGTGCCACCCGCATCCCAGCATAATTCATACTAACACTTTAATTTTGATCAACTGGAACCCCACCACCCCAAATGGGTAGAACCTGTGAACAGGAAACTTTTGATTAAGATTGAAGATGACCTTTGATGAACAGCCCTTCCACATGAGAAACTTTATTTATTAACATTGTGCCCCATTCTTCCTCCAAAGGAACCCAGGGCAGGGAATAAAAAGCAATAAAGCAATGCTTTTAAAAAAAATGCAGACTGGTGAAGTTCTCTACTTGGTCATGCTTGTTATAGAAAGGTCATGGCACGGGGAGGACATTTCTGGATAATATAACATTATCTTAACCTCTTGTGTGGAACCTCTGCTTTAATTGCACTTGCAGGTAACTGAAGAAAAGCAGCACTTTAATTCTAAAGGACTGCAATGTGCAAACAATCTAAATGGCAAGGCTGATCACCAGTCACATATCCTTGAGAAGAAGTAAGCCAGGTACAACAAACGAGTTATTTTAAGAGATTCAAAATTGCTCTTTTTATTTTCCTTTCCTGCTGTCTGACATGGACTTTTCTCTCCTTTCTCCAGATAATGTTCTCTTTGTTCTCTCCTATTCTTACCAAGATGGACTATTCTCTCTCTCTCAGTACAGTATGAAAGACATAGTCTTACAGCAGCATTGCAGCTGCACAGCCCCACAGATCTGGCTGCAGTATCCCTGTGCATGAAACTCCAGCCCCCTTGGAAATTGTAATATTCAGAATTATTCCACTTGAGTCACATTGTTATTATTTTTGTAGACCTCAACTTGAAGAGGCAGCCTTCTTATTTTTGTAGACTTCATCTTGAAGAGGCAGTCTTCCAGACAGAAGGTCCATATATCTCACTACATATGAAAGACTCAGCTTTTTCAATCCACTTGTTTGCTAAGACACGGTACATGAGTATGTGTCTGTAGTGCCTCCTTTATGGAGTGGGACCTTTATCGATGACTAGGGGTGACATGGGCCTTCAACCAGGGGTGCTTCCATAAGTGATTTATTGCAAGTTGAATCAAAGTGGACACAGTTGATTATGCTCAAACCCTTCTGCTGATGCTCCCTCATCCTCTACCTGCCACCAGGTAAATTCTGGGGCAGAGATAGGTGGTGGAAGTGATGGTGCCTGTGAATATGCATAAATCCTAGTGTAGCTCCTTTTGGGGAACAGAAGGGTGATCATCCTTCATTAAAGGCTACAGTGGCAGTTGACATCAGCTCACTGGAAATATATCCATGGAGTGAAACCAATTCTCCTATGTGTTCTAAGAAGCAACATAAAATGACCAACTGACACCTAAATCTTTCAAACACCTTATTTTCAATAAGCCATTGTAAACATTTCAAGTCTGCATGGACATTTTGCTGCAATAATTAGCACCACACAAGTTTAAGTGATCTGTAAACTGAGGTCATGCACATTTGGTTATGTTCAGTTTGTTGGGGCATTTGCCTCCAGCAGTAGCATTTTCAGGGATACAACAACTCCAGTTCTTGTGTCCTTGATTCAATATAAAGTTATTTCTATATTCTGCCACAGTGCAAAGAGGATGTGGCAAGGTTATCTGAAAACTCAGATTCATTGGCCTGTTCACAATAGCAGATGAGGAAGTAATGCTCTTTCTAGACTGTATCGTGCCAGCCTTTAGGGGGCATGTCACATGTCCCAATACTCCTATGTCTAGAACATTGAAAATTAGATGTTGGGTAGAAGGGTTCTAGGTTTCTCCCTGAAATACTGGTTTTCTAATTGTTGGAGATATTTGTTAAATGGAGGAACATTCAATCACCTCAGTGTCCAGTTGCTGCTCATATTGGTACCAAACCCAGAATCAGTTAACTGCACACCTGCTCTTTATGGGAACTACACATTAGAACCCTTTGTGCTTAATTATTGTTTCTTGATGTAATAGAAGAAGTTTTCATTTCCTTCCCCCCTTCCCCATCCAGTTATATGTTAGCAAAATCTTATTTGAATTAGGGGGGAAAATGCAATTTGAAAAGTTTGATCAAGCTGTCATGCTCTAAAAGGCAGAGACGACCCTGGGGACAGAGATAATATTGCTGAGTAGAACAGGACTGGTTTGTGAAGAACAAATTCGTTCTTTTAGAGAAGTTGGCGAGGGATGAAAAGTCTTTTAAATGAATTTCTGATGGCATTAGGTTAGTGACGGTTCTCCCTCCCCCTCTCTTGTCATCTCTCTTTTCTTGCTAAGACAGAAGGGATCAGGACATCAACATGACACTTTCATAATGAACCTTTCAGCCGTGTCTTGTTTTCTACTAAAAGGGCAAACTTTTTTTGCATTAATGTACACTGAACAGTTCAACATGGGCTTTTCACATTTGGACTCTTCTCTAAGTCACAACTGTATGACTGCATGGCCTTCCATTACCAAACAATGTGTGATTTTTTAGAAGTTATTTTAATATCTCTTCTGACCCAGTGGAGCCATATGGCAATGTACTAAACCACAAGGAGCAAATTATGTATCCCAGTACATGATAGTCTGAAAATAATATTTTTGGAACCGTATTGTGGCTTATCAAAAGTGTGTGCAAAGTTTGTTGATACCGTAAACTAGAACAGGCCTGTGGTTCTCTAGCTGAGGACTCCCAGGTTGCTTTTTACTGTTTTCATCATTCATTGTCAGGGAG
This sequence comes from Podarcis melisellensis, assembly GCF_964234715.1. Classification (NCBI taxonomy): domain Eukaryota; kingdom Metazoa; phylum Chordata; class Lepidosauria; order Squamata; family Lacertidae; genus Podarcis; species Podarcis melisellensis. The sequence continues at coordinate 53,985,267 of NC_138528.1, forward strand.
TCATTGTTACTCATGAAAGTGGCCTCCTCCCAGCAAATGTCAGCTGTAGAAAATTTTGTGATCTCTTAATTGTCCAAATGGAACTTCCAGGAATTGTAGATGACCTGTAACTTCCAGAACACCTATTATACTTTTCATGCAGGTAGATCATTCCTAAAGCAGCGGTGGGGAATGTGCCAGCAGTTAGGACTGCTTCCTAAGGAACAATCAGAGCTCACTTGAAACTCCCAATTCTTCATTTGTAGTTGTTTCAATATGTACCCAACAACTGACATCACACCTGACATATGATGTCAGGTAAGGGGCAGGTGACTGTGGCTTGTGGGGGAACAGCCTGCAGGCCAGACTTGGCCTAATTTTAATGAGGGGATATATATATATGGAGTAGTTTAATAATGTTACATCCCACAAAGTGTTAGTAATGAAAACACGAATAAAGTACATTAAATATTAAGTGTGTGACAGAATATGGGAACAAATTGTGATCATTCAAATGTAGTCCTGATCACATTTTTGAGCAGTGAGCAGATAGCAGATGGTGTTTTCACTACTTTTTGGCTGTGCTAAAGGCTCTGAGCATGTGTGAAAGCCTTGTTGTTGTTGTTGTTTAGTCGTTTAGTTGTGTCTGGCTCTTTGTGACCCCATGGACCAGAGCACGCCAGGCACTCCTGTCTTCCACTGCCTTCCGCAGTTTAGTCAAACTTATGTTAGTAGCTTCGAGAACACTGTCCAACCATCTCGTCCTCTGTCGTCCCCTTCTCCTTGTGCCCTCCATCTTTCCCAACATGAGGGTCTTTTTCCAGGGAGTCTTCTCTTCTCATGAGGTGGCCAAAGTACTGGAACCTCAGCTTCAGGATCTGTCCTTCCAGTGAGTACTCAGGGCTGATTTCCTTCAGAATTGATAGGTTTGATCTTCTTGCAGTCCATGGGACTCTCAAAAGTCTCCTCAAGCCTTGTAGAGCACCCCAAATATACCCCATGATACTCTAGAACACTACTCACTACTTTGTTTATACATGCTTCAGATAGGATTGCCTTGGCCAATGGCCACCAGCTCATTATGCCAGACACACATAACATTTCCAACAGGGTCCAAAATATAACTCTTCAGAGATTTGAGAATATCTTGATCTATATCTATCTATCTATCTATCTATCTATCTATCTATCTATCTATCTATCTATCTATCATCTATCTATCATCTATATCTATCTATCATCTATCTATCTTCAGGCCATTTTTCACTGTGGAATCTAGGTGCACCTTTAACTCACATATGCAGTAAAGCAAGTCATGTTGTTCATTCCATTTCATTATGATATTGACCTTGAAGAATTGATTGTCATGGAAAAGAAAAACCTCTTTGAAAAGAGCCCCACAGAATGCCCTTTCCTAGGCCCAAGCTGACAGAATTTGCCACATGTGTGATGTTTTCCAGTATTCTAAACACTGTGGTATAAAAGCTATAAATGCTATAAATATTTATTAGCAAATAAAGCTCTTGTCAGTGGTTTTGCTGTCCAAGAAGCTGAAGTCTCTGATATATGTCAAGAAACATATTGCTTTTGTATTTTACAGAAGGCAAGAAAGAACAGCTGGCCAGATAAGATAGCCACAGCTGCTGTGAAGTTCTGATAATGCAACCTCATCTTTTATGCTTTTGCATAACATGCTTAGTTATTCAGAATGTATACTACTATATTGGACCTCCTGCTGGTACATTTAATGCGACTGCAGAAGCAAATAATCTATTATAATTAAATTGATACATAAAATTTACTGATTGAATTTAAGAGACTAGATAGTGGCTTGAGGTTCCAAATCTCAAACTACCCTACTGTCATTAGAGTCAGTGGAGTTTCAGGTTGAAATAACACTTTTAAGAAGTGGGCTGCTATGCTATTTAAGGGATGCACAACACACCCCTCCAATTTGAGGAAGGCCTGTTGCCTAGACAACTGTTAGAGCAACAGTAATTTGGACAATGGTGTCTATTTTAAAGCAGGATTGGTAAGAACAGCTTCCTACATTCATACTTAATGTATGAAAATATTTGTTTTGGTTTAAGTAAGACAACACTTTCAGAAATAGAATTTCAAATGACGATTTAATACAAGGATAAATCTTTTTGATGGTAGGTTGCAACTGGTTTGAGGAGCAAGTTGTGTTTGTATCAAAATCCTCCAATGGTATTATCTTTAACAGGCCTTGCATTGACTAGGTAACAATTTTATTTGAATGTTATTTTCAAAGTTATTCTAGCCTTGCAAATAACTTGTAATAGTTCCTAGCTGACAAACATTCTAATGCACCAACTTTCTCACTTATATCAACAGAAGTTACTAGAAGCCTGCAGCCAAATGCTAGGTTGGTTAGTTCAAATTCGGCCACAATCACACATTTAACACTTTAAACAGTTATGACTTCTCCCAAAGAATCATGTTAGTTGCAGTTTGTTAAAGGTGTTGAGAACTGCTAGGAATCCCCTATTCCCCTTGTAAAGCTACAGTTTTAAGAGTTCCCTTAGAAGGGGGATTGGTTGTTAAACCACTCTGGAAATGGTAGTTCTGTGAGAAGCATATGGGTCTACTCATAACTCTCATCCCTCTTCAAACTACAGTTCCCAGGATTTCTTTTATGACTGTTTAAAGTAGTATAGTGCTTTCTATGTTTTGTGTGAATATGACCTTAATATATGACATTGACTGTCTCCCCCGTGTCCATTATCTGCCTTTCCCCAGAAATCTTCTCTTTCACCTACCTGCTTCTTACTGTTGCCTATTCTGAACCATTCCTTCAGCAGCCTTGTCTATGACTTCCTGCTCCTTAGTTCCGCTCTCATCCATGCTCTGTTTTCATGTTCAGAATGCCCCACAAAAGTACTTTTGCTCTTAGGCCCTAGGTGGGGTTATAATTCCAGCCAAATGACAACCTCTCTTCCCTCACAGGTACACAGGGCAGTCAACAGCCTGATTCCATGAGCACTTGGGAAGTTTGTAAACAATCCATGCCATCACTCCAGCCTAACCAATCCATCTCAGAGGCTTCATTGCCACCAGTGCAATGCTGAAGAACAAAAAGGATCAAATTATCTACAACTCCCACCCACTCTATTTAGGCTTCTGGAGGCATTTGTTTCTGATGCTATGCACATGCAATTAATCCTTTATATCATTGATGTCCAGAATCCTGCACTACGTGGTTTGGCATATGACTGCAGAAATATCATTTGCAAATGGCCAATAATGATCTTTTATCATTTCCTTTGTACTGAATTGTAGCAGCACAATGTTGATGTTGAGCAGTTTCCAATAAAAGGCCATGATTTAGGCTTTTATTAATACATTTCTTATAAATTGCTTCATAGGTGACAGACAAGCTACTCATTATTAATTTAGCTCTTTTCAAGCTGTGTTTAAATGGAAACTTGATTGCTATGCTCCGACCTGTCATCTTCACTCTGCCATAAAATTATGCTCTGAACATGAACACAAGAGGACATCAGAGCCTTTCAGTTTCTTTGTCTATGTAGCTCGAGCTGGCCAGCAGAAAAAGGGCAGGAACAGACGGTGGCAAAGAAGAGGGGTTAGTAGATATGCTTTGACAAGTTGCAGTCTGAGACTCATGGCAACCATTCTAGGCCTTTCAAAAGCAGGGGTATGAACACACACATCACTAACTTCACATGCAAATCTGTGTTGGTGAACCTGCCAAATGGTTTTAAGCAGCCAGTGAGGGATGGAGAACACGGCAATGGGATAGGAGATATTTGGATCTAGTGGATTGCCCACAGCCCTGCCTTTGTGCCATCAGAGCATCACCAATGGCAAAAGTCCTTTCTTTGGCAGCAGGAGAGGACTTCCAAAGATAGACCTCCCTATATCCCTCAGAGCAGGCAAACATCCTGCTCAGTCAATAAAGAGGGAGATTCACAAAATGGCCCTTGAGATGTCCTCCCAGGGATCAAAGGATTGCACAATAAGATTGCTTCAACTTTGTGTCTATAGTGACGGCATCATTCTATGCAAGTACTGTCTTAAATGAAGAGAAAATGCAACAGTGACTTCAGAATTTCCTTCATCTCAGGCCAGCGCCAGAGTGCAATCTCTCCCAAATGCTCAGCAGACAACCAGCATGAATCCCTTGAACAATATTATTATGGCAAGCTTCAGCTGCAGAACACATCTCCAACTGTTTTCAGTTAAGGGTCATTTGATCAACTCAAATTACCCCACACTGGATAGCTCCAGGGAACAACAGAACCCCAAGGCTATACCTCGGGTCATTAACAAAAAACCTGAAGTCCAAAGTGTTAAAATACCAAAAAGCTTCTAACATCTGTGAGTTGCAATCACTGCATTCAGCTCACTTGAGCAATCCAGGTGTTATCTCTGAGGCTAGTGCTTCCCACCCACACAGACTGTGAAAGAACAGGAACACGGCGGAGGAAAAGAGAACATTCTTTTGGAAAAATGCCCTACAAAAAGTCCATGAAAAGTGAGGAACGGTGTGGTTAGGAATGCAAACATCACATTCTCCCAGCTTCAAGTCCTGACTGCTAAAATCCCTGCTAATGTGTGAGCGAATCTATATCTATGTGCCCCAGAACTTACTAAATCAATTTTCAGGCACTAGAAGAACATTCTGAACCTCTACTGATTGCATTCCTATTTATGTGTTTGCCACATTCCTACTTACGGAGCTCAAAGAACTATGGCATAATAATAATAATAATAATAATAATAATAATAATAATAATAATAATAATAATAACAACAACAACAACAACAACAACAACCATCGTTACAAAGTAGTTGCTGAGAAGGACAAAACAGACTCTAGGCACACTCTGTGAGATGCTACCATTCCTCCAAAACCAGCAGCAATATGATCCTGCCTTGGACTGTGTGTGTGTGTGTGTGTGTGTGTGTGTGTGTGTTTGAGTGTGTAAGGAGTTCCTGTTCTTTGTCTTACTCCTTTGACAAGGGTCACCAAGTGCTTACTGAAAAAATTGCCTGCTCACCTTCAGCAGCCTACAATACCAGGTGAAGAAAGCATGGAAGTAGTGATCTAGCACGCCATGTGTTTGGGCCCCCAGTTTTGCTTGTAAAAATGCTTGGTTTAAGTAGCCAAATTCCCACCTAAAATGTTGTTTCCTAACCTGGTGCCATCCAGATGTTTTGAGCTACAACTCCCATCAGCCCCAGCCAGCACAACCAATACTTAGGGAAGATGAGAGTTGTACTGTAGTTCAAAACATCCAGATGACACTAGGTTGAGGAAAGGCTGTGCTAGGTGTTAATTCCTTAGGGAATCCAGGCTGTGGCATACAGTGGGAGACAGAGAGGTCTGTTGTGACAGGCTGGAGGAATGTGTGAAGGAGATGTACATATAAAACATGTACCAGAATACATGTTTTGCATGAAGAATACTCCTGGTTCAATGCCTCGCCTTTGCATTTTGAAATGTCTTAGGTAAGAGGGCTGAGAAATAGCCTTGAAGGGTCACTGTAGTGGCCTATATGGTCTGACTCCCCCACCCCCCCCTCTCTCTCTCTCTCTCTCACACACACACACACATAATCAATGATAAAAATGTATACCATTATTCAAATCAGAGAGATCCAAATGTATCACAGCAGCCAATACCCCTCATTGAACAGGGCAGACAGCTTCATATATTCATGCGGTATCAGCCCAACAAAGATCTGCCACAGTGCTATTCGGGAAGGCAATGGCAAGCTCCTGTCTCCCCTGCCCTTGAACATAATGTAGGAGGATGTGCAATAAATGCAAAGCTCTATTCCCATGTTGAGGGTCTAAGGCAAATGGTATTGCGTGGCAAAGAAACTCCCGTGCCCATGACCAATGCTACAATCACAAAAATACCAATTTAACTGATATATGACTAGAATCAACCTTCCTCTCAGATTGTTTTCAATAAATATGAAGGAATTTATGTCATCTGCAGTGAGCAAGGCTGCTGCACAAACCTTTTTTTCCTTTTCTTTGAAGAGTTATCACTTCTAGGACAGATAATCTTTCAATGCTACTAGCTCAATTGTGCAATGTGCACACAGCCCTCTGTAAGGATGAGTGCAGTGATATGACAGGCACCAGAGGGCAGGAGGAACAGTCTTTCTTGAGACTGCTGGTTGGTGTGTGTGTGTGTGTGTGTGTGAGAGAGAGAGAGAGAGAGAGAGAGAGAGAGAGAGAGAGGGGGGGGGGGCAGGCATTTAGCAGTACAAACATAAACAGCCTACCAAGTATGCTAGCGCCATTCAGGGATCAAAGTGGATAAGAGACTGGATCAAAAGCTTTTTCAACCTCACTCACCTCAATTAAGTAGTCTGCTATCACCTGAACATATATTATGGAGCATGCAAGTGATGTCCAAGGACTTCATTATCTACATTCATTGCAGAATAGGGAATTTTAACTGTGTGTATGTTGGAGATTGCTGTGCTAAGATACTATGAGGTACAGTGTACATATTACCATTTGGCCCTAGCTACTATGCAGATCTTATACCTGCCAAAGCTATATTAGATGGATGTAATGCTTGGCTAATTCCTGAAACTTCACTACAACAGTAGCAAGTCCAAGGGGGCGCAAATTAAATTGCACCAAGTCAAAAAGAGAATTGGAATGTATGTGTATTTTAATATTTCAGCTGAGCAGAAGACAACTGAAAATAAATTAAATATGGGTTTACTAATTAGGGGTAGGGGATCAAGTTGAAATTTACCCTCCACTTCAAAGATCAATTCAGAAAGTTATTCTTACCCCTCAAATAAATCTGAACAGAATGTGAACTTAAAATAGGGTTGCCATATTTCAAAAGGTAAAATTCCTGACACATGCAAAGTGTTGAGCTCCCCTCAAAAAAGCTTTTGGAGCTGTTTCCGCTGCTGTTTCCATCACATTGCCATACATTGGGTTTTCCCAGACATTTTGCCAATTCAGCAAAATTCCCCCCATGCATTTTCACCAGGATATGTTAGGAATTTTTAAGACGTATGGCAAGCCTAACTTAAAATAAATTTATCTGCCTTGCACTCAGACTAGATTCCTGCACCCCAAGCCATTAAATAGTGGCCAAGGCGCGGCTAAATATGTGATTCAATAACAAGAAACTCAGGAGGCGATCTTAATGGTTTCTCTTTTCAATCTCATTTGTCATAGTTTGATTTATATACAACTTAAAATTTCACTCCCACTATTCCCCTCCCACTATGTAGGTGGGGAAGGCATCGAGATAATAATCACATTAAGCCTTCAGTATATGAGTGGATGCAAGGATGAATGTGCCATCTCTGTCACCTTTTGTCATTCCCAGTCATCACCCAAAATTTGGGGGCAATGGGCAAGCATCTGAGCTGATGGCATCTTGCACTCTTGGCTACTCACCACGTGATTTAGAATTCTGGAAGACTGGGTCCTATATCATGCAGAATGCCTCCACAAGCTCCCTGCTTAACACAGTCATCCCTCCAAATTGGTCGTGATGAACAGGAACAGTGATGGTCACACACATCCCCCCACCCCTGCATATTTGCTTAACCAATTATGTGAACATCTGAAGAGGTCTAAGGACACTGAAAGTGAGAGTCCTATCCTGGGTAATTATATAGAGGAAAAAGATGGCTGTCTCCATGTACCTATGAGGACGATCATCTCTTCCACAAACATCCAGTCTTTGGGGCCATTTCTTTTTCTCACATTTCCCACAAATGCACTCCCACAAAAAAAGTTTTTTAAAACTATTGGCTCACTTCAGTTGGATTAAATAACCACACCTACCTTGTCCTGATTTTAATAGACCCCAAGTACTCTATTGAAACACATAAGCAACAATCCTGTATACAGTTTTGGCAATCAACACTCTTATTAGTTTTAAATATGCCTAACTTTTTGCTAAATCGTGGCCATTGGCTTCCATTCAAAAATATGCGCATGTAAGATCACAGTGACCAGGGATGCTAGTGAATGATGTAGGCCGCTTGCAACACATCAGGCAGAGTTTTAGGTGTGGGCAGGTTCACTGGTTCTGGACACAGCACAGTAGGGCAAGCTTGCCTGTAACTGAAGAAAGGCATTTCCTGACTTAAGACAGCACCCACACAGTTTTAAATAATGCAGATCTTCATGCTAGGTTGAATAAAGTTGAGGCCCTAGTTAACCTCACACAAACACCTCACCTCTTTATTTCCAGCTCGATACTTGAACTCTGCTGGTTATATAATCCGAACCCGGTGTCCTCTGAATCACAGCAATTATGCAAAAGTAAGTTCAATTTGCAATCAACAGGACTTACTTGCTTGTGCCTAGGATCCAAGAAATAATGGATGCTTTCTATCAGTGCATTAAAACCAACCAGATTAGCATGAAACATTTGATTCTTCCTGTAGTGCAAAATGGCAGCTTTAAAGAATGGGTGTGTCGAGTGATTATTCATGCAGACTTTCCCTACAATAAAGAGTGAGACCATCTCTTCATCAAATGAATTGAGAATGCCAGAGGCTCATAAGGTCGCCATTTTAAAAGTACATTCTGCTGGCATATATAAAGCCTTCTTTGTTGGTGCAGGCGCAGAATCTGTGCTCCTGTGATATAGTGAAGAAATCTGCCTGTTTGTCTCGGTTTTATATTTATACAGTTGTTGCTCAGCCCTAAAGCTGTTCTTTGAGCTCGTTTGAGATCTATGGCTGGAATAAACGTCACATGCTGCTGAATTATTATAAAAAATAATTCCCTTTATTTACAAATATGACAACAAGCTGGCAACTTATGCAGACTCTCCAAAGAATTCTCAGACTTTCCCCAGAGATGCAGTCCAATCAGAATGCTTCTTCTCCCCCTACCCCCACCCCATTTCAGGCTTGAAGCTGGATCCAGCTATTAAATGCTTGTTGACACATTTATCCAGTCTTGTATATTCCCAGGTCATAGAGGAAATAAATATTAGGATAATGCTCTCTATTTAAAATCCAAAGGGCCCCCCTCCTTGCTTTCTATTTCTTCCTAACTGCTTGATCCTAAGGGACTGTTAAGCTGCAGCACATTGTACACATCTGGGCCTTTCCTGATAATGTACAGATTATGTATCAAGTCTCCCTGCATGCTGTCTCTGCCAGGCCTGACCACCACATTCTTCTGCCACTGACAGTCACTGTTATAGATGGCTGCTGCTTCCAGCCAATTGTCAGAGTGCCATGCAATGTTAATTCAGGTTTTGTATACAAAACTCTCAGTATTGGGAGCGGGGTTTCCATGTTTTCTTTCTGCATGCTTTTGTCCTGATCTTTCTTCACTGGGTATTCTTCAGTCACGGCCAGTGGCTTGTTGCAAGTTGCCAGGATGAATAAAATAATAGTTTCCTGGTGCCTGAAATATAACTTGGGTCTCCTTCATACCATATATTTAAAATGCTATGATTCCATTTTAAACAGTCATGGCTTTCGCCAAAGAATTCTGGGAGCTGTAGTGCATTGTGGCTGCTGAGAGTTGATAGGAGCTCCCTATTCCCCTCATCTTGCCTGTGAGGGTAATAGGGGCTGCCTAAGAACTTTCAGCAGGAGACTCGGGTGGCGCTGTGGGTTAAACCACAGAGTCTAGGACTTGCCGATCAGAAGGTTGGCGGTTCGAATCCCCACAACGGGGTGAGCTCCCGTTGCTTGGTCCCTGCTCCTGCCAACCTAGCAGTTCAAAAGCACGTCAAAGTGCAAGTAGATAAATAGGTACCGCTCCAGCGGGAAGGTAAACGGTGTTTCTGTGCACTGATCTGGTTTGCCAGAAGTGGCTTAGTCATGCTGGCCACATGATCCGGAAGTTGTACGCCGGCTCCCTCGGCCAATAAAGCAAGATGAGCGCCGCAACCCCAGAGTCGATCACGACTGGACCTAATGATCAGGGGTCCCTTTACCTTTACCTTTAAGAACTTTCAGCAGGGGACGCGGGTGGCACTGTGGGTTAAACTACAGAGTCTAGGACTTGCTGATCAGAAGGTTGGCAGTTCGAATCCCCACAACGGGGTGAGCTCCCGTTGCTTGGTCCCTGCTCCTGCCAACCTAGCAGTTCAAAAGCACGTCAAAGTGCAAGTAGATAAATAGGTACCGCTCCAGCGGGAAGGTAAACGGTGTTTCTGTGCACTGATCTGGTTTGCCAGAAGTGGCTTAGTCATGCTGGCCACATGATCCGGAAGTTGTACGCCGGCTCCCTCGGCCAATAAAGCAAGATGAGCGCCGCAACCTCAGAGTCGGTCACAACTGGAGCTAATGGTCAGGGGTCCCTTTACCTTTACTCAGAACTTTCAGCAGTCTTAACATACTGAATGAATGAAATCTTTACTGCTAAAAGCTATAAGCCGTCAAAATTAGTCACAATGTGTAAAATACAAATAATTAATTTAAAACTGAACAGCAACAACAGCAAAGCAAGCATACAGAAATGCAAAAAATCACAAACTACATTCCCCAGGATCATTTGGGGGAAGCCATGATTGTTCAAAGAAGTATCACAGTGCTTTTAAATGTATGGTGCGAATGTGCCATAGCTGGCACCAGGACAATTCGCAAATTGGGCAGGACACCTGGAGAAGCCCATATTGAGGAACAGCACACCTCACACAGAGATGGTCATTGGAGCAGGGCATTGTACCTTGGGCAGGTTGGTATGTGAAGTGTTGGTCCCTCAACTACTTGGATCCAAAACTTTTTAGGGCTTGCAATGTAAGCATCAGCACTTTGAATTGAGCCTACAAAAGCAAATAAGGAAGTGTCAGAGACAGGGCTCCCCAGAGAGACAAAGAGTTAGAGGAGGAAGGAGTAGTTCTCCTTCCTTCTCAGCCATTTGAAGACAGTTCCCCACAACCCCCCTTCTCCTCTGCCGGAGAAGAGGAGATAAGTTCTCAGGGAAGAGAGAGAGGGCTGGAGAGAGGCCAAGGCACTGATCAGCGGTCTCTAGCAACAGCACAAGAGAAGGATGATTCATCAGAGGAAGGAGTAGAATGCCAGCCAGAATCCCCCTGTGCTTGTAGGTTAACGAGGGTCAGGGAAAGCTGTCAATCAAATACACGAAAGGGGGGCTTCTGGAGGACTTCCTGTTAGCGGTGAAATGCCCAGATGCCTCAATGTCTTGAAAGGAGTCGTAGCTGTGGGAGCAGCTCTGAATGTAATTACTGTACCGTATTGGCCCGAATATAAGCTGCACCTGAATATAAGCCACACCTCTAAAATCAGAGGAAGGGAAGAAAAAATACCTGAATATAAACTGCTCCCTTCCTCGCTGCTCCTGGCTGCATACCGGGAGGGGGGTGGAGCGACACTGCATTTCCGGAAGCCTTTCCCCTTCCTCGCTCTCTCCCTTCCTGGCCTTGTGGGAAAGGACTGGGAACTACGCATGGGGCGGGCGCCGCTTTGCTGTTCTCCTAGCGCTGTTTGCCAGCTCTTGGCTGCATACCGTAAGGTCCTGAATATAAGCCATACTTTAACTTTTCACAGTCGGAATTTGGGGGGGGGGGGAGAATGAGGCTTATATCCAGGCCAATACGGTATATAATAAAACTGCTTGAAAACTGACGGAGTTTGCTTGCTGCCTAATTAAGCCAAGGAGCCAACTAGATTGTGACAGGAAGGCAGTTGTGTTATCTCTGAATTGGCAATATATGGTCAGACACAGCACTCCCAATCAAAACTATGAACGTCATATTTTGCACCAACTAAAATATATGTCGTAAGTTATCTAAATGGAAAGCTACCAGAGGATGGAGAACTGTGGCTAGGCTCTATTTACAGAAGTTCACCATCAGTAAGGATGGGGGAGAAATTCAATTTAGTTCACATTCAGTTCTCTTTCTACAACAGTATACGACCCGAAACAGTAATCCTTCAAGATTCACAATTCTCTGTGTTTTGCAGAGGAGTTCTCCAGCCACATAATGTATAAAAAAATGCATATATTAGGGTAAAGTGCATCTATTAATGAAAATAGCATAGGCATAGATTGTATTAAAGGTAGCCATTTTGCAAAAAGAAAAAAAGAAAGTATATCAGAAGAAACACCCAAATGCTGATGAATTTTCATGAAGACTTTTTTTTAAAAAGAGTAAACTGATGTGAAAATGTGGAGAGCTGAACTTACGAGTGGAAAAACGAGAAAAAGGAAAACTAACAAGGAACACGTTTCTTGATGTCAAGTGAGTGAGTTAATGAGTATCATATTGACCTTGTGAGCATAGTTGTGCAGAATTGTTAAGCCCGTGCATTTTTGCAGCTTTTGAACTAATGGACAGTAAAAGAGAGGAAAAGAAGTGAAACCATCTACCTGAATAATATTTTAAACTTTTGTTCACGGTCAGAAGGAGGAAGGGAAGGCATAATGGAGCTTTAAAAAGAAAATCATATACAAGTCTTCCGTATCTTCTATACTAATAAATATATAAAAGATCCAGTAACACAATTACACTCAAATGTGCCCAAACAAAGCCCAAAGCCTCTTTGAAGGCAACAAGATTTTCTCCTTTAAGAGGATTTAAGCTCTCTAATTGAATATCTCTGGCCTCATTTAGATCAACATTTTTACTCTGTTTTGCTAAGGAGCTTTAAGTGCTTTGTCTGGGTTACTCTCTTCTGCTAATTTATAACTAAACTGCACAATGTCCACTGATAATTGGTAGTGCTTTAAATGGAGAAAGGAGATGGCATGTCATAAATATCCCTTTTTCTTTCAAGAAAAGGAAACCTAGAAAACTGAGAGCAGCCTGCTGCTCTTTCTCCTGCAATTATAAGAAGTCGTGCTCTTTATTCTCCTGCACTGCTTCACAAATAATGGTGTTTGATGCAAAATACCTAATATATGACATAGACTAATGGGTTTGATGCACTTCAGTGTGGCATTTCTTCCACTATTGTTGAGCAAATGGATCTCTCGGCTTGGGTATTTATGTGTTCTTTATCCTCTACTGGGAATAACCAAGGAAAACATGCAGCCACACACCAGTAGATTAAGCTTTGATCCACACATACAACAGAATAGGTCCTGAGGTGGTAGAGCAAATTGTTCCACTTCAGACTTCTGGCCTCGATTGTGGAAAGTTTCCAAACCTCCTGCAGCTAAAAAAAGAAGCATATTGGGGAGGGAGATTCTAGTTTACCCTCTCTCAGCTTGCTAGTTTTATACACATTTATAACATATTTCTTTCTCTCTTTTTTAAGCTCGCGGGGAAAATTCAACATTGGGATCCCAACCATGCATTTCAAAATGGTACAGTCCATTCTAACCCTTTATTTTACTGCATGTGTAGTACCAACCCTTAGTAACACCAAGGCAAGGAAATGAGCATCATGGGCTTTGCATTAAAGGCATGTCAGAAGGCATGCTGTGAAAACATCAAACTGTCCAGCACCACAGATTACAGATAATCTTCACACCAAAGGGATGCATCTGTATCTAATCCTTTTCAGTAAGGCAGAAGGAAAACTCATTAGCAAAACCCATCACACATAAAATGTCAGGGTTATTATTATTTTCCCTGACTCCTTTATTAAAAGCAGTCTGAAGTCACCACATCATCTCTCACCTCCTTCACTAAGGTACACTGAGCCAGCAGATAATTGGATATTCTTTTGGTTGCTTATGGGGGTGGGGGAGGAACAGGCCACACACACCAGGAGGAGATTCACCTCTACAGTTTCAACCTGGTATGTCTGATCATTTTGACTTGCAATGAATGAGTAAAAATGTAGATGGTGCATTGTGTGGCAACAAGTTCACAGAAACCTGCCTTGAAATTTTAATTAGTTAGCTGTTTTTGAAATTTAAGCATCCTGGATAGCTTAACCTATTCCCCACCCCCACCCCCCCCGTCAGTATGGTAGAGTGAATTTGAGCCAGGGAAGTTTCAGAAACTACTTTGATGGAACAGGTAGCTCAACCTTAGAATATGTGAAGGAGCCAGACAGACAGCTGCCAGCTTGCCCTGTATCGTTCCCTCACAGCAGCCAGGCTGCACTACACCTGCACCATTGCGAATGCACAGGCCACATCCACCCCAAACCCACCCCTGCACCCCAGGCTTCTTCTTTTCCCTCCCTCCACACCGACTGAAAGCTTTGGGCCCCACGCAGAGGCAGCTAAAGGGTGGGAAGGCAGTGTGTGTGTGTGTGTGTGTGTGTGTGCACCTGCCATGGGCATCTCTGAAGATGTGCTGGCATCACAAGATTTGAAAAAAAGAAGAAAAAATATTGGTGCCAGTACTGTGTTCTGTTATATACCGCCAGAGAAAAAACACTGACTCTAAGGACCCTTAACAAACTACATTTCCTATGATTCTCTGAGAGAAGTGATGACTGTTAAAGTGGTTTAATACTTCTTTAAATGTATGGTACAGCAAGCCAGATTATGCTATCCAAACCTCGGTTCATGGTTAAGGTCTGTAATCATAGAACAAACCTTGGCTACATTCTTCCCTGACAGTGGTTAAGGAGGATCTTAATCACAATCCTAAATTCAGATAATATACTAAGCCAAACCTCAATTTAATTGCCATCTACCCTAAAAAGCCTTGGGAGCAGCAAAGTGGTTGTAATTTCTTTCCCCATTGCAGTATGTAAGCTGTTCTATAGAAATAGAAATACTTTATTGTCACTGTACCACATGTTTACAGTGAAATTAAACGACCCCCCCCCCCCAGTTTCTCAGTCCTTGTTACACTCTGTGTGCTGTCGTACGACCACCAACCCTGAACGTCAGCTGCAATGTTGCTGTCTTCCATTCAGCAGCCTCATGGCCCATGGGTAGAAACTGTTCTTTAACCTGTTGGTGCAGCTTATCTTGCTTCTATATCTCCTGCTCGAGGGCAGGAGATTAAAAAGGTGCTGGCCAGGGTGTGAGTCATCCCTGAGAATGTTCCTCTTCTGAGGCAACTGTCTCCTGCGATGACATCTAGTGGACTCAGGGGACAGCCCATGATATTGTGTGCTGTCTTCACCACCCTCTGTAGGGACTTTCTGTCCATGGCTATTAAACCAGCATACCACACCGTAATACAGTATGAGAGAACACTTTCTATCGTGAACCGATAGAAGGAAATCATCAGTTGCTGTCTAACATTGTTCTTTTGCAAGACCCTAAGGAAATGAAGTCTCTGTTGGGCCTTCCTAACCACCTGGGCTGTATTGACCTTCCAAGTAAGGTCTTCACTAAGATGGACTCCCAGGAATTTAAAGTAAGAGACTCTATCCACACAGCCCCCCCCCCCGATATACAACAGGGCTAGTTCCCCTCTCTTCCTCTGAAATTCCAACACAATCTCCTTTGTCTTGCCAATGTTTAGGTACTTTCTCCTTTGAAGCAGCAACCCCACACATACTTCTGTTCTGTGATTGAACGCTTCTAAGAAACTCACCAGGTCTACTCTAGTGCCATTAAAAGGTAAAGGTATCCCTGACCATTAGGTCCAGTCGCAGACGACTCTAGGGTTGCACGCTCATCTCCCTCTATAGGCCGAGGGAGCTGGTGTTTGTCCACAGACAGCTTCCGGGTTATGTGGCCAGCATGACTAAGCTGCTTCTGGCAAACCAGAGCAGCGTATGGAAACACAGTTTACATTCCCGCTGGAGCTGTACCTATTTATCTACTTGCACTTGACGTGCTTTTGAACTGCTAGGTGGGCAGGAGCTGGGACTGAACAATGGGAGCTCACCCCGTCGCAGGGATTCGAACTGCCGACCTTTCAATTGGCAAGCCCTAGGCTCTGTGGTTTAGACCACAGTGCCATTACTGTTGCTCATTTGGCTGATTCATTATGTTTTGTCCACCAGGGAGTTAGGAAAGGAATGGAAGTGGGAGGAAAGGAGAGGAACAAGTATAAATGATATCTTTGAATATACCTGATAATACTCCATTCGGTAACCCAAGCAAATGTTCTATGTGGAGGTGATTGGGGTAGAACATGTAAAATAGTCTGTCAAACAGACTTTATAGCTACATGTCCAAGCTACTATGTTTTTAAAATGCATATAAACATTCATTTACAGCCTCTATAAGCTCATCATTGCTTTAATACACAGTACCATTAATACATAGTCCTTAATACAATACATCTCAAATGATTTAAAAATAAGCATTTGAGTTAATGTATTGAAGGAACAACAGTGAGGTGACAGCTACTTTTTTAGAAGCCAAAATGCAGTCAGGAAGCAGCTGAAACCCAGCAGAAGCCTGCACAGTGGGAGGTTTGTACTAGCAAATAGAAATTCACACCTGTTAATTACTGCAAACAGGCCTGCAGACTGAATTTGTCATGACATTTGTCCATTGTTTATAGGCAATTGTGATCGCCTAAGATCTTCCACTTGTGATGTAAGACCATCGCCCTCCTTCAAGCAAATTAGTTCCCTTGTACAAGTCAATAAAGCCTGAATGACATTTATCAGACAGACCATTAGGAAATGAACTCTGCCTTCGTTCCATGGCATATCTCCCACTCAGTTAGCACTCAGTTAGCAGGAGTGTGGGCACATGGTAAATGCATAGAAGAGTTGCACAGGCTTATTTAAATTGGCCAGATGAGAAAATATTCCATATTAGCCCAATCATGTCCTTCTTATATCCCTATTGGTGCTGTACCAGATATTTGAACTCCATCAAATGCTCCCACTATTTTTGCATAGATGAGAAAAGCTTCACTTTCAGAACTGATACAGTTAAAAAAACCAAAAGACTATCACTCACCTATGTGTTGTATTCAAGTAGCATACTGTCTACTTCTAGAGAGCTCTTCAACTCCATTAAATAGTGTAGGCAACCTAGAGCATGGAGTTCATTTGGATTTTAAATTTTAAATGATTCTCCTCATTTGTGTCTACATAAAAATGGTTCATTGTCCACCAGCTTGGTCCTCCAGCATCTAAAGGTGGGACTATTTTGCTTGCCCCAAACCTTTGTCACTAGACCCTAGGAAGCAATTTTAAGATAAAAAGCTGTTGGTGGGATGAGGTGCACTGAATCCTTTATTGAAAGAGGAAATGACTGAGGTAGTTGCAAGGAGAAAGTGGTCACTGAGTGGAGGGTTCACCTACTTGTTTTTTTGGCCTGCTGTCCATGGGCAAATTGATCCATTTTGGTCTCTCTTAGTTTCTCATTTTCAGATTCAAGTCTCCACATTTCCACATCCGTTTGCAATTAAAAAGTAAAAATGTTCTCACCATTCATCAACATTTTACTGCAAATTTCTCCTAATGTATACACGTTGAATTTTTGCCAAACAGACTCATGTTTGCAAACCAGTAGAATACATTTTTGTATGCTATTTTCAGTAATATATGCACACTTTGTATGAAATTTTTGCGCACATTACTTGTCTGGAGAGCTGCATTGCAAAAATTCGTAAAAGTGCAAATTTCAAAGGATGGTTGTCTTATTGTATTATTTCAGAAACTGCAAATATGGTAGGTTCACATTTAATTGTAAACTAAACTGAACGCTTTCCCACTCCCCTCTGTCATGTCTCACTTGCAAATTACTCACTCCAGATGGTGTTTTCCAGCTGAGAATGAAGAGTCAGGTTGTAACAGTACAAGCTGCAACTCTTTTGCATTATCAAAGCATGAGAGAATGGTCAGCACTATGGAAAGCGATGGTAGGGGTGGGGTTTTCTGATAACATCAGTGTTGAATTTATCTGCAGAGATTCCTCCCCATTCCAATCTTGCTCCTTCATGTCGATAAGAAGTGAGTTATTTTCTACCAGTTCTGCTGAAAATAAGCCTGTGACCTTTATGTATATTTGCACAAAAACAGATACAAACAACAATTCCCCTTCAACCAGTCTGGTTAGTATTCTACAGCCTTTTAATGTGTGCCTGTGGGAAGAGGGCAGTTATTGTTTCGCTGTTTTAATTATTTATTTGTCTTTTTATCTTGTATTTTATCCTGTGAACCACCCTGAGATCTTAGGATGAAGGGTGGTATATAAATTAAAAAAATAAAAAATAAAAATTCCTTTATCTGTTTAAAAACATTTATCTATTAAAATGTATAAAATAATCATGCAGAAATTTAGGTACTACACGGCGCTTGACTTTTTTATATGGAAGATGCATATCCATATTTCTGTGTATACATATACATTTTTAATTTTGAATACAATTAGTTGTGCAGTCATGCACAGTTTGGACATAAGCAGATGCTCAGTTTGGACACAGGAGGTGGTCTGCTGTCAGCAAAACCCAACTGGCTTGGAGCAACCAAATTTTGTTTAAATTATTTCCTCCTCCTTTCCTAGGTGAGAGAATGTCCATGTATCACCAGATTTGGTAAGTACCAGGAGACAGTGATGTGAACCCTGACTCTATAGTTAAATCAACTTACTAGGCAAAGGGTTGTGGCTCAAGGGGGAAAGCACACGCTTTGCATACAAAGGGTTAATCACTGATATTTCCAGGCAGGGCTGAGATAGACTCCTGGCTGAAACCTGGGAAAACTACTGCCAGTCAGCATAGGCAACAGTGAGTTGTTTACTTATAGGGTTTTCTTGTTGGTTGGTTGGTTGGTTTGGTATCCCAAGCAGTTCACCCCTGTTTCATTTAGAATTTCATTACACTTAATTGTCAAGGTTATCCAAGGCAACCCATGTTCAGATATATCCACCTCCTCTACACTTCAAAAGAAAGAAAGAAAGAAACCTATCAAATTAAACTATGGATTTACAAAGTTCCTCTGCTCACTTTGTCTTTTGCTATATTTGAGGTCAAAAAGTGGTTGAGTCATACCTAGCCTTCCATGTGCCATTGTCAGCAATGAATATTGTTCTTGGGATACATAAGCTTTTAAGTAGATTCTGTTGTACCAACATCATGTTGATAAATTAGGATTGAAATATTTGTGTTTCTTACATGGGGCATATCGTACCAAAGCAACTCAGTGGGATGTCAACTAATCTGTCCTCCTGCCTCTGGCGCAGATGCTTGAGAGGAATGTAAAATCCCAACACACCTCATTGTACAATTCCCCAGCAAGGGGTAGGAAAGAGAAGCATATTCCTGATCCAAATTGATGGCCAATTTCTACCTTGTATTATGAAGACAGATGACTTGTCATTTTATCCAAGATCCTGTCAAATCATCACAGACGCAATTCCTTCTCATTTAAATGTCAAATTCCAATTTCACATCTTCATTTTCTACCTAGCACTAATTTCCATCTGTCTAAGAAAATCTATTTCATTTGACTTATTTCTATGAAATCATGATGCCAATCTCTGCGGTTACCTATGCCTCCTGAACACCGTCATACAAAACAAGTTGAAAAGTAAAATCTCTGCTTCCCTGCAAACAAAATCAACCCATAGATTGCTCTTTCTCCATGCCTTGTATGATAGAAATATTTGCTGCATCAAATGACAAAGCTCAAATATTACTGAGACCGATTGCAATGCAATGCATTGGACTTCAGTTGACAACTTGGGGCCCTGGAGTAGATTATGCTTTGACCTAATGTGGATCACTCACATGACAGCCATTTATTTGTGGTCTAGGTTCTTTTTTAGGGGTGCTAGTGGGAAAATAAATGGAGAGACATAGACGTTAAGAGAAGGAGTATAGCTTGCACCATCCCCACAAAAGGCATCCTTCACCTGACCACGTTAAAGGGAAATCAAGCATACAGTGGTACCTTGGTTCTCAAACTTAATCCGTTCCAAAGTCCAATCCAAAACCAAGGCATGCTTTCCCATAGAAAGTAATGCAAACTGGATTAATCCGTTCCAGTCTTTTAAAAACAACCGCTAAAAAAACAATTTAACATGAATTTTACTATCTAACGAGACCATTAATCCATAAAATGAAAGCAATAATCGATGTACTGTACTATAAAATAAGACAGTATTGTAGATGATAAAAATTTAAAAAAATAAATCTTACCTGCACTGATTATAGCCATTGTTTGGATGGGGGGCTTTTATCAATTTACAGTCACACAATCAATCAATCAATCAATCAATCAATAGTTGAATTGGGTTCCAATCCAACTGGGTCACAAAAACAAATTAACCAAAAAAGCCTCAAAAACAAAAAACACAAAATAAATAGCAGAAACAAAAGTGCCAAACTTAATCCATTCCACAAGTTCGTTTGACTTCCAAAATGTTCGAAAACCAAGGTGCAGCTTCTGATTGGTGCAGGTACCCTGAAAACAATAGCCAACAGCCACATCAGATGTTCAGCTTCTGAAAGCATTCAAAAACAGGAACACTTACTTCTGGGTTTTCAGTGTTTGAGTACCAAGGCGTTTGAGAACCAAGGTACCATTGTATTCATTTTTTACCTTAATAATTGATTGGCTAGCCTTGCCCTGTTCTAAACTGCTTAAGGCAGCTCATTGTCACCATAGGAAAGAGACCCAGGAAAGTATGTGGCTGCCTTAAGCTTGTTTCGTCTTCCCATCACCACATGTGGCAGAACAGTCAATGCATCCTTGTGTCTTTCCAGTCTCTTGGGGTGCAAACAAAGAAGCTTCCCACACCAGGCACGCAGAATGCGAAAGTGTTTCCAATATATAGTTCTGTTTGTCAGAGGCAGCGGGTCACTTCTTGTCTCTTGAAGCAACTGTATCTTGAAGGTTTGCCACTAGTATTTCCTGGATTCCATCATGTGATGAGGATGGTGATGATGTGAGTCTTCTACCCCACTCTTCAATTCAAATGAATATTCAGCGGCATGCAAAAGAAACTGTAGTCCAATATACAACAGTGTACCAACAA
This sequence comes from Podarcis melisellensis, assembly GCF_964234715.1. Classification (NCBI taxonomy): domain Eukaryota; kingdom Metazoa; phylum Chordata; class Lepidosauria; order Squamata; family Lacertidae; genus Podarcis; species Podarcis melisellensis. The sequence continues at coordinate 54,006,027 of NC_138528.1, forward strand.
TTAATACAATAATTATTAAAAGCAGGAATTATTAACAGCAGGAGGGGGAGAAGTTTGAAATAATGTATCCGTAATGTAGCTCTGAAGAATACAGATTCACACCTGTAGACTGGGTTTTTTAAAGTGTGATTCCTCCTTCTTACACCTGCAGTTTTGTTTCTTCCCTTTCTCTTGGGTGGGTGTGGCTCTCCTATTTCCCTTCACTACCCACCCAAACTGTTTCAGTTTTGCTTGCGGTTCTTCAGAATTCCTGAGATTGTTCATATAAGCAGGAACCTCCAAATTTGCTTAAATGAAATTTCAATAGCAATCTGTTGCTGAACCTTCAGATCCAGGAAAGCTTTCTATTCAAGCACCCCAATGAAACTCTTAGGACCTTTTCATCTCATACTGGCTCTCAAACCACAATTGACTTTCACTACAAATACAAGCTTCTTTGAAGCTTGTCATTAAGTAACCCCCTTGTTTTATCTTATAGGATTATATAGAAGTTTCTGGAGGTTTCTAGATCTTCCCCCAGAAGGTCGATTTTTTTTGTAAAAGTATGTGAGAAACAACAATGATTTAAAGAAAAAAATCCTGACAGGTCCCCCCCCTTTAGTGTTCCATAATTCATTCTGTGGTACAATTGCGAGTATTTTATCCAGTGCCACTTTTGTGCTCCAGTTCTTGCCTAATTGCTTCCTAGAATGGAGAAATACCAACCTGTGCTACCACTTTGCTAAAATCTGTTTCCCCAGGCACTGTGTGTGAGGTGGAGACAGGTTTGAAAGTCCAGCTCTGGGAAGGAACTCTGGTGGGGTGCCTTTCTTCTACAGTGTATTTCAGAAGAGGCTTCTTCTGTACTGCCACCCCCAGGCCAGTAGGGCTCCCATAGGAGAAGTATGAGCAGATGTTACAAGCTAAATTCTGAATCCATGAGAGGGAGGGTGTACGATAGTTTGGCACCATTAGTCGGGGGGGGGACCTTTATGCCCAGCCTGAGGACCTCATTCCCTTCTAGACTTTTTAAGGGGCACATGCTAGTAGTGTTTGGAGCCAGAAGCAAATGTGGGTGGAGCAACAGGTGTTAATTTAATCACACATCCACCTCTGTCTTCTATCTGGGCAAGAAAGATGCATTAATAGAGGGCAAGGGCACATTCTAGTCAAACGAAACATAAAGGGTGTGTGAAGCAGGTCTGGTGGGTGATGGTGGCCTGGGAAGAGTCCCAGGGGCTAGGCAGAGAGGCCTGAAGGGATGCATTCACCCCCTCAGAACCTAAGGTATCCTATTCCTGCCATAGATATTTGAACAGGTCTCTTCCTGTTAGTATTTGTTTTTATTTTTAACTAAGTATGTATGTGGCAATTTGCCCTTCAATGATACTCCAGAATTTGCCTGCTGAGGTGGCCTGTCTCACTTCCCCTTGTGTTAAAGCTGGTCATGCAAACGTCCCTGGCATACCATCAGCAAGTGTTCTTGCTACTGAGTGTCGCGGAGACTAAGGGCTGGATTCAACTAAATAGTGGGAGCCACCAAGTTGAGTTTTGCTAGCACACTGTGACTTTTCCTCCTTGCTCCTGTGCATGCCCTAACTTCGCTCACCACCAGCTTTGTGGGATTGGGAGAACCCCCATAATAGCTGCTGCTGCTGGTGGTGGTGGTGGTGGAGGAGGAGGAGGAGGAGGAAAATCATTCTGTCTGGAAAGCAGGAATACTTGCACTGTCAGAACAATTGTATTAGTGGCACATTGAGAGTCTTCTATTTAAATCATAATGGGAGATGGGGAGGGGAGTGAAATGAAGGGGAGATATACTGTCAGCACCACTACCTTACCAGCAGTGGAGCTTGGGCCTGTATATGGGACTTGTGTGTATTAATGGCAAATGCATTTGTCCAAGTGTTTTTCTGGATCACAGTGAGGGTGCTAAAAGACTGAGACTGATAAGAGAAAGTAACTATCTGTAGTTCAGTGTTATGTCCTTGTTCCTCTTGACTTTTCATGTCATCAATGGCTCTTGTTGAGCGATCACTCCCCACTCTCGTTCTACACTTTCAGTGATAACAAGAGAGATTGAAAAATCCTCACAGACTTCTTGTTTTACAAGGTAGCTGCTTCTTTGCGCTATGTTCTCAAGGAGAAGCTTTTATTTTATTTTCTTCTCTCTGTCAGAATGCATTTCCTTATGAGGCAAAAAAACACTTCTGAAACAAAAATAAAATTAAGGTATAGAGGGAAGAAGTTGTTCTAGCAAAGGTCTGGAGGCAAAACATGATGAAAACCAAATCTTGTCTGGCAAAAGAGTGGAAATAAAGCCCTGTACACTAATCAAGAAACACCCACATATTTGCAGTTGTCCCCTGAGAATATTTCCCCCCCTTGAAGACAAATGTGATATGATAGAAGCAAGGTTGGTTCCAGTTCTGTGGGTGTCCTTGGCACTGGGTGCCCTCCTACTGTAGAGCTGGAAATGGTTCAGAAAAGAACAACCAAAATGATCAAGGAGATGAGCAACTTCCCTATCAGGAAATGTTACAACCTTTGGGGCTCTTTAATTTATAGGAAAGGCTAGTAAGACAGCTGTATGAAACTATGCATGGTGGACAGGATCCCCCCTCCTTTTCAATAATAATAATTTATTATTTATACCCCGCCCATCTGGCTGGGTTTCCCCAGCCACTCTGGGCAGCTTCCAACCGAATATTAAAAACACTACAGCATCAGACATTAAAAGACATAATACTAGAATGTTGGAAGATTCAGGATGGACAAAACTAAGTGCTCCTTTGCACAGCACATATAGAACCATCAAATCTGAGAGCTGGAAGGTGTCAGTATATGAGAACATCGCAGCTGCAGACAGCCAGCTTGTTGACATCACATGATGTGGCTAACTGTGGGAAAGAATTTCCCCGGAAGTTCACAGGCTTCTCAGAGCTCTGTGAAGAGTGTAATTTGAAACCTTCCGTTTGCGTATGTACAGGAAGTTTGTCAGACTTGCTAGAGGAACTGAATTGATCGGACATGATTTCTGTAGTGCTGTAAAGTCATCAATAAAAGGATGTAAATAGACGTTTCTGACTGTCTCCTTTCCGTGCTAGGGAAACAGGAGGAGGGGGTGTGCATTTACCCACGCTGGGAAAATGTCACCTATCAAAATCTCCCTGGTCTGTCCGGGAAGTCGGCCAGAGGAGGTTACCGGTAAACAAGCTCCGAGAACAGTGTGAGGGGCCAGCCTCTCCGGAGGGGGCTTGTAATCCAAGGGTCATCTAGGTTAATCCCCTGCAATGCAGGAATCTTAGCTAAGGCATCCATGACAGATGGCCATCCAACCTCTGCTTAAAAACCCCCAAGGAAGGAAAGCCCACCACCTTCCAAGGTTGTGGAATTCACTACTACAAGAAGTAATGAAGTCCACCAACTTGGCTGGCTTTAAAAGAGGATTAGGCAAGTTCCTGGAGGAGAAGGCTGTCAGTGGCTACTAGCCTTGATGGCTGTGTTCTGCTTCCATTGTCAGTGGCAGTGTGCTCTTGAATGGTAGTTGCTGAGTAGCCGAAGTGGGGAGAGTGCTATTGCACTCTGGTCCTTCTGGTGGGTTTCCCATAGATATCTGGTGGGCCACTGTGAGAAACAGGATGTTGGACTAGAGGGGCCTTTGGCCTGATCCACCACAGCTCTTTTTTATGTTACTATGTTTTTCTGCCATTCCTCCCACCTCCACTGTGAGCCTACTGGGTGTAGCGTTTGTCCAGTGGAGCTCATTTGATCAGCTCAAGGCAACCACTGTCACAGTTTGTTGTAACAATGCTACTTCAAGGACAGTGTTGGGGAAATTAAAATGGTGGCCACCTGCAATGAGCACCAGAAAAGAAATTAAATGGTGTCCCTGGGATTGATTCAACTGCTGGGAAACCAGCAGCTGCCCAGGCATGCCATGTGGTGATGTTGGGTGTGGATAAACGAATCATTGCCTTTCCAGCACACAAATATTTCTTTATCCAACTGGTATGTATGATCAAATAGGTTTTGAAGCAATTCAGAAGCCTGCAAAATATGCTTCCTCAGATGGTAGTGGGAAGAGTGTAATGGATATTCAAGAAAGTGTTTTGGGGAAATTAATAGAATACAAAGCTATTCCTGGTTAGGCTTGCAAAAAGAAAGAAAAAGAGTAGATAGCAAAGAAAAAAGAAAAAGAAAATGCTCAACCATGACCTAAGCCACGTACCTTGTTTTAACTTTGAAAATCTATAGTTTGGGTGATGCTGGGAGATAAATATTATTCTAGATTATAGCTTAGAACGTTGGTAAAATTAATGGTCTATTTCAGCATTGCTAAAACTGGAAGAGATCTGGAACATGAATGGTGGAAGAAAGCTGTAAGAAATAGCGGCATATTGCTCTTAAGGAAAAACCGACAGCCCAAGTTAGGGTGAGCATATATTAAATGGACTGATTTGTTACATCCACGACTGAATATACATGTAATATTGAGGATATTAAAGAAGAGGATATTAAAATTGAATCAATATTTCATAGTCCCATTTATTGTGCTGTTGTCAGAAGTGGAGGCATTTGTTATTTTGGATTTGTATGTATCAAAAATGAAAAATATATGTTTTCATATGTATATAAGTGAGATCTTCTGACTTTCAAGACAGGCAAAAAGTGGACCATGTGTTTTGCCTCAATCAGCCATTTATTTTGCCCTGTTGAGATTTTCTTTCTCATGGGATTTGCTCTCATGCCTCAGATGAATGACTTTTTCAGAACCATTTCACAATATTGTCATTGAGTATTACTTCTTCAGTAATACTCCTGCTTCAACCCCTACTTCTACAGTTGCCCTATTGCCTATTTAGCACGCTCTACTTATGTGTATAGGTGTTTTTTCCTTATGCTGACCTATAGTCATAATAAATATGTAGTAGTAGTAGTAGTAGTAGTAGTAATAATAATAATAATAATAATATAATTCTTTTTTCAGAAGTACTCATATTGTTGAAAAACATTCCAGAGTTTGTGGAACATGTTCATCATCAGCTGTTGCATGGCAAGTCCTCTCTCTCTCTCTCTCTCTCTCTCTCTCTCTCTCTCTCACACACACACACACACACACACACACATTCTCTCTCTCTTTTACATGATTATCTGTCCGGTAGCCTTAAATGATGGCACATCCAGCAATCACTCAGGGATCAAATAAAATCAATGTAGCATCAGGAAAAATACCTGTATTTGAAATACAGTATAAACTAGGACTGAGAAACCTTTGGCTTTATGGGTGCTGCTGAACTACAGCTCCTACCATGAATAGTCACTGGTCATGGATGATGGGAGTTGTAGTTCTACAACATCTGTGGGCAAGCAAAGGTTCCTCACACCTGGTGTACATAAACTTTCTTTCTTCTTCTTCTATCAAATAATGGGCAAAAGTTATCTCCCACACACTTTTTTATGAACTGGCACAACATTCCAACCAGCCATAAAAATATACAAGCAAAATTTCCAAGGATGAATGGAGGAAAAGACCTCAGAAAAGGAAAGGAGAGAAAAGAGGAGTGAAGGAAACACACAAAAGGAACAGGAAAGAAAAGAGAAATAAATAAGATTATCTGACTTCTTAAATCACAGTGAATAGATTCTCATAAGCATTATGCTGAAGGACCTTATAGGTAACTGTGCAAGAATCTGAAAAATCTATTTACACAACCAAAGATTACTGCATCTTAAGAAGAAAAATCATTTCTTTGATGGTATTAAAAAGGGAGAAGATTATAAAGACAGAAGATTATCATCATGCAACTGAATAATTCTGAAGTGCTGTTTATATAAACTAGATGCCCACGTTCTGCTGCCAGCAATTTGTCTTTTGGCAGAAATGTCTCAATACACAGACTGAACATTAAAAGGCAGAAGTACATATTATGGGTCATTCTGGGATTTTTCTTCTTCTGCCTTTTAAAATATGAATCAGCTGCCAAGTTTGCAATCTGAAGTGGAATACTAGAGATGGGGAGAGAGGCTTTGTCTTATTCCTTTTTTTATGCCTTTATTTGCAGTTTTATAAACTGTTTCACAAACAAAGCTACCAAAGTAGTGGATGGTAAGATAATAACAATATAACAAAAAGTAGAGACTCACTAAACTAAAGGCAATCAACCCATTTCTACAATTGTACAATTAATATCCTATAAAATGTTCCTGTATCCTGGCTCAGATTCAACATGTAATTTAATTCTGAACAGAAGTAAGCCTGTGAAAAAAGCTTTAAAAAATAAATAAAAGGATGGATAAATGTTTCCTAGCATGGAAGTCAAGTATCTGTAAATGCATACTTTGGGACACTTACCATGAAATCCTTTGTCCCCCTCCCTGCCCCCCCAAAAGTAATTACCAATGAGTTAAATGGGATTTTCTCCAAGGTAAGTGGATATACTTGTGTTGCCGACGTGGGGATCCAGGGCACAGTCCTTCAATGGCTGTGCTCATTTCTCTCTGGTCGGGGACAGAGGGTGGCGCTTGGGGGGGGGGAATTGTCATCGCGTCACTCCTTGGTGTGTGGAGTGCCTCAGGGTGCAATACTCTCCCAGATGCTTTTCAACATCTTTATGCGCCCCCTCGCCCAGCTTCTCCAGAGTTTTGGGCTGGGCTGCCATCAGTATGCTGATGACACCCAACTCTATCTGTTGATGGATGGCCATCCTAACTCGGCCCCTCGACTGATCAGATGTCTGGAAGCTGTGGCTGGATGGTTACGTGGGAGCCGGTTGAAGTTAAATCCTTCGAAGACAGAGGTCCTTTGGCTGGCACGGGACGATGTGGGATTGGGGGGGGGCAACTCCCATCTCTTGAGGGGGTGCAATTAGTGCCAGCACCCTCCGTTAAGAGTTTGGGTGTAATCTTCGACACCTCCCTTTCCATGGAGGCGCAGATTGCAGCTATAACAAAGGCAGCATTTTTTCATCTCCGCCAAGCTAAGCAGTTGGCTCCTTACCTCTCTTGCCCTGACCTAGCCACTGTGATCCATGCAACGGTCACCTCCAGACTGGATTATTGTAACTCGCTCTTCGTGGGGCTGCCCTTGAGACTGACCCAGAAACTCCACCGGGTTCAGAATGCCGCGGTGAGACTCCTTACGGGGTCCTCGCTGCAAGATCACATTCACCCGGTGCTATACCAGCTGCACTGGCTCCCGGTGGAGTACAGGATCATGTTTAAGGTGCTGGTTTTAACCTTTAAAGCCCTATACGGCCTAGGACCCTCGTACCTACGGGACCACCTCTCCTGGTATGTCCCACAGAGGAACTTACAGTCTTCAGATAAAAACATCTTGAAGGTCCCAGGCCACAGAGAGGTTTGGCTGGCCTCAACTAGAGCCAGGGCTTTTTCAGCTGTGGCTCCAATCTGGTGGAACACTGTGTCACAAGAGACTAGGGCCCTGTGGGACTTGACATCTTTCCGCAGGGCCTGCAAGACAGAGCTGCTCCACCAGGCCTTTGGTCAGGGCACAGCCTGACTCCCTCCTTTTTCAATCTCCACAGAATCTCTAGCCCAATGGTTGCCATCAATTTGATTTGAATTAATTTTATAAAGAATGATTTTAGAATTTGTACTATTTTATTGTTGTTAGCCACCCTGAGCCCGGCTTCCACTGGGGAGGGCGGGATATAAATAATTATTTTATTATTATTATTATTATTATTATTAGTAGTAGTAGTAGTAGTAGTAGTAGTATTAGTGTTGGTCAATGTGGTGCCCTCCATCTTAAACAGTCTCATTTCTGCATTATTTGTGACTTTTACAAATCTGTATGAAAATTCACATGGGCATAGTAGGCACATGACAGAGGGAGAATCCAAGATGGAGGAAACAAAGACTCCAAAGCCATGACTGTCTCACACTGGCCAAGGTAGAAAAAGAAAGTGGGCCAGCATCAGAGCTGGCATACTTTTCAACTCTGCTGTGAGCATACTCATTTCCCACCCAGAAGAATGGGGAAATAAGTACACCAATTCTAGGCCTGCTGTTTGGGGGCATGTCAGGTAAATGGGAAAGCCCCCCCCCCCTTTAATGCTGCTAGCATCAGAATGCTGACAGCAGAGTGGCAAAGGTGACAGATGTTTTCATGTAAACAATAGGGAGCTTTGCAAAGGTGGACCTTCTCTTCCTCCATGGGAAGAGAGAGTGAGCTTATCTATCCCATGGCCCCTGTAATCCCCCACAGAGTGCATGGCATTGTGTCCTTAAACACTGATATAAATACATTATGTAAAGCCTATATTTTCCCTGAAAATATGCATTTCCCCCGCACCTGGACTTGATGAATCAAGTATTTAGTAAAAGTATATATATATATAGTGGTACCTCGGTTTACATACACTTCAGGTCACATATGCTTCAGGTTACGGATTCCGCTAACCCAGAAGTATTACCTCGGGTTAAGAACTTTGCTTCAGGATAAGAACAGAAATGGGCTCCGGCAGCGCGGCAGCAGCAGGAGGCCCCATTAGCTAAAGTGGTGCTTCAGGTTGAGAACAGATTTAGGTTAAGAACAGACCTCCAGAACGAATTAAGTACTTAACCCGAGGTACCACTGTAATGAGAACTTTCAGGAACTCTCCTGCCTGCTTCTGTGAGCCAAGCTATGCCAGATGAACTTTATCACCAACACAGGCATGGTGATGGTAGGTCAACAGTATTTTTCCTGAAATGGAAGTCATGGGGGTGCGACCTGACCTGTGTTAGTCACCCCTGCTGTTCAGTGTCCAACAGGTGACATGTGCCAGGTTCTGAAAGCTCAAAACCCATGCTGCCCCCCAAGTCAGTCAATGATAAGAGGGGGGTTGTGATATACCAATCACTAAACAGGCCACAGGGTGCTGCCCCATGTTAAAATCCACTTTCTGCCTCCTCTGCATGCCAGCAGACAACAGCCAGATTAAAACTAAGCTTCCGAAAGCCGATGAAATTAAGAGCAGGGTAGAGTAGATAAAAAGGGACCCCCCCCAAAAAAAGGCCAATGAGAGAACATCTCAAAAAAACCCTACTCAGTCCCACATGGTGAATGGCAAAAGAGGGTGGAAGAGTAGGATGCTGAAAAGAGACAAAGAAGAAAGTGAGGTGCCTCATTTTATAAGAGGTCTGCTTCCCCAAAACCAATTGGTCAGAAGAGGCCATGGGACTATCCCTCACCCTTCCTTTTGGGAGCCTTCCTCCTTCAGTTGGTGGGTGTAAATTGACCCACGCTAAAGAGTGGGAATGGCATTCTCTCTTTAAAAATGTAAGTATATAATGATTTGAGATGAGATTTATGTTGGAATATTTGGGAAGTTTGAAATCCTAGCAGATTGTTTAGCTCCGATCCACACGTTAGTCCCTGAGGACAGATTCCTCAAGCACCCAGCAAATACCACAGACAGGTGTATTGTATAGCATTTACCTATGCCCCACAGTCTCACTTTACTGCCCACCTGTTGCAGTTACCAGGAAATGATGCCAACTGCAGCCTCCGCAAGATGCAGATGACACTTTACAATAAATATTAGAATATCTGGACTTCATCAACCAATGATATAGCAATATCCTGGAATTTCTACTTTAGAAATGTATTTGCTGCTCCCACATCATATAGGCTCAATTTATTACACACAAAAACCCCTCAGCTTCAGTCCCTCCCTGCTTCCTTCTTCAGTTGCTAGACTACTGTAGCTTAAAGAAATCACTTTTGTCCTTGTGTCCTTTTAGCTCATCCATCATTCATTACCAGTTTAAAATCTGCACATGTTTTCTTACTCGTTGACTATTCTGCTGGCGTTGCAGCATAGGACAGAGAGAGAGAGGAGACAGTTTGATTTTCATATGCCACAACAGCAAAAGTGAAAAAAATAAATTATTCTGTTACTGTAAAATAGATTGTTTCAAGTAAACACAAGACACAAGATGATAATTCATAAAGCATATGTGCAATGCCAACTTATGTTTCCACCAAATGTTTTTCTTTCTTTTTTCTTTCCGTCAAAATTATATGAGCCTGATTTTCTTGATCATGGTGAAAGCTAACCATGAATCAAATATTTCTGTGGCAATCTTTTTGAGCATTGTACAGCAATGCACAAGTGAATTCCCCTTGAGTGAGGGCAAGGAATCTTCACAGACAGTTTCAAAGGGGAGCAGAATTGACTTAGTTATGAGGCAGCCACAGGGTTTATTATTATTATTAGCTGCGGGGCGGGGGCGGCATTGCTGTCCACAGTTCTTCTGCAGCCTACCAGCTGCATTTACGGGTCTAGAAGGCATTTAGGAATGGGATGCTATGCCAGCTAGGGATAGGCAGGTCGGTCAGTTTTAGTTGCTCATTCTTTCAATCCTAAATTCAGTTTTCCACATGTCTTTTACATATAGAATCATAGAATTGTAGAGTTGGAAGGATCCCTGGGGATGATCTAGTCCACAGTTTGAAAATTGTATTTTTAAAAAAATTCTCTTCCAAATTCACCAGCGTTTTGTTACACATTTCTCCTTACATACATGTTTGTATGGATTTCCCCCTAATTTACACACATTTGCAAAGCAATTTCCCATAATATAATGCATTTTTATTTACACTTCATCTCATTATATGCATTTCTGAACACATTACACGGCTGGAGAACTGCATTGCAAAATTCAGAAGAGGGAGAATTTCAAAGAATGGTTGCCTTTCAGTTCTCATATTGTTTCAAAAACTGCAAATTGGGTAGATTGGCCTTTAAATGTGAACTGAATTGATGAGGAACCATTAGTGAGCATTCGTTTGGTTCGGTCAGTCAACCAGCTACACAGTCACCTGTCATGGGCCAGGAGTTGGCTTCACTTGCTGAGCAGCAGTCTGAAGGAGCAGAAGGCAAAATGACTCTACCTGCTGCTGATCACCCTTCTTGTTCCTGATGAGAACCAGCTTTCTTAAGCAGGGTCTCCAGCCTCAGTCAGTTCCTGGAAACAGCATTGGTTGTTCCTGACCAGACCTTGCTGCTTCTTGTGACCTTGGACCCTCAGCTTTCTTGACCCTTGTATCGCCTGACTATGTGAACTGAGATACTCCTGAACCTTGTGTATTGACTATGTCTCCAGGCAAGTACCCCACTGAGACTCGACTGATTGGCTGGCTTCTTCCTCCACTGAGCTCTGCCATGGCTGGCAGCGCAGGACTACTACATCACCTAACAGTAACCTTGTCCAGCCCAAATTTTACCAGTTTATCCACAGGAATATCAGGGGGGACTTTGTCAAAAGCCTTAATGGAATTAAGATACACTACATCCAATGCATTCCCCTGAACCACCAATTTTGTAATTCTTTCAAAAAGAGAAAGAAATGAGATTTGTCCAGCATAACTTGCTTTTAAGAAACTCATGCTGGTTCTTAGTTATCACAGCATCCTTTTCTAAGCACTCACAGACTGACAATTTAATTATCATTTATTACAACAAATCACCATTTATTATTTAATTTAATAATAATTTGTTGTTGTTGTTGTTGTTGTTTGTTATCTGTTTTAGGTATCAAGCTGACCATTCAGTAATTACCTGCATTCTTTCCAATACATGTATCTCCAAAAACTTACAGTACGTCTGAAATCCTGTTTCAGTTGTTTGTTTGGTCACAAAGTGCAAGAGTGCCCCTGATTTGTTTCACAAAGTGCAAGAGTGCCCCTTCAGATGGCAGTATTGGGATGATACTGGGGAAATGTTGCAGAAGGACTGATGAGTGGAATGATGTGATGGTCCAGTGGAAATCCACCAATCGTGGCACGTTGCAGGATACACTTGTAAAAAATAATACAAAACAGCAATCTGAAAGGGGCCCTCAGTAAAACAGTTTTGAAATGGTTTTCGATTTGTTGTGTTGGCACATAGCCATATAGCACATATCCGTTCATCTAGCAGTCACACTCACAAAAAGACGGTGAGGTGCTCTATTTGAGCAGATCCATGAGATTAACGTGCCTATTTCTTTCAGCGAGCATCATTCAGCTCCCAATTTGCAACACTGAAAAAAGTTCAGCTTGACACAAGTCATTTTTATTTCATTTCACATAGTTCCACCATAAATGAAATTTTCAAAGTCAAATTATAACTTTGTTAAGCAAATCAAGTGAGTGACTCATGCAAAGCAGAAATAGATATTCACCCCACTGCTCTAACATTCCAAAAGAAACACCAGCTTTTCAAGTATGCTAACGCTGTAATACTAGATCCTGCTACCTGAACTTGGAGGCTTACTTCTGAGTAGACACATACAGGATTGCATTATAAGAGAGTATACTACAATAAACATCTGACTATCGGTCCCTGCTCCTGCCAACCTAGCAGTCCGAAAGCACGAAGTGAAAGTACACCGGCTCCCTCGGCCAGTAAAGCGAGATGAGCACTGCAAGCCCAAAGTCATCCACAACTGGACCTAATGGTCAGGGGTCTCTTTATCACCAATTAAAATTTAGTTCATATATTATGTTTTTTTATTTATTTATTTATTCAAAAAAAAATGTTTGTACACTGTTGTTCACTTGATACTTGAGATGTATATTTCTAGGGCCCATCTTATTTCTATGATTGTAAGTTGTATTAAAGTTGTATTATTTAATATCGTGTTTTAATTGTTGTAACCCATCCAGGGACCTTAGGATGAAGGTTGGGTAATAAATTAAAATAATACATTAAAATGGTTTTTCAAAATGGTTTACAGAAACCATGCAAATATACAATAAAAACCATGTAAAAAAATTAAAACCAGAGATCACCTATTACAGAAATATATTATCTTAATTGCCTGCATAAACTTGGTGGCAACTTATATTTATGATAAAAATAAACTGTGTTTATTAAAAGTTATCATTTCAACCATTTGGAATCTAGCTGTCTTTTGAACCAGCACACCAGTTGTTTTTGCTGCTGAACTTAAGCTGGTGCAATGGACCTTGTATGATAAAACCCCTACTCATTATAGGCATGAGTCAAACTGGGATGGGAAGAACTCTGCTTTAATATGAAATGGGGAAAGGGCAAATAAAAAAGGGAAAGAAAATATCCCAGCCATTTCCCAATACCTAACCTCCCTAAGCTAGATTCCTGTCCTCCATGTATCAAGATGAAAGCAAACTCTGCAGAAATCATTGGGGGGGGTGGGGGGGGAAGGAGCATTTTTCAGCAAAAAGATTGTGACAAGATATTTATTCCTCTCTGGTGAACCTGCCGATTCTTTCATTCACCCCTTCCACTTCCTGCCCCATCTCCTTTGCTGCCACTTGGCCTTTCTATCCCAGAAGCTTTCCATGAATTTTCTCACTGGTGGTTCGCAAGCCTGGATCTACTATGGAGTAAATGATAAGCCCATTCATCTTGTTATCTTTAATAAATGATAAATTTACAGAGTGCAAAGCATCTGTTTCTATGCTGACATAAGGTTAGTGCACTAGATCATTGCTAATCATTTATATCTGATTTGCTGCTTTACCCAGACTGCTATTTGACAGTACTAGAAAGACAATGTAGCTCTTGATTATGATAGAGAAACCTCTTTTATTCCTTTTCACACATTCAGTGAACACATGAATTGGGGTGAGTGGATTGAGCTAGAACTGGGGGGTGCGTTTCCTGACCCACATACCAAAGTTTCACACACTTGCCCGATCCACCAATGTTTGGAATAGAGACTGTACATGAACAATGTATGAGTTGTATGCACGTAATGGACAAGTTGTATGCATGATGGTGAACTGTGCAATAGTCAGGGACCCTGATAATATGCATGTAGTGCATATATATATATATATATATATATATATATATATATATATATATATTATAATATACAGGTTTTGGTGTCCTCGGGTGTCTTCCCGTGTAAAAGTTGGGGTGTCTAGGCGACGTTTCGACGAGGTCTCACTCGTCATCTTCAGGCTGGTGCTTTCGGCTTCTTGTTACTGGAACAGAGCAGGATCTCAGTGTTTGAGTTCCTATAAATACTGTTGAGGGGGTGTGGTGTATAGCCTCCAATGTTCTGGGCAGAGAGGTAGTTCCCAGGCTAGTGTGCCTTTTCTTCTTTTGTTCCTTAATTACATGAAAGAAACAGGACACGAAATTAATTTTGCAGATTCCAAATTGCTCTTTAACATGGAACATCACCACAAGAGAATAATCATGGAAGCCATCGAGATAGAGAAACACCCTCACAACATGAACAAGCGTGACGACACATCCCGCTTGCCAGACATCTGGAAATTAGCCCTCCCCACAAAAACTGACACCAGATCCAGAGGCACACAGAACGCTATCACCAATCAACCACACCAGACCCAAACCCAGACCCTCTCCACAGATAAATTACAGACACCATCCAGTAGCCAAACCATGGTGGCACCTCCGGATGCTGCACCCCCCTGCAATCCCTACACAGATCTGGCTGACACAGGCCACAAAACCACAGCTCGCCCCTATACACGAAGCCAAGCCAGAGCACAACTAAGTGCAGTACAGCCATCTTCTCAGAAAAACTCTTCACAAAGTTCAAGAGGTCAAGACACAAAGACTTTAGCAACTAATCCACACCTAATGACCCACCTAAGTGGTACTCAGGATATCACTCAAGAAATCACTCAAGATATCCCTCAAGTAATTAAGGAACAAAAGAAGAAAAGGCACACTAGCCTGGGAACTTCCTCTCTGCCCAGAACATTGGAGGCTATACACCACACCCCCTCAACAGTATTTATAGGAACTCAAACACTGAGATCCTGCTCTGTTCCAGTAACAAGAAGCCGAAAGCACCAGCCTGAAGATGACGAGTGAGACCTCGTCGAAACGTCGCCTAGACACCCCAACTTTTACACGGGAAGACACCCGAGGACACCAAAACCTGCATTCCTGTACCCGTGAAAATCTACGAAAGCATAATATAATATAATATATATATAATATAATATATAATATATAATATATAATATATAATATATAATATATTTATATATATATATATATATATATATATATATATATATATATATAATAGTGTATGTAGGCCTGTTCAGAGGCCTGCACTGAGAAAAGTCAGTCCAAAGTGGTCCCTCAAAAGAGGAAAACTGCTTAAGCGTAGACACCATATGGGTTTGATGACAGTAAGGAAACTGATATATCTCACATGAGGAGATCTTAGATGCATCAGACCCTGTTCAATGTAATGGTCAAAAAACATCAGGTAATCAGATTTGGGACAGTATGTAAACAATTATGTGTTTTAAAGAATCAGAAGAAAGCAACAATACTATTTATTCCACATGCACATAAATGGTTTTTTTAAATGCTTTTTGCTAAGGGAATATCTCAGTGCTTTTCTTAAAAATAATACTTTCTTTTTTAAGTTGCAGAGTGGTTTTCAAACTTGAATATTCAATGAATCTTTCTACATCATCTTCATTGCTTCCACATTAGCCAATTTTCTCTGAAACTGTAACAGACAGATATGAGCAAATAGTATTCAAATGCATACTGCCTCTGATTTGGGAAGCAAAATGATTAATCCTCCATGCTTTTGTCTAAGGTCCCTTTATTTATTTATTTTAATATAATTTTTATTGAATTTTCAAATTTTAATACAAAGCAAAAAAGAAAGAAGAAAGAAAGGAAAAAGAAGAAAGAAAAAAGAGAAAAAAAGAAAAAATAAACACAAATAGATTCTTTCATAACCCTCTTTCATTGACTTCCCCCCACCCCCACCCATGCATCCCAATTTTCAAACTTAATTCAGCAAGTTCTTGTTTCATTTCTTAAACCTCTTCTTATTATATTTAAACTTAATTCCCTTTATTAGGCCCAACTTATTTATCCCATTTTCTTATATACCTTAAATTCTTTTTCTAAGATCGATCGAGGTTCTTATACCATAAATTTCCCCATTTTCATATTAAAATATAAATCAAAATTATAAAACCCAAAAATCATAAACTAGTTTTAAAACTTTCTATTTTCCCCCTCCCTCCTTGTCCGGATATCTGTCCCTTCCTAGATATCTGCCCTCTTATAAAACTCCTAGCCCGGATTCCTCACATCTGAGGCCTCTAACACCATTTGAGTCTCTCTCTGCCTGTTTTGTTGATAGTCCTTCTTATTGATCTTCAAGTCTCGAGGGATGTCTAATGCAGTCTCTTTGCCTTCTCTCCAATCAATCCTAGTTAAAAAGACTTGCTGCAGGGGTTCTGCCAGATGTTCCCTTAAATCACGTTCACCAATGCCAGAAAAGAGGAGGAAGTCCCGGTTATATTTCTTCATTATTTCAGCTTCCCATCTATAGTGTCCAAAAACTTCCTCCTTTACTTTTCTCTTTTCAAAATCCATAATCCAATAAACTTCTCTGTCCCCTTGCTGCATGAAGTCCTGTTCCTGTACTTTTTGCCCTCCAGACTCCTTGTCCTCCAACTTCAAAGAAACTTTTTCCAGTTCAGCTGCAGAATCTTTCAAGGTCAAATCCTCAGTTCCATCAGCAGAGTTGCTTGTTTTTGAAATCAAAGCCGTGAGCTGTTTGTCCATAGCTATCTCTTGCTCTTGTAGAGTTCCCACGAGAAAAGGGGCTCTCTCTATTTCCGCTTGTAATTTTCCTTCTGCAGCCATTGTAATGTCTCTGGTTTCCCCTAGGGGGATTGCCATTTTTTCCCCTTTACCAACAGTCTATTACTTTATTATTACTTGTTGTTACTTAATTTCCAGCCACTTCTGGTTAAATGTAACACCTTTGGATCAGAGAGATATAAAGATACAGTTCTTATCTTGATTTCGCTGTTTGACAGCTCAGATGACAGCTGTCAAACCCCCTTTCTTTCAGGCTAGGCTAATGCGGAACACTCCCGGATCCCGGGTGGGGGTTCCCAAAAATTTTCCCAAATACACCTCTTCCTCCAGCACAACTTAAAAAGACAAAAAAAAAAACCTTGTTTTCACAAATCGATGGAATCTTTTATCAGTCCCAAAAGACAAAAAGAAGATCTTTTTAATCCGATCTTAGGCTTTCGCTCCTTGCTTCAGATCGTGCATGCAGGGGGGGGGGGTGCGGACTTCCTTTTGACACAGCCCCCCCCCCCCGTTCGCCAAATTAAAGAAGTTAATTTCTTTTAAAGTCCAAATTTCGTTTTACTCACAAGGGTGTTTGTTTCAGTCCAAATGTCAGGAAGAAAGTTGACGCTCTCCGGCAATGGCTTGCGGCTTCGCTCCACCGAGATAGCGGTCTACTCTCAGCACCGCGCCACTCCTCAGACCTTCTCCGCAGCCTTTAAAAAGGCTCTTCGACTGTCAAGGAGGGCGCTTAAGGTGCCCACCGAGTCACCAGGTCCACAGGTATCCGCACCTGTGGTTTCTAAGGGCCCCGCGTCGCCGGCGCGGCAAGACCCGTCCTCGATGGAGCCGATTCCCTCCGGAGCTCGGAGGGAATCCGCCATTAAACCGATCGCGTCAACCCGGAAGTCCTGTCTAAGGTCCCTTTAAAGCCACCCAAGTTGGTGGCCATTATATTCCGTGGAAGTGAACTTCATAATTTAACTATGTGCTTGTGAAAAAGAGCTTTCTCTTGGCTGTCCTGAATTACCCAACATTCAGAGTTTCACACATACTATAGGCATATTCCCTTACCCACATTACACAGTTTTGGACTACAAAATTTTGGACTGCAAAATTGGGGGTGAGCATATTACCCAGCTCTTAAATAGAACTGCAATGTAAAAAGTTTAGACTCCTTAGAAATGGTCTGGTCCCCTAAACTCAGTATCTACAAATACTCTAAAAATACACCACACTATTAGTTAACATAACTCTGGAGTAAATCACTTTGCTATAAAAAGTTCTATTATAGAGTGTCAATGGGTGCGATAACATGCATAATTTAACTTAGGGAGTATGTAATTAGAAAATTAACCTTTTGCATTTCTCACTTTAACAAGCTATCACAAATGATTGGAGCGCTGCACATCTGCAGCTGCATTTTATTTTAGCTGGAGCATGAAACAAGAAATTCAAAATTCTACAGGAAAGAAAAGTCTGTGCTGTGTTCTGTTGTAGAATATTGCAGGTGTTGTAAGGATTTTATAGACAACCACAGGTTTTTCATTTGTTTTGTTTTTTTCATTTTCAAAAATTATGTCATGAGACGATGAATGTGGAAGAAACAACAGAATTACAGATATATCACAATTTCATTACTAGCAGTTGCAATTTGTGTCTGCTCAGAAGAAAGTCCCATTGCAGGTTGACTCCCAGGTAACTGAGTGAAGGATTGCAGCCAAAGTTTGCCTTCACTTCAGTATAGTGTTGATGTAAGCTATGTTTGGGGAATTCATATTCATACGAGTGAGAGTTTTTACTCGTCATTACAAAACTGTGGTGAATATATTTACAGCAAGAGTGAGAAATAAGCCATTTGCACCATAGTCCTTTCAAGAAAAACCTCAGTGTAAATCCTACCTATGGTATGTGAAAGCTGGACAGAATAGCCCCAAGCTCCCATAGATAATCTTATGTGACTAGCATAAGCCCCGTGGCTCTCAATGAAGTGATCAATAAAGCCCCTTACAAATATTTATAGTCACATATTCCCCATCACATGAGGGTCAGAGTGAGGCCTTACTTGCTGGCACCAGCTGCTACTGGTGTGTCTTCAGGACCCCACTGCCCCCATGTTGGCAAGGGGTTTTCTCTACATGCACAGGGTCTCCATATGGCCAGTGAGGATGCAACAGGAGAGGTAGAGCTAATAAGCATAGCCTCTTCATGTTATGGATGGTGTGTGAATATGAATGGTTATACAGTGGTACCTCGGGTTAGGTACTTAATTCGTTCCGTAGGTCCGTTCTTAACCTGAAACTGTTCTTAACCTGAAGAACCACTTTAGCTAATGGGGCCTCCTGCTGCCGCTATGCCACCAGAGCACGATTTCTGTTCTCATCCTGAAGCAAAGTTCTGAACCCAGGGTACTATTTCTGGGTTAGCAGAGTCTGTAACCTGAAGCGTATGTAACCCGAGGTATCACTGTACTGAGGCACCCAGCTTTGCAGTCATCCATACAATAATTTATGAATCCTCCCTGATGAGGGTATCCAATAACATTTTTAATCAGAAGCAGCAATATTACAGTTTCTAAATACTAAAAGATAAAACGGCAGATATAACATACTTTAAAAAAAGCAAGGGATTCCCCCCTTTTTTTAAAAAAAGAAAGATTCCTTTGAGAGCTGATCAAGCCAAATAAAAGAGCTGAAATGAAATAGTCTTTACTTGGCATCTAAATGCAACCAAAGCACTGGATTTCCCCAAGCAAAGAATTTCATAGCCTCTTTGTTACAATGAAGTTCTTCTCCCTCCTGCCCATCAACTGTGCCTCTGCTAGGAGTGGAAGGTATGTAAAAACCAGCCAGGGACATTCCCGTCTCCTTGTGAAACAATAGTTACTTTACTTAAATAAAAAGAAGGGAAAGGCAGTTTTAGTGACAGCTGGAGTGGGAGTCTGTAGAACGGGAACTTGTTAGAAATGTAGCTGACTACATTTTTCAGGATTTGAGAAAGAGGGTTTCTGACTACTATAAAAATATTGTTACCTTTGGGTTTGGGGATTGTATATATATTTAGCATCCCAACCTTTTTTTAGTATTCTTGTTGGATGAGGTAGCAAATAGTTTAGTACATCAATAGTTTATCTAATTTTAATTGTAATTTATTTTTATAAAGTGTGTGTGTGTGTTTAAAAATGCAAGTAGCTGTTCTAGTTTATTAGATTCTTATTTCCTTTTGGATTATTTCCCTTTTTAAAAATATGTTGATGATATGTCATTTATACTGTTGCAAGTCTCATTGAGCAGTTTTCTTTTTCAATAAAAAAGATGCTGATTATTATTTTAATAATGGGGTACCCTGCCCCCAGGGCTTTCTTTTATTTGGAACTCATCAGAACTCAGTTCTGGCACCTTTTAGGTGGGCACCATTGTCATTATAAGAAAGCAAGGGAGGTGTTCATGGTGAGTTCCAGAACCCCCTTTTCCAGAAAAATTTCACTGCTACCCCCCCCCCACTTCCTTCTCATGTACACTGCTACTCTGGACCTTTGGAAGAAAATCAGAATAAATTTTCGCAATTAATGAACCACCTTGACACTGTCAAGACACTGTCAACAGAAACATGTTTGTACCTTTAAGAACAGTTTCTGTAAGCTCTGGGCTGATTGGGTGCAGCTGGCCATGACTACAAAAGGAGAAAAGCTGCAGTTTGAACTCTGCCTGCAGGAAAAACACCCACAAGCTTTGCTGTTTGTTGTTTTGAAATAAAACCTTTATTTGGTTTGGTTTTACACCAGCCTCGTGGTGTCACAGTCTCTGTAATCTGCCACCAGCGTAAAACCCCCCCTCTAACATCCTTCTCATGTACACTGCTACTCTGGACCTTTGGAAGAAAATCAGAATAAGTTTTCACAATTAATGAACCACCTTGACACTGTCTTGCACTAACAACCATACTAAGTATATAGCAACCCTTTGCACACATTCCTTGCATGTAGGGCAATGCTGAGTTAAATGAGAAGCAAGACTGTGCTTATAGCCCCAGAGTCAATGCTACACCTGCGTTCTCCAATAACTGCATTGGACAAGGCTGCAAAACAAAACAAAACTTGACCTGCTGGGGGTCTGGTCTCATGGAAACCCTACACACAAGCAGGAACTCACACACATTGGGGCTCTACTGACAGCTGCGCATTGTGGGGAGCCTTGATTCCAGTTCAAAACAGCGTTACCCTCCCCATGAGTAATATCATATATCTGGCAGCAGAAGCGGCTTCTAGTAATATCTGATCAGTGACAATCTGCTGTACCATTAAATGTCTGTCTTTCTCTAAATCCCCAAGTGCATGTCTGCAAAAGGTTTTTTGTGCTTCCTTTGCTAACTGGGCTTTGTGTAGTTCCAGCTCATTCTGTAGGTCTGCTACCATCTGTGATTCATTGAGCTCTGAAGACCAAATGCCATGTACAGTAAGCTGGTGTTACATACAGCAGTGAATGTCAAAAATGCCTATAATAAATCCACACATCTGTAGACAATTGGTTGCCAAGTTCTGGGATAGCTGATGTAAGAAATGTCACACACTGCATTAATACCCACAAGCTCATGATATTCAAATTAGAACCAATCAACTCCTCCTGCTGTACTTCCTGCAGATATAAGATGGATATGTTGTCAATCTTCCAAGACCAGTTTATCTAACACACTCTCTTTCTCAGATTCTTGTTAGCATATATCTTCTCTCTCCACCCATCACCCGGTAGAAAGTGACTGTCCTCTATAATGTGAGGAGGGAGAATCATGCAGTTGTAAATTCTTATCTTTGATTTGTGCACCGGCATGTTCCCTTATTCAATTATTGAATTAAAATCAATCATGTCTAGAGTACATGGGTGTAGAGAAATTCACACTGAATTGCATAAATATTTGGATGGATGGATGCAGATAAATCAGTCTGTTGATGTGGAGAAAACAGAGGCTGCTGGGATTGATAGAGAGTATTTCATCCCAACACTTCTGCTGACTTAAGTGGGAAAGATGGAAAGCACAGGCTTTGGCACGGAGCGACTGTGTTGACACTGCTGGTTAGATGCTTTTAAAGATCAGAAGCAAATATTTCTGTTGAATATTTCTTCTTGGGGGTATCTATTTTTAAGGAGTGTGAAGAAGTGTTGTGCATCAGTAGGATATGGGCTATGCTGTGATAAGAGGCTGACAGCCAATATGAAATTATGCAGCTTTCGGGGGGCTGGGGGGAGAACTATAATGAAAAGCCAGAACAGGGGCTGTTGAAAGTTCCATTGTTGTGGCAACAGTTGGGGCAAACCCTGCTCCATGGGGTTTTAGAACCAAAGTAGGGGACTTCAGTCTCAGGGCCTGAATACAGTCATGCATGCTTCTCTAACTAGCCCTCAGAACTGCCCCCAGACCACACATGCCACTTTCCCTGCTTCACATCCTGTGTTTTTGATATGGAACATAGGAAGCTGCGTACTGCATCAGTACTGTCCATACTGGCTGGGAATAGCTCTCCAGGGTTTCAAACCAGGTTCTCTCTAAGCCCCAACTGGAGATACCAGGGATTGAAACAGGGGCCCTCTGCATACAAAGCAGAGCTGTGGCCCTTCCCTTGAATGTGCTAGAATCTTCTGGAATGTGTTCTTAAACACTAATGATGCCTCTTGTTTGTCTGGATGGGGGATAAAGAAAGGAATGAGGGTGGTCAGGATTGCCCACGCTGTACCTGTTCTTCTCCTTTACACGACATGACAGAACCTATGTATATGCAACTGTACAGTGGTACCTCAAGTTACATATGCTTCAGGTTACATACGCTTCAGGTTACAGACTCCACTAACCCAGAAATAGTGCTTCAGGTTAAGAACTTTGCTTCAGGATGAGAACAGAAATTGTGCTCTGGTGGCGCAGCGGCAGTGGAAGGCCCCATTAGCTAAAGTGGTGCTTCAGGTTAAGAACAGTTTCAGGTAAAGTACAGACCTCCGGAACGAATTAAGTACTTAACCCGAGGTACCACTGTATGTAGGAAACCCTACTTTGTAATGGTTCCTCCATAAGTGTTGTCAGGAGCTGGAGTCAGAAGCAGGTCACCAATTAAACACCCAAACACCCAAAAGAAACCAAAACAGTGCAGGCCTACTGATCACAGCATCTCTTCTCAGTAGGTCTTTCTGCAATGAGGTGGTTTCAAGGCCTAAAGGTCTCAGCCTTCCCACCTCCAATACTCCTCTCCTGGGTTATTCCCTTCATCTTGTCTTTCTTTTCTCTGCACTCTTCATTCCTCCCTGTGTTCTGGGAGACCGGGGAGGAGGGCAGCTAGTCACAGCAGGAGGGGCAGACTCCCTGGCTTCTTCAGCAAACTGCCCCCACTTCTATCCAGCCTCTGCTTTGGTTTCTGATTCTGTACTGCCCTTCACCACAGCCTCTTCCTGCTTCTGACACCTCCTTCTCCCAGTCTGCTCCCTCTGACCACTCATTGGCATCCCACCAGCAATACCCTGGCTCTGAGCCTTCTTTCCCTGGGGGTTCCCTTGGGGGTTCCCCAGCTGGTGCCTACCATTACTCCTCTGTATCCAGCCCGACCATGACAAGTGTGGAGATAGGTACATCTGCATTGCTGAGTGATTTGCAGAATGCGTTCCAGTCTTCAAATAAACACATGGAAGTCAGAAGTGCGGACAGCTCGTGAAATCCTCACTTCCTTCCATTCAATGAATATCTGAAAGAAACTTTTCTCAGCCTCATTTGCTTAAACTTGTGCTGAGTGACATTTAATTTTTGCCTTCTTATGCCAATCACCCGACACAGTCGGAGGGCTTGTGCATCTATCAATCATGGCATGTGTTCTGACAAGCAGTTGGACGAGACTCAGGCTATGGAAGTGGGGTAATTGTAATACAGCTCACCCAATTGGCTGATCAAACAGAAATAGCATCACCTCAAAATCTCTTTCGTTGTACATTTGTGTGTCACTCCTCACACTACAGCAGCAGATAATCGCCATGGTAAAAGCTTTAGAGACAGACTAAGGATAGAGTAACTCTTGGAAGATAAATTAAGAAAAGTAAAATCCCATTATTATGGGTAATACTATGCAGATTGCCATGTCAGGAAGGCTGAATAAATTAAAATAGTTGGAACTTGCTAAAACTTCAGCAGCCACTTCATTCAAGCTAAGATTTACAAAGCATCACTAATAATGCTAAGCCAAAAGAGCTTGTGAGCTTGTTTGTTTCATCTTTGAATTTGCATACTACCACAGATGTACAGGTTCATTCCCTGATAGCTAGTATGCAGTGCTATTTTCCTAGAAAAAGAGGTGCCAGAACTCACTATGAACATGTCCCTCATTCTCTTAGAATGGCAAAGGCACCTTCCTGAGAGGTGCAGAGCTGACTTCCCCAAGTTCCTGCTGAGTAAACACTCTGCTACTATGTAAGATTCTCATGTTTGGTTTCAGTATGGTAAGACCACCAGCAAATTATGCTACTGTGGCTATTTAATGTGGAAAACAGGAGGTCAATATTGCTTGTGCTTATAATTATGTGTGTTGGGAGAGGGAGAGAGAGAAGGTCAGACCAGTGAATCGGTGACCTCCAGGCCTTTTCCAGTCTCCTAAGTCTTTCCTTTGTTCAGCCTGCCAACTCCAATCCAGCACCAATCCAGAGCTCTACACACATATAAAATTGTTGAGCTTTCTTTGGGAAACTCCAAAAGTTGTTAAGCTTTTCCCCATTGACTTGCCTAACATCCAGGACTAACTTGGACTCCCAAATACGATCATGCACAGCCATTTTGCAGTGACTAATGTTTAGCTTCCACAGCACACCAGAATGTTTCAATAACCTCTGGTTAATCAGGGGTAAGATTTGCAGAAACAGCTATTGTTTCAATGAAAAAGCTGTGAGATCAAATACATCATTTTCAGTGAGACTACTCTAGAGAATATGATTTTTGTTTTACAGCTCAGGATGTTTTTGCCTTTGACTTACAGCATTTCTTTAAAAAATGAGTATTACTACTTAGAACCTTGGATTTATTATTTCTAAAGTGAGGGAAACTGAGGATTTCCCCCCTCCTGAAACTACAAGCACCATGCAGATGCTAAATAACATTATTTAGGGAAGGATGACTGGTATAGAACAACTACAGTACAGTGATTATTAAAAAGCATTAGAACTGTGGCGTTACAGTAATTGCAACAACCTGCCTAAATGTCATCTGAGATTAATTATACCCTGGCCTACTTACAACATTCTATAGTTTCTAGCTGAGCAGCTGCATTTTGTTTAATGGTGTAGTTGAAGCAGACGTCAAGCTCCACACTAGAGTGAGCTGCAACCGTATAATCACATACTCCATACAGCCTATTCTCTAACAATACCTGTCTTCTCAATACATGTGTAAAAACTGTTGTGCCTGCTGAATACTGACTGGTGTGTATTAAATGATGACTACTACAGCTTACTTGATATCTGTATCTGAGTTTCTGGCATGTTTCTGTCTATCCTGACCTGCAATTGAATCTCTTCACTGTAGGAACTGAGCACCAGGGAAAGAACTCTCTACGTATATAGGATAATTAAACTCCTGGGTACATAAAGGCGAGGCTTTTACTTCACATGATCAACAATTTGTGTTGGACGTAGATTATTGTACATAGTAAATTGAGTCACTTGGCTTAGGTATGGGGACTTGGCAAGATGTGGTTCAACATTCAAAAACAAAAAAACTATATTCAGGCATAGAACTTGCAGTAAGAGTTTATTCTGTTGCAGTTTTGTAACTAATCCTTGGGGAGAGCACTTTTCTGCTGTCTTTTGTAGAAAGCTTCGGTTATGTCACATCAGACAGAAGTGAAGGACCAACAAAAACTTCAATCTGAAACTATATTCTGTGCTTTTTTGGCAAGGAAAAACATTGCTGCTCTGGAGACCAGGACCCAAATAAATGGATTCAAATTATATGAAGGAAGATTCCTCTTAGAGGCATACCTATGGTCACTTGCACCCTTGGCAAAGAGCTCCTCCTTCCTGGGGGGGGGGGGGAAATCAGTTTACCGCAATAGCCACATTAGAAATTACAACATTTTACACCCACCCACACCCAAGTACTCAAAATCCTGGCAAGCCTTGTAGACAGGAGCACAGGCTGGGTCCTTTGTTAACTGAACTATTTTGGGTTGTGGTTTATTTATTTTTTAAAAGTAAATGCTCCAAAAAGTCTCAGCCCAAAATACTTAGAAGTAATAGGGACATGGGTGGCGCTGTGGGTAAAACCGCAGCGCCTAGGACTTGCCGATCGCATGGTCAGCGGTTCGAATCCCCGCGGCGGGGTGCGCTCCCATCGTTCAGTCCCAGCGCCTGCCAACTTAGCAGTTCGAAAGCACCCCCGGGTGCAAGTAGATAAATAGGGACTGCTTACCAGCGGGAAGGTAAACAGCATTCCATGTGCTGCAGGTGCAGCTTGTCACGCTGGCCACATGACCCGGAAGTGTCTCCAGACAGCGCTGGCTCCCGGCCTATAGAGTGAGATGAGCGCACAACCCTAGAGTCTGGCAAGACTGGCCCATACGGGCAGGGGTACCTTTACCTTACCTTAATATCCCCCCACCTCGATCTATATATTGGGCATGTTGTCAATATACAATACAAGGCAAGGCTTGCAAAGGGTTCCACTGGGAATGCCAAATAAATCAACTGACAGTGCAATTTTCTGCAGGCCTACTCAGAAAGAAGCTCCACAGTGGGTGTGGATAATTGGAAGCTGCTGTTAATCACAGTTTTTTGGGTGTGTTCTTTTCCCTTTTTCTGTTAATCACAGTTGACCGTACTACTCTAGATGGACCACTGATCTAACTTAGCGTTAGACAGTTTCATATACTTATATGCCATTTAACATAAAGGACGTTAGTCTAATATGATAAAACCTATCTACAAATGGTAAGAAATGAGATCGCACAACCTCATTTCATTATGAAAAAACGAGGTGTGATGCTTCCATTATTTCCCTCTCTTTGTCCCACATCCCTGGTTCGTTTTCCAGCCATCGAGCTCACCTTTGTTCAGCATGAAAAATAGAATGACAAGCAGGCAACATTTTATTCTTGCAAGTAGCAAAACATTAGAGAATAAGAACCCATCTGTTACGATCATGTAAACAGGCCAAAAGTACTAAAGCAAGGCTGGCACTCGGGCTGCCTCAGCTGGACTAGTTCTCTGCCAACCCTTTGCCCCAGAGTCTCTGTTCACTGTGGAGAACTAGCCGCTGGCAGCTCATTTTCTAGCCTCTCAAAAAATCTGCAGAACAACAACGAACAGATGTAAGGAACAGGGGTGGTAAAACAGGTTGCAGAATGAGTGATAGAGTGATGTAAGGGTCATTAGGTCTTTCTGATAAATGGGCTGTAAATTAATAGGCTGTCCCAGTAATTAATTTATTTTCTTCTGGTTGCTGGAAAGATCATGCCTTCCAGTTTCCACACAGAGGGTATGATTTTAAAAAATGGAAACAGAATAGTAAGTGGCAGTGCAGCCAAGCTTGCTTAATTGTCATGGTTCAAGTCTTTCCACATTCATCAGAATATTTGATAGTGGCCTGTATAGTCACCCTGCCCCCTCACAAGGAAAGAGCAGAGGGAGGAGCAAGCCACATTCCGAATGCAAATGCTACTGGCATTAGATATTCAACAGGTGTGCGTGCGTTCCTAAGATCAAGTGGGCCCTGCAATTGAAGTCAATTACTGGTTTTATTCCACCCACTCTTGGCAGAAATCCTATCTGCAGTGTGTGCCACAATTGTAGCACATTTTGGTGTGGGTGGGCTATCACTTGGCTTGCGCGTAGCTGCTATTTCCATTATTTTTTTCTTAATTTTCCCTATGACCACGAACACCCTGTGCCTCCAAACTAGAGATGAGGAGAGATTTAATTCAGTTTGCATTGAAATACAGACTCACCCAATTCACACTTTCTTTCTTTTTTAAAATAACTTTTCTTAAAGATTTTCATGAATTACAAAAAAAGTGGGATCTCTCTCTCTCTCGGTTCAGATTATAAAGTATTTTGGTTACGTTCAATGTAAGGCAATATGGTATCCAGAGGTAGGGGGAGAGAATAGAGGGGAGAGGGATAAACTTACACACTATTTTTTCATTTTTCCAACTTTGTATATGTTTGAGGTTTTTATGTCAGTGTCATTTTGGTAGGTTCTCCTCCTACACATCTGTTAGTTTACATGGGCAGTGAGAGAAGGTTGATGGGGACCCAGGGCATGGTTGTTTGCCTTTGATTGACTGAAGTGCGATTCATTTGCTTGTGTGGAAGGGGGAAGGGAGAATTCACACTTTCTGAAACAATACACAAGCCAAACACAATCATCCTTCAGAATTCACACTTCTCCAAATTTTTCAATGAAGTTCTCCTGCCGTGTAACATGTATAAAAATGCACATATAAGGTTAAATAAAAATGCATGCATTAGTGAAAATACCATGCAAAAGGGCCTTATATGTGGGGAATTGCTTTGCATAAATATGCTTATTAATTAGGCAAAATTGCATATAAATTCAGTGGTGCTTCAGGTTACATACGCTTCAGGTTACAGACTCCACTAACCCAGAAATAGTGCTTCAGGATAAGAACAGAAATCGGGCTCCGGCGGTGCGGCAAAAGCAGGAGGCCCCATTAGCTAAAGTGGTGCTTCAGGTTAAGAACAGTTTCAGGTTAAGTACGGACCTCTGGAACGAATTAAGTACTTAACCTGAGGTACCACTGTACAGAACTTAGGAGAAATTTTATTAAAATGTTGGTGAATCTTCATTAGGACGTTTATTTAAAAAATTGCAAACTAATGTGGAAATGTGGCAAAGATTTAACGATTGAAAAAATGAAAATCTGGATCTCACAGATTCCCTGGCCCCCTACTCTTTTTGTAGCTGTCCCAATTTAGATTAAGTAGGAAACTAAAATTAATTCATAGGTAAGGTCCATATTAATCAGAGACTGAGAGTGAAGGCAGAAGAAAGAAGGAGAGATAACAGGAAGGAAGGAAAGGAAGAGGCAGCCTCAAAAGGTGTAATTGAAACTGTTCATTGGGCCCAATGCATGTCAGCTAACCCTCTTCCTTTAGGCATCAACTGAATTGGTTTCATCAAGACACCCAAGGAATTCATCTGTGATTCCTATTTTGATTGTGCAAAAGCAAGAGAGAAAGAACCAATCTCAATATGATGAAAGGTTGCACTTTTAATTAGTAATCAATATTTCTCCACAGAATGGAAGAAGAGAGAATAAACCCTCATTATCACAGAAATCCACTGTCAATAGCACTTGACATTTTTTCATGTAAAAACTTTAATGGTCATGAGAGCATTACAAATATGTGACTTGAGACTGTATTTTAAGTTTTTTATATTCCTTTAGTTTTTCTTCTTCATGCATTACCCTGAGTATGTTGTCCCTAAAATGCAGGCATATTCAAACTTGGCCCCCCAGATGTTTTGGGACTACAACTCCCATCATCCCTGACCACGGGTCCTGTTAGCTAGGGATGATGGGAGTTGTAGTCCCAAAACCTCTGGAGGGTCAAGTTTGCCTATGCCTGCTATAATGTGTATAATCTCTATGTATAGGAACATGTTGACTCCAAATTATTCTAGAGGTTTCCCGACTGCTTCTTAGGACAAAAGACAACCAATATAATTTATGAAAAACAAATTCACACATAATTCCAATAGAGTACAAAGTTAAAACAAGAGTTAAAACATTTCAAAAGCTCGCTCGAATATTCATTTGAACAGCTAAATTTAAAACTAATATCCCTGCATTATTCTGCCTTGGTATGGTTTCATTTGTATATGCAGCTATACACTGATGTGTATCTACATAGCCAGTTGAAGAATTAAGGCCCATTATCAGTTTTGGTTTATAGAGAAAAACCTCCTGACATTTCCTATTTCCCTTTTATCAGCATAAATGATACATTTTGTTCTAGACAGATTATGAATATAAGTTATAAATAGCAGCCATAATCAAAAAGCCCAAACTTTCCAAATAGTATTTTGAATAACACAGTGATTGTCAAGTCAGCAATAGTATTTTCATCAGAGTACTTCCATTCTCTCATTATATTTGATTAAGTTCCTCTGTTTAAATACCAACTGTCTAAAAAATGGAACCAGATAAATAAATGAATGCATTTCCTTGGTGCTCTCACAATAACAGACCACCAGTGCAATAATAAATGGAGAGGGGGAAAATATATTCACTGGTGCACCTCTCTCTCTTAAATAGGGCTGAGTTTGTCCAACCCCATAGCAGAAGAAGCTCTGAGATTCCAGTTAGAATGAGCGGTGAGAGCAATTTGATTGATGAGCTTTCACCAATCAGGAAAGGGCAGAGATCCCCTGTATAAAGGTCGCTTCCTCTTTCATCTAGTGTAGCATAGGTGTTGAACTTCTGCCATACTATAATGTCTTCTGAGCTCATGCCAAGGTCTGAATGAGTTCAGGCAGCAGATAGGATAAGTGTAATGGACTTAGAAGCCTTACACAATTTCCTATAATATAAAGTTTCTTTGTATGTTACTTTTCACTCATATGTGCCTTCTTAAGCACATTAATTGGTTGACAAACTGCATCACAATATTTGGAAAAGTGTGATTTTGAAGGATAGCTGTGTTTTGGTTTGTGCATCGTCTTGGAAAGAGCAAATTAGGTAGTTTTGTATTAACATGCAAGACTGTATGCGTTATCTCTTCAGTTTTCCATGAGACCAATTGTTGAAGCATCTTGGTGAGAATGATGCCACCCTGGAACTGAAGAATATTGCATCTCTTTCTGGTATGACTTCAGAACTTTGAAAGAATTCCAGTGGAGGGCGTTGAACTCTAATTAAGTGGAAAGAGTCAGATAGACGGTTAATTTGCATATTAAGAAGGATGTTGACTGATGGCAGAACATAACTTCCCGCATCCACATATTCAGCACCTTCTTCTTCATCTGTTCTTCATTCTTCTTCAGGACATGACACATTCAAAAAGGATCTTCAATGAGTCTCATCCAACCTGTTGGCCAGGAAGTAGCATGCATTTGCCAAAATTAAACTGGCTCCTTCTGGTGGTGTATAGCGCTGGGTAGGGAAGAAGACTAGCTTAGGATGTTCAGAGGCACCGTTGAATGAAGAGCACTTGACAGCCCCTTCCTGTTGCTGACTGGCTCATGGGGATTGTGTTGATTAGAGACTCTTGAGCCCTGGAAGATTTAGCCTTCTGAAAGCTGACTATCAAAAGTTGGAGTGAGTTGCCTTTCTGGCAATGGGAAACATGTACCAGTCAAATTACAGATACATGAGGCAACAGAGGAACATTACATCTCCACTTTTGTCTTTGTGAATTGGCCATGCCTCCAAGCAGTAAAATAATTTATTCTTGCAATAGCTGCAGATCCTTAATAACAGGTTAATAGCATTGTTGCCTTTCATATCACCACTTGTGTACACATGTCTTGTGGGAATTTACTGGACTAGTGCATTTAACTGAGTGTTACTGTATTGATATTAATAAATATTTATCTGTGGGTGGTTTGGATGGGATCTCAGCAAACTCCAAGCACTTGTCTTGAGTCTCAGCAAATAAGGTATGTCAAACTGTGTTGTAAGAAGGCAAGTGCATATTCATTCATGTGGGCCGGAAAAGAGGTGTTTTTGCACTCTGACGAGAAGTTCATTTTTATGTAGATTAAACCAGCGGCCCCCCCAATGTACTTACTAAAAAGTGAGCTAGTTCTTTGTTTTTCTCACTCTCTCCTAACAGTCGAATTTGGGGACATACAATGAAGCTGAATGTTGGAAGACTCAAGTTCCTCCCCCGTGTACCGTATTTTTCGCTCTATAGGACACACTTTTCCCCCTCCAAAAATTAAGGGGAAATGTGTGTGCATCCTATGGAGCGAATGCAGGCTCCTTGGCTTCAGCAATAGCAACGCGAAGCCTCCGGCGCTTTCGCTGAAACCTGGAGAGCGAGATGGGTCGGTGCACACTGACCCCTCTCGCTCTCTAGGCTTCAGGGATAGCTGCCTGAAGCCTGTGGAACGCAGCACAAGTTCCCGCTGCGCTCCACAGGCTTCGGGTTCCTTTCACTGAAGCAGGAGAAGAGTCTTGCTCTCCTGGCTTCAGCAGAGAGGGAGAGCTCCGCAGCGCCCCTTCAGCCAAACAGGAGGAGAAATGGAAGGGGCTCCGTTTCTCCTGCCACTTCTCGCTGAAGGGGCACTGAGCAGAGAGGGGGAGATTTTTTTTCCTTGTTCTCCCCCTCTAAAAGAAGGTGTGTCCTTATGGTACGGTGCGTCCTATAGAGCAAAAAATACAGTATTTCTTCACACAACTCTAGGGATCTTATATTGTCCTTGTGTATTTTAGTGCCTATCCCTCAAAATGCTGCAACAGCTGAAGAAGACAGGCAATGCGATAACACTGTTTCTGTCTTTCTCTATATGAGACCACCAGAAAGACTTTAGGTTATGGGTTATATTTTTATTTACAGGTCAAAACTAGCACCTTGAATTGTGCCCAGAGCATAGTAGCTGCCAATGCAATGGTCACAAAAAATCAGCTGAATATACTTGTATCTACCAACACCACTAAGGAAATGAGCTTTGGCACAATCTGCAGTAGTTCTATTTTCCCAACAGCCTTCATGGGCAGCTTTATGTAGAACACATTGGAATCATTTACCCTTCATGTAGAGAGCATTGCAATAATTCCGCTTTGCAGTTACAAAGCAACGAATGCTACTAGTGGTTAGGTTCTTTGCTCCAGGGGAAAAAAATGCATTTTAAGATTTTACTCCACAAAATGGACATGGATTAGCAACAATGGGAGGTGGATCTCAAAATATTATAAGAAACCAATGGCCCTAATTAGGCTATCACCATAACATTTTTTTAATGAAATGCTTCATTAAACAACTTTTAGGTTTGTCTCACTCTGTTTGTTTTGGATTTTATTTCCTATTCAAGAAATACCCCAAGACTCCAAGATCTGTGCCATGACTCCAGCTGGACTAGGGGTGTTTTTCGGCTTACAAAGAAGAAATGGAGATGGCATATGAACTGACACATGATGTTGATGGCATTTTACCATTGTACTGTTGAGAGTGTATTAACGTATGGTCTGTGTGTGTGGTTTAGGAGTTGTACAGTCAGGGGGGAAACAAGGATGTCCTGGGTTGTAAAGACTGCAGAGAGAATAATTGGGTGCACTCTTCCCACCTTGGATCAAATCTATGCTTCCAGGTGCCATAAGAAAGCTGGAGAGATAGTGCAGGATAGTGCACACCCCGGAAATGATCTCTTTCACCTTCTGCCTTCTGGAAGAAGGTACAGGGTTATAAAAACTAGGACTAGCTGCCTGAGAAACAGTTTCTATCCAAATGCGATTTTGGTTTTAAACGCAGTGTAAGGTAGTCTTTATTGTATTTAATTATGGGGTATCAGAGTTTTTAGGGGGCTAACCAGGCTGGGATAGCTGGGATAGCAAGCTTGTTGGTTTTTGAATGTCTGATATAGATTTTTTTCAATTTCGTTGTTCTGTATGGGACAATGACAATAAAGATTATCATATTGTATAAGAGGCCAACAACAGATAACAGTGTACTTCAACATAATAATAGGCAGGTTTTCCTTGGTTCTCAGCTAAGAGGTTAACTACTTCCCCAAGCTTCTTTTGTTTAACTAGTGTTTGGGTTACAATGAAATATTAATAAATTCTGTTTCTGAAAGTTATAAATATCTAAAGTGGCAGAGAATGAAGAGCTTTCACATACAAGAGTGCTAGAGTTATGTGCCTTTAAAGTCTCCATTACATATTTAAAAGGTGAATTATTTATAGAATTTTGACTGCTTGGTGCAGGGGAATTTGCTTTCTGTTACATAGTTTTACTTAGTTACACAAAGGCATATTTTTAGCATTAACTTCCAAGTACAGTTTCACATCCATTCTTTGGGTGGCATTTACATGAATCTACAATGATGGAGTCAATGTTGATTTCAATTACATGGCACTACACTAAAACATGGCACAACACTTGAAGTTATTTTTAGCACTCTGTAAACTGGGAGTGGGATGCTGTGGACATCAGCTATTTTTTCAACTGCCTACACCCATACAGTCCTGCCCACAGCTTAAGATCTGCTTCGTCGGGTCTCCTGGTGTGCCTACCCACTAAGACAATAAGGATGCTTTGTGGTGTCCCTACAGCTCTGAAACTCCCACCCATTGGAGCTGTGCAATATCTCTAAATTGCAAACTGTTTGGCAGGTCCTGAAGAATCGGTGCATCGTCCCCCTTCCAACTGGCCTTCCAGGCATGCTGTTCATCAGCTGAGTGATAGCTTCACTCAGTTATGTTCTCTCTGCAGTTCTGCAAACACTTTTCTATATAAAATGTTGACGTTCAATTTTAAAAGTTATTTTTACATAAATGGCTGTAAATGTGTTGCAGAAAAGATAGTGTGCAAGTTGCAAACAAGAAATATTCTGAGCAAAATATAACAACTCCTATTGTTCTTTGGTAAAAGTTCAAAATCTAGTAAATCACAACTTTCATATGAGAATGTAGAGAATCCTAAACAAATTTGGGTATTTCACTGGAATAGGTTTTGGGAGTACATTGTTGCTTGTCCAGCTAACACTGGAGAACGCTCACAATTTTATTTAGGTGAATGTTAACCATCACTGGTGTATCTCTGAGCTTTTGGACATTCACAATATTCATTTGGATCATCAACATTCACATGTGAAGGTAAGGTCAGCATTCAGCCCATTTTAAAGATTTGTGTCAATACTTTCATACTTTTATCTGGCCCAAGCATGTTCCCTTTAAGGATGATTCTTTCTTACAAGTAGAGAATATAAAATTTTGGTGTATCTTGTCATGATATTGGTAGTTTTATGGCAGGGCTGGTGAATTTGTGGCTTACTAGATGCTGTTGGGACTACAATTCCCATCATCTCTGGCTGGCCATGTTGAATGGGTTGATGAGAGCTGGAATTCAACTGTATCTGGAGCACCAAAAGTTTCCCGCACCTGTTTTATGGCATTCAGTTGCGTTCCACAGAGTACTTTATGCTATTTTTACTCATCTTACATCACTGCCCAGTTCATTAAACACACACACACACACACACACACACACACGCTCCCAATAGACTTTTTGTAGTCCCTCAGATTAGCTCTATTTCCTAAAATAATCAACAGGCTTTAGGCTTATGTAGTTTACATAAACTACAGATTCTTCTCCAGCCATTTCAGTGCCTGTAGTTTAAATATATCTTGTTGGACCATGGGGAAAGTATCTGAAGGTGGTAAGTAAGTAAGGAATTCAATACAACTCTGTGGAAAGTTCTTTTATGTAGACATATATAGGATTCTTCTGAGTCTTGCTTCCAAGTCCCTCCAGGACAAGTAAAGCACACAGATTCAGAAAAAAAAGCAGAAGTATTAAAAACTCCACAAGGAAAACTACAAGGCTCTAATTGCTGAGAACAGATCCATAGAGACTTTCTGAAGTTGACATTTGCTTTCAAGGAAACAGTTATAGGATCATGGTGAATGGGTCATTGATTTAAATGCTATGAATGTGTCCTCACAGGAGCAGCTTTATAAATAAATAGTATATAATATCCCATATAAATACAGTATATAAAAATCATCAGGTACATGTTATCTCTGGGGCAAATGTACTGAATTAATATTTGGATTCTTATCAGAACTGAATTTTTCGTGGATTAAGTTAACTGTTATTAATTTAGATTGATATGAAAGAATGTTTACACCTACATGCAAATACAGTGACTTAAATCCTGCATTCACATAAGGGACTCTTATCAGGCCAAGACTTCTGTTGGTAAACACAGTTGCAGAGTAGTTGTAGTTTTTTTGCCATTTTCTCTTTTCCATCTAGTCTATCATATGAGCTCATGTTGTTTCAGCAGATTGCTGAAACTCACTGGAGCAATTTTTTGGGGGTGGGGGTGGCAGAGCGAATGGGACTGGGGGGGGGAGGGAGAAACAGCAAAAAAAAATTCCACAGGTTGAGCAGCCTGTTAGTGGAGTTCTGTTCATGGGAACTTGCTCTCTTGATACATGCTCATATTGGTTTTTAATAGCTAACTAGAAGGAATGAGTGGGTATCTCACTGTGGGAGGGGGTTCTTAATTGAAATAGTTAGTATTGTACTTCTTCTTTAATTGTCCTCTCTGGACCCTTAGATCTGCGATACCAGCCACCCAACCATAATAATAATAATAATTTATTATTTATACCCCGCCCATCTGGCTGGGCTTCGCTAGCCACTCTGGGCGGCTTCCAAAAATATATATATATTAAAATACTGTAATACATCAAGCATGAAGAAGAAGAAGAAGAAGAAGAAGAAGAAGAAGAAGAAGAAGAAGAAGAAGAAGAAAAGTTTGGATTTGATATCCCGCCTTTCACTCCCTTTAAGGAGTCTCCAAGAGGCTAACATTCTCCTTTCCCTTCCTCCCCCACAACAAACACTCTGTGAGCTGAGTGGGGCTGAGAGACTTCAAAGAAGTGTGACTGGCCCAAGGTCGCCCAGCAGCTGCAGGTGGAGGAGCGGAGACGTGAACCCGGTTTCCCAGATTATGAGTCCATCACGCTTAACCACTACACCACACTGGCTCTCTAAACAGGGCTGTCTTCAGATGTCTTCTAAAAGTCTGGTAGTTGTTCTCTTTGACATCTGGTGGGAGGGCATTCCACAGGGAGGGCGCCACTACCAAAAAGGCCCTGCCTGGTTCCCTGTAACTTGGCTTCTCGCAGTGAGGGAACAACCAGAAGACCCTCAGCACTGGACCTCAGTGTCCGGGTAGAATGATGGGGGTGGAGACGCTCCTTCAGATATACTGGACCGAGGCCGTTTAGGGCTTTAAAGGTCAGCACCAACATTTTGAATTGTGCTCGGAAACGTACTGGGAGCCAGTACGTTTGGCTGCTAATATCTCCTTCTTTGGCAAGGCTCTCAAAAGAGCTGTGGCCATGCAACTCCAGACATTCTTGCATTTTATCTTGACCCATATCATATGACAATAAGAAGAGCCTGCTGGATCAAGTCAACAGCCCATCTAGTTCAGCATCCTGTTCTCACAGTGGACAGAGATGTCTGAGGGAAACATGCATTTCAATCTGGTTTCAGGCCAAGGTCTGTACTAAGATGTCTTGGTTCATCCTGGTTGAATTGTATTGGAAAAGAGATGGGAACTGCAACCACATTGCTACTTCTGGATCTCTCAGCAGCTTTTGGTACCATCAGCTATGGTATCCTGGATTGGCTCTGAAGGGAATTGGGAGTTATATGGTTTGTTGTGGTGCTATCTGCAACACTGTTTCCATAGAAACAGAGACCGTTGGAAGACTTCTACATCGGCCCTTGACAGCTCTGCTATCTGTCTATATGAATGAAAACTTTGGGTGCAGTCATCAGGGGGTTTGGAACTCAAGGTCATCAGTATTTGGATGACATCCATCTCAACCTCTCAATACCATCTGAACCAGATGAAGCACTTATGGTGTTGACATGGTGGAGGCAGCAAAGGGTTGGATGAGGGTCAATGAACTTCAGCTGAATCCTGACAAGATGGAGGCACTGTTGATGGGAGCTTCTTGTTTCTGGGAATTTGGTACATAGCTAGATGGTATCACATTCACTTTGAAAGAACAGGTGTGTAGCCCTGGATGAGCATGTGTCTGTTAGCTGCTGCTGACTCACCAACTATAGCGACTTTTCAACCGGGATAGCATTGGCACAGTGATCCAAACTTTAGTAACTATGCCTTTAGATTACGGTACTATAATGCAAGCTATGTAGTGGGTTTCTCTTAGAAATGGTACAGAAGCATCAGCTAATGTACCATGCTGTTGATAGCATACTGAGGGGATATGTCTGCATAGAATTCTATAATGCCTATTTCATAAAATCTGCACTGGCTGCTTATATTTTACCAAGCTCAGTTTATGGTGTTAATACTGACTTACAAGACTTATAAAATCTGGGATCCTGATACCTTTTGGAGTGCTTCTCCCCATATCAACTGAAAAGGGCTCTAAGTTTGAGGGAATGGTTGGAGATGGAGTTTCTAGGATACAGCCTTCTCTGTAGTGGCACCCAAGGCTGGCCCAATACATTTTGGCACCTGAGGTGAATTACAAAATGGCGTTCCTCTTCCCACCAGGGAAGGAGATCTGCATTGGGATCTGCTGTCTCTGTGGCTATTGCCAACTGAGGTGGTCACATCACCTTGTCTCATGGATGGGCTGGCCCTGATGGCACACAAATTGTGGAGCCTTCTCCCAGTGGAGGTGTGGCTGGACACAACCTGTTTGGAATTCTGACATCGGGTTTCTTTCTTTCATGCCTTTCGAGAAAATTAATTGAGATTATTTCAATATGTTACAGTTCTATTATTTCTTATGGCTTAATTGGTTTTAACTGATTTTTTGGTGGCTATTTAGTGCACTGTACAATATGTTGTTTTATGTATTATGTTTGAAAACAGCTCTGTGCCATATGATGAAGAGTGGTCTAGACATTTGGTTGATAACAAATAAACAAACCTTCCTTATTTTCTTGATCTGTCTTCAATAATTTAAAAGATTTTTTTTTAAGAATTTCAACAAACCTTTCTTTATCACTCTTGATTTTTGATTGCTTTCATCTGTGATTTGTGCAGAATCTCCCTTAAACACTGCTTAAGGTTCTGCAGTGTTGTGGCATGTCCAAAAGCATTCTGATTGCTGATGGTAAATATGATATAACATTGGAAAATATGTGCAGCCTCTGTGAGGATGATGAAAGTTCAGTATGGAGACAAAGACTGCACGTGGCATTTTTGTGAGACAAATAAATAATGAACAAATAGCTGCTAAGGTTCTGAGGAATAAGAGCTCAAGAATAGGACAAACAAAGTAGATAGGATAAACATGTAAAGAAGGTAGAGGAATTAAGATTTTAAGTCAGCAGGTACCAAACACTGGTAACCTCAGTAATGTTTTAGTGATAGAACGGCACATAAAAATAACCATGTTGGATGAGACAAAATGTCTATCTATTGCAACACCAGTGGCCATCAGATGCCTACAGGAAGCCCACAATCAGGACATGCGTGTGATGTTTCCCTTTCCAGGGCTGGCCTGCCCATGAGATGAGATGAGGCAGCCACTTCAGGTGGTAGAAAGCCAAGAGGAGGTGCCACACAGCCATCCCACTCACCTTGCTGCCCCTGCCATTGACAGAGAAGCAGGAATGGCAATGGCAGCTTCCAGCAAGCTCTCACGAGATTTTGCTGGAATACCACAAGATCTCACCTAAATCACAGGAGATCTCATGTACTCCATGAGATCGCACAAGAGCTCCATGAGTTCCTGTGAGAGCGCCACAAGAACTCACTGGAACCCATTTTTGCTCTGCAGGCCCCACAGTGTGACCTAGGTAAGAGAGACTTTGGCAGTGGTGGAGTGGCAGCTTCCCATTTTGTCATAAGTGGTGAAATGGGACGTGCCACCCCTGGCCCTCTCACTCATGTTTGCTCATTCATTCATTCAAAACATTTACCTCCCAGTACTCAGATGGAAAAAAAAATAATAAAAATAAAGTATCTAACAATAACACAGTCCCTGACCCTCAGGCTTTTTCTGTCTCTCCCAGCAATTGGTATTTTAGAGGGATATGACTTCTGATACTACTAATAGTATATAACACCATCGTGACTTGTATCCATAGATAACCTTATCTGCCCTGAGTTTGTCTGTTTCCTTTTTTAAAGCTGTCCAAGTTGGCAGTCGTCACAACATTATTTAATGGTGAACTCCATAGTTTAACTCTTTGCTTTTAGCAGGAAGATCTAATCTGCTCCCCTCCACCACTTATTGCAGAATTCTCCTGCCCTGAATAATTTGGCTTGGCTAATCTGATTAATTGCTTTTGCAGATCCTATTTTATATATATATATATATATTAATAAATATAACCTGTTTTCATCATGCTTATTGTGTCTTGTGTCTCTTCTTTGGGTGTGATGGCAAAGTTTTAAATATATGGTAGCAGAATAATGCAGGCCTGAAGAGTGAATATATTTGTGTGTCATCAAATTACCCCTTCCTCTAATATTTTCCCCCTGAGACACATCCTGAATATTTATAATAATAGGGCTTGTGTTCAAATTTCATGTTAAAATACTAGTGCTGCCTCCAGTGGTTAAACAATCCAGTTTGAAATTCACATTGCAGTTTACATTATTTGTGGGTTTTGTTTCATTTTCTGACTCTCTTTCATTATAAATGTTGGATCTAATACATGAAACAGCCATTTTAATATCCTTTGTCCCATATTGATTTCCTATGTAGCATTAATTTCAACAAAGTCAGGACTGTTTACTCCTTCAATTTGTACAATTCATATTTGGGTACATTTCTTATAGTTAATGCTACCATTTTGCTTAACTGTGTTTCCATATCTGCACTCTGTTTTTCTGCTATGCATCTCCCCCCTCCCTTTTCTTTTCTTTTTAAGGGGACTGGCATAAAAAACAAAATCTTTAGGACCATGCAGAAGTAACCCATACAGCTTACCACACTCCTGTTACCTACAGGCTTTGGAGCACAGGTAATTTACAATGCAGCATAGAGTTTAGGTTCTAGTATATACTATTTAATTCTGCAAAGGTTCCAAGGAATTGCCACTTCATTTATTGCTGGCAAATAATAACTGAAGGAACAATCCATGGGGTATATCACCTATGTGAGTCTCATTGAAAAGAACAGAATTGATACAACAATACTGAAAGAATGCCTCAGTGGATTGTTTGTCTGGTATACAGGTCAAATATACCATCCACAACCTTAATTCTGTATTCTCAGATGTCTTTGCTCAATTTTGTCAAGCAACAGCATAATCCAAGTTTTCTCACAATAACCTTGAAACCATAGGATATCGCTCCTCGCATGGTTTTCCATTACGTTACAA
The DNA here is from genome assembly GCF_964234715.1 of Podarcis melisellensis. Classification (NCBI taxonomy): domain Eukaryota; kingdom Metazoa; phylum Chordata; class Lepidosauria; order Squamata; family Lacertidae; genus Podarcis; species Podarcis melisellensis. The sequence continues at coordinate 54,046,627 of NC_138528.1, forward strand.
GGGGAGAAAGGAAAATACTGCCTGCTAAACTCTGTAACAATAAGGTACAACACTTTTTTTCTTTTCACTGTTGGATACCTATTGTAGTGTGTACATTATGTGTCTCTCAGAGTTTTTCCCCACTTTCTGTATTAAATGAAAGAATTCAATTTCTTGCTGTATCCCATTTCTCGCTATATTTTCTTTCAATTACTTATATAAACTTTCACCAAGGACTAATTTATCCTTCCTTCCTTTGAGGACAGATATGCTTTGTGAATAGATGTGCTTATTTCAAGTTAACTTTCATCACTATAATTCAAATCACACACACACACACACACTTTTTGGGCAACGGTTATGTTGCATGTGTACTAGAAATGAGTCCCTCTTTCTGTGAGCTCTGGCAGTCACTGATTATATAAAGCCCATTGACATGTAATGGCACTTGTAATGTGGATTTTATTAGGGTAACTATGGATATAAAATAGATTGATAATGGTAAAAGTTGCAGAAAAATTAATCTTTAATATAGAAACCATGGAGGGAGGGAAGGAGGTCTGAAGGTTCAAAATAACTTTTTATTTTAATGTTTGAAATGGTTAAAGTTAAAATGTATAAAATTGTGAAAGACCAATAAGTGTGTGTGTGTAAAGATTATATAAAGCCCAAGTTAAGCATGATGGGTGCATTTAATTCCCCTCACCAATGCAGAAAAGAAGGGGTCGCTTGCCTCAGGCTGTTATCTGAGTGTTGTTGTTTTCCCTGCCTTGTTTCTCTTCCTTCAGCAGCAGGACTGTTTTAATTGAGGGCTGCTTTGGCTTCTGAAACTGAAAAATGAAAATATGCCACAGCTGGAGACCAATGAAAGGATCAAGGGGATCTTTCCCTTCACAGTGGTGGTAAAGTGAAAGAATAAGTCATGGGAATAGGGGAGCACATCAAAGTGCAAGTAGTTAAATAGGTACCGCTCCAGTGGGAAGGTCAACGGCATTTCTATGCGTTGCTCTGGTTCGCCAGAAGCGGCTTAGTCATTCTGGCCACATGACCCGGAAGCTGTATGCCGGCTCCCTCGGCCAGTAAAGCAAGATGAGCGCCGCAACCCCAGAGTCGGTCACGACTGGACCTAATGGTCAGGGGTCCCTTTACCTTAACAATTGTCCAACTCAGGTTTCCTGTCTGAGCCTGTAACTTCCTGACTTTGAGGTTAGCATTGCTATGGGCTGTGCAGAATAGTGGCTAAATCAACCTACATGAAAGACAATTCTGGTAGTATGTCTTCCTTCTTCCCATTCCGTTCTTCCTGTTCCCAACAATGGCAGCCTTCCACAGCTATGGGATAAAATAAACAGCAGCTTTTGCTATTGGACAGTGAACAAGCTTGTGGTCGGAGGGTGGCGCTGTGGTCTAAACCACTGAGCCTCTTGGGCTTACCAATCAAAAAGTAGATGGTTCACATCCGCACAATGGGGTGAGCTCCTGTTGCTCTGTCCTGGCTCCTGCCTACCTACCAGTTTGAAAGCACACCAGTTCAAATAGATATATAGGTAGCGCTGTGGCAGGAAGGTAAACAGCGTTTCCATGTGCTCTGGCTTCTGTCACAGTGTTCCACTGCACCAGAAGCGGTTTAGTCATGCTGGCCACATGACCCAGAAAGCTGTAAAGCTGTCTGTGGACAAATGCCAACTCTCTTGGCCTGAAGCGAGTTCAGTACCGCAACCCCATAGTCACCTTTGATTGGACTTAACTGTTCAGGGGCCCTTTATCTTTTTACTTTTTCTTTTGTGGTTACTAGGACAAGATGCAGACAGAACACCCATAGATGGGGTACACCTCCCAAAGAATAATGTGATAGCCTCAAAAATTTCCCTCTGATCCCCATCACCACTACCATCATTTTGCTTGTCTGCAGAATCAGCTCATAGACTCATAAAATTACTAGCATCCTTCCCAACTCGATGTCTTTCCAAGAGAGACGTTTTCAACAGGACTAGATTTCTAGTTCACAGGGGGTGGGAAAACCCTCATATTTCATGCATCTTTATCCCCCTTACCTTTTCAAACTTAATAAAAGACTACACAAACTGTGCTAAAAGGTACTGCCGATGTCACTCCCATGACAAAGAATGGATAGAAGGAGGTTGGGGGAATAAACTTGACACACTTTAAGTAGATTAGCCTGCCAAGATCATATTGTGTGCACACAAGAATAAGGTGCATAAAGATGCTCTGAAGGCAGCTTTATACTTTGGACTACAGGAGCTAAAACCCAGGGCTCAGAAGAAGAAGAAAATCATAGGTTTCCCTATTCTTCTTAATAGGTTTATCTAGGGGTTTCACTGAAGTGCTCTATTATGAAATCTAAGCTGGAATTTTCAATACCCAATTAACTTTGAATATTCCACAGGAAGAAAAAAGAAAGCCACAAAGTCTCAGGAAGGAGGGCTCCTGTGTACGCCTTGCCAAATGAGCAGCAACATTTTCTGCTCTAATGTCCAATGGTCTGGGAACGCTATTGTTGCAGGCATAATAGAGGCTTTGCTTGCCTACATTGACAGCATAGTTCCAGCAGATAGATAGATATAATACAATAAAAATCCCCATGCTTTGTTGAGTGCTTAAAAAAAGAGAATCATTATGAAAAGCACTCTAGGATACCATAATCCTCTACTATTCTGAATACTTTTTTGGGGAAAAGAGATAAATAATTAAGGCATTGTTTTCTTTTAGCAACATCAAGCTGCTGTGATAGTTGCATGCTGTCAGAGATTTTTTTAAAAGTGATATGTGTTTTAGTTATGTTTGTGAGAGTGCCAAGGTGAGAGCTTGATACCAGCCTTAGTTCCTGTATTCAGACACAGCGCATGGAGCAACTATGGGTTGGGGAAGGAGTATAGTACAGTGGTAAAGGATCTGCCTTGCATGCAGGTTCAACCCCTGGCATCTCCAGGTAGGGGTGGAAATATCACCTGCCTGAAAACCTGCAGAGCTGCTGCCAGTCAGTGTAAACAATACTGAACTAGATGGATCAATGCTCTGAACTCATTATAGGGCAGCTTCCTATGTATCTAAGTTATTCCATTCACAGAAGGACTTCTGCTTGCATTGGCATACTACTAAAAGAATGACTGGAATAAAGCAACCCCTAGAGATATAGCCTTCTGTTTAATGAAAGATTGTATTCACGTGTTTGCCTACATAGTCTTTTATTTTATTTGCGGCTAAGAAATTATCATTTTTTGGATTTATATGTTATGCTATTTACTCTAGACAGATCTATTAGCCAGTGAGTTAAATAAGGAGCCTTTTTATTACACTATTTTGTTTTAATTCCAGAAATCTATATAATTTTTAGCTGCTTACCATTAGCTGGGTTGAATGTTCTTGTGATGAAAGGCCCATTTAGACAGTACTGATATCAAAGGACTGATTCACATACAACATCTGTATGCATTGTTTAGAAAAGCCCTCGGGAATGGCTCCTTGACCAGAAACTGACAGCTTTTGAGGGAGATTTTCTTATATCACCTAGTGCTTGATATGAGAGAATAGTCTTGATGACAGCAGCTTAGTTGTTTATAAAATCAGAACCAGCGTCTATTGAGAAACGAAGCCTTATTTGGCAAATATACGCAGCTAAATAAATGGCAGCATCATTTTAATTTCCTGTCACCCTGTCGCAAAGGCAAGTCTTATTAGCAATGATTCTAAAGTTCTTTTAAAGACTCAGCATGTGGCAATATTGTTGTCTGCAGAAAATCACAGATCAAATGATAAAACAGATGGATCAAATCACACAAATGCTCCGTTTCAAGAAAAACTATTTTGGATTCTCTCACAAACACTGTTTCATCCAGGAAGTCACTAAGATCCGTGTGACAGATTGAACAAAGCATCTTCTATTACTACATCAAATAGCTGCATGTTTGTTTCTTAAAGGGCTTATCGGCATAGAGGCTAATATGAATGACAAATACTTTAATTTACTTAACTGATGTTGTTACAAATCATTACAGCTTTCTAAATATGGTTTAAATAAATGCATCTAAAACCACAGTTCTCATGGGTGGGATCCAAACTTATACATGCTTAGAATAAACTCATTGAAATAAATGGGACTTAAGTTTGCGTGGCGATTCCCGCCCCTCCCACAGTTGGAATAAATAAAGACACCAGACACAAGAATTTAGGTTAATGGGCGAAAAATGGCCACAACTTTATTGATTACAGGTAAGAGCAGTATTGGCTTTAGGCATTGGCCCTATCAGACTAACCGGTATAAAACCGGGAAGGGTTAATCACCAACAGGGGGAGCCCCCGATGGCGTTCCTCCCCCCCAACTCATTTGAAGAAGAAGAAGAAGAAGAGTTTGGATTTGATATCCTGCCTTTCACTCCCCTTCAGGAGTCTCAAAGTGGCTAACAATCTCCTTTCCCTTCCTCCCCCACAACAAACACTCCGTGAGGTGAGTGGGGCTGAGAGACTTCAAAGAAGTGTGACTGGCCCAAGGTTACCCAGCAGCTGCAAATGGAGGAGTGGAGACGTGAACCCGGTTCCCCAGATTATGTGACTACTGCTCTTAACAACTACACCACACTGGCTCACATCAACATTTTGGGGGAGGTGATGGCGTTCCTCCCCCCCCAACTCATTTGCATAATAATACCCCTGCCAATGCCTAACCGCCAAAACCAAGGTGTTGTGACATTTTGCTACAAGGTAGGCGAAAAAACCAAGTGGCTTCCAAAATACTGCCAATTAGCCAAATGGAAAAACTCCTACCAGGCACCTTGTGGCGACCAGCCGAAGCCCATAGCAAAGTCCAAATGCAAACCTAGAAGGTTGGTGGGTGGCAAACTGCAGCTGGCTGAAAGAAAAGAAAGGGGCGAGCACGGGCTGCCCCGACCTTAAATGACCTATCCTAACCCCTCCCCTGTCGCCAGCCGATTGGCTGGTGTGGTAAGAGTTAATCCCCGGGATTCCCAAGTCCCACGAGGCCGAGCTAGCCCCGCGAGGTTGCAAATGGGGGCGTGAACCAGCAACCCCCCCTTATGTCGGGAGTGGCTTTGTCAAGTGTGACAAAAGTCCCATTGATTTCAGTGGGTCTGTTCTTACCATGTCTAAGTTTGGATCCAACCTCACAGAGGTGGGGAATGAAGGCAACTGAAGATTATCTAGCCCCCTACAGTAGTTTATTTTAAACATTCTTTTCTCATGGAATCCTATTCACTTCAGCTTGTTTATCAAGGGATACCTGCAAGTTGCAGATGATTAGGGGGACTGTGCAATGATATACCATCAGTTTGAACATGACACTGACCATAATAGGGATGGTATACCTCCTATCATACAGTGAACAAGTCCCTGTGGACACACATTTCAGGGGATGACAGAAGTGGAGAAGTTGTCTTTCCTGGAAGCTTGTCTGTCATTTTTATATTATATATGAAGGGTGAAAAAGTATGGGGCTGGTGGGTGGCAGAAGCAAAAACAGGAGGGAAAGGTGAGAGAGAGAGAGAGAGAGAGAGAGAGAGAGAGAGAGAGAGAGAGAGACTTAGAAATGCTCAGGTGTCTTACACCCCTTACTTCTGTTCTTGAAAAGTCCCTTCGCAAGGCTTTGATAGTCTACCTCAAGTAGAGAGCAAAAGTGATCAGTTAAAACCAGAGGGACCAGGAAAAGAACAAATACGTTTTATGGAGCATCTGTGGCTGGCTTAGGCAAGCGTCCAAGCCATGCATCATGCTGCATGGAAGACGTGATTGCTGTCAATCAATAAAGGGAAAGTCCTTCCTAACTAAACATGTAGCTATCAATTAAACTCCTAGGAAGGAATTCAACATAGCACTAAGCAGATTGCTTTGTCAGCACAAGCTTTTCTCCTTCCTGATCGAATTATCTTCTCTCTCCTCTCCCTGCATCCTGTTCTGTGGGTTCTCAATTCATTTTTGAGGGGTAAACAATGGGGAAAGCCCTGTTACTCTACCATAAGTCCTTGCATGGGCTTCCGCTAGTGGGACTGGTTAGCTGAATATGTTTTCCTCAGGCTCCAGAATGTAGATGTTTTGCAGCAATCAGGAACAATATGTATCAGGGGACCATGCGGTGATGGGATCCAGTTAGCTGTCCTTCTTTTTCATTTGACCATACAATGTTACTTCTTACCCTCTTCTAGCTGTGATGGGGAAGTGAAGCCAGACAAGAAGGTCAAAATGTTTAAGTGGTAAGAATAGTCATAGAAACAGTATTCATCATCCGCTGCTCTTTTGAAGCCTTGGAATGCTTATGAAGCCTCATCCATCATGGCAATTACTGTCTTCAGAACTGCTACCATCTATTGATTCTGTGAATGCTCACAGGTTTGGAGGAAACTTCTTGATGACCAGAAAATATTCTGGGACATACTGGATTGGATCCAGACTGGGTCAACTGAACTGAATGAGATTTAGGTGAGCCATGACCACAGCAGGCCATTCACGAAAAAGTAGGTCACTCTTTCCAGGTGTGTGTTTGTGTGTCTTCCACCCACACATGATAGATTTCTGGAGCCATAAAGTAGAAAGCTATCTCAGTGTTTCCCACCGACTTTTGTAGGTGGTACTTGATAGGATATATTCATCAAGTGCATTGTTGTTCCCTCCCCTCAGTATGTACTGCCCCACCCAGTGTTTCTTTTCTTTAAAAAATGTTTAGGGGTACTCTCATTTCCCTACTCATATTGAGATACTGCCCCATAATGAGGCCAAACTTAGATTCACAAAATGTTTAGGGGTATGTGTACCCCCAGAAAAAAAACACTGGCCCCACCCACCAAATTTCCTGAATCCTGGGACCCATTGTGAGCATGCATGCTACTTCTGAATGCATATGTCAGCTGTATTCTGGGGCAGTGTGGTGGGCAGTGCTGGCACATGCATGAGGCAAGGTGAAGTGACCACCGCAGGGTGGCTGTATTCAAAGGGGCAGCAGATCCATGTTACAAGGAATGTGCTACTCATTGGGGCTGCTGCGGCAGCTGCAGTGTCAACAATGGCTGTGGTTCACCCCTAAGAGGTTAGATTAGCCTTCTCCTTGGCAGGCCCCACCAATGCCATCTCTAAGTGGTCTCTTGTCATATGGGAGGCATTGCTGGTTGCCTTCTACCCTTATTCCCAATGTAGATATTAATGCCCCCTTCTTTCTGATGCAGCTTCTCACTCAAACTTCTTTCTCTGGCTGGGAGGCGGGCATTTTGTGGTTTGCATCAGGTGCCAAAATGTCTTAGGCCAGCCCTGGTGGTATGTCCATATAACTCAGATCCTCAAACCACTGCACTGGTGTGTCTGTATGCTACCCAATTCTAGATGGAAATACTAATGTATAACACTCAAAACAGCTTAGGGTCCAAGTATTTAAAGTACCAACTCTCCCTTTTCTTGCCAGCCTATGCTAGGATTGCCATACATCCAGAATTTCCCAGACATATCTGGAACACTGCAGTTGGCAGTGTCTGGGCGGAAATCGGCAAAAATGTCTGGGAAAATCCAGAAGTATGGCAACCCATGTCAACAGTGACAACAATTTTGGCCAAAATAATTTAAAGATCATCAGTGGGATACTGTTGCATGCCGATAGCATCTCTACACGGTTACCCTGCAAGAGAAAAAAACCTCAATGGGTAAGCTCAATTATTACCCTCCTTGACTTTTAACCATCATTATGATGCTGGAGGAGACTCTTGAGAGTCCCGTGGACTGCAATACGATCAAACCTATCCATTCTTAAGGAAATCAGCCCTGAGTGCTCACTGGAAGGACAGATCCTGAAGCTGAGGCTCCAATACTTAGGCCACCTCATGAGAAGAGAAGACTCCCTGGAAAAGACCCTGATGTTGGGAAAGACTGAGGGCACAAGGAGAATGGGACGACAGAGGACAAGATGGTTGGACAGTGTTCTCAAAGCTACGAACGTGAGTTTGACCAAACTGCAGGAGGCAGTGGAAGACAGGAGTGCCTGGCGTGCTCTGGTCCATGGGGTCATGAAAAGTTGGACATGACTAAACAACTAAACATCAAAAGGGTTTACATATTTCAAACAGTGAAAATCCAGATAGAAAATATTAATTATTTTTTTTGCTAAGTTGTTGCTTCTCTTTATTCAAACCTTGGGCATATAGTTTGAGCAACTCATCCACCTAAAACTAACTGATAATTTCTCCATTTACATTGTTACGCCAGAACCTACAGACGTTTACTCAGTACTGAGCTCCACCATTTTGTTATGACTCAAGTGCAACCAAGTCTATTTAAAGGTGAAACTTCAGATTTATGCATAAGTATCACAGTTGAAACCCACTATTTCCAGCATTGCATTTTGAAATTCTAAACATTTTATGCTTACACTCAGCACGTATTCATATCAGGTTCTGCTTGCTGTTACAGGAATCAGTATGTGCCTTACCAGCACTGGTGAAAAGCAGAGCCTAAAACATCTTGAGGTTCCAAATTTGTTCTGTGCTTGGTTTATTACATGAAATAAATGTGACAGTGTGTAAATGCTGCTTCAGACAGCAAATTACGTTTTAAGCTGGCAGCGATTTCTACAACACACACACACACACACACACACACACCCCTTGATCAGAAGAGTGAAAGATTTCCTAACTATTTTTAAAAGACTACAAAAATGTGAGTGTTGCAATTCAGCCAGCAGGACCAGTATAGTGGTACCTCAGGTTACAAACTTATTTTGTTCTGGAGGTCCCTTCTTAACCTGAAACTGTTCTTAACCTGAGGCATGCTTTCACTGCTGGGGCCTCCTGCTGCTGACACACCGTCAGTATGTGATTTCCGTTCTCATCCTGGGGCAAAGTTCTCAACCCAAGGTACTACTTTCAGGTTAGCAAAGTTTGTAACCCAAAGTACCACTGTACTAAGAGCAGAAAAATTGAAGGGAAGACTATAAGCTGCCCAGAGTGGCTGGGGAAACCCAGCCAGATGGACGGGATATAAAAATTATTATTATTATTATTATTATTATTATTATTATTACTACTACTACTACTATACCTGTCCTTAAACCTAAGTGAGCATGTGCTGTTCCTTGAGAGCACTGAGAAAGAGAGTTCCTTGTGTTAAGATCGTCCTACTCTCTAGTAGGACCCTGGTAGAGACACATGCCCAACTGGCATGTTCTCTCCCTCTTGGTTGATTGTTTGGGAGCTTCAAAAGCTTTCTTCAGTCCGAACATCACAGTGACTGATACCAAGATGCAGCAGCACACTTATGGATCTGCAGAGTATTCACAGTTTGCGTAACAGAACTCAGTAGCACAGCATTTTGGCTAATCTATTTTTATTTACATATAATACATTCAGAGCATTCTGACTTAGCTCCTTCCTCTTTCTCATAAGACAGAAAAGAGAGAAAGAACAAAGGACAATAGTCCCACATTCTGGAACACAGTAACATAAACATCCTGTCTCTGTCACTTCCCACACTGTGAATTGAAAACATACTGTATACTGTCATGTGATAGACAACAATCTCATGACTGCAAACAGGGAGCAAGAATCCTAACTCCTTGTTGTATCTGGGATAGGTGGCTGGGGGCTGTGAACTGAGTGATTTCTACTATTTCCATAGTTCCATACTATTCCCAAGAATTTTCTGCCTGGTTCTCACCTCGCCCATCTTGCTTAAGAAAGGTGAAAGACTGTAATCCTAGCAAACCCATCAAGCAATCAAATGGACATGGCCATCTTTTTGTCTGCTATCTGCCTTCAAATTACCTAATCATTTTGTGGATGGGTCCCATTGAGGTGTTGAGTATTCCGTATTTGGCAACCCAATTTGCATATGTTAATCTTTAGGTCATGTGTGCCACACTATGGGGGAACTCAGGATATGCCTGAATGCCTTACAGGAGGTGAGGCCGGAATCAGGCTTGTACCAGGGTCACCAAAGTTCATCAGGGAGGGTCTCCTGTCATATTAGAGTTATGTCAACCATATTATTAATGCCATGATCTACAGTGTTAAACCATGGAAATAAGTTCAGATTTACACACACATATCACAGTGGGAAGTAGCTCCCCAATATGATCAATGGATGAATTAGCCCCATATCTCAGATTTCAGCTGCATTCTATTTCTTAATGGAATGAGAATGATAGAGTTGTTTTAAAAGCACAGTGATAGTCAAACATGGTATCTAGAGCTCAACAGTCTCTCAAAGAAGTTTAATTCCAATGCTCTGTCCCTATTTTTAACGGTGTTATTACTGACAATTTTCAAGCTGTCAGTAAAACACTTGCTAAACCAAAATAATTGTTGTGCATAGCTTTTTTATCTTTGAATCAAGTAGTGATGTTCTAATTAACAAATGGAAATATGCAGAACTGACACATGTTAATTATCATCCTGTGCTTGCTATAGATAGTTTAACAGGGCATTTACTATTTCAGTAACAAGCTTGTATTTAGAGAAAGAGATGAGGAAAGTAGAAGGGAACAGAAGATAAACAGCATAGCATACCAAGCAAAACAATTTCAAATTTGTAGTAAGGGTCTTTCTTATGTTGCTAGCCAGCCCTGAAATACAATGATGGATAAGGAAGAGAGAGGACATGACATGGAGATACTGAGTTTTTAATACTAGAATCAGACATTATCTAAGAAAGCTGAACTTTGGAAGGAAAACTCAGCACAGAGAAAAGGAAGTACTCATATAACACAGAAGGGAGGGGAAAATATATTTCCCTAGTGGGTCAGGTCTGTATCTGACCTACCACTCACAGGCCAGATTTGTCTGCCCACCTGTCAGTCACCTGATGTCACAATTACATCATCATGAGCCTCTTGGAAGCTGTGCTCCCTGTGCTCTTGGGTTGGAAAGGGCTTGTTTCAAATGTCCACAAACAGTTATCAGGTATAAGAATGGAAGAATCAATCATCTACTCTTTAATTTCTCTCTAATTTCCAAGTGGGATAGGAAGCTAAACACTTCTGCTGGAGAACCTCCATACAAATTGGAATATATTTTTCATTTAAAAAACAACAACAGAAACAAGTTAAACATTTATGCTCTCAACGAGAAGCCAGTTCCCAGCCAGCAATCTCCTTCACTGCCATATTTTTTATTTTTTTTATTCCTTTACTACAATGATATCTATCTTAATATTGTGATTTTTTTTAATACAGAAAGAATATTTTTTTCTTGATAACACAGCAGGCTAATGGATTTCGCAAGAAAAATGTGTATAAAATGTCAACAATAGATAAATACTGGAAATATTCAAAGAGACAGTCTCAGCAGAGTCCCTGATATACATCTGTTAATATCTTGCACTGAATATGAAAGGCTGTTACTTTTAGGAAATCAGGTTATATGTGTGCTCAGTTGACAACACCACCCTGGCAGTTGGTTCTCTTTCTTTAAATAGGTTTGTGCCACCTCCACTCCCATTGCAAATACAAAATCTGAATCTCTTATTTTAGCAAATAAGATATTTTTACTTGGCTACAGGATTAATTTCTGTTGAGAGACAACCAGAGTGGCTCAGGCAACCCAGTCAGATGGGCAACGTATACATTTGTTGTTTGTTTAGTCATGTCCCCATGGACCAGAGCATGCCAGGCACTCCTGTCTTCCACTGCCTCTCGCAGTTTGGTCAAACTCATGTTGGTAGCTTTGAGAACACTGTCCAACCATTTGGTCCTCTGTTGTCCCCTTCTCCTTGTGCTCTCAATCTTTCCCAACAAGTTATGCCTTTTCCAGGGAGTCTTCTCTTCTCATGAGGTGGCCAAAGTACTGGAGCTTCATGATCTGTCCTTCCACTTACCACTCAGGGATGATTTCCTTAAGAATGGATAAGTTTAATCTTCTTGCAGTCCATGGGGCTCTCAAGAGTCTCTTCCAGAACCATAATTCAAAAGCATCAATTCTTCGGCGATCAGCCTTCTTTATGGTCCAGCTCTCACTTCCATACATCACTGCTGGGAAAACCATAGCTTTAACTATACAGACCTTTGTTGGCAAGGTGATGTCTTTGCTTTTTAAGATGCTGTCTAGGTTTGTCATCGCTTTTCTCCAAAGAAGCAGGCATCTTTTATTTTTGTGGCTGCTGTCACCATCTGCAGTGATCATGGAGCCCAAGAAAGTGAAATCTTTCACTGCCTGTATTTTTTCCCTTTCTATTTGCCAGGAGGTGATGAGACCAATGGCCATGATGTTGAGCTTTAGACTGTATTTTGCGCTCTCCCCTTTCACACTCATTAAGAGGTTCTTTAATTCCTCCTCAGTTTCTGCCATCAAAGTTATGTCATCTGCATATCTGAGGTTGTTGATATTTGTTACGGCAATCTTAATTATGTACGTAATAATAATAATAATAATAATAATAATAATAAATTAATTAGATTGAACATCACTGCTCTTTCCTGTATCATGTCTGTCTTGGGGGTTAGGGCAGAGGAAGGCACTGACATTGTTAGGACGGATAGTGTATGTACCGACATATAAACAATCCTTGAATAAATGACAATAACAACAACAACTACTTATACCCCACCTATATGACTGGGTTGCCCCAACGACTCTGGGCAGCTTCCAACAGAACATAAAAACACAGTGAAACATCATATATTTAAAACTTCCACTCTTCATTTCTTCTACTCCCCCATTAAAGTCAGTGGAGACAACCACTTTATCATATGAACCGCTTTATCATATGAAATGTCAAGTTTTTTTAAAAAAGGAAAAGAAAAAAGCTTTTCTGTAGCACTCAAAGCCACACTCTGTTCCACACATATTTCACAATATATTTGAACTTAGAGAGCCTCAGGAACAGGTCAAGTTCTATAAATATAATTAAATTACAAATATAATTAAATTAAAAAACAATTGTACAATTAATTTTATTTCAGTTCAACAATTACTTTGATAAAATACATATTTTGTGATGTGCAAATGGCTTTAGATAACGGTCCATAAATTACCATATAGCATATATTCAACACAAAAACCAGCGACAATTTGTTGTTGACAAAGGACAGCTGGACATATAAGGGGTCCCATGTCAGTAACTTAGGGCCTCATCAAACCTAAATCCTGTCCCTGAGGACAGGTGTCAGCACAGCATTACTAGTTAAATTTTCCTTCCTCCGTTGTTGTAATACAGGGGTCAGCAACCTTTTTCAGCTGTGGGCCAGTCCACCATCCCTCAGACCATGTGGTGGGCCGGACTATATTTTTTTTTGGGGGGGGGGGAGATGAACAAATTCCTGTGCCCCACAAATAACCCAGAGATGCATTTTAAATAAAAGGTCAAATTCTACTCATGTAAAAACATGCTGATTTGCAGACCGTCCATGGGCCGGATTAAGAAGGTGATTGTGCTGCATCTGGCCCCCGGGCCTTAGGTTGCCTACCCCTGTTGTAATAGATAGGCTGCTAAGTAAGATCCAGAAGGCTGAATGAATTTCAGCATCAAATACTTGTCTCCTTTTCTTTGACAGATATATGACTATTACCCAAGGCAGTTAGCTCATATTTTAAAAAAGTTAAAAAAAAAAGAAACATCCCAACATTTCAAATATCATTTTTAATACCATTACTCCTGTTGCCTTGGTTAACAAATTGTGTGGGCATTTTAGATGCCAGAGGAGATATGTCTACTTTCACTTTTCTGATTACTCCAGCCAAAGATTACAATTGAGTTGAGGGCTAAGGTTAATGAAGGCAACCATTAGTAGAGTACTAAGGTTAAGAGTTGAGTATGAAAGCAGTACTAAGGTTAATGGGGGCAGTATACAGACATTAAAATATGTGGGAGATTTGCCATTCAGTGGGATATGTATTGCTCCCTAAAACAGCTTGGTTCCACTTTAACTTATCAAAACTCCTGCCTACTCCCTGCCCAGTATCAACAATATTTTTTTATTTAAAAAAAACTGTAAAAATATTGGGTCTTATTGATTTAGATGAGAATTTCCAACCCTTCCATGCACATCTCTGAAAGTGACTTACAACAATTAAAACCAATACCATCATAAAACCACAATATTAAGCAAAATAAAATAGTCAATATCCAACTATTTCCTACTGACAATAGACCCATTAAAACAATTCGTTGAAGTTGCTTAACCCATTGATTTCAATGTGTCTACCTGTTTGAGCTTTGATGAAGAGCAAACATAAGCATCATTTATATACATTTTCAAAGCTCAGCAACTGTTTGCAATAATATGAGTTCATTATAGGCTCTGGTTATAAATTCAAGATAGACATGAAGCACAAGCTACTGATGCTGTTTGGATGTTATTATAGATAATGAAGTCACCCACAAATTTAAATCCCAGGTATTTATTCTTTAAATATCTTATGGGGATGCCTTCACCAAGAACCATTTCCCATACTAAAATCCTGAGTCATCTGAGTTGAAACTCCTACATTAAAAATTTTATTGCCAGAAAAATTAATATAAAAGCCCATTTTATATGTGGAGTTGACAGTGGTGTGCAGAACTATCATTAGATTCTTGGATGTTTGTGCCCAGCATACAAATGGATATATCTATAGACCATTCTTATGTTATACTGTGAAAGTACAAATACTGTGATATGAACCAAGCAGGTATCTGGAGAAAGGGGAATATCTTCTATCCATGAATGGCTTAGGGAGGTATGTAATGTTGAGATACAGTGGACTCTCGGGTTGCAAACGTGATCTGTGCGGGATGCACGTTTGCAACCCACGGCGTTCGCAACCTGCATCTGCACATGTGTGGGTTGTGATTTGGCACTTCTGCGCATGCGCAACCACCAAAACCTGGAAGTAACCCGTTCCAGTACTTCCGGGTTTCAGCGGTCCGCAACCCGAAAAGACGCAACCTGAAGCAGCTGTAACCCAAAGTATGACTGTACATGTATATTGCTTACAACCCAATCTGGAGGGAATTGCCTGAAAATGTCATGCACTTCTGTGAAAAAGGGAGGGAGTCATAGCCATTTTTAGATTCCTCATTAAAGTGAATGGAGGAAGGACTGAATGTTGTTTTTAACACATCAAATTTGATTCCCAGATGACATGCTGAACAGAAGAAACCAGAGCAGCTGCAAAACAAATCAGGCTGCTCCCGAAAGCTGCAGATAGGTCAGCAACAAAAAAATGAATAAATCTTATTCTTTCTTATTCAAGGAAACAAACCATAGCTCATGCCTAGTGATCTCAGCAAATCTTCTTAGGAGGTCTTGCCCCGAAGACACAGTTGCAAGGACTGAAGGTCTCTGTCTTCCCACCCCTTTCTAAAGCTTCTACTCTCCCAGGTTTTTCTCAAAGTGTGTCTGCACACAACTAATCTCTTTTCTGCTCTTTTCATTTCTCTGTGCATTATTGGAGACTGGGGGGGGGGGGAGAGTTAGATGCAGCAGGAGGGGACGACTCCCTGGATTCTTCAGCAGCCTCTTGACCCACACTCTGCTTCAGCTGCAGAGTCTGAGCTGCACTCTGCCACAGACTCTGCCTGCTCACTAAACCCTGTTGCCTCTCCAGCTTCCAACACTGCCTCCCCTCAGTCTTCTCCCTCTGACCACTCATTGTCATCCCACCACCAATCCCGTGGCTCTGAGCTTTCTTTTCCTGGGGGTTCTCTAGGGTCCCCTGGCTGTTGTCTCCCACCACTCCTCTTCACCTATCCAGTTCATGACTGATACATATAGAAGTCAAATCTTGTGTGCAGCCATTCCCACCACCAGACGGTGGCCCCAATGGTAGAAGTGTTGACAGCAGCCTTGACAATTTGAATTCTCCCTCCGCCAAACTCAAATTCACCTTCACTGTTGCTGTTGGAAAAGTTATGACCCGAAGCATTTGGAAGAGGGGGTCAGGGAAGATGTTCAAGAGGCGCACAAGGCAGAGACAGCAAAAGTGAGAAGTCCTCTTCTCAGTCTCAGGCTCAATCCCTACCCTGACAAGATGCAATAGCAGCTCAGACAGGCCAATATGGAGGATTTGGGGTGGGGGAAAGTAAGGGTCCACAAGATGGAAGTTCCCAAAGCTCAAGCCTGCTCATTCCTCAAACCATTTAGCTTGCTGCTCTGCATCCGATCCCACTAGGACCATGCCATTGAATTGATACCCACAACAAAAGGCATGTAGATAAAAGCTGAATCCTTTAAATTGAATCAGACAGTCTACAAGGCACCTTGGATCAAGAAAGGTTGGTTTTCAAAGCACTGAACTAGGGTCCAAATGTTGCAGTCGATGCACACCCCTAGTAGAATCATAGAATTGTAGAGCTGTTATCTAGACCAACCCAGTGTAATGCACAAATCACAGCTAAATGCAGAAATCACAAGTACAAACCTCTAGGTAAGTGAATGTGTAATTGTAGCCTCAGTGATGAAAAGAAATACATGTGTGTGAGAGAAAGAGACCTGTATGCACATTTAAGAGTGAACAGATGCAACAGAAGAAAGGATTCCTGCATCTTTAATTATTGGATAAAAATAATTTTTTATATCAGGCTACACTACAAACTAGGGATGCGGGTGGCGCTGTGGCGTAAACCACAGAACCTAGGACTTGCTGATCAGAATGTCGGCAGTTCGAATCCCCACAACAGGGTGAGCTCCCGTTGCTTGGTCCCAGCTCCTGCCAACCTAGCAGTTTGAAAGCACATCAAAGTGCAAGTAGATAAATAGGTACTGCTTTGGCGGGAAGGTAAACAACGTTTTCGTGCACTGCTCTGGTTCGCCAGAAGTGGCTTAGTCATGCTGGCCATATGACCCAGAAGCTGTATGCTGGCTCCCTCAGCCGATAAAGCGAGATGAGCGCCGCAACCCCAGAGTCGGTCACGACTGGACCTAATGGTCAGGGGTCCCTTTACCTTTACCTTACACTACAAACTTACAGTTATGTGAATCATTTTATGCATTACTAATATTGATTTAACTTTTAAAAGAACAGAGTACTTACTCCAAGCTCTGTTGTTGCTCTCTTTTATTTCATATATAAATATGCTGCTTGTAAACTAGATAAACTAAGAGAGAAAGACAGCAATGCTCATTCTGATTTTCCTCAGTTTGGATCAGCTGGGCAAAGTGAAGAGTCAGCCTTGAGCAGAATTTGGTACTCAGAGGTGCAAGGTTAACTGCAACAAACAGAGGCCAGTGCTAAAGGATACTTTATAAATGGAGTGAATTTCATTTTGACACAAAATATTTCTGACACAGGCTGTCATAAAAGGGGTTTATGGGAGGGCATGTGTGGGGAAAGTAAAGTTGTCAAACGGAGTTTGCCTGATATAAACACTGAGTCCAGAGGACAATCTATAAAGAATATGGAGTACTTGTGTTTCAGGACAGCTAAAAATTTAGTGAATTTTGGAAGGTCACTTTTGCAGGCAAATATGGAACAACATCAGCTTTCTAATGCCAGTCAGGGATTTTCCCTGAATATTAGAATGTTTAATTTAGATTCTTTCTAGAACAAGATGGATTTGCTTTTCATTCTGTATATAACCGTCTATGAGATTATACTATCTGCCCAGATAACCTGTTTAAAAGTTTCAATAAGGGTAAACATAAATCCAGAATCCAAGTCCAGTACAGTGGTACTTTTGAAGTCGAACACAATCTGTTCCAGAAGTCTATTCAACTTCCAAAACATTTGGAAACCAAGACACAGCTTGTGATTGGCTGCAAGAAGCTCCTGCGGCCAATCGGAAGCTGCAGTGGACGTTCGGGTTCCAAAGAAGGTTCGCAAACCGGAACACTCACTTCTGGGTTTGCAGCATTTGGGAGCCAAAACGTTTGACTGCTAAGGAGTTTGGGATCTGTATACCTTAATTTCAAAAGGTGGTGGCTTAACCTATATGATCTGAATGAGCACTTGAGAAAAAGTGTTCACTCTTTCACACAAACACTTAGGCATCTGTAGAAACAGCTTGCACCTCTGTTTGGTGTAAATGTGCAAACAACCCTAAAATTGTGCTT
This sequence comes from Podarcis melisellensis, assembly GCF_964234715.1. NCBI lineage: Eukaryota > Metazoa > Chordata > Lepidosauria > Squamata > Lacertidae > Podarcis > Podarcis melisellensis. The sequence continues at coordinate 54,064,577 of NC_138528.1, forward strand.
TCACTAGCACAAATGTACATGCACAAACCAGCGGTGTAGCTAGCTGCTTGGGTGCCTGGTGTGGCGCATGCGTCCTGCAGCTGGGGGTGGGGTGAGCCGCCCATGGGAGCATGGCAAGCTGGCCATGGGGGTGGGGTGCACTGCACGGAGTCTCTCCACTGTCTCTCCCTCAGCTGTAGGGAGGCAGAGGGAGAGGCAGAGGGCAGACGCAAGCCCTACGCTGCCGTTTCAGGCAGAGTGGAGCCTGCAGGTGCCCTAGCCACCACATCACTCCCTGGAGAGATGCATGGCTTGAGCCCCACGGTAAGTGCTGGCCCCTGCAGTGTGGCGCCCAGTGCCAGCCGTGCTCTGTTATGTTTGTTGACTGAACTAACAAGTTTCGTGAGCCCATTTTTTTAAAAAAAACAACACTCATATTTTTGTCGTTTTGTCACACACACCCCTCAGTGATGACACCTGGGGCGGCCCGCACCCCCTGCATCCCCCCTTCCTCCTCTACTGGCACAGACACAGATCCCAACATTGTTTCGTCTTCCTCTTCTTCTTCTTCTTCACTGCAGAGAGCTAAGCACATCTCTCACACATCCATATATTTGCTGGGTGATTTGTGCAATCAAAAGCATTTGAACAGAATGTAAGATTATTTGCCTTGTTAGATTAGACCGAGCTCCATCTTGAAGGCATGGCATAAAAGTGCAGAAATTGAGTCATCTCATTGCTGTGCCAGTTCGAGCTATTTTGCTGTCTCCCTTGCTAAAGTGCCCTGCCATTATTCCGGCTGAGGTGAGTGTATGCGGAGTTGGGAGGAGGGCTATATATTGCAGAGGTAGATGGGGAGTCAGAAGGATTTTCTGCACAGTAACAGGGCAGCAGATAATCCTTGTCCCACCAGCATTCATTTTATGTGTAAATTTTTAACCTCATATTTAGGGGTAGGATATGGTTACCAGATTTTTTTCAATGAATCCAGGGACCATTTTTTTTTTTTTTTTTTGAAGCTGAGTAGCAACCGGGAGTCAGTAGTGGGGATGGTGAGGCAAAAGACCCTGGGCCCAAGCACACATGCATATTGTATAAAGGTGCAAAGCCCTTCTTTCGCACCCTGTGAAACATAAATGTGCAGAGTTTTTGAAAAACTGGGCAACAGCGTGCCGCCTGCCCATGACTCCCAAGCCTCCCCGACCTGTCAAAACAGGGGGAAGGGGGCAGGAGATTGGGGAAGGCTCGGGAGTCATGGGTGGGTGGCGTGCCATTGCCCAGGAGGGGCGCAAGTTGCGCAGTTTCTCTGCTGGATAAGGTGCAAAGCCCTTCTTTCGCACCCTGTGAAACATAAATGCGCAGACTTTTTGAAAAACAGGGCAACTGCGTGCCACCCACCCATGACTCCCAAGCCTCCCCCGAACTCCTGCCTGCTCCCCCCTTTGTTTTGACTGAAGGGCTTTGCACCTTGCCTGACAGAGAAACCGCTTGCGTTGCACCCCTCCTGGGCAACGGCTGCCCACATGCAACTCCTGAGCCTCCACTGATCTGTCAAAACAAAGGGGGCAGGGGGCAGGAGATCTGTACCGCTGGACGTCCCCAGTTCCCCTTCGGCAGTGGCGCCGGCAGTGAGCAGCTCCTGAAGCCAGTCAGAGCCAACTGCGCTACCAGGCTGGCTCCGGGCTGCTGAGGCTGCTGCTGCCACATTTCCCGGGGACAGATTTGCAAATCTGGGGATGTCTGGTAACCCTAGGGTAGGAGGAGCTCTCATTTTCTGTTTCTTTCAGTTTCTCATTTTTTCCAGTCTTAAGGCTCCAAGTACCCCAGCCAAGGTTTGATTTATTGATTTACTTGCAATGAGGGAAAAAACAGTGTGCCTAAAACAGATGTTAAACATAATGAACCATACTTGGGTGGCAGAGCTAAAGAAAATATATTGTGTGAATTTAATGCTTTTTTTAAAGGTGTCAAGGTATTAACAATTGGATATTTTATTAACTAACCCTGCAGCACATGAAGGTAACAAACCAACTCTCTTCCCCTAAGAGCTGCCTTCTCTTTGGGGCAGGAAATGCAATAGGTCCCCCCCCCCCCGCCAACACACTTATGTAGAAATCTAAGGGAAAGACCCTTTCAAGGCTTCAAAGGAAGGCAGCTAAGTCTTTTGAGATAATATACAGCAGAGGGTGGTGGAAAATGGACTGGAGCTGGATGAACCCTATTGAATATTTTCTATCTGCAAACTTTCATTCTGCAAATGAAGCCAGTGATGCTCGGGAGCATGGGAAATGGATTTCTTCAGTAGTTAAAGTGGCCTATTTTGAACCATTAGGATAAAATGTGTGACTTTCTGGCAGGCATCACATCTGCGAGACATAAGACTCTCCTCCACTCTAGAGGGTGATACTTTCTCTTCCTCTGCAGGGCCAAACTAGATGTGACATTAAATGGACAATTGCATTTAACAAGTCTAGTTTTCTTCTTCTAAATAACAGATATGAAGGGGTAGGGTTATTTCAAGCTCAAGTTGAGGGGATGTGGGGAGGGCAGGTTACACACCCAGAAGCTGTTATTCGCCTTAGAAGTGAACTTTCACTTGGTAGCCTATACAGTCGTGCCTTGGAAGCAGGATGGAAGCTGTCCTGGAAGTCCGTTCTACTTCCAAAATGTTCAGAAACTAAAGCGAGGCTTCCGATTGGCTGCAGAAAGCTCCTGCAGCCAATCGGAAGCTGCAGAAGCCACACCAGCTTTTCGGCTTGTGAAAATCATTCAAAATCAGAACACTCACTTCCAGGTTTTGTTCAGGAGCTGATTTGTTCAGGAGTCAAGGCGTTTGAGATCCAAGGTACGACTGTAGAAGCTTTTCTCCTAAAAACAGGAGAAAAGGACAGAACTCAGTGGTAGAGCATGTGCTTTGCATACAGAAGGTCCCACCTCAAAAAAAAAAAAAAAACCCCTGGGAGAAAACTCTGCCTGAAATCCTGGAGAGCTGTTGCCAGTAACTCTCAACGTTCTCAACAAACTACAGCTCTCTGAATTCTTTGGGGAGTCTGTGATTGTTTAAAGTGGTATAATAATATTTTAAACTTATGGTGTGAATGTACTGCATTGCTCTTTTTCCATTGTGTGGGTTGGTGGGTGGGCATCCTTTACCTTTTAACCAGCAAAACTGATCTTCTAAACACAATCAATCCAGACCCATCTTTGTATCTGCAGGGTATAGAATAATATCACATAATATACATGCAATCATCAAGATCCTTCACCAACTGTTCATGAAAGTTATGAATTATGTACTTGTGTAAGAAAGCCAAATGAATCAGACTTTAAGATGCCACAGCATTCTGTTTCTTCCATTCCACTTCAGTATTTGGCTTTTCAAGTTGCTGCTACATCAGTAATGTGCAAAAAAATAAAGTAAATGAATCAAAATGTGCATAAAATCCCAATATAATCCTCAAGAGGAGAGCAGAATTTCCAAGCGAAGTAAATAAGTTACCAAAGTGGTAAATATTTCAGTATTCATGCTGCAAGTACCTTTCTTTTCCAAATCAATTACTGAATTCATTTTGAATTCCCAACCCTAAAGAAATAAAATATAAGAATGGATAGTAAGGCTTCAAAAGGCAAAGCCTTACTTTGTGTAATTGAATTCAAGGCTACTTATCATAGAAATTAATACAATGTAGTTCATACTCTCACAAGATTCAAGTTCCCACATCTGAGATTTTTGTTTCAGATCAATTGCTGAATTCATTAGACATAATATTAGACATACAAGAGTTCTCAAAGTCCTATGGTGGGTCCGAACTCACAGGTGACTGCACATCTGGGAATGTATTATTGTTGATGTACATCCACAATGATCGGAATCACAAAGAGTGGGATTCAACTATCCAGTCCCATTAGAAGAAGCCAACACAGGAACATTCACTTGCACAACAAGACTCCTGCTTCTCCTCTGGATTTTTGATCTTCTACTGATAAATGTGACTTTTTAACTTTTTAATGCAATCTTCCTATATGTCTGTAGCATGTTATTTAGCTTTCTTAAGAAGAACAATGCCAATGTTAAAAGCCAATGAATCTCTGTGTAATTATAGATTTATCTCAGTGAAGTGTCCATCTATCATCTTCTGAAGCAGCTTCCGGTATGTATTTAGAATACGAGATTGGATTATATACAAATTTACCACTTGATCCAATTTGGTGATGTAACTTTTTTTCTTATGTTATTATGTCTACTGAGGCAAAATGGATTTGGAAAGTTTTGGGCATCCTGCAATTATGTGATTTAGCCTGAAACTTGATTGCGTCTTCAACATTTGTCATTGATGTGCATTTTTGTTCATTCATTTGTTTCAGTTGAAGGTCACTTTATAAGAGCCATTTAAGTAACATTACTGCATTGTTCATATTATTATTATTATTAGTAGTAGTAGTAGTAGTAGTAGTAGTAGTAGCACATTACTTACTTTTTTAATAATAATAATAATAATAATAATAATAATAATAATAATAATAATAAATTTATCCCATGACTGTGCAAGCAAAAGACATCTTGTACAATCAATCTGACACAAGAACTCTCTGCCAATTTCAAGTGATTCCTTTGCTGTGCAGGTGCCCTGCTCTCTCTGAAGTGGCTTTTCAGGGGTACAGAGAACTGCCAAGGGAAAGGCAAATATTAGCTGCACAAAATACCTCCTGCTTGAGTAACAGTGGCATATTAAGCCATAATTATAATTTTGCTATTCTGTTCATAAATAAGGACAGGTAATGTAAGGGCTGCAATACATCACATATTTAAGAATGCTGCAATAGATCACGTATTTAAGAATTTCAGTAAAAAGTGAATAGAATTCAGCTAGAATGTCTTTCCCTTTTTATTTCTTTAGATTTTATTATACATTGCCCAACCTCAGAAGCTTTGGCTAGGCTACAAAGCATTTAATACACTTAAAATAGCCAAATTCAAATTGATAAAAGCAGGTAAGAATACTAATGTTGCTCTCCTCCCTCCTATCAACATGTGCTATTGCAATCAAATGCCTGTCATGGTATTCATGTGCAGTTTCCATTCACTTTAATGAGGCTTCTGCAGAAGAAATTATACAGATTATGCTTTTGTCTCACCAGGCACCCCCAGTTCTTAGATCCACCATCATGCACCCTGGAGGACAATCCCTTTTTAGGATTGCTCCACACCACACACAGGAAAGGGAATGTCTCAGCAAATTGCGATTCTCATTTTTCAAAGTGATCAGATCATTTCCCTTCCTAGGCAGTAACACTGGTAAGTGAAAATCTTTCCCAAATCCAGGATTCACTTTGGTACCCCTGAGTTTGTTCCATGCTCTGTCTACTAGGTCATTGAAGACCTGGGCAGCAGTGGTGGGTGGGCAGCCAGGTACACTTGCCCCATGTCTCAGAGGGCTAAGCCAGCTGCTGAACTTATGCTCTCATGCCAAGGCAAGGCTCCCACCTCTGGCCTCATACAAGCTCTGCACAGGCCTAGGTCAGTGACTTTAGTGGAGAAATGTTCCCTTACTGTTCTGCTGTTTGATCTGCAAATCAATCAAAATATAGTCTGTTAAATGATTTTATTTTCCTCTCCACACCCCCCAAGCAGCTCAGCAAATAGCTTGTCTATGCAACAGTCAATACAGACAATGGCAGCAAAGAAAATTTCCCAGTTCAGGTCAAATTTCTGCTAGGCAATGTTGCCAAAATGACAAAACAACAGCAACCCCAGCTCCAGCATCCCAATAACATGAGATTTAGAACCCACTAAACAATGTGAACAAACCCAGTCTGCATTATGCAGTGGTAATGCCCCCCCCGACATGAATTAATTTATTTAAACACAACTTAGAAATACAACCAGAAGATAATGACTATACATCACCAATTAAATGGAATTAGCTAGAGCTATATTATCACAATAGAAACAGTCATTGGTTCACTCTCTTCTTTCTCTGCCTTTGCGGCAATAATTCAGGTGGGTAGGCCAGAGAGTCTTATCATTACACAATCAACTTGGGTATCAATTACTTCTGCCAGATTTGGGGGCCCTGTTTAGGTTCAGAAAAGCTGCCTCCACTTGTGGGTCCAAGATTAGTCCAATATTATTGCAACAGCTTCCAAACCTATTAAGAAAACTCCCCGCTACTCAGTGTCAGAAATATGATTGCATTTTCAAAATACAACTTGACAGGCATTTCTTGCACTGAATGTCCACAAAACCATAAATTTTAGTGGGGAAACCACAGAGTTTTCAAAAACAATGTTGAGATGGGAATATATGATTCCTGTATTCAGAGTCAGGGAGGAAGGTTGACGGTTCAAATCTGCATGAAGGAGTGAGCACTCATTACTCTGCCCCAGCTTCTGCCAACCTAGCACTTTGAAAGCATGCCAGTACAAGTAGATAAATAGGTACCGCTGTGTGTGGAAGGTAAATGGCATTTCTGTGTGCTGTGGCACTCGTCACAGTGTTCTGTGCACCAGAAGCAGATTAGTCATGCTGGCCACATGGTGTGGAAAGCTGTTTGTGGACAAACACCTGCTCCCTCGGCCTGAAAGCGAGATGAGCGCCGCACCCCATGGTCAACTTTGACTGGACTTAACCATCTAGGGGTCCTTTACCTTTTGTTGTTGTTGTTTAGTCGTGTCCGACTCTTCATGACCCCATGGACCACACAGTTTGGTCAAGCTCATGTTTGTAGCTTCGAGAACACTGTCCAACTATCTTGTCCTCTGTCGTCCCCTTCTCCTTGTGCCCTCCATCTTTCCCAACATCAGGGTCTTTTCCAGGGAGTCTTCTCTTCTCATGAGGTGGCCAAAGTATTGGAGCCTCAACTTCACGATCTGTCCTTCCAGTGAGCACTCAGGGCTGATTTCCTTAAGAATGGAGAGGTTTGATCTTCTTGCAGTCCATGGGACTCTCAAGAGTCTCCTCCAGCACCATAATTCAAAAGCATCAATTCTTCGGCGATCAGCCTTCTTGATGGTCCAGCTCTCACTTCCTTTACCTTTTACCTTTACCTTATACAGACAAATTGTTCTGTCTTTATGTTTTCGCCTACCTCATAGCAATCATCACAACTTTTGGCAGATTGGGCATTGGGTTGGATCTGTAGGCCACCGGGTACCCCACTAAAAGCGTCTAGAAGAGGTGCCTGTCCAGGGGCCCACTCTCATGCCACAGTGCAGAACCCAGAAACATGTGTATTTTGGTCCTGTGCTCTGGCATGGCCAGCGCATGGGAGCCAAAACAGGACATCTGGGATTGGGATCAAAAGCCAGGAATAGAAACTTCTGTTAATCTGAGATGTCCTACTTAAAATAGGACAGCTGTACAGTATGAGTTACGGAAGGGAAAATATCTATGTAAAAATAAAAAAAAAGTCAAGTAGAATCTCATCCATGTAGTTTAGTCAGGTATTAGGCATCTATTTGCAGTGGTACCTTGATTCTTGAACGGCTTTGTTGTGGAACAAATCGGCTCCCGAAGTAAGTGTTCCGGTTTGTGGATGTTTTTCGGAAGCTGTATGTCCAACATGGCTTCTGCTTGAGTGCAGGAAGTTCCTGCAGCCAATCAGAAGCCGTGCCTTGGTTTTCAAATGGTTTTGGGAGTTGAATGGACTGTCAGAACAGATTAAATTTGAGAATCAAGGTACCACTGTATTTATTTACTTATTTTGCCTCAGAACTCTCTAAACTATTGTTTCAACGTGAAAGCTTTAAAGTAGGTTGCTTGCGTGTGTTTGATTTGTAAGGTTTATTTTGTTGCAATGTCACCAGAAGATCGGCAGGGAGGTTGTGCGAGAAGAAATCTAATGAGGAGCCAAGCAAAACATTATATTTGCATGAAGTAATAAGATGAACAATTTTATTTTTTGTATGTTATCTACTGCTTGCAATAACCCCACATACTTTACTGCCTTTGAATGACAGTCACGGTTTGTATTCTGAGTTCATCTTTTTAAGAAAAAAAATCTCATAGGGACAGCCACAAGTAAAACCTACAACATTTTGTTGTTGTTGTTCTGAGCAGGAAATCAAAATTTTGAGTTGACAGTTTTTAATCCGCTGCTCCTGCAGCACTGCATTAATTTGAACGGTAATCCTAGCTGGATGGGAGGAAAACTTAATCCTCTCTCATTTACACCATTCCCTATAACCATGACACTGGAATAAAGCTTTCTAAGCATGAAACACTTTCCTGACAAATGCTACACATGAAGGAGACACACACAATGGGCCGAATCCAACAAAATCATAACCAGAATAGACCCATTGGAATCAATGGACTTACTTTGAAAAGGCGTGCTCTGACTTTTAAAAAGGTGTGACTTAGTTTATTGCAGCTCATATATGCAATATTTATTTAGTACATCAATTTGTTTGTTTTATTTAGGTTAGAGATTTCTGAACCACCCTTCATTCAAAATGATAAATGGCTATGATGGTAACAAATATAACAAAAACAAATTCCATAATACATAAAGAGTAAAAGCTAAAAGACATAAGCTAAAAACCAAAACACAAATGAAGATAAATAAAAATGCCTGTGTGAACTAGAATTCCTTAGCCACATGCAAAAGACCTCAATTCTGACACCGGTCAAACCTTTCTATGAAGGGCATTGCGAAGTCAAAAAGCCACTAGAGCAAAAGCCTTTTCTGAGATGCAAGCAGCAGCAATTGACTGCAGACTTTTAAGGCTCTTTCCCAAATGCAAGTGAAGACATAGTGCAGATTGGCAAGAAAGTAACTCACTTAGGACTCAGCTATACAGATGCAAAGAAAACGTTTTAAATGTGTTTTAAAGTGCAATATACAAATGTGACACTAGATGGAGATTGTGAGCTATGGCAAATACAATATATTTTTTAAAACCTTTTTTTTTAAAAAAAAAAAAGCATTTTCACAGTGTGTAGATTCCACCTTAGAGAGGCCTTCTTATTTCACCGTCAGGAGGAAAAATCCTTCAGGTATTTTTGTCCCAAACCATCTAGGGCTTTTAAATCTAAGCACTGGAACCTTGGATTGGGCCTGTAAGAAAGTAGGCAGCCTGGGTAGCTCTTTAATAATTGGTGTAATATAGCTTTGCCTACCAACAGCAGACAGAATTCTTACAGCTGAGTTCTAGACTAATTGAAGCTTCTGCGTCATGTTTCAGGACTCTCCCGCGTATAATGTATCACAGTAGTTCAAACTAGGATATTACCAGACCACAAATCACTATAGCTAAACTTGCCTTATCCTGGTTAGCTAAGTGGATCTTCTCTGGCCAGGAGATGAATCACGCGTCCAAAAAGACCCTCTACCAACCAAGCACATTTCTGAGACATTTAAAACATAGAATAAGTTCTCACATTCTGATTTGAGGAGGAACAGTGTGCTGGCTTAGTGTGCAGGCCAAGTTTCTAAAGGTCTTTAAACAGGCTGCTCCTGCCTTTAAATGACTCTTTACAACTTGAAATGTTATGACCAGCACTTGAAATGGATTCAAAGAAATCAACAGATACATTCATGGCTTTTTGTATAATTGAATAAGTAACCTAAGCCACTGTTGCATGCTTTAAAGTTTTATTTTAGCTTGTTGCTTTGTCTTAAAACATAGCCAGAGTTCACACAGAAGCCTGTGAATAAGGCTTCACGTGGTGATAAGCCTCTGGGAGACTGTAGCAGTTCCAAGTGCTGCTGCTACCTACTGAGAGATTCTTTCCAGCCCTCCCTTAGCACTGCTGCTGCCACTGACCACCCACCTCCTTACTCACTATTCTTCTTACAACACCTGGCAGATTCCAGTTTTTGGAACTGTTGCAGTCAATCAGAGGCTTCTCATCATGCTGAGTCTTCTAAATGGGTTCCTGTGTGGCAAGGAGAGCTAAATGGCTCTAGCCAAAACAAAATAGATTGTCCGTTTACACTGAAGCCTAGCACTGGTGGTCATTTGTTGAGGTTTCCCTCAATAAGAAAACAGAACTCATGCATAGTAGTCATGTTCAGAATAGATTGTGCAAAATAGCAGGGCAACATTCCGAAGTCAAAGTTGGCTTATGACACTTTGTTTGCTTGTTCCTTGCCTTTCAGTTGTGACTTCCACTACAGCCCCGTCACTGCTAATGGATTCAGCAAAATGTCACAATGTATGGCAGTTAATTTATGGTGGGGGTGTGAAACTTTCTATTTGTGGGATTTACTCTCCTGGAGTCCATGCACTCCTTCGTTGATTTACATTTGTGAAGGCTACATGCTAGACAAATGGGGCCCATGAAAATGATTCAGAGGACAGAAAAGAAATACACAATGAATAAAACAAATGACAGGCATCTCATAAAATTACTTCTCAGAAATAATCACCAGGGTGAAAACAGGGAGGGAAATACTAACTTTTTATCTCCTAGACAATATGCACTACTTCACCTTCTATGCATCCCCTTTCTTTAGTCATCATTAATCTTATCAAAACATCAAGTACTTCAAACCAGACCTGAATATGAAAATAAAAAAAGAATAAACGAATTGGTTTGCCCAGCTGCTAGCAGTAAGGATGATTCAGTCTTTACTTTTTTACTTGTACCATAATATATAAACCACACACAACCTTGCAACAGGATTTATCAGTTCAGACTGAGTTCAAAAGTGTTATTTGCTGCTACTTACATAATTTAGCACATAATTTAGCAATTATAAGTTGAAATTTATACGAATGCCTTTGGATCACACAGTGACCTAGATTGCACAGTTGAGCTACAGAGATGGTATTGTATTTATTTTTTATTTTAGTGATGGGTGGAAAGAATGTCAACATCATATTATGCTGCTGCTGAAAGAATTGTTCTGGCTTCCAATCAGTTATCAGGCCAGGTTCAAGGTGTCCTGTATGGTTTGGGACCAGGATACCTAAAATACCATCTTAGTTCCTACATACTGTATTCATCACGGCATATTGTAGGAGAAGGCTTCCTGCAGATATCATGCTATCAGAACATTTGTTCTGCACAGTGCCCCATTGCAGCAGCTTGAGTCAATTGGCCCTTGTGAGCCTTCCAATGACAGTGACCAGTAAAAGAGGGTCTGGGTCATGCCTTTAATAGTGGTATAGGAAAGGGTAATTTTGGGCAGATACATCCCATATAACAAACTGCACCTGCCAAAATAGTCTCTCCTTCACAGCTCTTACAAGAGGAGAATTGGCATATCTTCAGGATTTCTTTCAGCTTTCTGACATTATGAATATAACATGATGTCTTTCATGAATGCACCAGTTTATACAATTTCTTCATTGTCACTGATTAATCAGGAATAATTTGTCTGGCAAATTATTGTTTCAGATGCTCAGTCGCTTTAGTTTCTGTTATTCTCAGGGTATGTTTCTGTTCAGAATAACAACTGGAATTACATAACAAAAAGGCTAACTAAAAATGCACCCATTTGAATTGTCCCTTTTATTTTGCTTTTAAAGATCAGTTTCTCGTTTTCTGTTTTTGTGCTTCTTCTTACCATCATTTCCATCACGTGGAAACAGGAAGATGAACTAATAGGAAACAGCAAATGATGCCCACCCATTTGCACAAGAGAAATCTGATTGAGCAACAGTTTATCACACACCCCTTCCCAAGTAGCCTCTAGGTAAAGGTAAAGGGACCCCTGACTATTAGGTCCAGTCGTGGATGACTCTGGGGTTGCGGCACTCAACTCGCTTTATTGGCCAAGGGAGCCAGCGTACAGCTTCCGGGTCATGTGGCCAGCATGATTAAGCCGCTTCTGGCGAACCAGAGCAGCGCACGGAAACACCATTTACCTTCCTGCTGGAGTAGTACCTATTTATCTGCTTGCACTGTGTGCTTTTGAACTGCTAGGTTGGAAGGAGCAGGGACCGAGCAGCGGGAGCTCACCCTGTTGTGGGGATTCAAACTGCCAACCTTCTGATCGGCAAGCCCTAGGCTCAGTGGTTTAGACCACAGTGCCACCTGTGCCCCAAACCCTCTGGAGGAGTTCACTGTGGGCCATATTCCTAACCCTACATCAGCATTTAGCTTACCACCAGCCCCATATCCGTTTGTCCATGCATTAGTGTGATCATTTGCAACCCATCAATGAGCAACTGAAATTTAGCTAACCTATACCAGGGGCTGAGCATTGCCAACAATGGTTCAGCAGGAGTAAGCGCTGCCCATTTTTAGATGTCTTCCATAAACTGCATTATTCAGACAGGCCTTCCAAACCTGAGATTCTTTGCTGACCGGCTTTTACCAATGTGTTTTGACGTCGTTTAATTGATTTGCTGTGGCATTTTTATTTTTATTTAGATTGTATGTCACCTTGTGATGTTTTATGGGAAAGTGTGATTTATATGTGCCTAAATAAATAAATAATAAACAAGTGCACAAGAAAAAATGTTGGTGTCCTAGTCACATGGAAGCTTACACATGAGCAGCTGCTTCACTGCATACAAACACACAACTAATGTGTGGATATCCATCCAGAGGCAGGGTCAGCAGCATTCACAGTGCCAGAGTTGGAGCTAGGAGCATGGCCCCATTCTGCAATAACAGTGCAATGCCCCCGTTACATGAGTAACACTATGGGGAGGGGGTTTAAGTATGCTTGATCCAACTGAAATTAGTGGTTCAGGCTGCTTTTATTCTATTAACTCTACAGAGCACACAATCCAGCAAAAGTATGCTTATGTTTTCTGGAAGACAATGGAATATGTGAATGTAACATACTCTCCTGCTTCCTATGATGGTCCCCAACTCTATGGGCAGCACCCCAAGGCTTGGCCTGGTCCTAATAGCAGGAGTAGTGTACTACTAATGACCTCACACTGGCTTCTCTAAAGTCCCCCTTCTCACATGGGTACTGTGAGTTCTTTGAACTCACCACATCAGCTCATATGACTGAGCTTAAATCAGCATAAGTCCTATTACACCAGTTTAATAGCACCAGCTTAAAATTGTCCATCTAGCTATTAAATATGGATTAGCTATACCATCTTCGGCTAAATACAAGTCATATTATATGGGTTAATTCTTTCCTTGGAAAAACTAGGGCTGTGCTGACTGAAAAAAAATTCTACTTTGAGAGGGTAGGTGTGAGAAAGATTCTTCTGTCCCACCTCAGGAACAGTTTGGGAGAATAGTCACATTTTGTTTGCTGCTGTTTCTGCATCATTTAATATTTCTGGCTAAATTCCCCCCCCCTCCCAATTTGGTAAAGTGATTCCATCTAATTAAGGATCAACACATCATTTTGTGTTGGTCAGCTTTTATTTTATCAACTTTCCCTTATTGCTTTTTTCTTATTACTAAAAAAGAAGAAGTAATAAGCAATTAAGGAATCCGTAATAAGGAAATAATAAGATAAAGTTTATAAATTAAACACGACCAATACAAAATGATGCTCACATGATCCCTAATTGGATAGGATCACTCTACAAAGTATCCTGGAAAGATAAATGAAGACAGAGTGCATGTATGCTGCATTAATCAAACGGGGCATAGTTCATAGAACTTTAAGATAGTTCCAGAAATGGTGAGCACCCTTTTCCTCCAGCAATAGTTATTGTGAGCTTTTTTTTTTCCTCGCTGGAAAAGAAAAGAAAGATCTGTAAGGGCTGTAAAATCTCCCTCTCAAGTCAAGGAGAACATATCTCCCTGTAATAGAATAAATTAACCTACCCATACTTTTCTTGCCTAAAATGTTTCACACTGTGATTTTCTTGAATTCAAGAGAGCTGTTTGTGAGTTAAAGGGGACAGCCTGATGCTTTCTGTGCATGAGGTACACCTAGGATGAGGATGAAGCCATGTAAAAGGATTGCAAAATAGACATTGTAGGGAGATCTAGAAAAAGAAGTGGGATCAGCCTTAGCCATTTTGCTACCGGAAGCAGGGAGCATTGACATTTACCACCAAACCTCAATAGGGGCAACACTTTAAAAAGTATTATTGCACAAATTAGACACCAATTGTTGTCTACACAACAACAACAACAACAACAACAACAACAACAAAGGTATGGTGCTGTCTGAAGTATATTATTTCACCCTGCAACACAGCAGGGCAGACACTGAAATAAAGCACACTGTACTGTCTCTAAAATAAAGTTTTCTTTATTTTTCTACAGTAGCTTAGGTGCCCCCAGTGCTGTTCCGCACTTGTAGATCCCACACTTGCTATCCAGAAAAATCCCCCGGTCTTGCACTGAGCTTGATATGATGAAGAAGAGCTGGATGTCGGGGGCTGGTGCAGGCTGCTTTAAATCTTCTGGGAGCAGACCCAAGGGAAGCCTGATGGTTCCCTCAGGCCCGCCCTCAGTGAGCCCAGCCCATTGTGCCAGCCTGCCATTGGCCAATTTGGCAGGCTGACATGGAGCAGGATTTCAAGCCAGGAGCATGAACCAAAGCTCATCATCCGGCAAAGAGAGACTCCGACACAAAACTGCTGCACCTCTAAAAGGGGGTAAGTGGATTTGGTGAGCATGTTATTTCTGCACTGCAAGGCCACTCCCCTATACTGCATGGATATAGGATAGCATAAGCCATATTTAGCAATTTAAATATATGTGAGAAGAAGAAGAAGAATGATGGATGGGAAGAGTGGGGCTTTGAGTACCTCAACCCCATATTGGCCCATCCCCAATGTTCATGGTTCCAGCTCACAGAAATAGCCTACATCTGTTTGACAGGCTGCCCTAAAGCAGACAGTTGTTCAACCTATTTGCAATCTCAGTGAGGAGCTGGCCTGAAATGCAAGCGCAGAAGTGTTGCGTGGCCCCTCTCCTCTTGGAATGACAGTTTCTTGTTTCTGGGTAATTGAATAGGGCTATAATCACATTTATATCCCTCCCTTCAAGTTGGGTTCTCTGAGAGTTCCTGTTTTACTCTCACAACAACCCTGTGTGGCAGGCCAGGCTGAGAGGTAAGTGAAATTATGTTTCCCACTAAACTACAGGAATAAAAAGTAATTGGAACTCAGCCTTTTCCCCTCTTGAAGTCAATCAATCAGTCAGTCACATGACACCTCCTATTCAAATAGTTGCACATACTTGCAAATAGTATTCAGTAAAAACCTTGCGTAGAATACTTTATACTTTATATTTGAACATGCATGCATTCTTTAAACTCAATGGGCATAAAGCAAGGTAAAGGTAAAGGTAAAGGACCCCTGGATGGTTAAGTCCAGTCAAATTCAACCATGGGGTACAGCACTCATCTCTGCTTTCAGGCTGAGGGAGCCAGTGTTTGTATGCAGACAGCTTTCTGGGTCATGCGGCCAGCATAACTAAATGGCTTCTGGTGCATGGAACACCATGACGAGTGCCAGAACACATGGAAACGCCATTTACCTCCCTGCCACATTGGTACCTATTTATCTACTTGCACTAGTATGCTTTCAAACTGCTATTTTGGCAGAAGCTGGGAGAAAGCAACTGGAGCTCACCCTGTATCACAGATTTGAACTGCTGATTTTGCAATCAGCGAGCCCAAGAGGCTCAGTGGTTTAGACCACAGCGCCACCCGCATCTCTTGGCCATAAAAAAACTAATCCATCCTCAAAGAAGATCTAATTATTTTCTAGGTGAGGTACAGGATTTTCTGTTTGCATATACAAATTCTACCTGTGATAAACTTAATTATGAAATGATGTCTGTATTTCACAAATGCAGAAATCCTTGGGGGAAACCAGCAGGTTAGTTTATGCATCAACATGTTCTGAAAATGTGTTCGGAAGCACATTTAGTGGATGTGCTTTTTGATAGGCTGGAGTTTGGCAAGCTTCCCCCCCCCCCCCGGTTGAGGGCCACATGTCCAATATAAATTGATATCACTGCAGAATACATTCATGGCTCATTAGCTGTTGCTCTTCTTTTTATTAAGCTTCATTTATGAAACTATCAGTAACACCTTCTTTTTGACAGTATCCTTAAAACACATGCCCTAAAACTTTGCTCTTAGCAGCTACATCTGTCTTTGTAATGCAAAATGACCTGGCTGTGTTTTATGAAGTTTGGAGATGGGATTCTCATTTTGCTCTTGTGTATAAATCACTTTATAAATCCAGTTTACATAGCCTGCCCAATTTCTTTCTTGCCACTCAGTGACTGAACATCCTGTAATATCACTAAAAATATGTTGTGGTTCTGAGCAGAAAATGATTTATTCAGTAACATTAAACTCAATCCTGATTTAACAGTAGATGGTGGCAAAGTGACTCATGATAGTATCTCAATTTAGCAAGCTCCTTGTCCTGAACAGAGGTCCCAATGGACAAATCAAGGAGCTGAAAATAATCCACTCTCATCCATGAAAAACATACCTGCCTTCTCTTCCACATTCTAAGCAGGCTTTGAAGAGTCCCTTTCAAATGACTGCATCTGGGTATCACAGAGAGACAGGATATGCACTCAGCTACCATCAGCTCAACATTAGTCCTGTTTTAAGCTCTGAACAGAGAAATGTTCCTTTGGATTTCATTAAGGGATAGTTTAGATGTTGAGTCCACATGAAGACAGCCATTTTTAAATACCGGTACTCATGATAAATGTTCTATACTAGGGGCATAAATTCCAGGATCCCTTAGTTGTGAGCACACTTTCACTTTCTGCAAATTTAGAGAGAGAAAGCTCAGATGTGAATTTGGGTATTTTGGTATTCAGCATTTTCAGATCTGAGTTTTATATTCTGAGCCAGGCATGGGGCACCAGATGTTACTGGACTCCAGATTCCAATACCTTTGACCATGTTGGCTGGGGCTGATGGGAGTTGGAGTCCAACAACATCTGGAAGGCCAAGGATTCCCCATCCATGTTTTGAATTGTTAGTGTGCCTTGGTAGTTCATTTCATGCTTTGGTATGTATGAGTCAAAAATTGGAACCATTACTCAAATCTGTAAGCCCTGGCTGATATAATGGCTAAGAGTTTCTGCTGTGTGTCCTCTGGGGTTGCTCAATTAGAAATTCCTTATCCCAGTTGGTGCAGAATTCATGTCTCAGGCTTTCTAATTTATTTGATAAACACAGCTCTTGGCATTCCACTGATGTTATCAGTTATCAGCACACACAGCAACTGAGGGGTTTTATACAAAAACACTTATTTCAGGAGGATATCAATGTCTCCCAAACTGCGGAAAGACTGTAAATAGAATCTGGCTGCAGCAACTGTTGTGTATAAAATTAGCATAGATTAAAATTCACATCCAAACATAGAGATGGTATGTTTATTTATTACACAGGGCTTTTTGTGTATCTGCAATATGTGAAATGAAAAGAACAGAACATTTGAAGGACCTGCCAGCCATTCCTCTCTCTTTTTGTACTTTGCAAACAAACTGTTTAAGATGCATGAGCAATCAGAACATTTACCAAGGCACTGAAGCATTTTTTGAAAGTAAAATATCTATAGCTATTAAGACTACAGGCCTTTTTCCCAGAAAGAACTCCTTGGACAAAGGATACAAAATAAAATCAGGGAACCTAGGAAGTATATAGGGCAAGAAGAAAATAAAGCAAAACAAAGAATATAAGTACAAATGTGCAGGTCCACCTGCAAATCTAACACATCAATCTATCTCTGACAGTGACTAGTCAAATGCTCCAGGGAAGTCTGCAAGAAGATAAGATAGTGACAGCTGTTCTTGTTGTCTATATGCAGTATCTGCAATCAGAGGTACATTGCCACTGATTGAGATGTTTCTATTTCTAGGTATCAAGCTAATAGACATTAGAATTTTAAATAAACTGTCTATGACTGTGGCCATCACAACCTGTAGCAATGATCCATTTTCTGAAGGACTTTGTAAGAGCTTCCAAACCCTTATGATCTCCTTTATCTGCAACTGGGGAGAAAGCCCAGAACAATGCCAGTCATTTAGTCTCCCAGTGTATATATATAATCCATATTTTCAAAATTTGGGGTTATCCCACTGACTTCAAAGTTCCTATCCCTTGTTTCATTATGATAAAAAAGTATTGCAAACTAAAGTTTTTTGAAATATACATCTATTCAGGTTGTCTTCCTAGAATGAGAAATGAAAAGGCATTAAGGGCAAGTTCAGCAATCCAGAAATCTGTATATGCATATGCATAATGTGTGGGGTGGGGAGGAGAGGCAGCAAATATAGACATCCCCAGTGTTTCAAGTGAAATTCTTTTTTTCGAGGGAAATGGACTTTGCAAGCTCAATGCCAAATGGCTAAAAACGTTATCTTTGGAAATCCAAACCATTTCAGAAATAAGCATGGAAAACAGACTATTCTATTTCAGATGGTCACTATTTTTAAATTGGCTTTGAGCAGAGCTGCCGCCATATTTTAAGCATCATTTTTTAGAAGGGGTTTCTTGGCCATGAGCATTGAGAAGGTACAGAAAGACCACTTCCCTTGGGGGGGGGGAGTTATTTGAAGTCTTGGGAATGCATTCCTACTTCCTTCCACATCTGCTCTTTTTGCTTTCTTACATATACTTTTCTGTATTTTAATTTGGACCAAGAAGCAAATAATAATATATAGCACTTAAAAATTTGTCATGTTCCGCTTTCCAACATGTGGTAGTTTAAAAAACCATACCCAGAGACTGAAAAACCCCCCACAGTGTTTACTTTTTAAATTATATTGCACAAATTATTATCTGACTACATGCCTTGGTCTACATATAAGCTACAGGGTAGGCTCTAGAGATATGCCAGCTGAAGGAATTCCAATGATATTGTGAAATATTATGCACAATATTGTGAAAAGGCTATTGGATATCATCACGCAAAAGGGATGGGAGATGTCAGGAACTTGGGTGAAATTAGGAGGAGAACCTTCTGTCCACCTACTGAAGGACACCTCTAGATCCATCCATGACATTTAAAATGTTTATAATTGTTGCCATACATAACAAAACTTAAGGTTTTATCCAATGCTTATTTAACAGACTTTCACTGATGCAATGGGGCTTCCCCTTCCTCTCCCCTGTAGCTCACAGCACACCCTCAAAATCTGCTCCAGGGGATCCGGGTGTGCAGAGAGAGGGAAACGAAATTCCTGTTGCTTTAGTGGCATGCCACACATGCAACCCCTTAGTCTTTGAGCTGGCTATTTAGCACTACCTTTGCTACATTACTGTTACAAATGGTTGGTCATTCTGTATCCAACAAGAGTCCTTGTGCTTCTTCAAGGATGCACAGCCAAACCCCACTAAATTAGAGTACAGTGGTACCTCGAGTTACAAATGCCTCAGGTTAAAAGCGCTTCAGGTTACAAACTCCGCTAACCTGGAAGAGTTACCTCGAGTTGAGAACTTTGACCCAGGATGAGAACAGAAATTGTGTGCCAGCGGCCCAGCGGCAGCAAGAGGCCCCATTAGCAAAAGCACGCCTCTAGTTAAGAACAGTTTCGGGTTAAGAACGGACCTCTGGAACGAATTAAGTTCATAACTAGAGGTACCACTGTATTTCAAGTATGCTGAGTTTCCACAGGGAGAAACTCATATTGTAACTAACTTAGGGATGGGGGGACATCTAGATGTTGTTTGACCACAACTCTCATCACCACTGACCATGCTGGGAGCTAGGAATGCTGTAAACATTAGGGCTGTACACAACCCACCTACCTAATTTAAGCCCCTACCCAACTCATCCTGGCCCAGAGAACACATGACCCACATAATTTGGATGAGAGACACAAGATCTACCCACTTTGGAAGAATGGCAGATGAAAGTGATGGACTATATTGAATTGGCGGAAATGACCGGCAGGATTCGAGACCAGGGAGAAGAGTCAGTGGAGGAAGATTGGAAGAAATTTAAGGACTATTTACAGAGATATTGTAAAATTAAGGAATTTTAGAATAATGTTGGACTGAAACTAAGTGGTTTCTAGCTGTGATGGGTTAAAAGAATATGAAAAAATGGGTTTATATAAGTAAAAATCTAAGATTGTAATAATTTAAGAATAAGATTTGGGTAACAAAAAGAGGGAAAGAAATTGTTGAATTGATAATTTGATTTGGAATACAAAAAAGGGTGGTATGAGGAGGTCCGAGAAACAAGTAAATGAAAATTAAGGAGATGGAAAGAAGGATTGTTTTTAACAATTTTTGTTGGATTTTTCTGATTTTTTATTTTTTGTAATGTAAAATCTTTAATAAAAATTATTATTAAAAAAAACATAATTTGGATGAGGAACTAATATTTACTTTGTGTTTTTATGGCTGGGAGGGAGTTGGGTGGGGGAAGAAGAAGATCCTGCGCTTCCTCACCTCTTCCCCTGCCTCTTGACTGCACTCTGAGCAGGAGGATACAATGCTGCTGTGTTGCTTTGCAAGAGCCTTCCCTGGAGAGAAGCTGGCAGGATTGAATCTTCTGCTCACCAGTGCATTCCCCACAAATGGGATCATACAGGCATCATAGCCAGGAGCCTAGTGATATCTCCCTCTTGTGAGTGGTGGCTACTGGCTATATAAGAACCCACAGTAAAAAAACGAGTTTGCTATTAGTATATGGCTTCTGTCTATTAATTTGGATTGACAGTACAATATTCTAGTGTATACATGAAAGCAGGCAATGCTGCATTTTGTTCAAAATGAAATGGCAATCCTTTGAACCATGGCAAACCTCATTGTCACTTTACAATGATAATGATTGCATTTTCTCCTCAATGAAAACTTTCGTTAATAAAAACTTTATTTTTGTTTATTGGTATAGCTTTCTCTTCTATAATCAAAGCGTAGCGTGTTGCCTTTATGCATATAATATTTCCTTTTCCATCATTGTCCTGCTTTAGTTCTCTTTATTCTTGGGGAAAGGAGAGAGACTCTTTGAAGTGTCCTTTTGATGACTGTTCATAATCGACACCCCAAACTCCACACCTGTGCCTTTGAACATGGATACAAAAGAAAAACAAAATTATGGATATAGCAATCATTAAAATACTGGAATATTTGTATTATCATATGAAACTTTTTGAATTTGGGTGCAGTTTTCAGTGGTTCATGTTTCACCAAATAAACAGATGATTGCGGTTCACCTGACTGTTCATATGCCCTTGAATATATATTTCAAATAAAGAAGAGCTTGATCTCGTGCTTGGTTACTCAAAAGTACTCAGTTCAATAGGATTAAGGTCTGCTTCATATATATATATATATATATATATATATATATATATATATATATGCAGGTTTTGGTGTCCTCGGGTGTCTTCCCGTGTAAAAGTTGGGGTGTCTAGGCGACGTTTCGACGAGGTCTCACTCGTCATCTTCAGGCTGGTGCTTTCGGCTTCTTGTTACCGGAACAGAGCAGGATCTCAGTGTTTGAGTTCCTATAAATACTGTTGAGGGGGTGTGGTGTATAGCCTCCAATGTTCTGGGCAGAGAGGAAGTTCCCAGGCTAGTGTGCCTTTTCTTCTTTTGTTCCTTAATTACTTGAGGGATATCTTGAGTGATTTCTTGAGTGATATCCTGAGTACCACTTAGGTGGGTCATTAGGTGTGGATTAGTTGCTAAAGTCTTTGTGTCTTGACCTCTTGAACTTTGTGAAGAGTTTTTCTGAGAAGATGGCTGTACTGCACTTAGTTGTGCTCTGGCTTGGCTTCGTGTATAGGGGCGAGCTGTGGTTTTGTGGCCTGTGTCAGCCAGATCTGTGTAGGGATTGCAGGGGGGTGCAGCATCCGGAGGTGCCACCATGGTTTGGCTACTGGATGGTGTCTGTAATTTATCTGTGGAGAGGGTCTGGGTTTGGGTCTGGTGTGGTTGATTGGTGATAGCGTTCTGTGTGCCTCTGGATCTGGTGTCAGTTTTTGTGGGGAGGGCTAATTTCCAGATGTCTGGCAAGCGGGATGTGTCGTCACGCTTGTTCATGTTGTGAGGGTGTTTCTCTATCTCGATGGCTTCCATGATTATTCTCTTGTGGTGATGTTCCATGTTAAAGAGCAATTTGGAATCTGCAAAATTAATTTCGTGTCCTGTTTCTTTCATGTGTTGGAAAAGAGAGGAAGTTTTTTCTTCTTTTTTGACGGCATTCTTGTGTTCTGCGATACGTGCATTTATTTGTCTGTTTGTTTGTCCAATGTACGTGGCTGGGCAGACTTTGCAGGGTATTTCATAGACCCCTTGGTTTTCCAACTGGATTTTATCCTTGGGGTTTCTGAGGATATTGGCTATTTTTTGGTTGGTGCAAAAGGCTGTTTTGATATTGTGTTTATGGAGGATTTTGCTAATTTTATCTGTAGTGCCCTTGATAAATAAAGAAGAGCTTGATCTCGTGCTTGGTTACTCAAAAGTACTCAGTTCAATAGGATTAAGGTCTGCTTCATATATATATATATATATATATATATATATATATATATATATATATATACTTTGCTTTGTGACTACAGCTTATGTAACACACAGGCACTGGCACAAACATGTGTGTGTTTTGATGTACCTTAGGCTGCAACACAAGGCATCTTACAGATTAAGAAAATTACGTAAGATACATTAAAGCATTAGATTCAAACAAATATAGTTCAGTGGCATAAAATTAATACATATGCAAGATAATTTCCAACATTATTAAAAACCAGGTGTGTACATCAATGTATCCCTCTGCATGGGAGGGGGGATAATGAGATAAACTGGAGTATTTGAGGAGCCTTTCCTTCCCCACTAAGTCAAAGTGTATTGTTAAAAACCTAGCAAATTGATTCAGGTCCCCACAAAGCCTTGTGTCACTCTGTTGCTCTGTTTCTGTGTCATATGTTTCAAGGTCTATGGCATTTCCAAGAAGTGTGTGTGTCCCTGTTGTATGTTAATGTCTGGAAAAAGAAATGTTGCTGTTGTTAAAGCACAACAGTGAAGTGTTCTCTTTTTTCGAAAATTAAAAGCTGTTGGGTTGTTGTTGTTTTGTACAAAAACCTTGCACTGTTCTGCTTAAACAATAAACAAATCTAGAGCTCTTCAGAACTCATATAGGATTCTAGCTAGCCTCACAAGGCAAGGCCTTTTGAAAGTCAAAAACAAGCATCAGGAGAGCCCAGGTGAAGCTGCAAAGTTTTCTAAAAATGCATAAGCAGAAATACACACCACTAAGCTACTTTTTGTTGGAATTCTTGCCCGTCTTGAGGTATGTGCCTATCTGTTCAGGCACCGGCTGAATTCCTTAGACCTCCCTCCGGCGACTCCCGGCAGGATAAAACATACGCGAGGTCCGTTCCGGCGATTTTCCTCAGGCTGTGAGGAAAACACACCAACTGCTTCTCCTCCTTCTCCTCCTCCCTGCATATCCCCAGGGAGGGGAATCAGACACAGACAGTAAACGTATCTACATGTCTTTATTTGTGTCTTTTAGCAGTCATACAGTAAACATGTCTGCTCTCTTCAACAAACAGAGAGAAACTCCACCCATGCACTTCCAGCACAGGTCATATGACAAACCCACTGAGCTAACATCCGGTGCTCAGTACAGATTGGACTGCCCCTTTGTTCCCATGGCAACAGTCACAAACTTCCTGTTTGGCTTTCCAGCCACATGCAGCAGACTTGGCTGCTAGAGCCTTTGCTTGCTGCCGCATTGCTGCTTTAGAATAACATACTCCCCCTAAAGTATCAATGCGTGCTGCGAGCAAAGCGTCATCCAGAGAAGAAAACAAACAGTTGTTATACTTATAACATTCCCCTGTTGTTTCAGTTCCACCCTTGGAACTACCCGCCACTGGTTTTACCAATGTACCTCTCTGGTTGTGTGACTTCCAAGGAATGAGTGCATCTGTATTACCTTGGTTAGCAACTCTCTGTTGTGCCTTTGTCTCTGACTCAGACACAGCTTCAATCTGACCTTGGTCGTTTACAACAGCAACAGCTAAGTTAGCAAACTCTTGTGAATACCTCTTGGGTGGTACACCCTTCGTTGCTCTCTCAGACCTACGTAAGAGGTGCTGCTCTTCTTTGATTTCTGGTTCAGCCTCTGAACTCTCTGGAGAACCAGTACTAAGCTTAATCAGTGGTTCATCCTCCTCTTCTGAGGGTCTAGTCATTGTGTGAGATTTCCTCTCAATGACTGTGACAACTGAGCTGTCTGAGCTATCGCTGTCATCATCGGTACTACTGAACTCAATAAGATCAAACTCATCATCATCATCATCAGAATCATCATCATCTCCTGTGGGAAATGTGTGAACAATCACTCTCTCCTGTTCAAGAGCACTCTCTAGAAATTTTGTGAGAATCACCTTTCCAGATTCAGTCAAAATTACTCTGTAGAGACCCTTTTCATAACCCACAAAAATGCCTCTGGCATTCTTTACTCCACCCGGAGCTTCTGTTCTCACATGAGACCCAAAAACCTTGAAATGGGCAACTGAAGGTTTTCTGTGGAACAGTTTCTCAAAAGGAGAACTTCCCAACTCTTTTGAAAACTTTCTCAACCACGTGTAACAATATGACATTAGTGACTCAGCCCAGTACTCATGTGGCAGATGTGAACTAAGCAATTGCGCATGCATTCCCTTTTGCAATTCTTTGTTCACCCTACTACAGACACATTTGTTCCAAGCTTCTTCGGAACTAGCAATTTTGTGTCTTATCCCTTTCTTCTTCAGGAACCTCTGGAACTCCTGTAAAAGAAAAATTGGCTTCTCGTCTGTGCAAAGACAATCTATGTCAGCATTATGCATATTTTTAACCTTGTCACAAAACTCTTTAAACCTTTCTAAGGCTTCTTTCGGTCTCTCCAAAAGATAAATCCAGACAAAACCTGTAAAAGAATCAACACATATTAGGTAATACTTTGCATTGCCTCTAGATGGTGCTAAAGGACCAATCACATCAGCATACACCCGCTGAAATGCCTTGTCGACCCTCGAGGTGACCTGCTTGGTGTTCTTCTTGGCTACATCTGTAAAAGAGATCATGTTAGAATCACAAGAATTACATTCCATGTAATCACTTTGATCAAAAGTCAACAAATACAGTCCATCTTTCTCTTTGGCAGAAAGATACAACTCTCCATCTTTGTAGATCTCACAGTTCTCATCATCATAGGACAGTTTTAGTCCCTTCTTGGCAATCTGCGAAACGCTGAGCAGATTAAACTTCAACTCTGGAACCAAATAGACATTGCTTATAGTCAAGTTCAGACTTTTAAGATACACAGTTCCAATTCCGGTCGCTTCCAGCTTTTGACCGTTGGCTAGTTGCACAGCGAAGCTTTGCTTCTCAAACGTAGAAAATAGTCCTCTGTGTCCTGTCATGTGAACCGTCGCGCCCGTGTCTAGGACAAAGAAGTTTCCCACCTCTGGTGTGGCTTTTAGCGACATCAAAGCCTTTGCAGTCTTTGCCTTTGGCTTGGTGTGACCTTTGTCTGACGCCTCAGACTTTGCGGAGCTCGCCTTAGCTACTCTGTTCTTACGTGGCTTCTTGCAGTACCGCTGAAGATGCCCAATCTGGTCACAATTGTAGCATCGGACAACGTTCAAAGCTACAGCATTTTCTCCAGTAGCAACAGCAGTAGGGGCGTTAGAACTCCGTTCTTTGCTCCCCTTGTCCTTGACTTCCAGGGCGGCAAGTCTGTCATGTTCATTCAGCACGACGGCAAAGACCCTCTCCGAAGTCAAATCCGCTGCTGGGAGAGACCCCAGCTGACTGGCAACTGTTTTGTAAGTCCGATTCAGACTGTTGATCACCATGAAGCAAAACACCTCCTCCTGCAAACGGAAATTGCGTTCCACCATCTGTTGACGCAGAAATTTCATTTCCGTCAGGTGCGCTTGAACATCTCCATCAGGCGCAAGCCTCAGGTTGGTCAGCTTCTCAAAATACAGCAACGCTGAAGAACCTGCATCTCTCTGATGTGTCCTTCTCAGCGTGTCCCAAACATCTTTCGCGTGCAGTAAATCTTGTATGTGGATCAACTGCGAATCTGACACGCACAGAATTATAGCAGTTCTGGCCTTCACATCCTGTGACTCCCAAGCACGCGTTGGTGCTGCTGGAATGGGGTTTTCAATCACCCCAAACAGTCTCTGATTCTGCAGCAAGGCCTTCATCTTGATAGACCAAGATGCATAATTGTCACTGGTCAGAAGGGGCGGAGAAGGCAAAGCTCCCTTCTTTGCATCCATCTTGAGTCCTTGCATTGACTCTCAAACACAAGGCTCTAAAATCCAATAGCTGGCTTGTTTACACTCTGTGCACCTGGCAGCTCTCAACGCTGGCCGCGTTGGAAATTTCCAAGAGCTCTTCAGACTGTGTAGTCAAAACATTCCATTTTAACTTTCACTTCTCCTCTCTGAGGCATGGCCTTCGTTGCTAAGCAACAGCATTCCTTTTCCTTGAACAGGAAACCACAGGAATGTTTGGAATGCGGTTTCTCTTTTGACTGGAGCTGTTTTGCCAAACGTTTCTCCCTCGAAGCAGAGAATAAATCAATCTGCATTCACACTTCTAAGCCCGAAAATCACATACCTGGGCTCTGTAGCTTGGCTTTCAGATTCTTCTGGTCAGCTTCTGGCTGCAGAGAATCAGCCTTCTCACCTCAGGCGTCCATGGAGGCCACTTCTTGATGCAGAGGTCGATGAAAACAGCAACCGGCGTCTGCTACCACTGTTGGAATTCTTGCCCGTCTTGAGGTATGTGCCTATCTGTTCAGGCACCGGCTGAATTCCTTAGACCTCCCTCCGGCGACTCCCGGCAGGATAAAACATATGCGAGGTCCGTTCCGGCGATTTTCCTCAGGCTGTGAGGAAAACACACCAACTGCTTCTCCTCCTTCTCCTCCTCCCTGCATATCCCCAGGGAGGGGAATCAGACACAGACAGTAAACGTATCTACATGTCTTTATTTGTGTCTTTTAGCAGTCATACAGTAAACATGTCTGCTCTCTTCAACAAACAGAGAGAAACTCCACCCATGCACTTCCAGCACAGGTCATATGACAAACCCACTGAGCTAACATCCGGTGCTCAGTACAGATTGGACTGCCCCTTTGTTCCCATGGCAACAGTCACAAACTTCCTGTTTGGCTTTCCAGCCACATGCAGCAGACTTGGCTGCTAGAGCCTTTGCTTGCTGCCGCATTGCTGCTTTAGAATAACACTTTTTACTTATTATAAAGCCATAAACAATCCTTCACTCATCTCAGCAAGGAGAAAAATGAATCCATATTACTTTTCCCAGCCTTAATTTAGTCTGGGAGTTCGCATGAACCTGCAAATTTCATCCTCTCTGGCTGAAAGGGGACAAGTTATAGCTTGTTTTGCATTCCCTATTATACTGAATGAAGGGCATGGAGCTTTGCTATATTTAGAGTGGCTTAGAACTGCAGCACATATTGAACCCGAGAGAGCACAGAGCTACACAGAATGAGAATCTTGGGATCTATGTAATGAATCTTGGGATCTATGCAAAACAGTTTTGCAAAACCAGTTAATAAAAACAGCCATTTAATCTCCTAAAGATGTGTCATATCACACACACACAGACACACACACACACAAATTAAACTACTCAACAATGTTAAACCAGCAGCACAAAGAGACCTGAAGAGAAAGAAGTAACAGAATTTTAGAACTGTAGAATTGGAAGGGACCTTGATGGCGATCTGGTCTAGCACCCGACAATGCAGGAATCCAACTAAAGCATCTGTGGCAGATGGTCACCCAACCTCTGCCTAAAGCCCTCCAATGAAGAAGAATCCTCCACCTTCCAAGGGAGTCCATTCCACTGTCTAACAGCTCTATCTTGTAACCTGAAGTCATTGGTTCAAGCTTGCTCCATCTTTCTTGTGACAGCCCTTTAGATATTTGAAGACTGCTATCATATCCCCTCTTGGTCTCTTCTTACCCAGGATAATATACCCAACTACCTCAACCATGCTTTATAGGGCTCAGTTTCCAGTCAACTCAAAACTGCTAAGTTTTAACAGGCAAAAATCAAAGGTCATGGGATGGGACAGCAGTACTTTTAGAGAATTATGCTGTAGTAAATCCTATGCTCTAGGACGCGGGTGGCGCTGTGGGTAAAACCTCAGCACCTAGGACTTGCCGGTCGCATGGTCGGCAGTTCGAATCCCCACGGCGGGGTGAGCTCCCGTCATTAGGTCCCAGCTCCTGCCCACCTAGTAGTTCAAAAGCACCCTTAAGTGCAAGTAGATAAATAGGTACTGCTTTATAGCGGTAAGGTAAACGGCGTTTCCGTGTGCTGCTCTGGTGCCGGTTCGCCAGAGCAGCTTCGTCACGCTGGCCACGTGACCCGGAAGTGTCTCTGGACAGCGCTGGCTCCCAGCCTCTAGAGTGAGATGAGTGCACAACCCTAGAGTCTGTCAAGACTGGCCCGTATGGGCAGGGGTACCTTTACCTTTACCTTTAAGGACTGGATCAATTAAAATGCCATGCCCCATATGCCCAACTTGGTAAGTTATCCCATAAGGATATCTATAGTATCTAAAATCACTGAGAAGTGGCTAGAACTGATTGAGTTGTATTTCCCATACAGCCCAATCCATATTTCAGCCTAGGTCATCTGCAGGAGCAACCAAGGCTGTTTCAGTTCTGAAACCAAGCCAGAATCCAGATTGGAACATATCCAAATAATCAGGACCCTCCTAAATCACATGTTTCATTGTTAAATCATGAAAGTGACTCAAAGAAAGCATCAGTAAAACACAACTTAAAGAACCCCAAACCTTAAATCCAATAACCAGTGCATAATTAGAATATTGCTCCAAACTAAGGCTTCCAAGAGCACCAGCAAGACCCCTGTTGAGTGAGGCCTTTAAAATCCTGTTTTGAAGATGAAGAGGTGAGGAGTAAGGTAGGGATGCTTGGTGTTCTGGTTGATGACTTCAGGGGTTGGGGAAGTAGGGAGAAGCTCCCCGCCACTGCCATAACAAGTGCTCCCCATTACCCTTAAATCTTTTGGGGGTCAAAACCATAGCCTTCAAAATGTCATCCAAAAATTTTGCCTACAATTGTATGCCCATCACTATTTCTGTTCAACTCCCACAATGGAAGGGGGGGGGCTGTTTTTGCAGAAATGGCCACAAATGCACCACACTTACAATATATTTGTCTTAAACTAAAGTAAATGAGAAGAAGGGTTAGCGAAATCAAGAAAAATGAAATGTGGATCCAATTAATGGGGTAATTTGTTTTGATTATAGGTTTAAAAAAACAGTGAATACTCCAGAGGAAAAATTTGTATTATATATTAAAGTAGATTGAAAATTATATTTTAAAAAATATTCTTCATCCTGTTTGTATACTATATTGTGGTTGTTGTTGTGTTTTTTTTATAAAAAAAACACCACGTTATGTGACTCCTTGAATACTCTTCAATGCAGGGGGTCAATTTCTATTTACAGCTTAATCAATATTATTTTTGTTGCATGGTGCGGTGTGGAAGTAAAAACAGATTAAAAAAGGAAACACATTGAAGATATATCTTCACTTTAACAGCAGTTTAATGTTTTTGTCACTGACACCTCAACCTCCTCTCTTTTTATGGAAACTTGTATTGCTCCCAACTGGGCATCCAATCTATTTCTATGGCATCTAGATTTGCAACGCTGCTGGCACAGTCTCAACTAGCGCAGGGTGTTTATCAGGCAGTGCCCAGACATTTAAATGCCTTGATATGCACTAAGGGTTGTTTCCTTCACAGTGTACAGGTCATAGAATTGTAGAGATGGAAGGGACCCTAAGGGTAATCTAGTCCACTCTTCTGTAATGCAAGAATCTAACCTAAAGCATCCATGACAGATGGCCATTCAACCTTAAAACCCTCCAGTGAAGGAGAGTCCACTACTTCCTGAAGGAGTCCATTCCACTGTCGAACAGTTCTTGCCATGAGAAAGTTCATTCTAATGTTTAGTTGCAATACCTGTTACAAGTGTGTACCTGGATGCTAGTTGGCTACATGTGCTACTTCTCTTTCCTTGTAACTTGAAGTCATTGGTTTGGGTCCTACCCTCTGGAACAGGAGAAAACAAGCTGGCTCCGTCTTCCATGTGACAGCCTTGTAGATATGTGAAGATGTCTATCATATCTCCTCTCAGTCTGCTCTTATCCAGGCTAAATATCTTCAACTGTTCCTCATAAAGATTGATTGCCAGACTCTTTAATATCTTTATTACTTCCCTTGGCTGGGACATTATATTTCTCTTGATCCAGCCTAGGATAGCATTAGCTTTTTTTGCTATTGCATCACACTGTTGACTCATGTTAAGCTTGTGGTCCACTAAGACCCCTAGATCCTTTTCACATGTACTACTGACAAGCCAAGTATCCTCCATCTTTTATTTGTGCAGCTGGTTCTTTCAGCCTAAGTGCAGAACCTTGTATTTGTCCCTATAGAAATTCATTTTGTTATTTTGGGTGCAGTTCTCCAACTTTTTAAGGTCATATGAATCCCAATTCTATCTTCTGCAGCATTCACTACCCCAGTGTTTCCCAACCGGTGTTCCGCGGCACACTACTGTGCCGTCAGACATTGGCTGGTGTGCCGTGGGAGGGAGGCGGGCGAGTCGGGCGGTGAGAGGCGGCGGCGGCGAGGATCCGCGTCGAGCCGGGGGCGGCTCCGCGGTGGTGGTGCCGAGCGGCGGGGCAGCGCGTGCAAAAGGGAGGAGCGCGAGACAGCGGAGGAGGAGGAGGCCGGCATGTCCAGGCAGCAGCAGCAACAACAGCAGCAGCAACTCCCGGCGACGGCTCCTCAAGCCCCGCCGCCGCCCCCTCCTCCGCCCGCTATCGCCGCCACCACCACAACAGCCGCCGCCGCCTCAGTTGCCGCCGTCCCTCAGTCCCTCGCTCTGCTGCCTCCTCCCACCCCCAAAGCTTGGAGGTTCCCCGGCAAGGGGGAGGGAAAAAACTTTCACTTTCGTGCGTCCCTCCCGGCGTGACGCTGCGCGCTGACGTCACGGGGCGGGGCTTTAATGGTGGTGTGCCGTGAGATTTTTTTTCAGTAAACAGGTGTGCCGTTGCCCAAAAAAGTTTGGGAAACACTGCACTACCCCACCCTGTTTGGCGTTATCTAAAAATTGGCTGAGCATCCCCTCAATTCCTCCTTCTAAGTTGTTCATAAAGACACTGAACAGCAACACTCTACTTGTCACTTTTTTCAAGGATGACAAATAACCATTAGTGAGCACTTTTTGGGTTTGGTCAGTCAACCAGCTTCAAATCCACCTAACAGTTACTTAATCCAGCCCATATTTTACCATCTTCTCCACAAGAATATCACAAGGGGCTTTGTCCATAGCCTTACTGAAATCAAGATGCTCTACTTCAACAACATACCCCTTGTAACCCTATCAAAAAAGTAATGAGATTCTCCTGGCATGACTTGTTTTGAGAAATTATGCTGGGTCTTAGTACTCACAGCATCCTTTTGCGTGGACAGGCGGAGTCCCCAGATCCCGCGCGGTCCCCACGTCATGTGGAATAACGACTCAAGACAACGTGCTATGGGATTAAATTGGCCACAACTTTATTAAATTTCAAATGTGGGTAGACCTTGGCTCAGGCATTGGGCGTTCTCCCTCCCCAGTCCCCAGCCGGGGACCTAGGGAGCATCAGGGTTATCCAGTATGTGTGTGGAGGATGGGCCGGCTCTGGAGAACATATGTTCAAGCAGAGATAGCCGCCCCCTTAACGCCACCGCCGCAGGGGAGAGCAATGACGACCTTTCGGCGTACGGTCAAAGCCTCCCTTCAGAAAACCCCTTTAACGGGGAACCCTGGTATCGCCGCCGCAAAGAGGAAGATGGACAAAAGGATTCCGCCCAAGGCCTGATACCACCAAAGTTGTGACGTTTTGCTACGGGAAAGGCGAAACCTGCCAATGCAGGGAAATTCCTTTCCGGCCCTTTAACAGCGACCTTAACGTAGCAGCGCCCGCATACCTGTGAAGAAAAGTTAACCTGCAAAACCTGTGAAGAAAAGTTAACCTGCAAAATGAGACATTACCTGAGGGTGGGTAGGTTGGGAGAAGCTCTGGAGCCAAGAGAGGATTCCCAGGTAAGATCCTCTCTCTATTGTGTGGGCAGGTAATCCCTCCCCTACCTGGCCTGGTCTCCTTGGCAACGCTTCCCCCAGGTGGGATTGGACAACTGAATGAGGTAGGCGGAGACCTCCAGGTATCCCACCTGAGGGAAGGCAAAGCCAAGCCTATGCTGTTGGAGCCGCTCCAGATCTAGGGCTGCATGCGTCCACTCAAAGGGCGCCCCCCATTTTAAGCGGGGAGCGGTCATTCTAAGTGCACCCAGAGAAACTGTTTAATAATCTGTTCTAGGACCTTTCCTGGTTTTGACGTCAAGCTGACTGGTCAGTAGTTACCTGGGTCTTCTCCACACACACCCCACATACACGCTTTTGAAGATGGAGATAACATTTGCCTGCCTCCAGTCTGGAGGATAATTCAGTCTGCAGGATAAGTCTCCAAGAGTTTTCAAAAATTATAGACAGAGGCCCTGCGATTACATCCACAGGCTCCTCTAGGACCACTGGGTGCAGCTCATCTGACCCTGGGTATCTGAGTTAATTTAAAGTAGATAGGTGTTCCTTTCTTTTTAACAGAAAGGAACAAGAGTAAAGAACTCCTTTACATTTTCATTTCTAAATTATGTTCATTGCAGGAAGAATGCATGCATGCCCAGAATGTTTTTTACCGTCTCCCAGAGCCATCAGAAATGCATGTCCATGCTCCATACATATAGATTTTGCAACTCTCTGCAAAATGCTGAAAGAATATTTTTAAAGAAGGGATGGGGTGCATACAAAAATGTGGCTGTTCAAAATTCTGTGTTTCTTCAGAACAAAAGAGGTATACATTTCTTCCTCAGGGAGGAAAAATAATAATAATTCATTGCTAAGGGAGGGTGAAGGGACGCGGGTGATGCTATGGGGAAAACCTCAGCGCCTAGGACTTGCCGATCGCATGGTCAGCGGTTCGAATCCCCACGGCGGGGTGAGCTCCTGCTGTTCGGTTCCAGCTCCTGCCCACCGAGCAGTTCAAAAGCACCCCTAAGTGCAAGTAGATAAATAGGTACTGCTTTATAGCGGGAAGGTAAACGGTGTTTCCGTGTGCTGCGCTGGTGCCGGCTCGCCAGAGCAGCTTTGTCATGCTGACCACGTGACCCGGAAGTGTCTGCAGACAGCGCTGGCTCCCGGCCTCTAGAGTGAGATGAGCACACAACCCTAGAGTCTGTCAAGACTGGCCCATATGGGCAGGGGTACCTTTACCTTTACCTTTAAGGGAGGGTGGGGGAATTCCTATCATTCTGTTACAGAAATTCAGTATTATCCTCTCCAAGTTCCTTGTCAGGATTGTAGGAGTTGGTAAAGAACCTTGTGATTAGGCATTAGAGCTCCATTCAGGACAAGGATGTTGAACCTGTAGATCTTCAGAAGTTCTTGGACTACAACACTTGATGGCTGGTGCTGACGGGGACTGTAGTCCCAGAGGGCATCAGGCGATCTGCTTCCTGCATGCCAAGATTCTAGATGTAAGCAAATGTCCCATTAAATCAGGGATCAGCAAACTTTTTCAGCAGGGGGCCAGTCCTATATTTTGAAGAAGAAAAAAATGAACGAATTCCTATGCCCCACAAATAACCCAGAAATGCATTTTAAGCAAAATCACACTGTCAGAGGCTCAGGAGGAGAGGCACAGGGAAGAGAGGAGATGGAGAGCGAAGGGGAAGAATCCGAGGGGAGCGTAGGAGAATATGACAGTGGCCCAAGGGATTCCATGAGTCTCTCCAGCGAATCGGAAGATTCGCAGAAGGGGGCGCCAGTGGCCAGGGGTAGAGGGTTTCCAAGGGGAACGCCCCAGGAGCAAGGGGGGAGCAGGGACTCCCAGAGCAGCAGTTGGAAATCAGGACCAGCTTCCCCACCAGAGCATAGTGAGGGGGAAAAGTCCCAAGTATCAGGGCCAGTGGATTCCCCACCAGGGAGAGAAGACGAGGCAGGGCTGACCACGCCTCCATCGGAGAGTCGGACAACGGAGGGGAGGTCAGATCCGGCCAGTATTCCGGAAGAGCGAAGCAATGACAGGAGTAGTGTAACGGTTAGGAGGAAGGTCACTGGTTTGGCGCGAGAAGCAACTTCAAATGTACAGGAGCGCGGGAACTCAGAGGATGAGGGTTGGGAGCCGGGTCCCAAAGCTCGCCGGAGGCAGGGGGAGGAGCTAAGCGACTCAGCGTCAGAGGAGTCTAGAAAGGGGAATGCACCAACGGGCAGAAGGACCCAGAGAAGGAGAGAGCAGCGGAAAAGGTGGAGCAGGGCTAGGATATTAAACTGGTGTCAGAGGGGAGGAGACTCAGACGGGACTTCGCCGGTCTAGGGTTTAGGACGTAGAGCTATGCGCTGCGGCGTTGAAATGGAAACTGAACTTCAATAAAGACCTTTGTACATAAACACAGCCTGGCGTTGGTCCTCTGTGAGCTGGGACCGAGGGGCAGCTTTGACACACACATTCTACTCAAGTAAAAACACGCCGATTCCCAGACCGTCTGTGGGCCGGATTTAGAAGGTGATCGGGCCGCATCCGGCCCCCGGGCCTTAGTTTGCCTACCCATGCTTTAAATGCTCCTTCTGGTTCTAAAATTTGAAAGAGATCAGAATGTGGGGTTTTTTTGCGACCAGGTATCCATATTTTCTGCAAACAAAATGGGCATTGAAAGGAAATGGGACCTCTCCAGGCTATACCATGATTTATGGAACTATAATCCTCTGCACATTTACTTGGGCCTAATCCCCACTGAAGTCAGTGGGATTTACCTCCAAATAAACATTTTCCTGCTTGCACTTTGAATCCAAAATATGAGGCTTTGTGTACAGGCACATTTGTGATTATTCACTGGGAATCCATCCACTTCTATTTGCAGTGCTGAGAAGATAATGCACCTAAATCAGGTTTGTTGTTGTTTTTAAATAATTCATAGTGTGAGATTGGGGTCCCGACCCTTATAAAAGGCATAATTAAGTTTGTACGGGGAACAGCTATTTACTTTGCCATTGCAATTTCTGATTAATTGTTTACATTAATAATTGCCAATGGTTATATATTTGTGATTTTATTTTATTTTTTAATGCTGTTTTATTTACTTTAAGTAGAAAAAGGTGTCACTGCTGCAATTACCAGCTCCATAATTACTTTATGGTGTGTCACTAATAAAGTGAAATTACTTGCAAAATTTTAACATAAATCCCCATTTTATGGAATCATTATTTGGATCAAAATAACTAATTTAAGTGATTCGGTGTTAGACAGTTGGGTAGACTTTGAGTAATGCTTCAAATTGCAGAATTAGTGCAGTAATAAATTTGTCATTCCTGTGAGTACATTTTTATATTTAGAGAGCACAAGAAAAAAATTAATAGTTTATTTAAAATGTGCCTTATGAGTGAAATGAATGAGTCATACTGGGCTGTATGTGTGATGCAACTTAATCTTTGTATTTCATTTTCTGGATTAGCAGGATTTTTACCTTGAAACAGACTGGACAAATCCATTCTTGGACCAAATTATAAAACTTGCACTCATGCATCCCCTTAGTGGAAAAAGGGGGGTGGGTAGGATAGATGATAACATTATGGTTCCCTTTTTTCCTCAGTTTAGCCTTCCTGAAAGTTCAGTACAGTTCAACATTATAGTCCACAGAGAAAATTTAAACTCTTATGGATTTGATTTCAGTTGTCACATAAAAAGAAAGAAATGCAGATACAGTAGAAAATATAGTGATGTCACCTGAAATTTACTCTGTTGTACTCTGAAAGAAAACTTTATGAAAATGATGTACCGGTGGTATGTGACTCCTACTAAGCAGGCAAAACTGTATAGGACAAGTACAAATATCTGCTGGAATTGTAAAAAAAGAAAAAAGAAGGTACCTTTTGTCATATGTGATAGACTTGTAAGGTGATAAAAGCTTTCTGGGAGATAGTATATAACAAAATGAAAAAAATGTTTAAAATAACTTTTGTTAAAAAAAACACAAGCTTTTTTTATTAGGAATTACAGGTACCGACATCCCAAAGGAGCAGAAAAGACCTTTTTTGTATGGAACAACAGCCGCCCAGATGCTACTAGCCAAGAGATGGAAAGAAAACAAGGTCCCACCCAGAGAGGAATGGCAAACCAAGCTAATGGACTATGCTGAAATGGCAAAACTGACTGAAAAACTCAGAAACCAAGAGGACAAAAACTTTATAAAAGTATGAGAAAAACCTTTAAGTTATTTAGGAGACCACTGTAAGCAGATGAAAACACTAGCAGGATTATGATTGCACATGTAGTGTAACAATTACCATGGACAATATGGATTGATATAAAAGTTACAGTATGGAAGAATATGCAGTTTAAAAGGATTAAAATGGGACCCCATGGGGGGGGGGGAGTCGAGATTCAAAGAAATCTCTGCATATCGATATATATAGTTGGATTTTTATAACGTTGTATTTGTAAAACCAAATAAAAATATTACACACACAGAGAGAGACACTGATACCACAAGGCCAGAATGCACACATCCTGTTCCTCTACCCATGTTTGTTGTTGTTTAGTCGTTTAGTTGTGTCCGACTCTTCGTGACCCCCATGGACCAGAGCACGCCAAGCATGTTTACATTCCCCATTAAGGCAAAAGACTACAGATTATCAAGCATTGAGAATGAGAGGTAGCCTGTTGCCCAGACCCAGTGTCCTTCAAAGAAATCCTTCAACACTATGGGGTATACTGTGGCAAATTGAAAAGGAAATTTAAACACAGCAAAATGTCAACCTATGTGCCAACTTCAGTCACATTCTGCTTCATGGGCCTTCCACACAAGCTAGTATGGTGGCTGGCAGCGAAGGGGCACCTCTGCACACCTGTCCTCCCTGCAGCCATGTCATTTTGCTTACCAGGAAGGAGAGGAGTAAGGTGGTTGGGTGGTTGGGTGGTTGATGCAGTCCAGGCACAGTGATGGGAATGGTATATTGGCTGCATCACTTCATGAACACCATGCCAACCTCCTTACTGTTTTCCCTGTCTTCCCCTCTCCATCCTGGTAAGCACTGTGAAGGTGCTCCCCTTTCCCTAAGGTAACCCCAGGTTTGAGTGTTGGATGGCAAATGGGAAGATTCAGGTTCAAAGTCCCATTCATCCATGAAGCTCACAGGATGAAATGGTTCACTCCTATCAGGGATGGCCATTCTCTTTACACTGTGCATGAAGCTTTGGGAGAGATAAACATGGGGCCAGGTGGGAGGGAGGGGACATCTGTGTAGCCAGTCCATCGGCCTGGAAAACTCTGGCAGTCAATGGGGTGACACATTTCACTATGTGACCCTGAGCTGGACTCTCCATCTCAGTCTAACCTTCATCACACAGCACAACCTTCATCTTTGCTTTCAGGACAAATCGACTGGGGACAGAACTATGCACATCATCACCTTAAGTTCCTTGGAGGAAAGGGAAAATGTAAATATAAAAAATAAGCAGCAGCACAATCCTAACCATGTCTAATAGCTAAGTCATACTGAAGTCAATGGGACTTACTCCCTGGTAAATAGAGTTAAGTCTGCTGCCTAAGTAAGTAAATTTGGATTTTTAAATTCGATTGGTGTGAGATCCCTTCTGGGATGTTGTAGCAGGAAAGAGCTGGACTAAAGATCTGAAAGACCAGGGTACATATCCCCACAGGTTTAAGAGCTGGACTAAAGATCTGAAAGACCAGCGTACATATCC
Organism: Podarcis melisellensis; assembly: GCF_964234715.1. NCBI lineage: Eukaryota > Metazoa > Chordata > Lepidosauria > Squamata > Lacertidae > Podarcis > Podarcis melisellensis. The sequence continues at coordinate 54,102,261 of NC_138528.1, forward strand.
CCACTTAGCCATGAAGCTCACTCGGTGATTTAGGGCCAGTTATAGTGTTTCAGCCTAACCATCATTCAGCCAGGATGCTGAGGTCCAGCTCTGAGGGCCTTCTGGCAGTTCCCTCACAGCGAGGATACAGGGAACCAGGCAGAGGGCCTTCTTAGTAGTGGTGCCCGCCCTGTGGAACGTCTTCCCATCAGATGTCAAGGAAATAAACAACTATCTGACTTTAGAAGACATCTGAAGTTTTTAATGTTTGATGTTTTGTCGTGTTTTTAATATTTTGTTGGGAGCTGCCAAAGAGTGGCTGGGGAAACCCAGCCAGATGGGCGGGGTATAAATAATAAATTGTTATTGTTATTGTTATTGTTTGTTATTATTATTACCTACTTGACGGGGCTTTTGTGAGGATAGAAGGGAGGGGGATCATGTAGGTCCTGCAGGCTAATCCACCCCAGAAACTTACTAGATGAAATACAGTGGTACCTCGGGTTAAGTACTTAATTCGTTCTGGAGGTCCATTCTTAACCTGAAACTGTTCTTAACCTGAAGCACCACTTTAGCTAATGGGGCCTCTTGCTGCTGCTGCGCCGCCACAGCAAGATTTCTGTTCTCATCCTGAAGCAAAGTTCTTAACCTGAAGCACTATTTCTGGGTTAGCGGAGTCTGTAACCTGAAGCGTATGTAACCTGAAGCATATGTAACCCAAGGTACCACTGTACATTCCAACTATATTCACATACAGATCCACAGAAAGTAAGTCTCAAGTTTTGCTCATTGTTATTTGTGAGAGTCCTGCGGCACAATATTAGATGACTTGGAATTTTGCATAAATATAACTTGTTCCTAGAGCTTTGTTTTGTTTCTAATGTGTGCTGCTGTGTGCTCTCATACAATGGCGGATCTTGCTCCTGAGTTAGATGCTAAGGAGCCAGATATGTATAGCTGAGTTCTGCTTTATAAATCTTGTCAGTAAATCTTAAAAATTAAGTTTTGATTTACACACCACTGCGTTCAGGATCAGATTTGGCTACCCGATTGCTGGAACACTCCTCTGATTTATAAGGACTTTATATTTGCTGTGAATGTGCTTTGCTCTTTCCTTCTCCCAGTGGTGTGCACAATTGCTTGCCACTTTTTTGTAATATTGCTGATTTGTTGGAAATGTTGTTGGCTCACAAAAGCTCCCACCACCACCCACAAGCCAATAAAGAAAAAGACTAAGGACCTATGAATTGCCTTGGAAGAACCTACTAAAATCCGAACCACTGATCTATTTAGTAGTCAGCCAGTTGACAATAGGCATTCACAACACAGGAAGCAAATTGTCTTCTGCCATTTGTTTCTAACAACTGGCACTTAGAATCTTTGTTGTTGCATGTGTGAAATATGGGGGATTATTGCAGGCCTGATAGTTAAGGAAACTATATGGCTACAACACGTAGCTTGCATTCAGACAGGACTTCATTCCATTGTCATCACATTTCCTTGAATGTTCATTTTCACATTTTTTGGTGATCTTTTACATGACATAAAAGCAATGTCTGGAACATCTAATGGAAGTTCAGTGCTAATGTCCATGTTAATTGTGCCCAGAAAAAGTCTAGTTTTGTGCTGATGAAATTGGAACCACACAGTTCTTTCTCAATGGTTAAAATGTAGTGTGATGTGGCAATATATTGATCATTTATTAAACCTGGTCAGAAACTTGTTTACGTTACCTCAATAAGCACCACAAAAGCCATTTATAACATCCAAGTAAGGCCTCTACACCACTACTAATCATTTAATGCAATATTTTCATTTCCCTTCTTTTCTGGAAAATCTCCTATGAATATGGAAAGCAAAAAACCAACAAACTAAGTAGAAAGTAGAAATGTACTTCTATGACACTCAGATCATAACATGTCATTAAAAATTAAACTGGATTGCTTGTAGAGTAAGCTGTTTCTGTGCTTTTGCATGCCTTCCAACCCAAACAGAATATGTGCAATCTATCCCTTTTATATTTCATTCACTTTCCCAGACTTTCCCAGCTAATGTGATTTGGTTATTACAGGCATACCACTTTTTTCTTCATCACAAAAGTCCCCCCCCCCCACAAACCTTTCTATTTCCTCTCATTTGTGATCTTTAATAACTCCAGTGGATAATGGCCCGAAGAATTCATTAATGCTCCTAGAGATGTCTTTAAAATATCTTCCTGGTTCTTTGTGTTGTTTATTCAAATAAATTGTGCATTTCATGTCTATTGTTCTTTGAAATACTCAATCATCAAGAGATGGAAACAAAGCATACTTTAAAGAACAATATTTCTTGCTTTCAATCTGTGTTGCTTAACCACTACAGTGTGTTTAAGTTCAGGGGTAAATCCTTAGCTCCCCTACCTCTCACTGGCCAAATTGAACAGGTGGGCAGGGCCACCAGCCTGTCAATCACCTAGCATCAAAATGACATCACTGGGATTTGCTTTGAAAAACAGCTGGTCAACAGGTCATCATTGCCTATGATGGGCTGTGACCTCAGTCCTGCTTTCTGCAGGTATTGGCTGTGCTATCAATTTCCCCACAGGAAATTTAACCATATAGCTGAGCCAGCTATGTCTCTACCTGCCCCACATCTGATGTCACATGTGATGACTGCTGTAGGGCAAGTGAGCATGATTTGGAGAAAATGGTCTTGTGGGTCAAATTGAGACCATTCTTTAGTTGATTATCTTCAGCTTTAGCAAAATAGTTTTAAAGTTGCCACCAAATTTTTGACAAGGTGAGGTTTCAAGGTGCGGGTTCTCATTCAGGCCATACCACACCCTCCATTTATTTTCTTACCATTCCCACTACTGCTACTACTACTTGATTCACCAAAGGCTTGTTGCAAAAAAATAAAAATACAGCTGTCAATTCTAGTTTGATGGAAATGAATTCATGCAATATGATTTTGGCCATTTGGGAATGGTTAGTCAGTTTGCCCCACCCTAACAGTAGAAGCCCCTTCATGGATCACTGCCTTGCCGTGGCGAAAGGGCTTGAATAACTCAGAGAAGCTATGAACTATGCCGAGCAGGGCACCCAAGATGAACAGGTCATAGTGGAGAGTTTTGACCAAACGTGATCCACCTGGAGGAGGAACCGGCAAGCAACTCCAGTATCCCTGCCAAGAAAACTCCATGGACAAAGACAACAGGCATATAAAAGTTATGATGCTGGAAGATGAGCCCCTCAGGTCGGAAGGTGTCCAACATGCTACTGGGGAAGAGCGGAGGACAAGTACAAGTAGATCCAGAGCTGATGAAGCGGCTGTGCCAAAGCCGAAAGGACGCTCAGTTGCGGATATGCAGGGAAGCGAAAGGAAAGTCCAATGCTGTAAAGAAAAATATTGCATAGGAACCTGGAATGTAAGAACCATGAACCTGGGTAAGTTGGATGTGGTCAAAAATGAGATGGCAAGAATAAATATTGACATCCTGGGCATCAGTGAACTAAAATGGACGGGAATGGGTGAATTCAGTTCGGATGACCATCATATCTACTACTGTGGGCAAGAAACCCGTAAAAGAAATGGAGTGGCCCTCATAGTCAACAAAAGAGTGGCAAAAGCTGTACTGGGATGCAATCTCAACAATGATAGAATGATCTCGATACGAATCCAAGGCAGACCTTTTAACTTCACAGTAATCCAAGTTTATGCACCAACTACTGGTGCTGAAGAAACTGAAATTGACCAATTCTATGAAGACTTACAAGACCTTATAGAAGTAACACCAGAGAAGGATGTTCTTCTCATTATAGGGGATTGGAATGCTAAAGTAGGGAGTCAAGAGATAAAAGGAACAACTGGCAAGTTTGGCCTTGGAGATCAAAACGAAGCAGGGCAAAGGCTAATACAGTTCTGTCAAGAGAACAAGCTGGTCATCACAAACACGCTTTTCCTTTTTTAAAAAAGAATAATTTTTATTCAAATTTCCAATAACCATTCCGTTTATAATTAAACATCCAATTTAACTTATACATTCTTTTAGACTTCCATCAGCCTATCTGACAATTTTCATATTTATCACAACTTCTCACATTTCATACATTTATGTTGCACTTTGACAATCCCTATTTTATCTTCTCTTTTAAGCGACATTCCAGTCTATTTTTTCACAGAGCTTCTTGAAATCCAACAAGCGTTATTTCCTGATCACACACAGTTTTCATATACTCTGTAAATTTGTTCCAGTCCTCGGTGAATCTCTGATCGCGTTGGTTTCGAATTTTTCCGGTTAATTTGTCCATTTCTGCATATTCCATCAGTTTCATTCTCCATTCTTCCCTCGTTGGCATTTCTTCCTGTTTCCATTTTTGGGCCAACAAATTTCTGGCTGCTGTTACTGCATATCTAAATAGCTTCACATCTTTCTTTTCAACATCATTCCCTAATATACCTAGTAACAATGCTTCTGGTTTCTTTACAAAAGTACATCTCAACATTTTTTTATCTCATTATAAATCATTTCCCAAAAGCATTTCACTTTCTTACATTCCCACCACATGTGATAAAATGTTCCTTCTTTCTCTTGACATTTCCAACATTTATTACTAACTTTAAACATCTTTCCAAGTTTCACAGGAGTTATATACCATCTATATATCATTTTCATAACATTTTCCTTTATCGTAGTACATGCGGTGAATTTCATTCCTTCTTTCCATAGTTTTATCCACTCCTCTAATTGTATATTATAACCAAAATCTTTGGCCCATTGAATCATAACCGTCACAAACACGCTTTTCCAACAACACAAGAGACGACTCTACACATGGACATCACCAAATGGGCAACATCATAATCAGATTGATTATATTCTATGCAGCCAAAGATGGAGAAGCTCTATACAGTCAGCAAAAACAAGACCTGGAGCTGATTGTGGTTCAGATCATCAGCTTCTTATAGCAAAATTCAAGCTTAAACTGAAGAAAGTAGGAAAAACCACTGGGCCGGTAAGATACAATCTAAGCCAAATCCCTTATGAATACACAGTGGAAGTGAGGAACAGGTTTAAGGATTTAGATTTGCTGGACAGAGTGCCTGAAGAACTATGGATGGAGGCTCGCAACATTATACAGGAGGCAGCAACCAAAACCATCCCAATGAAAAAGAAATGCAAGAAAGCAAAGTGGCTGTCCAACGAGGCCTTACAAATAGTGGGGGAGAGAAGGCAAGCAAAATGTGAGGGAGATAGTGAAAGATACAGGAAATTGAATGTAGATTTCCAAAGAATAGCAAGGAGAGACAAGAAGGCCTTCTTAAACGAGCAATGCAAAGAAATAGAGGAAAGCAACAGAATGGGAAGAACCAGAGATCTGTTCAAGAAAATTGGAAATATGAAAGGAACATTTCGCACAAAGATTACCATAATAAAAGACAAAAGTGGAAAGGACCTAACAGAAGCAGAAGACATCAAGAAGAGGTGGCAAGAATACACAGAGGAATTATACCAGAAAGATATGGATGTCTCGTACACCCCAGGTAGTGTGGTTGCTGACCTTGAGCCAGACATCCTGGAGAGTGAAGTCAAATGGGCCTTAGAAAGCACTGCAAATAACAAGGCCAGTGGAAGTGATGGTATCCCTGCTGAACTATTTAAAATTTTAAAAGATGATGCTGTTAAGGTGCTACACTCAATATGCCAGCAAGTTTGGAAAACTCAGCAGTGGCCAGAGGATTGGAGAAGATCAGTCTACATCCCAATCCCAAAGAAGGGCAGTGCCAAAGAATGCTCCAACTACCGCACAATTGCACTCATTTCACACGCTAGCAAGGTTATGCTTAAAATTCTACAAGGAAGCCTCAAGCAGTATGTCGACCGAGAACTCCCAGAAGTGCAAGCTGGATTTAGAAGAGGCAGAGGAACCAGAGACCAAATTGTAAACATGCGCTGGATTATGGAGAAAGCTAGAGAGTTCCAGAAAGACATCTACTTCTGCTTCATTGACTATGCAAAAGCCTTTGACTGTGTCGACCACAGCAAACTCCGGCAAGAAATGGGAGTGCCTGATCACCTCATCTGTCTCCTGAGAAATCTCTATGTGGGACAAGAAGCTACAATTAGAACTGGATATGGAACAACTGATTGGTTCAAAATTGGGAAAGCAGTACAACAAGGCTGTATATTGTCTCCCTGCTTATTTAACTTATATGCAGAATTCATCATGCGAAAGGCTGGGCTGGATGAATCCGAAGCCGGAATTAAGATTGCCGGAAGAAATATCAACAACCTCAGATATGCAGATGACACAACCTTGATGGCAGAAAGTGAGGAGGAATTAAAGAACCTTTTAATGAGGGTGAAAGAGGAGAGCACAAAATATGGTCTGAAGCTCAACATCAAAAAAATGAAGATCATGGCCACTGGTCCCATCACCTCCTGGCAAATAGAAGGGGAAGAAATGGAGGCAGTAAGAGATTTTACTTTCTTGGGCTCCATGATCACTGCAGATGGTGACAGCAGTCACAAAATTAAAAGACGCCTCCTCCTTGGGAGAAAGGCGATGGCAAACCTAGACAACATCTTAAAAAGCAGAGACATCACCTTGCCAACAAAGGTCCGTATAGTAAAAGCCATGGTTTCCCCAGTAGTGATGTATGGAAGTGAGAGCTGAACCATAAAGAAGGCTGATCGCCGAAGAATTGATGCTTTTGAATTATGGTGCTGGAGGAGACTCTTGAGAGTCCCATGGACTGCAAGAAGATCAAACCTATCCATTCTTAAGGAAATTAACCCTGGGTGCTCACTGGAAGGACAGATTGTGAAGCTGCGGCTCCAATACTTTGGCCACCTCATAAGAAGAGAAGACTCCCTGGGAAAGACCCTGATGTTGGGAAAGATGGAGGGCACAAGGAGAAGGGGACGACAGAGGATGAGATGGCTCGACAGTGTTCTTGAAGCTACCAGCATGAGTTTGATCAAACTGCGGGAGGCAGTGGAGGACAGAAGTGCCTGGTGTGCTCTGGTCCATGGCGTCACGAAGAGTCGGACACGACTAAACAACTGAACAACAACAACAATAGTAGAAGCCCCTTGAGAGATTTCCTCCCATTGCTGAAGATGCTAAGTCTGGTGAGTGTGCCCTGCAGATTGAGAGACAGTGTTGGTGGGATGCGGATGTCAGATTCCCCATCCCTGCTGCTCTAAAATATGGGGAGATAAAATTCATTTGTAGTCATCACTCCTGGTCTGACTGCACTGGCTACCAATTAGTTTCCGGGCCCAATTCAAAGTGCTGTTTTTGACCTATAAAGCCTTAAGCGGCACAGGACCGCAATACCTCAAGGACTGCCTCTTTCCATATGAACCTACCCGGAGCCTGAGTTCATCTTCTGAGGCCCTTCTTCATTTGCCTCCTCTTCAAGAGGTCCAGAGGGTGGCAACAAAAGAACAGGCCTTCTCTGCAATGGCTCCCCATCTGTGGAATGCTTTCCCCAGGAAAGTTTGCCTGATGCCTCCATTATACACCTTTAGGAACCAGGCAAAAACATTCCTTTTTAACCAGGCCTTTGGTTGACCTGATTGACATCTTATACCTTTTAAAATGTGGCTCTTTGGGGGGGGGTATTGTTCTTATTTTGATTTTATATATTGTGATCTTTTCTGTGAACAGCCCTGAGAACTCCAGGTATAGGGTGGTATATAAATTTAATAAGTAAGTAAGTAAATGGTGATTTAGCTAGCTGGGGTGATCTTGCCCAGGGTGGCATTCAGTGTATGCATGGTTGCCTCTTGCCAGCTCTTTATTGCATAGTTCTTTATTGCTGCAGATCATCAAGGTATAATAATGAAGATGATAACTTCTATGCCATTAACTTGCCTCTCAGCTCTTTACCTCAGGGTTTGCAGGCAATGTGAGCAGGTGAGGTCCTCAGTGGGACATGTGTCAGGCAGGGTGGGATCAGAGATCAAACTAGATGATGTAGGAAATATGTAGATCTTCTCAAACAGTGGCACAAATGATTAGGCCCATGGAATTCATACAGATATGGCTTTTTATATGAATAGGATTCAGTATTCATTTACATGTTGCTTACGTGCACTATTATATTGCTGGAGGGGCTGGCATTGATGCCTGGTTAAAAAAGAAAGGAAAAGAGCAACCTGGATAAGAAAACAGAAGCTGATGAAAAAGCAAGGAAAGCACTTGTAAGGGAGAGGTAGAACATACAACATCACATGGTTTGTTAAGTGCTGGTGCAATGTGCACAGATTAACCAGGATAATTTGCCAAGAATGATACAAGTAGCAGACATGAATAGGGATGGACCAATTAATCTGTTTGCAGTACATGTTAATTTCACAGCTGTTCATTCATAAATCTCTTCTGTCCCAATTTCTACCAAAATCTGAGAATTAAATAACCATTGCACAAACTTTGCTTTAGATATTTTGAGATAGTCTTTTGAGCAGATTTTGTCACAAAATGCAGTTGTCTAAATGTATTTTCTCTCAAGATACATTTTTAAACACATAGTATTTCTTTTGAGCCAAGAACTCCATAGCAATATTAGGAGAAATGCAAAAACTGAAGCATAACTAGGTTGATAGTAATATTAGTTCTGGAGACGCGGTTCAGGTCAGTTTTTAGAATTCACAATGTTCAAGTCTTATAGCACCCCATATGAGAAAAATAGCTTCCTCTCCAAAAAAGAGGGGGAAGGATATTGAATAATTGAACAGTTTCACTGTTCATAATGAAAGCTTATTTCTAAAACTACTAAGCTATCGTTATATAACAACCAGGAAAGTTAAAACCATGTGGCATGATTCATGTAATTGCTAATATTACAGCAGAGCTATTTAGAAACAAAAGTCCCTTGTGAGAAGGAGAAGAAAAATAACCGTACATTATGCATTCTTCATTTCTCCCACCCAGCCCACATGCTCCTACTATTTGTAAAGGTTATGTATGGGAGAATTTATGTGTGCTGAAGATAAAAGATAGCTTTGTGATTCACTTAGCTGCTCAACATCTAGGCCAAGCGGTGGTTACAGTGACTAATGCTAAGGAAAGATGAGATAGGGATTTCCCCCCCACCAAGTCAGGTCCCACTAGTGCCAAGGTCAGGTCCTCAGAGTAGCAGTACATGAACATTAATCACTTCCTATATACTGTGGTGGCTTACTTCATGGACAAAAGTCTGGAATTCAGGGAACTATAGCCATGGCCTGAGGGCTCACAGAAAATCAAAGACTGAAAACACTTGGCATCATCCCAGTGCACCTTGTATTGAAATGTTTGACAAACACACACATACACACATCCCTCAGAAAGCCACATACACAAGAAAATATATAGCAGGAAGAAAATCTAAAGATTCTAGGCCATCTCACTACAAAGGTAATCACACACACACACACGTAATAATATATGGTAATACATGCACAGTAGACATCTTGCATGTAGATGTTTGCTCTAGGTTTCAGGACTGGGAACAGCTCTGATATGTTCTACGAGAATGTCTAAATTGTGGGTGCCTTCAGTCACTTCAGGTGAAGAAAGGGACAATCACACATTCCTTTCTGCAAATAGACCTGCTCCCCCATTGATACAACTATGGGAGCCTATATAGGATAGGCTAAGAATTGAGGCAGATAACATTCTGCTCATCCATTTATTTTAGGGTTGAGAGAAAATGGTCTCCCAAAATTATTCATGCTATTTGTGGATGGCAAGAGAGAGTATTTGCAGGAGTATTTTATCAACCGTTCTTGGGGTTCAGGTGGCGGTGGAATTCAACATTTTGAGTGGGGACAGAAAAGAAAATTCTCAGAAAAATAGTCCTAATATATTTTGACCCGCTCTTGAAATGCCTATGTACCTTTATTTAATTCTGTGTTGTCTTTAGTTTTTTCCTCAGCCACAGTGAACAGAGGAATGAGTTGCTTTGTTGCCTAGGCGGTGTGGAGTCTTTCCTACCTTCCCACACTGTGCTGCTGAACAGAAGACAGGAAGGAGTTGCCTAGGCAATGCAGGGAGACTTTCCCAGACTACTCTCACTATAAGAAGAAAGAGGCGGGGGGATGTCTCTGAGGATCACTAAGGCTGCCAACTGCAACATAAGATATAGGTGAAGGGGTGGGCAGCATATGTGGCAAACTTTATCCCCCTTCCAGAAGCTGAGACAAAATGGGGGCTGCAACTTAGCAACCTGCAAACAGGCCTGTTAAGCTTAATAGGCAAATTTTGGCTTAATTCAAAGTATCACCACATGCCGTGTTTCTGAGGGTCAGCTCCACAGTTGAAGACAGATCTGGATTAGATGATCCAGCAAATCAATTCCTATGTTCTTGTTCTACCTCAAAAAAAAAATCCCTTACAAAAGAAGGTGTTCCTGTTCTTTTTCATTGGCACACCACAATAGACACTATTCTTCAATTACTATGGATACATAAGCATCACTTAAATGGGTTGAATTTTCTGAGCACTTGATCTGATTTGAGTGCTTGCAAGAGCTCAAACCTTTTCTGAGTGCTCTGTTCAAGCACTTACTCAAGGCTTACCTTTTCCTTGCAAGTGGAGTTGCAGCAGGTGTTCCCATACCCATTCTGAACATCCGTTCTCACTGGTGATGGGACTTGCACAATCATTTCCAGCACTAGTTGGAAAAGATGCTCTGTTAGGACCTCCAAAGCAGCCCTTTGGAGTGTCTGCTGTTACCCAACTCTTTCTCCTGCCCAAGTACTCCAAAGTAAGCAACTGGAGCATGGGGCAGTGACTGGCACTTGAGGCTTTAGTCTAGCAAGGATCTACTGGATCCTGAGGTGGCCCTGCTGCTGTCATGTGATGGAATTGGTGGCAGCATATTGGTCCCAATTTTGACCAATATGCTGCCACCCCTTAACCTTCCACCCTGGCTGCCAACTGCAGCCACACCATCCTGCAGTGCCCTCCTGGGCTGGAGAAGTTTATAATTGCAGCCTAGTACCCTGCAGGAGGCAGTGGAAGACAGAAGTGCCTAGTGTGCTCTGGTCCATGGGGTCACAAAGAGTCGGACACGACTAAACGACTAAACAACAACACCCTAGTAAACAGAGCAGGCTCAGGCACTAATAGGCAGGGAAAGCCTGAGTGAACAGGTGAACATTCAGCTGCCCAAGAGGTTCATAAACCTCCAAGGAGTGATAAGAGGATCAGGAAGGAGGAGGGGGACAAGGAGGTTGCAAGCTTTACAATGTGATGGGCAGGAGGCACTCAGGGAGAAGGAGCCATGACCTAGAACAAGGCTTTCATGAGTTCTCTTGTGAAAACTGTTATGGTACAGACCTATGAGAACACTTACTAGATTGTGCAAATGTTAATGAGCTTTAATTTTGCATTAATAGTGAGAGGGTTGATTAGAAAGCCCTCAGGTGTACGGGTCTGGAGTTGCCAACCAACCAGGGGGGAAATGAAGCCTATCCCTAGGTTTAGACTGCCTCCTCTGCTGTAGATGTTTCATTAGCTGTGAATGAAACTAGATGCAGGTTCTGCTGAATAAATGAGTTCATTATATTGCCTTTCCCAATATGTTATTTTACTCCTTTATGACCTTTAGAAATGTAAGGATTAAACTCAAGTGAACTTAATAGGCTGAAATATTTCTGTACAAAGTGTTTTCCAAATAATTACCATTAAACTTACATTTAAAAAGCACACTGGGGGAAGAAACAAGTTAATCAGATAAATTATCCATTACAGTTAGTTTGCCCAATCCTTAATAGAATACAGAAGCCTGACTCAATTTCCTGCTGCAATCATTTGACTACAATGTCTTCGCTAATGTGAGTATGTCACCCTTATGCACTGAAAGGTAATGAAACTGAAATATGCAGATGCCCCGTCCAGAAAAGTCCATTGCTGTATTTTCCACACAACCTAAGTACTCAAATTGCCCAGGGATGTACTGTAATGCAATACAGATAATGATAAAAAAGCAAAACGATACATGATTATCTCATTTCCAGTGACAAATTGTATTTTTATTTCCAAGAAGGAGATACCACGAGAAAAAAAGAAAATAAAACTTACGTGAAATGTGCTGGAAATCATCAACATAACAGGAGAAAACTATCTGTACAAGGAAGGGATAATGAGATTATCCTGCATCCCTGATGTATGGTGGATGACCAGAACCTATGTAACAATATTAGGCTCTTTCCGATTGCTAAGCTTCCTGTCACAACTTGGAGTCATTAAAAAACAAACTATTTTACAAACTGTAATCTGATTACCATGCTCAGAAAATTATGACAGATAGATGATATAAATATATAGAAATAGTTGTCTCTCCCTCCTGCTCCCCCACGATTTTTGGAATGGTTGCTTTCTGGTGGCTTGAGGCACTGATAGTTGCCTTATCATTCTAAAACTGTATTTGATTCCCAGCACTATAGGTAACTGCATTCAGCTTTGCAGCTTTGTCTGTTTGCATTTGTACACACAACCTTTACATAGAAAGCAGCTCTTCCTTTCTCCCCCTGTTAAGTCTGTTTCTTTTGAATAAGTTATTATTATCCCTTTCATTTCTATACCGCTTAATATTTTTAGGAGAAAAAAATCTCAAAGGGGTTTACAACACATTAAAACATCAAATAAAACATTACTGAAGAAAGTCAACATAAAATTCACATTTAAAACAGCACAATCAGCAAGAGAATAAAATATTATCCAAATCATAGAACATATCTGCTGCCGCCAAACCTACCAGTGGTGTTTCATGGTGGGCGGTGACTGTGAAAGCTGAGGCACAATGACCTGGGCCTGTACTAAAAGCCAGCCAAGATGGTTATACCCTTCGGCTTTACTCTCCATTCAAGGTTTCAATCATGCCTGTTATATCCTATTTGCCTTCCTCTATTGAGATTTTGTGTTTATCCTGCCTATCTGCTGTACTCAGCAGTGGGAAAGGCACTGGAAACAACGACCTAAACACCCTGTAATGTGTTTTATGTGGGGTCCCATTGAAACTGGTGCAGAAGCTACAGGCTTGCCATGAACATCTAACATGAATTTTGAAACAATTGCACTGGCTGCCCATGTCTGCCAGGCTAATTTCAATGAACTTGTACTGGCTTACAAAGTCCTATACAGCTTTGTACCTGGTTACCTGAGAAAATGTCTGCTCATATATAAACCAACCCATTTGTTAAGATCTCCCAGGGAGGCTCTTTTTAGTAATGCCAGCTTTAGTAGAGGCCCACTGTATGACAGAGGAAAGCCTTCTTGGTGGTGGTGCCCTAGCTTTTGGAAGTGCCTCTGTGCCGAGATATGACTGTTGCTTTCTCCTTAACCTTTCAATGTTAGCTGAAGATCTGGTTATTCACAAGGGTTATTTAGTGGAAGTGGTGATGCTTCTTTTATTTGGCTGGTTGTAGCTTTCTGCCTTGTTCTTAGAACCTTTCTGATGTATTTGAATTTGCTTTAATTTGTAGCACAAATTTCATTTGTGATGAAGAGCAGGTAAAAATGCTTTGAATTATATAGAACGTATATGTATATATGTATATAATAGACATATGTAGATATTTTATTTCTGCAAAAATTAAGATGTGAACCAAGGAAAGATCTATAATATCACAATCTTTTATGCTATTAGGTTGTTAGGACAGAATCCTGATTCTGCTACTGCTATTGTCATAGTTTGATGCAATGTCTGCTACAAATGATGTCAAAAGGAGATGTGATGTCCTCATTTGTACTGACCTGTGTCTGAACTCTTTCTAACCCACTTGGTGGAAGAAGTGCTCATGAATACCCAGAGAAAGAAAAGGAACAAGAACAGAAATAAAGCTATTTCATGGCAATTTACTTTACACATTCAAGAACTACGCAATGTGCTTTCGATACTGTAAATCACTGAGTGAACACCAATGTGTTGGGCTTTAAATTAAGTAGAAAAGAGCTGGTCACCTTTTTCATCAAGTGATAATTCTGAGTGCATTTCCAGGCTAAGACTAATTCCCATGCAAATTCATTGTAGGATGGCACCGACAGCAGAGTAGCGTGTCAAATGGAATTGGGTGTGAAGAAAACAAAACAATGGTGTTTGTTTGCATGTAGCTTATGAATATAAGCCTTGTTGACCTCCAAGGGCATGTTTTATAACGTTAAAGTGCTAGAACCACCCTAATGGTTCTGCTGATCAAGCCATCCTATCTAGTAATACCAACTCTTCAGAGGAGGCGCATGTGAAACGATGGGGCAATTATGTTTGAATTTCAAAGAGAAGGGCAACATTTTCTTAACAGAGTCATAAATGTGAGAAGATCGAATCAAAAATTGAGTTTTTGATTGCCCTTAAGCCTGACTGGCTGATGGATCTGACTGTCACTGTGAGGAAAAGAAAGGAAAGGTTCTGTGATTGCTCTGTCACTCACAAGATCATATCTACAAACTACTCGGGACAACCTGACTAATAATGTACAAATAGCGATTCTCTCCCCCTCCCCCACTGCCCAGGCAAGATCTCAAGGATGTTACTCACTACACACAGAGAGTTTTCCTTGGTCTTTCATGAGAGCTGCCAGCCGCTGGCATCGCTTTGATAAATAGAAAGCAGCTGGTGTCCCAAGGATGGCTATTAATCTCCTCAGAAGATGAAAGTTAAGTGGGGGAAGCTGAGCAATGCTTTGTAATTACTGATTCATGCACTCCCTTCCTCGGGATAAAAGGAGTCTGAAACAGCTCCTACTTGGAAGATGGATTAGTTTTAATTGATATATCATCACTCTAAGAAATTAGAATAAACCGCATTGTGGCAAAACTTGAGTCAAAGCTGCTTATTTAGGACAACTATTAGCTGGAAACATGAATTTGATTACACTTTCTGCATGTCTGCACTAGAAAGATAGATGGGCTGGAGGAACAGAAAGCAGCCTTGGGATGTAGGTCTTTTTAGATACGGTACTTTCCTCACTCTTCCTCCTTTTAAGAAGAAGGATTTCTAAGACATCAACATCATATGACACTGATAAAGTTGTAATTGTTCTTGTAGTTGTTGGTCAGTAAAGAAATTAACATGAAACTAAAATGGGCATTAACTAAAGACATGAAGTGTGTGCTAAATTAACACCCAAACCTGCATTGTGCTGGGCTGGTGGTGGAACTGAATACAAGTGGGTGGGCAAAGTACGGCCTATCGGGTGCCCACCAACAGGATCTTGAAGTAAACCCTCCATGATGGGGTCTTCTGAGCAAAGTGAAAGGCTGAACTGACACAGAATCCACCTGAATGGATCTTATTGCTGCAGCAGCTCCATGCTGGTACAGCTGCACCATGCTCTGTTGATCTGCTGCCTCTTCAGCAGCCCCCAACATGCTGCCTCAGCAGTGGCCTCTTGGTCCTCCCAACCCAAGGGAAGAAATGACAGAGGCTGCCCCTGCCGCTACCATGCATGATTCAGAGGCCACAACAGCTTTTGATTTCCACTTCGACAGTCATGTAAGGTTGATTTGACTGCCCCATTTCTAATGTAGAACTTCATTTACCTCCTTGTTCCTGATGTAGATCTTTATTCAACCCTTGTTCTCAATGTAGATCTTCACTCCCCACCTGATTCTGATGTACAGTGGTACCTTGGGTTACATATGCTTCAAGTTAAATACGCTTCAGGTTACACACTCCGCTAACCTAGAAATAGTGCTTCAGGTTAAGAACTTTGCTTCAGGATAAGAACAGAAACCGGGCTCTGGCGGCACGGCGGCAGCAGGAGGCCCCATTAGCTAAAGTGGTGCTTCAGGTTAAGAACAGTTTCAGGTTAAGAACGGACCTCCGGAACGAATTAAATACTTAACCTGAGGTACCACTGTAGATTTTCACTCACTCTTTTTTCCCTGGTGGAAGCTGTGGTTCAGCTCAGGTGCCAAGACATCTTGGGCCAGCCCTGAACCTGGCCTCTGTTTCTTTTCCCTTCTCCTAATGTTTCTTCTCCATGGAATTTTAGCTTAGAAGCTACTTATGACAAGGACCTTTCTTCTTGTACTTTGTGAAATGTGATGCACTCAGGCCACATTAACTACCAAAGCAGATCACCAGAGCCAAATGTGTATTTGTGTACTTGATTCCTGATACACATTCAATCTGTTTCCTTTGGGCTGTCATTTTTGGAAAGACTACAGAGGGCAAGACTGTCCCTTCGTGTTTCATACATCACCAAACCAGTGATGAATAAGTTCTCTGTTATAAACTGCAAATCAACAGGCACGTTCTTGTTGCATCCACTTAAAATACACCACAAAGCCAAGTCAAGTTAGCTATCCTCTAGTTAAGCTCTACTCTGCACTGGTTTTGAGATGCTTGAATTATACTGTGATAAAATATGGTGTGACTTCTCAGCAGGCACCAATTATGTTTGTGTCTTAAAGTAACAGAATAAGACCATCAGAGTTCATTCTCTAAATTAAAGGCTTATTGTTGCTAATGAGTGGAGATTTAAAACTCCTCTTGCTCAACTTACCTCTGATTCTTTTGTTATCCATTTTCATTTGCATATGTTGTAATCTTCCATGGGCTGGGTCAGTTTCATGCCAAGTTTGGAATGTCACAGCCATGGCATTTGCAGACTCCAAAGGGTGGCAGTAAATCCCACAATCTGTCTACGAAAAGCTTGTTCTTCACAGAAATGCAAATACAGGATTTTATTTTGTTCCAGCCAAAATAATTGGCTCAAAATGGAGCAACCTTCAGAGAGCCAAGTTCCAAGTTTGCAATACCATGTGAAACAAACACATTTTGCTCCCCCCAAAAAAAAACTTAAATAAATGAAATGAAATGACAATGGTGTGGCTATGACAAACCTCCAGCCCATGTTATTTTATACTGTCCTTTATCTTGTATTGCTTAATCAATGGTTATTCCTCCTATAAAAAGTTAATTGTTCCAGAATGTCACTGCTTGGCATTTATTCAGAAATGGCAGGATTCAATTCTCCCCCCTCCCCAACACAGTTGTCCCAAGGCAGAAAAATATTTGCTTATACTACATTAAACAAAATCACCATATTATGTGGATAGGAATGTCCTTGAAGTCAGATTGGCTGCGACAAAGGGTGTTTCATTTCCACTTATAAGACAACAGCTTGCTCCTTTAAATAAAGTAGCAAAGAACCCTTAGAAGAATCCTTACCCACCTTTAAAATGGGGAGACTGTTTTGCTCTGCTTCTCCTGTAAGTAGCCAGGCAGCAGCAGAGATCTGAAGGTGCAGGCAGTGGTAGCAGCTGATGGGTAAGTAGGCATGGTTTTGGGGAAAATGGCTTGATGGCCCTAGATTGACTCAGAAACTGAAGGTTCCTCACTCTGGATTTCAGATATTTGAACTTTAATTTGCTTATTATTTGCCCAGTGGCCATGCAGTCTTCCCCCTTGTTGCATCATGCTGCTTTACCTTGTTTGGTAGGAAGCAGATTTGAGGGAATGTGCAGCAGATGGGGGAGTTGAGATGCTACACTGGTGTCGGTCTTCTTTGGCATAGCACTGCATCCTCCCTTCCTAGTGTCAACTTGGGCTTGGGCTAGCTGCTCCTTTGGAGGGGCTGAGTGTGAACTTTTGAGAGGGTTTCCTAACCTGGCCTTGTGGGCTCCTCTTTTTTGGCCTACTCCACCCTTAGGCTGTGATCTGGCTCATTGGGTGGGAATTGCAGATAGGGTGAGTTACTGGCAAGGTACCTTGAGGCACCTACAGGATGACTGATGGTCACAACACACCTCACAGCTGGCTCAAGGCTGGCTCAAGGCAAGTTGCATTGAGGTGGTCCTTGGGTCCATTGGATGTACTCTGCTGAATGCTGATCAGCAGGGGCTGTCCATAATGCCTCCTCAACTCCTCTTTGGGAGGAGGCAAAGAAGAGCAGGACTCACTGGGCAAAGTATGTGGGTCATAATGTATCCTTTAATCTATGGGGAAAGTTATGGAAAGAGGACTTACAATTTATGGCTTGTTGTACATTGAAAGAGAACTGCATGAAAATGATGTACCGTTAGTATTTGACTCCGGTAAAACTAGCAAAAATGTATAAAAACACCTCCAACTCATCTTGGAGGTGTACAGATAAAGATTGCACTTTTTACCATATGTGATGGACATGCAAGATAGTAAAAGGCTTCTGGGAAATGATATACGATGAACTGAAAAAAAGTTTCAGATAACCTTTATCAAAAAAAACCAGAAGCCTTTTTACTAGGATTGATATGAGATGAAATACCAAAAGAATTAAAAAGACTATTCATGTATGCGACAACAGCCACAAGAATGTTACCTGCCCAGAAGTGGAAGGAAGAAAACTAACCAAAGAAGAGTGGATAACCAAGATGATGGACTATGCCAAAATGACAAAGATGATCGTAAGGATCAGACACCAAGATGACAAGAAATTCAATCAAGAGTGGAAGAAGTTTATAGAATATATTAAAGACCACTGTGTATACTTAAAAACGTTAGCAGAAGTATTGTAACACGTATAATGTAATATTAGTTAAAGGGGGGCATGTGATAAAAGAAGAAATTAGAAAAATGTAATTAGATGCAAAGAAATAAGGGGAAATTTGGAAATCGGGGAGGGGGGAGCCTAAGAGATTCCAGCAATTCCAGAAGTGTAAAATTTGAAAATGATGTTAAGGTATCAAAATTCTGTTTAAAAAATGAAAATAAAATACTTATTATTATTATTATTATTATTATTATTATTATTATTATCATTATTATTATCATTATTATTATTATTATTATTATTATTATTATTATTATTATTATTATTAGAGAAGGACTCATTCTATTGGCTGGCTCATGGCCCAAACCAGGTGTTTTTGCCCTTTTTTAGTCACTTGGCAATTTATGCCATCTGCCCACACTTCTTACTTGCAATTTGCCTGCTGTTGTCATTTTCTTGTTAATAAAGCTATGTCCATTTAATTATACATGGTCGCCACATGGTTTCATTCCGTCGGCAGGGCAAGGGTAGGGATTTCACTTGCTTCATTTGTAACATTTTACCACCCCTTTCTTTCCCCATGGCTGCATGGTATAGTCACAGTCATAGAGGGGGAAAACAATTCTCTTTTCCTGTGGATCAACACAATTCTACAAGTTTCTCCCTCCCACTTTGAAGTGTCCATGAGTGTGTAGCTATTGTCGCCATGCCATTCTCAATCATTTCTGGTAAATGCCCACCAAAATCAAACTAAAAGCTCAATGGTTTTAAGTGCCAGCAAATGAAGACAAACAACAGATCCTGTATCAGTTCCGCTTTCAGCTGACAGCGTGTGCAAAACGTTAAATGCCCTGTAAGTATTTTTAAGCATTTCCTGGTCCCATTGATGATTGTTCAAACAGTGAATGGACATGTCAAAAATACCAAAAGGCCCCTCTGCTGACATTAAATAAATTGCTGGCTTCAACATGCCACTTAGAAAAGTACCAATGCAATTATCATCTCTAACAAAGTTCCTAAGTATGTTTGTGTTACTTTAGAAAGGCAGGCTGTTGCCTGGAGTGAGGGTGAAGAAGAGACCCAAAATGTATTTTTCTCAGTCTCAAAGAAAAGATGGAAATGGCATTGTAATAATAATAATAATAATAATAATAATAATAATAATAATAATAATAATTTATACCCCAACCATCTGACTGAGTTTCCCCAGCCACTCTGGGCAGCTTCCAATTGAGTGTTAAAAACAATACAGCATTAAATATTAAAAACTTCCCTAAACAGGGCTGGCTTCAGATGTCTTTTAAAGATAAGATAGCTACTTATTTCCTTCACATCTGAAGGGAGGACGTTCCACAGGGCAGGCGCCACTACCGAGCAGGCCCTCTGCCTGGTTCCCTGTAACCTTACTTCTCGCAATGAGGGAACCGCCAGAAGGCCCTTGGCGCTGGATCTCAGTGTCCGGGCTGAATGATGGGGTAGAGCCGCTCCTTCAGGTATACAGGACCGAGGCCGTTTAGGGCTTTAAAGGTCAGCACCAACATTTTGAATTGTGCTCGGAAATGTACTGGGAGCCAATGCAGATCTCTCAGGACTGGTGTTATGTGGTCCCGGCAGCCACGCCCAGTCACCAGTCTAGCTGCCGCATTCTGGATTAGTTGCAGTTTCCGAGTCACCTTCAAAGATAGCCCCACGTAGAGCGCATTGCAGTAGTCCAAGCAGGAGATAGCTAGAGCATGCACCACTCTGGCAAGACCGTCTGCAGGCAGGTAGGGTCTCAGCCTGCGTACCAGGTGGAGCTGGTAGACAGCCGCCCTGGACACAAAATTAACCTGCACCTCCATGGACAGCTGTGAGTCCAAAATGACTCCCAGGCTGCGCACCTGGTCCTTCAGGGGCACAGTTACCCCATTCAGGACCAGGGAATCCTCCACACCTGCCCGCCTCCTGTCCCCCCAAAACAGTACTTCTGTCTTTTCAGGATTCAACCTCAATCTGTTGGCCACCATCCACCCTCCAATTGCCTCCAGGCATTCACACAGGACCTTCACTGCCTTCACTGGTTCTGATTTAAAAGAGAGGTAGAGCTGGGTGTCATCTGCATACTGATGAACACCCAGCCCAAACCCCCTGATGATCTCTCCCAGTGGCTTCATATAGAAAAAGCATGGGGGAAAGGACGGAACCCTGAGGCATCCCATAAGTGAGAGCCCAGAGGTCTGAACACTCATCTCCCAACACCACTTTCTGAACACGGCCCAGGAGGAAGGAGCGAAACCACTGTATAACAGTGCCCCCAGCTCCCAACCCCTCTAGACGGTCCAGAAGGATGTTATGGTCGATTGTATCAAAGGCCGCTGAGAGATCCAACAGAACTAGGAAACAGCTCTCACCTTTGTCCCTAGCCCACCGGAGATCATCAACCAGCACGACCAAGGCAGTTTCAGTCCCATGATGAGGCCTGAATCCCGATTAGAAGGGATCCAAATGGTCCGCATCCTCCAGGCGTGCCTGGAGTTGTTCAGCAACCACCCACTCAATCACCTTACCCAAGAATGGAAGATTTGAGACTGGACGATAGTTGGCCATACTGGCCGGGTCTAAAGATTTTTTTAAAGAAGTGGTTTAATGACCGCCTCTTCCAGTGGGTCTGGGAAGGCTCCCTCACAGAGGGAAGCATTCACCACTCCACAGAGCCCATCGCCCAGCCCCTCCCAGCTTGCTTTTATCAGCCAGGATGGACAAGGATCAAGAAGACAGATGGTTGGTTTCACTTGTCCAAGCAGCCTGTCCACATCCTCGGAGGTAACAGATTGAAATTGATCCCATATAACATGACTAGACAGGACTCTAGCACTCTCCCGCACCGGCCCTGTTCCCACAGTGGAGTCTACCTCCTTCCGAATCTGAGCGACTTTATCTGCAAAAAACTTTGCAAAATCACTGCAGGAGATCTTGGGGTCCCAACCTGGCCCTGATGACAATGACCATACTTTGCAAGTACATTGCATACTTCTTTTTTATGTGCAATATATGTGCTTTAAAATATACTATTTAAACAGTGCAAAATAAATTATTTTTTAAAAATATTTATATTAAATATTTATGCATCTATTTTAAAAATGTGTGCACCATTCTTCATTAAAAAAATCAAAGTGGTTTGCAACAAACATAAAAACCTTGTAAAATGTTAAAATCAGAAAAAAACTTATTTCAGATAGATATTTCCATACACTGCATTTGCCTAACTGGCAGCATAGAAAGGTTTTCAACAGATGTTTAAAAACTAAAATGGAAGGTGTTTGCTGTATTTCTATTGGCAGAACATACTTTTGCTTATAATTTTATAATTGCAATTTGTGTGACCTGCTTGGAATTTTTGTTATGTTAAGTGGTACATGAATTAGAAATATCAGGCAAAGCCAATCTATCAATCCTATGCATGTCTGCTCCAAAATAAGCCCCACTGAGTTCAATGGGCCTTACTCCCAAGTAAGTGTGTTTAGTATTACAGCCTTATATTGTTATACTTCCTTGTTGATTTATGACATTTTATTGTAATCTAATGCATCTTTTGTTTTAATATGCTATTCTCTGATTTGGGGGAGGTCTTTGGGCTAAACACAGAATATAAATAAGTTGTCACAACAACAGTGATAACTAAAAGCAACAAATTATTATTTAACACCTCTTTTCTAAGCTTCTTTTAACTAATTACAGTCACACCATAGGAACCCTTTACAAAATTACATAGAACAGTAAATATGCATTTTGAAACATTTCAAATAAATATCTTATTATTAAGTATTATTATTTCAAATTTATAATCCACCCTTTCTCCACACAGGCAGCGCAGGGCAACTCACAAGCATAAAATTACATTAAAACGATTTAAAATCTAATACATTACAGACAGCAATTGCTATCAGCATGTTTTGAAGAATGTACTATAGATTGTCAGAAATTGATAAAGGCTTCCCAGTATTACATTTCTGTCTACTGTCTTTAACTCATGCAGAAGCAGTAACCTTTGCTATAATTTTCAAAGCATTTCTCACATTTATTATTATTATTATTATTATTATTATTATTAATATACCACCCTATACCCGGGGGTCTCATGGCAATTCATACATTATGGCATATGAAAGGTGCCTTCTTTGAGGCCAGGCCATTGACTTATCTACCACAGATAAAGGCTGACTGGTAGCATCATGCCAAGAACTCAGAATTTCCCCCAGTTTTGCCAAGTGAGAACTTTGGTGATGCTATGGATTTAATGTCACCCTTGCAGATAAAACATAAAATTGTAGAATTGTAGAGTTGGAAGGGACCATGAGGGTCATCTAGTCTAACCTCCTGCAATGCAGGAATATTTAGCCCAATGTGGGGCTCAAACCCACAACTCATATGCTGTCCCACTGAGCTGTCTTCTTGATAATGACATTCTTGCACCACTTCTTTAAGGTTAGCCTGTATTATTATTTCATGATTGTAGATTTGGGGTGGGGATGCTGGGAGAATCCTGGCTTGCCTAATTCATCTTCACAGATTCTTGACTCACCAGTAGGGAAATAAGATGGGCTCGTTTTCTGTTCCACCTTGTATTCATTGCATACAGCACCATTTCCATTTTACTGCAACGCATGTACTCCTTCATATGGAGCACGTGTTGCGGTGGGGTCTAACAAAGCATTCCTCTGGGTTACTGGGTGGAACCATTTGGATGGCCATGACTGTGATTGGGCCAAATTGGGTTGTTGGGCAGAATTTGATGTTGCCATTTAGAGGGTTGACCCGAAGGTTATATATTCTTGGCACACAACTTTTTTCGGCCTCTTTTGCTGCGTGCATCGGATCGCCTGCCCACCCTCCATAATTTAGGGCTGTTGCGTTTGACATTGCTATGCCTGTCATGGGGTTGTCTGCTTTTGGGGGCAGGGGCCTGGTAGGAATTTTGTCCATTTGGCAGATTGGTTGGTGCCATTTGGTTTTTGCCTACTGCGTAGCAAATCGTCACAAATTATAAGGTTGTGGTTAGGCATTGGTTAAAATTTGGTTGGTGGAGGGGTAAGGATTGGCAGTGCCTGCCCCTCCAATGCTGCTGCTGCAAGGGAATTCCATTAAAGGAATCCAGGGGTTTGCCATACATTTGTCCGTATCCCCGGCAAGGGGCTAGGGCCGTGCAAGCCCCTGGGAGCATGTGGGGAGGGGTAACGGTATGGTGCCCAGCCCCATTCTCTCCCCAGTATTGTTTTCCCTTACTGGCTTTCGCTGGAATCTGGAAGTCAGTTCTGTCCCGGGGCGTGGACACATAGTCGTAACCAATGCCTAATCAACCACCCACATGTATGTATTTTAGTAAAGTTGTGGGCAAAATTATGCCAAAAACCTTAAACAAAAATTCTGTGTGAATTGTGATTTATTTAGGGGCGTGGCTTGGGGACCTCAACATGCAAGTCATCTTCTGCCCAAAACTAGTTTGTCTCAGCTTTTTGTGACAGAAAAAAATATGTAACATATGTGGTCATTATGTTATGCCACCCCGTCCATTTCAATCCAAAGGAAACACAATGCAGATGGTGCTGGTGGGAATGTAAACCTATTATTTGTGGACTAAAAGCAACAACAATAGCAAATACCATTCACATCCACTGGATTGATTTCCATTCTGGACATGGGACAAATAAGTGGACATTCTAATCCAATTTCTGCTTTCATCTGAATTCTATGACATCCATATTGACAGGTATTTCTTGGCTCGTTGTCCAGTGAATGACTTTTACGAGCTGCATATGGGCTTAAAGACTACGTGGTTTCAGGTACAACATCATATAAAATTTATAATAGGCAGTGAAATTGCAAAAAATAATGCCATCTGCCTATATATCATGCTGATACTAGATCTGTAGACAGTAAGGACGGCAAAACGGAATGTCCATTTTAGCCTGAGTAATGAAAGCATATCCACAAGAACATCTCATCAACCTTTCCACAAACACCCCAAACACTTTGGAAATATGAAAAAAGGTTACCAAAAAATATGGTGCTCACTCATACAAGTTGTTGAAGATGTAATGCCCCTTAAACAACCCCAAATCATAATCCAACACTGGGTTAAGTATGATTAAGCCTATTGAAATCAATCAGCTTAAGACTTAAGTAGTCAGCTCTGTGTTGGATTGTGACCATGCCTTCAAGCTGCTCTGTGAATGTGTCATTTTGGCAAGAGTTGCAGAGAATAATTATGCAGCTAGAAAACAATGTATCACAAAGTTATATCCACCACCAAGCATAAACTCTCTACTATTTGGAGACTGGAAGGCTAAAACATGAACAAAAACAAAGCAACTGAGCCCTACAACCAAGCAGAGCTTATAAGGTGCAGTTGTGCAAGAAAGGATGAGCAGGGGAGAGAAATTAGGCTCAGTTCACTTTTAAAGGTGAGAATTCGCACTTTCTGAAGCAATATGTGAACCAAAATAGTCATCCTTGGAAATTTGCACTTCTCTGAATTTTGCACTCGGTTTCTATCCAAGTAATGTACACAAAGATGCATTTGCTGGGTAAAGTGTACATAAAAATGCATATATTCATGAGAACAGCATACAAAATTCATGATATATAGAAAAATTGCATACCCCCCCAAAAAAGGGCAAATTGGGAGAAGACCTTCCATGAGGACCTTTTTTAACACTGTGGAAATGTGGAGAACTGAATTTAAGGTTGGGAAAATGAGAAATGGAAATATCTCACCCATCGCTGCTCACAGCTCACATCCTTTAGACCAGGCTTCCTCAACCTTGGCCCTCCAGATGTTTTGAGACTACAATTCTCATCATCCCTGACCACTGGTCCTGCTAGCTAGGGATCATGGGAGTTGTAGGCCAAAAACATCTGGAGGGCCGAGGTTGAGGAAGCCTGTTCTATACCCAACAACCAGTATCCTTAAAGATACATCAGCATTGTGGCTTCATATATAACTATGGCTTTAGGGACCCTTTTAAAGAGCTAAAAACAAGAGCATAAAAAGTCAGAACCTCACCTGTGATAGATGAGGGAGTTGACATCTCAGGCACAGCTGGCTTTTTGTTTCCAGGTGGCATACTTTGCAGCTGAATCCAACCACAATGTTTTTAGATCATATCAATCAGCAGATAAATAAACATAAATGGTATCCTGCCAGTTATTAGCTGTTATCTAGGATGATTATAACAAAATCCTGGAGAACCTTTAATAGACTAAGACAAGTGTGGGACCACATGGTTATGAACAAAACTGCAGAACTGGCACTATTATAGGTGGCACATGATATTTGCTCCACATTTGTAAGAAACTGGTTTTTTTAAAAAATAATAATTTATTTTTCACAACTTCCTGCTTATTGTCACCAGACAGGTGCCTTTTCAGCACCTGCTAAAAATATTTTTGTCTAGGCAAGCCTACCCAGATATGGAGAATGCTGACCTAAGCAGAATGTGTTTTTTTAGCTTATTGCTGATTTTAATTATTTTTGAATATTTTCACTAGTTGTTTTTAACTATTATTACTGATAATTTCATTATTTCATTCATTCTATGAACTGTTTTAAGGGTTTCTTTTCAGAATCAAGTGGCATATAAATGTTAGGAATTTGAGAATGGAAGTACAAGCAATTCAGACTTTTCAACCAAACTGGCAGCTTTTTATTAGACATTAGAATAAAAAGAAAATGGGTGAGATGATAAAAAGAGGCCTTCTTGGCATGATGCAACTGGATGATGATTATTTAAATTTAGGATATCTGATATGATATGTGACCAGACCAACTCATGATTTAAAAATACTTCATTATTATGGGATTTTATGCAAATAATCAACAGAAATAAAATAAAATGTATAGAAAATTATATTTATATATAATAAATATAATTATATATAATTATATTTATGTTTCTATATTATTCTAAATATTTCTATTTATATGAATTATAAGTGAATTCTGTAATTCTTTGTAAATTTGCATATATGTGTGTCTTAGGACAAGTCTATTGTATCTTACCCAAAAGAGCTCAGGGCAAAATCAAAGTTGCCCAGGGAAGCAAATGCAAATTGGTCTGCACTTTTGACATCCTATCTTTTGGCAATGCATAACTAGCTATGGAACTCCAGACAATATATGTCTGGCTCACCTACCTAGAAGCTTTTGAGAATATTATGGCATCAAGTTCTAGCCAGGCCTACAGAAGCCTCTGCAGCTTAACACAGAATGGTCTGGTTTGCAAATCATGGTAAGCCAAACGATCGCTTACTGTGACCACACAAATGTGAAGACTACCATAGAGGATCTCATAACTGCTTTGCTACGCCAGTCTTTTTTTTTACTCCCACATTACAGTGGTACCTTGGTTGTTGAACGGCTTGGATCCTGAATAAATCGGCTCCCAATCGCCACAAACTCAGAAGTGAGTGTTCCGGTTTGCGAAGATTTTTTGGAAACAGAATGTTCAATGCTGCTTCCACGGCTTCCGGAAGCTCCCGCAGCCAATTGGAAGTCACACCTTGGTTTTTGAACAGTTCCAGGAGTTGAACAGACTCCCAGAACAGATTAAGTTTGACAACCAAGGTACCACTGTATTTGTTTTTGGCTAGATAGAGAGTGTGGTTGGTGAGAAGAGAGCTTAACCTCAAGTTTGTGTTTGGATGACAAGTTAAGCCAAAACGTGGCTTGGATTAGTACAGCACATTGTGGGAGACAAAAAGATCACACTACAAGAGCCCACACATTTCCATTGTCAAGGTAAGCTACAGTTTGGCTTACTGTGATGTGTCAAAACAAAGAAGGGAAGCTTTTCTAAACTCCCATTACCAAATTCCTTTTTCAGATCATAAGAGAGTTACACAATTTTAAAAGACCTTCTCAGTCTACAAGTTGCCTCCAGCTTATGTTTGAAGAAGCGTGATTATGTTATGTCATCGAACATACAGTGTGCGTCAAGTGAATTATACAGTAAAGATGAAGGTACTCCTTTCTCTTGGAATCAAATGCCTTCTATTATTAAGCTGACCTTTAAATGTACCATTATGTTAGGCAAACATCATTATATGAAATTAGTCACAGCTTTCTTGTTTTGTGCAAGCAAATTTTTGATTACTGGCCTTTCTATAATGTCACTATTCACTTTAATAATTCATGCTTCTCTGCTTATCAGCTTTCGAAATCAAAATGGTATATTCTGCTATAAGTCATCCTCATTGCTGCATTTCATTTTAATGCGTGGCAGCTGAACACTAACATAATTATTGCAATCTGTTATTCACAGATACAGTTTGGACGCAGGTGGCAATCCAGTTTTGTATTGTAAAAAAGGGGGGGAATGATAAAGAAGTAATTCAGAAAATAGAAGTTTGACAACTGTATCAGGGTCAAGATTGGGCAACACTGATTTTCACTTGAGGTAAACGTTATGTCTAGTAGGTTAATATTCTATTAATGTGTGGGATCAAGCTGCATCTGTGATTCCAGCACACACACACTAGGGATGTTGCAGAATGGCCATTTACCCCTTTTCCAGGTGGTCAGCAGTTGCAGCCCCTTGTGGGTTGGCCGCCATTGCTGGTAGCCACAGCAAAGACCTTAACCATCAGCTTGAACCAAGGAGGGTAGATGGAGGAACCTGAAGGGGCTAAAAGCAGGTAGGGTCCCAGGTGAGAACTGTTTAAATGGCCTTCCTGCTCCGTCAGCTCCACCCCCCAGCCCAGCCAGTGTCCCAGTTTGCATCCCCATTTGCCATTCCAGGATGTAGGCTAGGATTCAGCTTCTGATAGGTGGCGTGGGCTTATGCCAGTGCCCCTTATCCAAATGGAACTCCTTTGTCACAATTCCCTCATTGGAGCCCTGGAGAAACCATCATGCAACGCCGCCACACCAGAAAGGGTGATTGGACATGCCAAACACACACACACATTAGCAGCAAAACTTAGAGTTAGTTTGACACAACGAAGCATTCAAACGTTGCTTCACTATGTAATTCTTCACTATACCAATGGAACATTTCACTATACCAGTGAAGTCCTTGAAACTGGGTGAGCATGTCTGGGTGGGCTTTACATCCGAAAAGTAGCTTTGTGCACCAAATTTTATTTCAATGTCTCAACATTCAGTGGAATTACCATGCTGTGGAACAAGCAAACTCTCAGGCCCAGAAAACGCCAAACAAGTGAGTTAGTCCAAAAGCCCCATTTCACTTGGCCAATTAATCAAACCAGAAACAGTCTTCCTAGGATGGGAGAAGGCAGGTTGGCTTCCTGACATAGCATAGAAAACTGCCTCAGAGGCCACCCTCTGCTCTCGCTGATGCCACTACTCCCAAAGCCAGGCCTGCTGCAACGTCTGTTGTTGACAACACTTCATGCTTGTGCACGATGGAGTGAGGGAGCATATCCCAAGCTGCCTTGGGCCAAGCAATGTGGGGGGAAGAGAGCAGAACTGCTAGTGCAGAAGACCAGTAAAGCCTGCCAATTAGCCATTGGCAGTGGAGTCAGAGGCAGGGGGTCCAAGAGAAACATAAGGGCAGGAATCTGGATTTTTGTGTGTGGCAGCTGCAAAGTGATTTTACTTGAAGGGCAATAGAGTTTTTGCACATCAGATGGATTAATGTGGGAATGGAAATAGAAAAGGAAAGTAGCAACATGATTAAAATGTTCCATTGTGGATAAAAGTGAGAGAAATGAACACATTCAACGTTTCTTCACAACAGCATATAGCAATCAGGTTTCATCAACATAGGAATGGTAGAGGAATCCATTTTAAATGAATCCATTGCATCCATGGATTTGACTAGTATGAGTTTTGTCCTGCATCCAAATGCCTCTTGCATTGAGTGCCTGCTTCTTTCCAAATGGTTCATGAATTGTCATTAAAAAAAACCTATATTCCCCCCCCCAAAAAAAAGTATACAAAAAGTATTGGGATAATGGGTCAACTAGTATACATAATGTAATTGTAATGCATAATTGCTCATATTTAGCATAACCAAGAGTGGAAAGTTCTTACTTTTAAACAAGGTCAGAGTGAACCAGGGAAAAGGAGGGAAATAATCTGAATGGATTGATCCAACACCAAGAATTCCAGAAACTTTCATTCTCTACATCAGCATAAGTTTAAAAGCCTAAACAAAGTGGCCCTAGTTCAACCCAGCTTCTGTGACTGTCTCTTTATTCAGCCATTACGTCACAAATATGTCTTTTGGGAAAGCTTGTCTGCCACTACTGATGTCCCCAGGAAAGGGTGCCTGATAAACTGCCTAATCACTGTAATGCCATTTGAAAACCATTGTGTTAAACTTCAGGCAGTGTGGTATAAATGACATCACTTATTTCAAGGGAAAAGAGAACTGGTTCAAGGAGGGTCTTCAAAGGAGAAAAACACAAAGGCACAATTCATGTTCATGAAATAAGCACCATTGTTCATGGTAGTTGTGGTGGTAGGGCTAAGATTTCTCCTCAAGGGAATGCAAGTAGTCCAAAAACAAAAACAAACAATCCACACTTTTCAAATGTGTCACCTAAAAACCCATCTGTCTGATGACTTTACACCTTTTAGCACCAACATTTAGCTTATTGGAACTGAAAGGCAAACGTATCAATTGCAGAATAATTGTGGCCTACATAAAGGTAATTTGTGGCCTTCATGCAGGTTGGATTTTGAAAGGGATTTTTGTTTTGTTTTCAAAATGACAATGGTGATATTCTCTCAAAAAGTAGACTCAAACTTCAGGCAACAGCATTCTGTAGGAAAATGTTCACAAGTTAATTTTCTTGCCTTGCCAGGAAGACACTGCTACTTTCTAACAAAGGAAACAAATGCATAAAATATGCTTGCCCGATAGACAGTAGAAAGTCATCTGGTGTCTGAATCGGTTGGACTGCCAGCATCATGTTCTCAGCAAATCATTACTGCCAGCACCAGCAGGGGATTGGCATATGGGTGGCAACTGTTAGGACTGCTGAGGTCTGAAATAGAGTTTGCACCATTTGAGAACATTTTTTAATTGGACCACCCAGAATTGAACTTACCACTACACAATGACTGACTCCTTTCTCCCTGCCTAACATTGCCGGCCAGCAAATTGCAGAGTTAGGATCCCTCCAGGCTTCTCACCAGATGTCTAACCTGCTGTGCAATGGTACATTATGTCAGTGAAAACCACTGACACATTTTGGCTCGCAAAAGGGCCCAGTTCAATGCTGTTTGCAGGATTCAGCATTGGAGCCAGCAGATGGAGTAGCAAACACATTGCCTAGGGTCGTGGTGTTACACTGAAACCCTCTCTTCTTTCCCCGTTGTGGGAATGGAGCATGAAAAAGATGAACTTGTGCTTGTTCCAGCAGCAGCTGATCTGTGTATAGCTCCTTGAAATTAAGACAGAAAACAGCATTAGCAATGGAATCAATTCCAGACAGTTGATGGATGTCTTTGCCCTGAAGAAGTCCCACTGTTTCTTGATGTTGTTGAGTTTTTACAAGGAATAAGACAGCTATTACTTTAAAAACAAAACAAAAACACTGCCTAATTTCAAATGGATTTTGTGCAGGTCTTAGCTAATGCCAGCCTAACATTACCAAAGGAGTAAAACAGACAGGCTCAGATGTGAAATGAT
This sequence comes from Podarcis melisellensis, assembly GCF_964234715.1. Taxonomy (NCBI): domain Eukaryota; kingdom Metazoa; phylum Chordata; class Lepidosauria; order Squamata; family Lacertidae; genus Podarcis; species Podarcis melisellensis. The sequence continues at coordinate 54,133,329 of NC_138528.1, forward strand.
GGCCTCCACATTCGGTCAGGGGAGCAAGGGATTATTTTCAGTATAAAAATGTGATGTCAGATCTTCAAGTTGTATTATCATAGAAATTAGAGGAAAATGGTTGGCATGGCATGAAACAATACAGGGTGATGTGCATGTGTGTGTGTGCATGTACAGTATGTCTATATATTATTGTAATTAGGAAATAATATATTTGAAAAAAATCAAGCAAACCATTTGTTCATTGTTCATCAGCATACAACTCAGAAAATCACCATGTAAAAAACAAATCTACAGTAGAGCACAAAACATACAGGAAGGGAAAATATATAGATGCCACTGGGTAGTCAATGATGCTGAACAGGGTAGGAAACAGACCAGTTTCTTACTTCTCTGATGTGTGTGCATGGAGGCATTATTTCACAGGGTTTTTCTCTTTCAAGAAAAGCCCATGCACCTTTCAAATTTCCACTAGAACGTGTACAGCACATAAAGAAGAAATGTGAAAGACAAAACGCCATCCTTGCCCCCAATTCACAGAAACACAAAAGCGCACAAATGCAACACATCAGCTGCACAAGGCAGCCAACCTCCTGTGCTTCAGAACATCTAAGGGTTGTTAACAAGCGTTATAGAAATTGCAACCCACAGACAGGTAACCAGATGAAAAGGATGGGCTGTCAGTGTCCGAAGCAGAAAGATCTATCGATCTTCCTCCCACCTTGGGCAACATTTGAGCACTGCTGGAGTATGTATACGTACTATCAATATTGCACACATTTGGTTTTTTTAAAAGGGCCAATAAAGTGTGTGTTTGGGGCAGGAAGGTTAACCAAACTTAGCCCACTGCAGCTACGGCTGGCAGCTGCTATTCCCAACTAGCTGGAAATAACCAGGCTCACTCCCAGAAACAACAGTGTTGCAGAGAAGGTGGGCAGAGGAGGTGGAAGCGGGAGGGAGGTGGGGCTCAACTAAGCCATAATAGCAAAAAAATATGGAGAAGTGACTGCCCATGCTACCTTAACAGTGGGTTGTGATTGCACTTTCCATCTTTTCTGGATTAGCATCAACTAGATAACATCCTGGTTGAGGGAGGGCTTAACATGAGATACCACTGCTTGAAGAACAATGTAATATGGTCCAACATTAAACAAAGTCCTGGGCAAAGCTGTCTTCAACCTCCCTCTTCCCCAGTGTCAAAAGAAACTTCAGCAGAGGCTTACATACAAACATCTCAGCTGCTCATTGCTATCTTTCTGTATAGTGGCTTATGCTCAAGTGATTTGAACCTGTATGTATAGCATAGGAAGCTGCCTATCTAGCTTAGTATTGTGTACACTGACTGGTAGCAGCTGCCCAATGTTTCAGGCAATAATATCTCCCAGCCACACCTGGAGAATCCAGAGATCAAACCTGGGACCTTCTGCATGCAAAGCAGATCTTCTACAACTGAAACAGAACACTCCCTAAAGTGGAGAGCTCTACCAAAGCCTCTCTTGCTTTCTACCAGGCAGGAGAAGGCACTGAAGTTCCCTTTCTTGTTTATCAGCCTGGAAGAAAGTGGCTAAATTACATCTATGTCTCTGTGTGTGGTGAGGGGGAGATCAATTTGGCGTCATGATGGCAGTCTGATGAAAACCCTTCAGGGTCTGGAATTGGCCCCTGGGCCTCTAGTTGCTACATCTAGTCAATAATGATATAGAGAGCTGGTCTCCCAAGATACCCAAGCCACTTAATTCTTGTTGTGTGATTAAGGACTATTAGTTTAGATTATTTTCCCAATCAGTGTGCTCACTGCAGGAAGAAAAAAATGCAAATGTAACTCTGAACTTCCTAGAGGAAAAGTGCTAGAGAATGCAGACACTTTTGTAGAGTAAGGGCAGATCAATGGGGAGAACTTCATTAACTACCTCATTTATAGGGCCACAGCTCAGTGGAAAAACATCCTTTGCAAGCCAGAGGCCTGCGGTTTAGTCTAGAAACTCCAAGTCCCAAAGGGAAAGATCTGCGTCCAAAACGTTGTAGAGCCACTGTCAGTTTAGTTAATATTGTGCCATAGCTGTCAACTGTCCCTTATTTGGCGGGAAACTCCCTTATCCCAGTGCTGTGTCCCACTGCTGTCCCTTATTGATGATGTCCCTTAAATTTCCTGGGTTTCAAAGGAAGCAGCTCCTCTCCCTCCCTCCCTGCCGGCCAGGGAAGAGGGAGGCTCCAACTGTGTTGTTTGGCTGCCCGGCCCGCTCCCCTCCGGCCTCCTCTCACCAGCTTCAGTCCCCGGGAGCCCCTCCCCGCCGGGACTTGCGGGAGCCTCGGGCCCTTCCACCACTATCCTCCTCACGGCCGCCAAACTGAGCGTCTCTGCCTGGGGCCTCCCCTCTGCCCGTCGCCGCTCCCGCTAGGCTGTACTGTGGCTGCGCCGCAGAAGTACCTGGATGAGATGGGCAGCCTGGCGTGGCCTATGAATTGCCGAGGAGCCTTGAGAGGAGAGCAACCATAGAGAAAGCAGTTCAGAGAGAGGAGGAGGAGGTGGAGGCACGGGCAGGTATTCTAAGGGCTAACCATAGAGGGGGAAAGCGGAGGAAGGACCGCAAGCACTTCTCCCATAGATTTGTAGTGGTAGACTAGCATAGATGGTCTGATCTGCAGGTTTACTTCGGGCGCTATTCCCCCCCCCCCCCTTTCCTCTCGTCCCGCCTGATGGAACTGAGAGCTGCAGATAGAGCATGAGAGAAAAGTTACAGAACTGCAGCAGCATCTTCGTAGCTTGGACTTTGTTTTGTGTGAAAAGTGGTTGCTGCTTGTAGTTATTTAATTGCAGTGTTTCATCAGCTGGTGTCTTGAGCAGCAACCTCTGGAAACGAAGGGCTAAAAACTAGTGCTGCTCTCCCAAATTATCTGTTCCCTTTTAACTTCGCATTTCAGCTGGTTGACTAAAATCCCTTATTTTGGCTGCTGATCCCTTATTTTTGAGGTTTCTGGTCCTTTATTTTCAAATCTGTAAGTTGACAGCTATGTTTTGTGCTAAAGTAACAATGGTTTGATGTGATTGATATGAGCATGGCAGCTTCCTGTATCTCCCACCCTGAGAATCATCAGTGCCTAAACATGCTGAATCTTTTCAACATTCCTTCTGAACAGTTATTTATTCAACTATGTTGCCTTTCAATTCAGTTGCTCACACCCGCCTCCGGGATCACCGTTACATAAGCCAAATTCTAGAAATTCTGTAGTATTGCGATGGGTGATCCCTGACGGGTTACACTTTCTTGTGTGATTCATCCAAAAATGAAACAGCAGCAGCTGGGGAAGTGGGAGAATGTGCCAAATCAACAACAGGGATGGGAAATGATGGTGCCAACCAAGGGTCACTTCCAGACAACCTGTTTATTGAGCATTCCTCCTGATTTATTTGCACTGTGGTTTGCGGGTAGGCTCTATGACATCAACAGTTTATTCAGTATTCATCCTGTTTTGTTTCTGGGGAGGTTATACAATGTTGTGACATACGTCCCGCACTTTCCAGTGCATTTCCCTGACAATATCCTTATCACAAATAATGTTTGCAGTGGTGAATCTCACCATGGTGGTACAGATTACATCAGCTACCTGACCTGAATCCTTGGAAATAAAGATATATATTTTTAATTTTAAAAACTTATTTTTGGGGGTGGGAGGCACTGGGTTTGTTGTGTGAGAATGCCAAATACACTTTAATTGTGCAACCTGAATGTGTTCATATGCAATTCTTATTTATTATTTAGCATTACATTTATAGTCCACCTTTTCTCAAAATGCGCTCACTGCTCCCTATCATCAAAATGAACCTGTGAGGTAGGTTAGGCTAAGAGGTAGTAACTGGCACAAAGTTACCTTTGTTGAGTTGGGATTTGAACTCTGGTCTCCCAGGTCTTAGTCCAGCACTCGAATCACTTCTGCACATTGACACTTCATTGAATCTTGCCTGCAAATGGCAGCTGCCTGGAAGCACCCCAGGATTGAGCTGAAAAGTGAATATTTTCACAGACAAAGTATATTTTGGAGGGTGGTGCATTTATTCCTAAACTGAAACTGAAAAAACATTCAACACAGCTTATTTTTAAAAGGGTTAAGCCATTGAAATAAAACACCCCTATGCTTATTGTCTTTCCTCTAGGGAGAACAAAATATGTGGACGTCTCTCTCATTTTATGCTCAGAACAAACCTGTGAGGTAGTGAGAAAGTAACTTCTCCAACGAATTTATATATATAGACAGAATGGGGATTTTAACCTAGATCTCCCCAGGCCTATTCATTCCACCTTATTGATTCTTACAAAGTGTATGATGCATTAAAATAGCCCAACAGAAGTTTTGGACTACAACTCCCATCAGCCAGCACATGTAGGATAACGTTGAGGATTCTGGTTCAAAACATCTGACTGGCATCAGAACTGGGAAAGGCTGAGTTAAACATACACACTTCCAAGCAAGAGAACATCAGTAGACTTACTGTTGTGCTTACATCTCAACCACTGAAATCAGGGAGCCTTAACAGAGCTTATTAACTGCAGACATCATGCCCATGTAAGCCAAATCTCAACATTTTCAAAATAACATTTTTTGGAAGAGCAACACTTTTAACTTTGTACAAGAATCTTCAGGATTCGCAGGCTCTCCTTGAGCTCTGTGCTCTAGTCTTAATTGCCAAAACAGTCCTTGTTTCTTCTCTGCGCCTCTAACCAACTCATCTTGATGACGTCGGCTTCATTTGCACAAGCTCTTTCTTTTGCTCATATGAATAGTCTCATTAAGTCAATGGGATTCATATGAGTAAAAGCTGAGAAAGTGGCTGAGAAATCAGGCCGCTTAAATGAACAACAGTGTAATGAAACTCTACATTCTGATGTGCTTTATTCTGTATCCATGACTAATATATACTGAAAGTCAATTTAATTCACCACTTATTAAGCCCTATTCATCCAAGGCTCTCAAAGATCTCTTTCAGAGTGAATTAACTAAATCTAAGAGCATTCTGAAATGGTAGGTAAGTGATATTTACTTCATTTTGGAGATGCAGAAATCAAAGCATGGGGAGTTAAATGGCAATTAAAAGTTAAGTACAAAGTTTGAAAACCCAGAGTTTCTCTCTCCTCCATGTAATCTCCTACTACAACATTCGCAGACAAAGCAGTAGTGAGCTGTATTTATTCAGGAGTCCCCTACCATTGTCTCCTCTTTCAGAAAACTAGAAATCTATTTTATTGGCTGCACTGATTAACCAACTTCTGCAAAGAGCATGTATAGGTTTAAAGCAATGAGAGTGCTTGGTAGTTTTCAGTGACCATATTCTATGTTGCCCCAAAAGTTTGGTTGTTTTTGTATTTAAAAACGCAGTCAAACCTATCATACCTGTGAATTAAAATTGATAATGATGATGATGATGATGTTTTACTCCAGGAAATGACTAAAATGAACTGTGAAATGAAATGAACTGTGAACTGGCAGAAATGACAAATAGACTAAGAGAAAAAGACAGCAGAGACTTTGAAAAAGATTGGGAACCATTCATATTATATTTGCAGAAACAAAGAAAGTCAATAGATTTGATGGCAGGATTTAAATAAACATTCACATTATCAGCATCAGAAAATGTTTGGAAGATAGTGAAATATGATGGTGTATTTACTTTTATTTTTATATTTTTAGGTTTGATGTTATGTTATTAATAACTTTTTCTGTTAAGAGATAGCAAAGTGGGTGAAAATAGAAACAAACCAGAAGCGCAAGTTGGGGGAAGTCTTGGAGGGGAGGGAGGGAGGAATATATAGTAATTGTTAAGAATTTGAGATGTATGTAATGAATGAAAAAAAAATGAATAAAAATTTATATATATATAAAGCAATCTTGAAACCATGACTCATTGGGAAGCAAAGGGGGCTAAATCTTCACACTGCCACATCTTACCATAGGCTGGTACTTATTTTGGAAGGGGTGCATATAGCTGGCACCACTGGCTATCCTCTCATCCCCACACAGCACAGCCCCAATCCTGCTCTTTGAAGCATGCACGCGAAATGCCCACAATGCACTTAATGTCTAGTTTACTTTGGTATTCACTGCAGGAAATTCATCCTACCAATTCCAGTCAGAGACAGCATCTTCTGAAGCACACTGAGGAGGCCCAGCACAACAACCTGACGTTGTGTGACATCCTGGTGTCGCTCCATGCCCAGCTCCAACAATCAGGAGGCCTGGCCCCCTCAATATATATTTTTTAAGGGACCTACAGTGTCTTGGCCCCCTGGAGCCAGCGTCTATGATTCCAGTCATTTGGCAATCACTATTGTACCCAGCAGGGCTGCATGACATAGATATGCAGGTCTCATTCTGCACAGTGAAGTCGACATTCAAGGTTTTGTACCACAGCTTTGCGTAATGTTCCTACGGGCAGGCAAGCTTCTTTCCTTGGGAGATTTCTGACTTTCCAAATACACCTTACCTTCATTATTCAATATGAGGTAACAGATGAAGCCTTGCATGCTTAATGTGTTTTAAGAAGGGCCAACGTGTGCATAGAAAATCTGCTGCCACTGTCTCAGGACAGGCTCTCAAATGTCAGCAGGAGATTACTTGTCAGCTCTTTATTTGTGTGTGCCCCCAGGTGGGATGCACAAAATGATGCTCAAAGGATCTTCTTACCATTTGTGCATATCAAGGGGAATGTTCCCTCAATAAATAGTGAATGAATTCACTGCTGACTGCAGGATCAAGCACATCAGTAAATGCTGTGCTAACATAGGGGAGGGAGGAAAGGAGGAAGAGCACATTATCAAACTTAATGTTCCTGTGCATATTCTCTCTCTCTCTCTCTCTCTCTCTCCCTCTCCCACTCTCCTCCAGATCAGGCTGGGAAAAATATCTTTGGGGCATGTTCAATGAAGGCATGTGTGTGTGTGTGTTGCCTTTGATCCTTGGATATATTTTTTAATCTGATTAGATCATGAAAATTCACTACACACCTAAGTAAATGCAGTTTGCCTCTCCTTGGGCTTTCAGCAAGTTTCAGGCTCTTGTGATCAATGTCCTTGGAATACTGCCAGCAGAAGCACAGTCAGGGATATAATAAAACACATACACACACACCACAACCGTACGACAGTGAGCCTGGTTATCACCGCTATCAGACTATAGGCCTGAACAAACAGGATCTTTCTCTGCATTCCATTCAAAGAAGAAGCAAAATAGCAAGATCTCTTGATAGCCAGAGGCATGCCACCCAAGGCCACTGTATCTCTCAAGAATCCAAGATGGGTTCGTTGGTTTGTTTGCCATAGATGGTAAGGATGATGAGTTTGGTAATCTGTGAAATGTAATATCCTGTGTTTTTATCTACCCCTTCTTTCTTGGTCTGCAATATGATGAAAACTTTTTGAGAGGACTTTTGCAAAGTCACACAGAAGTTGCGGCATGCTTTTCACTGAATAAAAGTGGCACTCAGTGAAATGAAAGGAGATAAAAGGACATAGGAGTTGAGTTCAAAGGAGCAGTAGCCCGATAAAATGAGATAACCTGCTAAGGCATAGAGTTGAAGCCATCTTAACTGATGTGATCTGTACTTAACTGTTTATAAACATACTTTATTTTTGACTGTATTATTTACATTGTACAAGCGTGATTTGTTTTTTAGGGTGGGTGTATGTGGGGATTGTTTGCTATATGTATTTTTATAAAAAGAAAGAAAGAAAGAAAGAAAGAAAGAAAGAAAGAAAGAAAGAAAGAAAGAAAGAAAGAAAGAAAGAAAGAAAGAAAGAAAGAAAGAAAGAGATTTAAGGGCAGCTTCTCACACCAATTCAGAACTATAACATAAAAGGCTGCATCCAGCTCAGTACTGTAATATTATGTATTTCAGATTCCTTATCTATTTGAAATAGAATAAAATTGGGCAAAATTATATCATGAGAACAACGTTTGATTTTAGATCTATTTTTATTGAATTTAAGCTATAACTTTTCTTCTTTATTAAAGGCTTAATTCAATACAGACATTGCTTATTGCTTTCACTGGAAAGAAAATACTTGCTAAGATATCATTAACTAGAGAGCATACAGGAAAAAAAAGCATAACTGCAAATCTAAGACATGTGGAACTGCTTATTGTATACCACAATGCTCACAAATTGTAAATTCCCCTTTGAGCAGAGAAAGAAATTGGCATGTTGCATTTTGTTGTGAATTTATCAAATTCGTATGAGGCCTCAGATGTGCTGGTCTTGAAAACAGGGATGTAAATGAAATGTGAATGTGATGTTTTCTCCTCCACTGTTGTCTCTGGGTGTTACTTTTTATTCCCCATCTCCTCAGCCACTTTTCACAAATCTTCAAATCTGCCAAAGAATTTTCTCACAATTCCTTCCAGAATTTTCTGAAGAGTTTCTTTGTTTTAGAAAGCTTTCATTCACAAGGCATCCTGAAGGGGACTACAGTTCACAGGGCTCCAAAATAAAGCTATAATGGCATAAGAAGTGGAGACTATTGTCATAAAAAAAAGAGGACTAATTAAAGTAGACCAACAAGACTCAGGATTGTGTCTGAGCTCCATGGGACTCAGCTACATTAGTAAAGAAACAGCAATTTGAATGTGCTATAAACATTCAACACCAGATGGCGTCAGAGAGCAGGAAATTTTAAAACACGATTATCCATAGAGATTTTTTCTTTTGTTAAAACAATCTAATTTCTGACTTATTTATATTGTCTAGATCCACCCCTAGTCCTATTGAAAAAGGAGCTATGTGATATTTCTTAACCTTCACCTGGTGTCCCAGACCCAGACTAGCCCTGCCCCCTGATATTTGTGCTTTGAGCTTGAGTGGGACCTTCAGAAGAGGAAACTATAAGTGTTCATGGGTCACTTTTCAGACATGGATGCTGAATGAATGGATATCAGGAGCAGGGCTACTCCAGGCAACTGACAGGTGTTCAACGTGTGTAACATGGAAAAGGGCTACTCCGAGGCTCAGATGTGAGACTCTGGCACTGGATCATTCATTGATGCCCTAGTACGACAGCTAACAAAGCAGTAGTACAGTGGTCCCAGTAAATGATCTGCGGCCTCCATGCTGAAGGTAAGCAGGTCCAGGTCTTGCCAGTACAGTGGTACCTTGGTTCTCAAATGGCTTGGCACGCGAACAAATCGGGTCCCAAACGCCACAAACCCGGAAGTAAGTGTTCTGGTTTGTGGACGTTTTTTGGAAGCAGAACATCCAAGATGGCTTCCACTTGAGTGCAGGAAGCTTCTGCAGCCAATCAGAAGCCGTGCCTTGGTTTTGGAACAGTTTTGGGAGTTGAATGGACTCCTGGAATGGATTAAATTTGAGAACCAAGGTACGGCTGTACTTGGAACTTGGTTCAGTGAGTGCCTGGGTAGCAAATGTATGCCACCTTTGATTCAACATTGGAAGAAAGATATAAATGTGAGGAAATGAATAACATAAACTATTTCAAAAAGTACTAGTAGAGTGTCCTCCCACTCTCTCATCAACCATAATCTGTAAATCATATTACTAGCACAAGGATTAATTTGGAGTTGGCCCACACTAGAATCCAGCACCTTATTTCCTTCTTTGACAAATGTGGAAGACTGCTGGAGAAAAAGTACCTCACACACTCATTTACAGATGCATACTGATTCCTCGGTTGTTTTATTTCCCACCATAAAATTGTTCATCCTTGAATATAATGGGTGAGGTTTCCTTCAGAGGCTGCCTTGCTCCATTTTCTTGTTTACAGCCAGCAAAGGTCAGAGAGCACTGGCTCACATCTTCATAGATGCATAAATGCTAACACTTTTTATCCAGCCTAGTAACCAAGGTTGGACACATCAAAGAAGCATTTCAGTTTAAAGCATTGTAAATTTAAACAGGGGAAAGTAGGTAGAGAAAAACGGGACTCTACATCACCATCTGGTGGCACAATGTTATATCGCACATACAGTGCATATAAATGGCTTTTTCTTTACCATTTCTTTCTTTCTAGCTGAGTCCTGATTCGTCTGGTGGAGTTCATAGATCACAAAGACTCTCCTCCCTGAAAGAGAGGGGAGTGGTTGTGGGTGGGAGCCCGAGCACCGCCCAGCAGGGGGCGTTGCCCCCTGCCTCCAGCTCACCTGGCTGGCGCTCATGCCCCCCCCCGGTGGCCACCCAACCAGGTGCCGCGGTGGGGGCGTGTTCAGCAGCCTTTTGCTGCAGCGTCAGCCTTTCCCTGGTCACATTCCTCGTCGTCGTCCCATCACGAGTCAGGAGTCATTGTAGGGAAGAGCTCAGCCATGAGGTTTGGAGTCGGGGGGGGGGGGTTGTGTGTGTGGAGGCCGTCTGGTTCCTGGCTTGCCTTTTTAAATTTAGGAGGCTTGCGTGCGCTCATTGCTTTACTGCTTTAAAAACCTAGGCACCCAAGTTTGCCTTGCTGTCTTGCTGTGTCCTCTTTTCTGTCTAAAAACCTACATTTAACCTTTTATTTTCCCCCACTCCTGGTGCTGGATTTGTTTGGGCATTTTAAGTGCGAATTACCTTTCTTAAGCTGCAGCTTGTTCCTTTGCCCAGCACATGGTCACTCCTCCACCACCAGCGAGGTCTGAGTGTGAATGCCGTCTTACTATCTCCCTTGTCTCCTCACTTTCCTTCCCTGGCCTCTGCCTTGGTGGCTGTGTATTTATTATTATTATTTATTTAGTTTTGGCCAGTGTGCATGTATGTTTTTCCCCCTCTATTCCCGTTTCGTCTGGTGGAGTTCATAGATCACAAAGTATCGATGCCTCATTCTTGCTGTGACAATTCTACTTAACAAGTCAGCTGCTGTCTTTTGAGATTGCTTCTCTCTACCAGCTAATGTGAAGAGTAGCCCTTCAGAACGAACTCCTCTCTCCTAAGCATTTTGGCTTCCACCTTGTATTTTAAAGCTAATAATTTCCTTCAGTAAGTGGACCACTTGGGTCATATTGGTCCCCCACTCCTGTGCAGGCAAGTCGAAACCTGTATTCAGAAAAGTTTGTCTAATAAAGAATAATAGAATTGGAAGGGGCAGTGATGGTCATGTAGTTCAATCATGCAGAAATCTTTTGTTCAACATGGGTCTTGAACTCACAACCCCGAGATTAAGAGTCTCATGCTCTACCGACTGAGCTATCCAATGCATCAGAATGACTGTACTAAGGCTCAAGATCAAAATTTATATTCTCCACCAAGTTTCCTCCACATATTATTAGCAATATTTACAGCAACAAGTGTCATCCACATCCTCATAAAAACAGCAGATCAATATACAGCAAAAGGTTACCAATGGCTATAAAACAACCATACTACCATTAATTTTAAAGGCAAAGAGAAGAAATAATTAACTCCTGAGAATTCTTTCATCAAACATAAAAATCAAATAAAAATCAGTTTTCATACAGAGGAAAATGGAAGAGATATATTCATGATGAATTCTGTAATTGATTCATATTTATTTAATACAGGAATACCCACATTTCAATAGAGTTTAATATATTAGTGCATATGACACAATTAACATTTTCTTATGCTTTGGGGGAAATGAATTATCAGTGGTATATACTCAATAAATTAGCAGTTTTTATTTCACTAGAATTCACATTTATTCATTCATTTGTTCTTTCTTCAATGCCCAGTTTTCTTCAGGATCCAAGGCCTCATAAGTTAAAGAAAGGCCTTCCCCCAATCTCTGTTCACTATTGGGAAATTTAAAAAACCAACCACAACTTTTCATTCCAAGAGAAATTTATATAATTTATAGGCATAGTAGAACCCCTCCTATACCAGGGTGCATTAAGCTTGCCAAACTAGAGAGCTATAGGTCCAGGGTTTATTTTTAGTTGCATATGGATGGAGGGGCATCTATAACCAGCGGCAGCCCAAGATGTTTGGCACCTGAAATGAATCACAAAATGCCCTGGCTGCACCATGGAAAAAGAGGGGCGTGAAGATCTACAACAGGAACAAGTTGGGGAATAAATATCATCATTGGTAGCAGCAGGAGGGTGGAAACCAGCAGCGCCACCAAGAGGCCACTATGGAGGCAGCATTGGGGGCAAGGCTGCCAAGGAGGTGGCATATCTGGCCTCCAAAGAGCGTGCTGCATCACTACAGCTGCCATTGGCCCTGCAAGAGCAACGGCAGCCAATGCATTCCTTGGAAACTGGATCTGCCTTCTCTGTGGATTCTGCCACCTGAGGCAGTCACCTCACCTTGCTTTATGGGTGGGCTGGCCCTGCCTATAACTTAATTATTGATTTGGAGAATTTGAAAAAATTGTGGGCAAAGTAGCCTCTACTAAAAACGAAACCTGTCATATTTTAGAAGGATAACCACAATGGTTTTCCAATGAGAGTATACCTGAAAAAAAAGTTGCTGTCAGGTTGGTCCAGTGGTTTTCGTGCTTTTAAAGTTGATTTGTGGGAAGAACTGAAAGGGATTCACTTTCCTCCCCCAAAGCACTGGAACTGGGCAGTTTTAGGTAAAAACCAGCCCCTCTGACTATGAGCTTGACCTGTCAGTCACAATCAAGTGTCAGAATCATATGCAGTCCCTGCTCTTGTGCAGGAAGCACTCATGTGTTGTGCGTGCTTCATATACAACTCTGTGCAATGCACAGTTGTGGGTGGAAGATTTAGTGTTGGGGCTTAAAGTGGGGCTCCACCCCTCTCTCTATCAAGGCATGCATAGGGCTTTAGTAGGATTACATACTCAAGTCATGCAGGATTGAAAGTGCGTCTGCATGCAAGTGTGTTTGCGTAGTTGTGGTTGTGTGTGCACAATGCACATCCTGATTATGCATGCTCTACTTCATGAAATTATGAAGCTGTAATAATTACGTTTTTGGCTTACATGAAGAAAATAGACCATTAAATCAGTACTTCATAGCTACATTCAGACTGCATTATATACTAAACTCTTCTATGGTATTTAACGATTAAAGTGCCCTTCCCTACCCCTACCCCAAAATAAGAGAGATCACGAAGCGGGGATTTAATCTGCCCAACAAGCTTTGTGTTTTCTTCTCCAGTTTAAATGTTTGAAAAATATTCATGACAGGCAACATGACCAATCCATTCACGCGTCTATGCCCACATACAATTCCCTTTCAACAAGGAGAATTGTGGGCTTTTATGTGCCACTAATTCTTTCTGCAATCCATTAGCTGTTTGTCAAAGGCTGGCTACAGCTAGAAGGAGCAACTACTTCCCTGTAAAGCTGCCACTAGGGGTTAGCAATCACTTGTAAATTGCAAGGCAGCAAGAAAGCAAAAATTGCACAGTCTTAGCCCCAGAAAACGTCGCTTATTTTGCGGCTGCTATTCAATGCTATATTGCCTTTCATGAAGAGGGCTAAGCTAGAAAGGGAAGGGCGAAATGAAAATATGATTTGCTGTGCATCGCTGCAAAAGAAGGGGAAGCATTCACCTATTTAGGAAGCATTGCCTTGAGTATGTTTTGTATGAATTATTTCACAATCTGATTAGCTAGGATCACTCAGGTGCTCAACCCAGGAAACATTTTCCTCAAGGCTGCAAGGTGAACTTAAAGCTAAAGGTAAAGGTAACCCTGCCCGTACGGGCCAGTCGTGTCCGACTCTAGGGTTGCATGCTCATCTTGCTCTAGAGGTCGTGAGCTGGCGCCGTCTGAAGACACTTCCAGGTCACGTGGCCAGTGTGACGAAGCTGCAGCTGGTGAGCCAGCACCAGCGCAACAGACGGAAATGCCATTTACCTTCCCGCTATAAGGCGGTACCTATTTATCTACTTGCACTTAAGAGTGCTTTCGAACTGCTAGGTGGGCAGGAGCTGGGACCAAAGACGGGAGCTCACTCCGCCACGGGGATTCGAACCGCCGACCATACGATCAGCAAGTCCTAGGCACTGAGGTTTTACCCACAGTGACTCCCACAAGGTGAACTTACTTTAGAGTAAAGCGGAACAGAAGGGAATGAGGGTGTAAATCAGATTTATTAAACTGGTTATTTATTATTAGTTATTCATTAAGAGCATCTATATGCTGCCCAATAAAAGTGTTGTTGTTGTTAATATGTTTATATGCCGCCCATCTGAGTGTGGTTGTGCGTTGTGCATTCTGGGCAGGTTCTAACAAATTAAAACACTGAACACAATAAATCATCAAACATTTAAAACTTCAGATGTCTTCTAAAAGTCAGAGAGTTGTTTATTTCCTTGGCATCTGATGGGAAGGCGTTCCACAGGGCGGGCACCACTACCAAGAAGGCACTCTGCGTGGTTCCCTGTAGCCTCACTTCTCGCACTGAGGGAACCGCCAGAAGGACCTCAGTGCCTGGGCTGAATGATGGGGGTGGAGACACCCCTTCAGGTATACAGGGCTGAAGCCATTTAGGGCAAATATGATTGGCTGTATTGCATCTGACATCTTCATTGCTACTATGATTCCTGATTAGTCTGGGACACTCTTTGAAGGATAAGGATGTGTGGGATGCAGGGGAGAGAATGGCACAGAACAACAGCTCATTGGGGGTACAGTAACAGCAAACAATAATAAAGTAGAAAGAACAATGTGTAGGGGCAGTATTCAATTGCCACATCCCATCATGGACTTTCCTCCTTCTCTCCTGCATGTGCCCTGCATCCATCTTAGATGTACTCCAGAGGGTTGGGGAAGCTCAGATTTTTGGGGGTGCACAGGGGAAGCAGAAGGGGATAACATTCAGCTGCAAAAGGAGGAATCCTTGCACCGACAGAATGAGAATGCTACGTTGGATTCTACCCTTGGGTTTTTGTTTTGTTTTTTTTTGTTAGGAAATATCTTGGGGTCCATGAAAGAACTGCTTTTGAAACCAAAGCCCAAATTAGTGAATATTCAGTTCAGCCTTTTTTCTCTTTTTTTACTCAAATGTTCTTGCCACAGGGAGCATTTTGATGCATGTTGGGAGTAGAGGAAATGGATCTTTACTTTAAAGCAGCTTGCCAAAATTAATTTTATACAGGAACTTCCTAAATTCAAGTATCGGGTTACTTTTAAACTGACTATTATTATTATTATTTTTTTAAAAAAACAACTTGTTCTTGCATTACCCAAATACATTTGCATCTGTCTGTCATCCTGATCCTAAGCACATTACTTCAAAATAAATGAGAATTACTTCCAAGTAATATGCTTAGGATAGGAATGTTAATCTTGTTTGTCTCTGGATATACTTTAAAGAGAAATAATCCTTCCCTTGGGATGCTGTGCCTTCTGTCACCCCCATTGGAAAAGCTGGTGGCCAACAGCTGTGACAGGAGTGCCAACAGCAAGATGAGAACATAGCTGATGATTTCAAGGGCATGATCCAGCACCATCTAGTCAACTGTGTTTTAAGACACACTGATTGTAGGGGGATGTAAATGTTCTTAAACTGTGCTCTAGTTTGCAAGCTAATACGACATCAGGGATTTTCTCATCCAAATTGCCTTAGAATGATTCAACAGTGAATAGGCATGTCAAAGATATTGAAACTGGTGTTCATGTGTGTGCTTTCACAGGTATACAGAGATTGGTCTGCTCTAATTTTTGCAAGCAGAATTGAGGGGAGTACAGTCTGTTGTGAAATGGCCCTCTGCTTTAATTCTGCTGGCACTCATCCACTTGTTGCCACTTCATTCTTCCTAAGGAACCCAGCCAGAAGGGCAGGGTATAAATATCATCATCACCATCATCATCATCAAGCAACACTGGGGAAGAGTAGCAGGAAGATAGGCAAACGTTATTAGGCCTCTCCTTCTTCCATAACTGCTGGCCAAGTAGTGCTGGCAGTCTTTTTTTTTCAAATGGAGGAATGAACTTTTCCCTTGCAGGAAGAAGACATCATAACTCCCTGTAGACTTATACCCTTTTCCTATAACCAAAGCTGAGATCCCTCTCCCCTTCAGAAATAGGGATGAGATAGCAAGAGGCAGAGACTGAAAAAAGAAAAGAAAAAAAAGGAAGGAAGGAAGGAAGGAAGGAAGGAAGGAAGGAAGGAAGGAAGGAAGGAAGGAAGGAGAAGCCCTTTGAGCATTTTTTAAGTTTAGATCTCCTTAAGGGGATTCTGAATCTTGAAATGGAATTATGGAAGCTCCTGTTACATATTTGAGGCAAGCTCCATCCATGCCAAATAGTGTCCACCCATCTCAAAGAGTGAATATCGACACAATATTGGTGCAGCAACATTGCTCACCTGACTTCTTAACGCTGAGAGTTTGTGGCTGGGAGTTTGTTGCAGTGCCAGAGCAGCACAGAATCAGTGGTGGAGTCAATTCTAGGCTTCCCCTGCTGCACCTGCACCAAGCTCTCCACTGCCTTGCTCCTCTCCATCTCCCTCTCAGAAACAAGCAGCAGTGTTCAGCATTAGGAAGCCAGGTGAGCAATGTTGCCTTGCCCCACCAAATGTTCCTGTATTGTGTCACTGTTCACCATTTGAGATGGGTAAGAAGACTGGAGATTGCTCTACATCTGAATCAGGAGCTTCAAAAATTCCATTTGAAGATTCCGACAATCTCAAGGAGATCTGAACTTCAAAAACAAAAAAAGAGAGGAAATTTCCTTTTTTTTGTTTTGTGTTTTTGCCAAACCCCACTTCTTGCTCCCTCTGTGTGAAGGATTCCTTTCTGAATCCTTTTTCATCTCCTGCCTCCTTTACTATCTACCTGTTCATGTGTACCTAAAAGCTATTGCCCAGCCTTGATAGCTGCCACTCTTGTGCCGAACAGCTTCCATGTCAGGTGTTTTGGAAGGAGTGAGTTCATGGATCCATTCATGGGGAGGTACATGGGATGGGGAAGGGCTGAACATGCTGTTAACAAGCTGGCAAATTACAGCAGGAAGGATGAGTTACTATAAGCCTGCAGCACGGTACCTTTAATGCTGTGTATGTAGTTTCAGCGACGGTCCCTTTGTACATTTACAGGAAATAGATCAAGAGTTTGCAAGTATCTAAAGCACTATGTAGTGAAATAAACTTCCCTCCACTTTTATTTCTCATTTCTGTGGAATGAAATGTTTACCAGAAGACATGACCTCATTTCCCACTCCACCTGCATTTACAGTAATAATTCAGTCAACTTAAGCAAGTGTAAAAAATGTGGGGCTGTAAAAGTGATGGTGGCTTGAGAGAAACTTTTATTTGACTGCGGGATCATGGTGCCCTTGAATCTGTTTGTTTATGTAGATAAGTGTGGCAATGCAGTCATTTGAATCTCATTTTCATAAATATATTTTAACAGAGAGCACAGTCCCTTCTTTCCTTGGAGTAAACAGATATTCTATAAGCATTTCCCCATCCCTTCAAGTTGTATATAAGCTGACAAAGGCAAGAGCATTCAAGAAAGTTCATATCCCCTTCCTTTTCCTTGCCAAGGCACAAATAATATACTCAAACAGCTACAAAGATATACAATAACGGTGGTGAAGGACACTGCTAAAGCTATCTAGCTTTACTGGCCAGGAAGCATTTTGTTTGCCTGGTTGGCATCATTTACAGTGGTAAACTGAGCAGAATTAAAGATGCAACAACACTCCAAAACATATTGTGGATTCAGAAGGAAAACATACAGAGCAATAATGACTAGTTGAGCTTGTTGGATGTGTAGCAGGAAGAAGGAAGAAGCAAGAGGCATAACTCAGAAGCTACACTTCCATAAATGAAAGTCAGAGGAATGGAAAGTAGCCCCCCAAGGCTAATAAAAAATATAACTGTCTGCATCTTCTAGTACAGAAATTGCCAACACAGTACCTTCCAATTGTTGCTGGACTGCAACTCCCATGAGCTCCAGCCAGCATGCTCAATTATCAAAGATGATGGGAGTTGTGGTCTAACAACTGCTGCATTGGCCACCTCTGCCATGGTTGATACTGCCAATGTTCTTTCATTGTGCTTTTAAAAACTACCCCTTTCTGGAAGTCTGAAGATCAACATAACCCTCAGTCTATACACAGATAAACATATTTTCACCTGTCGCCCAAACTTGCTGCTTTAAGACAGCCAAAATGGACAACAACGACTCACATGACTCCCAGTACTTTTCTGCGCACAATTCAAAGTGTTGGTGCTGACCTTTAAAGCCGCATCCCATCGTTCAGCCTGGACACTGAGGTTCAGATCCAAGGGCCTTCTGGCAGTTCCCTCACTGTGAAAAGTGAAGTTACAGGGAACTAGGCAGATGGCCTTCTTGGCAGTGACCCCCTCCCTGTGGAAGGCCCACCAATCAGATGTCAAGGAGATAAATAACTATATAACTTTTAGAAGACATCTGAAGGCAGCCCTGTATCAGGCAGTTTTTAATGTTTGATGTTTTATTATGTTTTTATATGTGTTGGGAGCTGGTCAGAGTGGCCGGGGCAACTCGTTGTTCCAGGCCCATCATGAACAAACACATCATGCACAGCTGCCCCTTGCTCACATGGCCAGCAATTGGTTGTGTTGCTGCTGCTTACCAGGAAGTAGAGGAGGGTACAGTGCAAATGCAAGAGTGCTGGATGGCCTCCACTGCTGTATTTTCATAATTTCAACCTTGTTTTCATGTACCCCTTATGTCTCCATAAGCACCTGAGGTCAGGTGAGTGTCGATGCCAGACTATGGGGTCTGCTGCTGCTCCAATCCCCAGCACTCAGCTTTGGAGAGGCTTTAAAATCATGCTTCCTCCAGGAATCTCTCTTAGGCACTCCGTCTCCGAAAGGTGAGTACCGGTAGTTGCTTTGCATATTTTCTGTATTTTAAACAGTTGGTTGTTGGCCTCCGGGACACGGCTGCTGCTGCTGCTGCTTGCGTGAGTGTTGGGAGGACCGCTCCCTCTCCTGCCAACTCCATCCGGCCTAGGGGGCGGGGCCTGCACTACCACTACAGTTTAGAAGCCTGAGCAGCTACCGGCAGCAATGGACAAAATGGTTTTAAATGTTTTAATCGCTTTTAATTTGCAGCATTTTAAATGGTGGTTGTTGTTTTTTAGAATATTATATTATTTCATTATTTTATTTTTGCTTGGGGTGGGATAAGCACTGAGTCAGCAGTATTGTTCCTTGCTTTGTTTTGTTTTGTTTTGTTCTGTTTTGTTTTATTATTATTATTATTCTGTTAAATTATTATATAGTTTGTATTTTGCCTTTTAAGGGGAGGGGTCATGGCTGCCTGGGAGTGGGCCTCAGCCAATAGATTGGGTGGGGCAGGTTCCACAGGGGGGGATGTATTGGGACACCTGATCTCAGTGATCACGGGCAGGAGGAGGAGTTATGCTAAGACCAGACCATGTCATTACCGAGGAGGCAGGTTTAGTCGTTGTTTGAGGACTATCCCTGCCCCCAGGTCTGGTCCTGACCGGAAGGATACAGTAATCAGCAAGGGAAACCCACATGACCTGAAAGTGTTGCTGTGCAATGCCAGGTCAATGATGAATAAAACCACTGCCATCCACGACCTGATTGTGGATGGAGGATTTGATCTGGCATGTGTGACAGAGACCTGGTTGGATGAAGCAGATGGGCCTGTCCTTGCCGCTGCTTGCCCACCAGGTTTCTCTTACGCACAGCAACCCAGGTCATGTGGGCGGGGAGGGGGGGTTGCAGTGATTTTTAGGAAGTCATTAGTCTGCACCAGGCGTCCTATTGGGAAGACCCAGTTTTCTGAGTGCATGTTCTGGAAGTTGGGCAATAGGGGCAGTACAGGATTCCTACTGGTGTACCGACCTCCCCGCTGCACCAAGGATTCCCTGCCCGAGCTGCTTCAGGTCGTGGCGGATATGCTCCTGGAGACACCTAGCTTGGTTGTCCTGGGGGATTTTAACATCCATGCCGACACGACCTTACAAGGAGCCGCTCGGGACTTCGTGGAAAGCATGGCCTCCATGGGGCTGTCCCTGAATAAGTCTGGCCCAACTCATAGCCACGGACATGCCTTAGACTTGGTGTTTACCTCTACGGATGTTGGTGATCTGACATTAACTAAAAGCGAAACAAAAGAAGTGCCATGGTCAGATCACTTCCTGGTGCAACTGGACTTCTCCGCAACCCTTCCCCTCCGCAGGGAGGTGGGACCGATTCGGATGGTCCGCCCCCGCCACTTAATGGATCCAATCGGCTTCCAGAGAGTGGTAGGGGATGCTTTATCCCAAGTTGATGGCCTTTCAGCTGATTCCCTGGTGGCCCGCTGGAATGCAGAGTTAACCAGGGCAATTGACTGTCTGGCTCCGAAGCGCCCTCTCCGATTGCATGGAGCCCGGACAGCCCCGTGGTTTTCCCCGGAGCTGAGGGTGATGAAACAATCGTTGAGACGGCTAGAGCGCCGGTGGCAGAAAACTCATTCTGAATCAGACCGGACACGGGTTAGAGCTCAACGTCGAGCCTACCAAGTGGCAATGGCGACGGCGAAGAGGGCCTTCTTCGCCGCCTCCATTGCATCTGCAGAAAACAGCAGCAGGAGACTTTTTCAGGTGGTTCGCAGTTTATCGGAACCACCTGTACCACCGGGGCCTGGTAGGGACCCCAAGATCTCCTGCAATGCTTTTGCAAAGTTTTTTGCAGATAAAATCGCTCAGATTCAGAAGGAGGTAGACTCCACCGTGGGAGCAGGGCCAGGGCGGGAGAGTGCTAGAGTTCTGTCTGGTCCTGTTATATGGGATCAATTCCAATCTGTTACCTCCGAGGATGTGGACAGGCTGCTTGGACGAGTGAAACCGACCACCTGTCTCCTTGATCCTTGCCCATCCTGGCTGATAAAAGCGAGCCGGGAAGCGCTGGGCGATGGGCTCTGTGGGGTGGTGAATGCTTCCCTCTGTGAGGGAGCCTTCCCAGACCCGCTGAAAGAGGCGGTCATTAAACCGCTTCTTAAAAAAACATCTTTAGACCCGGCCAATTTGGCCAACTATCGCCCAGTCTCAAATCTGCCATTCTTGGGCAAGGTGATTGAGCGGGTGGTTGCTGAACAACTCCAAGCACGCCTGGAGGAAACGGACCATTTGGATCCCTTCCAATCGGGATTCAGGCCTCACCATGGGACTGAAACTGCCTTGGTCGCGCTGGTTGATGATCTCCGGCGGGCTAGGGACAAAGGTGAGAGCTGTTTCCTAGTTCTGCTGGATCTCTCAGCGGCCTTTGACACCATCGACCATAACATCCTTCTGGACCGTCTAGAGGGGCTGGGAGCTGGGGGCACTGTCATACAGTGGTTCCGCTCCTTTCTCCTGGGCCGTGTCCAGAAAGTGGTGGTGGGGGGTGAGTGTTCAGACCCCTGGGCTCTCACTTGTGGGGTGCCTCAGGGTTCTGTCCTCTCCCCCATGCTTTTTAATATCTATATGAAGCCGCTGGGAGAGATCATCAGGGGGTTTGGACTGGGTGTTCATCAGTATGCAGATGACACCCAGCTCTACCTCTCCTTTAAATCAGAACCAGTGAAGGCAGTGAAGGTCCTGTGTGAGTGCCTGGAGGCGGTTGGAGGTTGGATGGCGGCTAACAGATTGAGGTTGAATCCTGACAAGACAGAAGTACTGTTTTGGGGGGACAGGAGGCGGGCAGGTGTGGAGGATTCCCTGGTCCTGAATGGGGTAACTGTGCCCCTGAAGGACCAGGTGCGCAGCCTGGGAGTCATTTTGGACTCACAGCTGTCCATGGAGGCGCAGGTTAACTCTGTGTCCAGGGCAGCTGTCTACCAGCTCCACCTGGTACGCAGGCTAAGACCCTACCTTCCCGCGGACTGTCTCGCCAGAGTGGTGCATGCTCTAGTTATCTCACGCTTGGACTACTGCAACGCGCTCTACGTGGGGCTACCTTTGAAGGTGACCCGGAAACTGCAATTAATCCAGAATGCGGCAGCTAGACTGGTGACTGGGAGTGGCCGCCGGGACCACATAACACCGGTTCTGAGAGATCTGCACTGGCTCCCAGTACGTTTCCGAGCACGATTCAAAGTGTTGGTGCTGACCTTTAAAGCCCTAAACGGCCTCGGTCCTGTATACCTGAAGGAGCGTCTCCACCCCCATCGTTCAGCCCGGACACTGAGATCCAGTGCCGAGGGCCTTCTGGCGGTTCCGTCATTGCGAGAAGTGAGGCTACAGGGAACCAGACAGAGGGCCTTCTCGGTAGTGGCGCCCGCCCTGTGGAACGCCCTCCCATCAGATGTCAAAGAGATAAAGAATTACCTGACATTCAGAAAACATCTTAAGGCAGCCCTGTTTAGGGAAGTTTTTAATATGTAATGCTGTACTGTTTTTAACACTGATTGGGAGCCGCCCAGAGTGGCTGGGGAAACTCAGCCAGATGGGCGGGGTATAAATAATAAATTATTATTATTATATTATTATTATATTTGACCAAAAAGCATAGTATAAATCTTTAGAATAAACAAACAATAAATAATATATCCCCTTAGCTAGTGAAAGCCCCAAATTATACAACTGCAGTAGCCCAGAAGCAAATAAGGCTTCCGTTAAAAGAGAAAGATGACATTATTTGCCATAGTCTCACTGTAATTATGAATAGTGCATGTATATCTGCATTCCTAAAAAGAAGAAGAAAGAAAAAGCATTTGTTTTTATTTTTCTCTGTTGCATATGAGGAGAATCAATATATTGGAAGTGAGAATGGTCAATTACTTAAACAACAATAAAGGAGGCAATGAGCTGTGAGCTCTCTACCACCTTTGGTTAAAACTAGGCACCGTTTGTTTATGACAATGGTGCCCTTTTACCCATTTTAAACTGCCCTTGTCTTACTTTTACTGCAGCCAATTATTTTTTGATAATTGCATGTGTTAAATTATGAAAATAAAGTCCTAGGCAACCTTTTCTGCTAGTAAAACTACTTGTGTGCCACCATGCCTGACTGATTTTCAAAGGACTCTCGGTAATATCTGTTCCAATCTTGTTCATTGTAAATCTACAAGTAAACGGGTTGTGTCTGTTGGCAAAATTGCAACAAGCTTTCAGCTTTGTGGACCTAAGTCTGGTCCTCTTGATCATGACAGCTCAGACCTTTATCCCATCAACTATGAGGATGACCAGTTTGGTTTTTCACAAGGAATTCACCATGTTTTACAAGGTTTAGATTGGGGGTAAATCTGTCAGTATAAATCACATGCTCCATCACTTTTTAAAACAGTAATAAAAAATATTTTTGCACTTCTAAATGGTGATATAGGTCTCTTAGTGCTTTATCTGAGAGTGTAGCTCATTAATTGCACAGTCTTCTGTTGTATGACAGTCCATCTGAGTAACAAGCAGTTTGCATCGATTTTCAAAGTGGCTAAAGGTTTCCAATTTTTATCCATATACTACGGGCAATAATAGCAACACAGGAAAAAACAACTGTGGTCTTAAAATAATTCCATATGGTGTAGTCTTAAAATAATTCTCTATGACAGTTTCTCTTTCTGAAATTAGACACCTTGCTTTTAACTATTGAGCAATGATGCTTCAAACAGAGAAGGCACAAAAGAGGTACTTGTCCAGAGATTTTTTTTTAATGAGCTAGAAGTTCAAAAACCATTATTCCTTAGTGGCCGGTGTGGTAGGGCAGAGCCCTGGAACTGCCCTCCTCAAAATAGTGTATCTGCATCTTACTTATATGGGGCCAGAGCTGGCTGGGGAAGTGGCGAGGTCAGGGTTGTTCAGATATACCAGTGGAAGCTCCAGATTGGCTCAATTGGCATGTCCATTCAGCTCTGATTTTACAGCCACTTCTTTCATCTCTGTGCAAGTAAGCTGTAGAGGTGTCAGACAGGGAGGATGGCTCCACAGCTCTGTCCACCACACTGATCAGTCAAGCTCTTGTTGAAATTAAAGTGAATTCCTTGCTTAGTATTTAGGACTGATAAATAGCAAATGTTTAAGAAAACAGAAAGAATACCTAAGGAAGCCACTGAAAGGGAATGATCCCTCCGGCTAATGTTATCTAAATCACATCCCAGGCCTATCTGGAACTTCACTAAGTTGTAGGGAAGGTTCGAATTAAAAGGCCAAAAGTGATTTTACTTTCCCCCTTTTAATTCTACAGCTAAATATGTTGATTAGCATTAACCTTTGTGAAGTAAAAGACCCATATTGAGGACCTTGATGGTGAAAGGCAGAGGTGGCTTTATGATGGTTACAATCAGTGTGCTCAAGACCGTCAATAACGGCAGAACCAACATACAACTTCTTGCTTAGAACTGATACTCTTCTAACAGAAAAAGTTAGATATAGCTCCCTGTTGAAGGTATACTTGATGGCAATGCAGTTTAATGCCATATAATGTGTCAATGACAACAGCTTCAGAACAATTAACAGCAGGGGATATGCTTCCTGGCCAAAGTGAGAAGGAAATATTGTGATACAGATTTCCATAATACATCGAATAAAGTGAAGATTTATGCATTTAGAATAAGACCATGAATGAGAATGAATATAAAGTGGACTTATAAGAATGAGAAAATCCAATGCAAAGCATTGTTATTCAAGGAGGGGGGAGTAGCAATTTGATTAAGCAATAGGCATTTTACAGCAATTACATTATGCATAATTTAAAACTGAGCATCTGATCTAAACAAACAAAGGATGTTTTGTCCAGAAGGAAATATAGACAAAAGGGTGGGGGGGGAAGAACCACAATAAGGCATAATAAATAAATATAGAAAATCACTGGGAGTAACCCCAGGAGATTCAAATTGAAGTCTGACAGACACAAATTGTTCTTTCATTAATGAAGATGTATTGTCTTGCTGAGTTAAGAGGAAGCTGTCTTAAATTAACAGAGATATCCATTATCAAAACAGTGTCCCAGGTCAGCATTTCCATAATGCTCATGGTGTCAAAAATACTCAGTTTCACTGAAGGACAAATAAAAGAAAGAAAGAAAAAACCTGAACCAAAACAAGTATTGGCATAAGCACAGTTTGCTAGCATTTTTGCCCTATGCAAAAATTGCTTCCCTTTTTGCAAATGGATGCACAGTTGCTGTCCAAATCTAAATTCATGTTGTAGAGACACTGGGTTGAAACTTGTTTGTCCTAATTTTACAACTGTGTTAGAGGTGTGTGTGCATGCGTGCGTGCATGTACATGCATGTGTGCATTCAGCAGGGGCAGACTTTGGTTTTTCAAATTTCACCAGCACCTTGTGTGAGGCCAAAATTTGACGCACTCTGCATCTTGACTTCTGTTCTGCTGAATACACTACATCATAGCTGTGACACCCAGGAGCACCCACCCCCTAGGCTTGGGACCCAGAATCTTTTGCCCTCCCAGGCACTCTGCACAATATCTTCGTGTGCAGGAACTCTTCCTAATCATTCATAATGATGCCATTCCTTCCTGCTCTTCTTGGTTGACTGAAATGTGGGTGCTGTTCTCTGCTGAGAACTTAAAGCTCAACCCTAGTTAAAACACAATCTTGCAAGATAGATTAAGCAGCTAATGCAGATACCAGCTTATCTGTACCAGTTAATTAAATATTCCCAACCTCCAGCATATAAGCGAAAAAATCATTAGAGGTTATTTGGTCATAGAAGCCTCTCTAGACTTGAGGGTAGTATCATTATTACTTCTGCCTACCTTGTTAAAGATGATACTATTGGAAATAAGGGCACAAGCCAAGTTGTCCATAGGAAGACTTGGAAAAGAGCTGGAGGAAATTGATTAGTAGAGAACAAAGTCTTCATAGGGTTTACAGTCAGAGCAGAGCAGCAGAAACAGATTTTCTTTCTTAGTGCAATGCAGTTTAAAGATTCCACAGAGAACCTATGTATCATCATCGCTGTTCCTGTGTATGTTGCTTTTCCATAGTGAACCATGCTCAAAGTGGCTCACAGGCATCAAAAAGAAAAGAAAAAAAGAAAATAAAGACAATTCCTTAATACAGTGGTATTTCGGGTTACAAATGCTTTGGGTTACAAATGCTTCAGGTTACAGACTCTGATAACCCAGAAGTAGTACCTCAGGTTAAGAACTTTACTTCAGGATGAGAAAGCGTGTTCTCATTAAAAGAGAGCACGTGTTGCGGTTGGGGCCAGCAAAAGCATCACTAGTTGCCAGCCAGGCTGTGGCAAGGTAATTGATTGGTGGTTGTTGTTACTAGGCTAAAATTGATGTTGCCAGTTAAGGGGTGGGATCAGAGGTTATTTATACCAGGTCCACAGAATGTTCCTTTCTCTTTCGCTGTGGACACCGGATCAATCAGTGCCGGAGTGAATTCAGCGAGAGATTGGTTTTTATAACATTTTCCTTGTCCTTAATCTTTTCCTATTCTTTCCCTTCCTGTTCTGTTCCTCTTTCTCCTCATTGCCCCCACCCCTTACCCTGCCCTGTGGGAAGATTCTCCCTATATCCGTGGCTTGCCTTTCCCAATAGGGAGAGAACCCCCGTTAGGGGCTTTCTTTCGCAAAAGGTTTCCCCCATTTCTCTCGTTGAAATTGTGGGGCTAGTCAGGGCTGTTCCCAGCTCAGCTGGAATCACTTTCGTTTACAGTATCCCCGAAGGTTGGCTTTAATTTGAGTGTGTGCAGCGCTGTTGGCCAAATTTTAAGCTAGCCTTGGGTGGGAGCACTAATTTGGCTTCCTTTAATATTGCTTTGAGACTAAGATTCTCAAGAGCAGAAACAGGGAGGCCTATTCGGCCTGCACATTAACTTCCAAGCCTAGGTCTGCTACAGGTAGCAGTTAATTGTTAAGTCTCTGACACGTGACTCATTCTCACTATAGGAATGTATCTGCTTGCAGGCCCAGTTGCTCCTAACGTATATCTGAGGCAGACAGAGGGCCCCAGAGGCTCTCTGTGTCTCCAAGGATTAGCGCACTCTGTATATGCTCTTGAACTATGCCATTTCTGAACAAGTTTATTTTCTTTAAGTTTGTTTTGCCCTGATAGTGGCGAATGCCATGTTAGAGATGAGCCATTGTGGCTTAGTGGCTAAAGTGCAAGACTAGGACCTGGGAGGCAGGGTTCATATCCCCCTCTTAGCCATTGTTATAACAAAACAAAACTAACTGCTCCTTTTAGGCTATTCTGTTGCTGGGTAGTTCTGCCCATTTGTGATAAAAGAACTTTGGGTTTTCTTGAAGGGGTGCTTCCCTCTAAAAGGGCAAGCAGGGGTACCTGGACAAGCTGTGGGCTACCTCAACTCTCCTATTTCACTGGAAACATTTATGCCTGGCCTAGCAGGTGATCCTAGGGCTTTGCCCTAGAATTTGATGGCCTGGAAGCGTTTCCGGCCTGAATAGTGTCCCCATGTGGTCTATAAGCATTGGTTTCACTGGGTCAGCGCATAGTGCTGGTAATGCCCAGGTTGCAGGATTGGTCCCTGTATGGGACAGCTGCATGCTCGCCCATTGCTCTACCTGGACACTTAGGTCCTTTTGGTGGTTACCTCACTGCGAGGGATGTAATGGGCGCCACATTTGCAATATGCAAGTGGGAGAAAGCACCTTTGCGTGCCCGCATTGCAGTTTGCTCTGTGCGCTGCAGGGCACGGCGCTGCACGGGCTGCAATTGCATTGCATTGCGTGAGAGATTTGCAGTTGCATTGCACGGGGGTGTGTGCATTGCACGGAGAGTGTGTTCGCATTTCACGGAGTGTATTGTTGCATTGCATGGAGTGTGTTGTTGCATTGCACGGAGTGTGTTGTTGCATCGTACGGAAGGTGCGGTTGCATTGCACAGAGTGTGTGTGTAGTTGCATTGCCCGCATTGCACGGAATGTGTGCATCGCATGGAGGGTGTAGTTGCATTGCACAGAGTCTGTTTTTTTTTTTTTTTTTTTTTTGCATTGCACGGAGTGCGTAGTTGCATTGCACAGAGGGCTTGTGTGTGCATTGCACGGAGTGTGTATTTGCATTGCACAGAGCGTGTTTTTGCATTGCAGGGAGTGTGTAGTTGCATTGCACAGAGCGTGGTTTTTGTTTTTTGTTTTTGTTTTTTGCATTGCACGGAGTGTGTAGTTGGATGAACGGAGTATGTAGTTGCATTGCACGGAGGGTTTGTGTGTGCAGTGCACGGAGTGTGTAGTTGCATTGCACAGAGCGTGTTTTTTGCATTGCACAGAGTGTGCAGTTGCATTGTACAGAGTGTGTGTCGGAAAAGGAAGCTGGCTCGGTGGCAGTTTTGTCAGGACTTCTTTAGGGGTTCTGGCCAGCGTCGACCTTGTATATTTACATATCATGATGGCAGCACAAGATGGCAAGCAATAGCTTTTGCCCTTATTGCCATTTTATTTAGGGATCCAGTGGATATCGTTGCAAAAACAAACCACTTGCCTATGGAGAAGCTGTCTGCCTTGAAGGAAGTTATTTTGTAATACTTCCTCTGTAGAAGATCCGATCTTGCTGGGTCACTTAATTAATCTTCCCACTAGGCCAGGCTGCCTGCGGCCTGAGGTCCCCTTACCTTTGTGTATGCCTACCAAGTGTGGTGAAGGCAGATATCAGGCGATGGTAGCAATTCCTGAATGGATGCAATAGTAGTTCGGCATGGCAGGATACTTTGAACCCGCACAAGGATTTTCAGGTTCATGCTGGTGCTGCTGGATCTTTGCCCTTTGGTTTTATTTCAAGGGCCGCTGGTGTGCAAAGCTATGGCCTCAAGCCCGGTGTGGTGAGGCAATCATGTGCCATATTTTTTTTTTTCCCATTGTAGTAGCAGTTCACATGTGGCCCGAGGAGTTCAGTGACCATCGGATCTGCTTTTGGTCTGATAACCAGGTAGTGGTGAGCGTCTTGGCAAAACAGTCCTCACGCTCCAGCAGATTCTCCGCCCCTCCGCTCACGCTTTCGAGCTGCGCTGCTTAAGGTTTAATATTGTGCCTTCTACTCTCCAAATTACTAGATCCTCTAATGATGTTGCTACCACTCTATCCCATTTTCAGTTGAAGCGCTTCTGATCCTGGGCTCCAGACTCAGCTGTAGCCAGACTTTTCCAGACCACCTGTGGCATTTTGACAACAATTAGTATTTACAGAGAGCAGCAGCTTCCATTTCCCATTCTGCTTTAGCTCTTATGGGATGGCCTGGATGGATTTCTTAGCCTTAAGCTGGCAGTCCTCTGCCATTCAGATGAATTAGCCTCCATCCTCTGAGCAAATCCTGCAGTATTTGGTCCACCTGCTGCAGATTGGGCGTGCTGTTATAACTATCAGAATTCAGTCCGCTGCAATGTCTGTTACACTGAAGCTTAATTTTCAGAGACCCTTGTATAAAGTTTATAGTGCGCAGGGCCTTGGAAGGTTGGAATAGGCTCCAACCTCATAGGACAGCGGGCAGGAAGTTTGTCAATTTTACCTATGTAGTATCTGCAACAAGTTAAAACTTGTCTGCTGGTTAAAGATCAAGGCGAGATTCCTTTCAGTAGTCCATTGCATTTTCGCACTGAGGGTTGGGAAAATGGTTGTTGGTGCCAGCATGGGGCTGAGAGTCTGGAGGCTTATTGCTTCAGGACTTTTCTTTATCCTTGGAGCTTGTCTTTAGAATCGGGAACTCAAAAAACAGACTTAGTGGGCAGGAGTGCCACAATCAGGGTTCCCGCCACAAGTGAGGAGGGCCCTTGCCCAGTTATGGATAACAGAATATTTGGCTTTTCATTCCCTGGGGGCTGGCCCGCTCCTAGTGCATGAAAATGGGTTCCCGTTAGCCAGGCATCAATGTGCTTACGTCGTGCACCAGTTATTACGGCCTGCGGCTTGCTTACCGCTGAACATGCCTCATTCCTTTCGAATAGGACTGATGAAAAGGCTGCAGACTGGGGGCCTGTCAGTAGACAGGATTGTGAATACGGGTCATTGGAAGTCTTACGCTGACAAGGGTTATATCAAGAAGTGTCAAATGATGTCTGTGCTGATGCTTGTCTGTTATTTCCTTTTTTCATAGGAGCAGCTGTGCACATTTGGGTCACAGCATCGTACACTAGGCTGGCAAGCATGTTGATGAGTTTGGACTGGGGCGCCATCTCAGTCTTCCTGCCCATGTGAACATTTACTGGATGTCCAGATGGGGAATGCTTTGGGAGGAGATCCTTCCTTGGGTGTGGTCGAGTGTGACCTGTGCAGGTCCTCCCGCAGTGCTGGTGGTACAGCTGGGCGAGAATGTTTGCTGTCTTCCTCCAGCATAAGTTGCATTCCTGCATGCAAGAGGGCTTGGATTGAGTTGATGGCAGCTCTCCCTGGACGCAAAATAATTTAAGGCATTGGTTCAAGGTGGTCTGGAGGGGGGTTGGAGCACCTGTCCCCTCCAATGCGCAAAGTGGGGGGGGGGCGGCTGGAGGCTCCTCCATCGGCCGGCGTTTGGCGGGAGCGCCATTTTGCTGGTCTTCTTCTCCTGCAGTGGCGGCCTCTGGTGGCCGGCTGAGTAACTGCAGGGTTGCTTGCCTCAGTGGGTGCCTCTAGTGGCCGTGCTGTGTAATTGCAGGCAAATTGTTGAGGCTGAAATAGTGGCATCTAGTGGCCGTTGGGCCAATTGCAGTTGGTAGCTGCCTGCCTTATCATTGCAGAACCGTTGTGAATTGGTGGTTCGAGTTCTGAATTGTTCAACTTTATATTTTAATTTAATCTATTTTATCCTTATCTTATTTATTTTATTTTAATCTAGTTTTACTTTAATTATATATATTTTCATTTATTGTTTTAATTAATTTTCTAATTTTCTTGCAATAGTAGGGATGGCTCCAAAGAAGGCGGCTGGGAGGCCTGGACCTGCCCCTTCCACGAAGCGTCGTATTAAAGGCCCTTCACAGGCCTTACGTTCGCCTGAGCCCTCCCAGTCGCTACAACGCCTCCAATCCTTGGTGTCGGGTTTGGAGGGTGACCCTGTGGCACTGGCACGGGTTACGGCTGAGATGGAGGGCGTGATGCAACGGTGCTCAACTCCATCAACTTCAGCAGCGCGACCAGCTTCTTTGGTGGTTGCTCCTTCTTCAGCGTCATCGTCTAGTGAAGAAGAGAGAGAACCATTATCAGCCGGTTTTTCCTTACCTGACATGCGGCTGGCCCAGTCCCCAGCCTCACCTATGTCACAGTCAGTTCCAGGTACTGTCCAGCAGGGCGATGTTTCAGAGTCTTCAGTTGAGGACAGCCTTCCTCCACCGCCAAAGGCTTCATCTGGTGGGCATCGCCATCACAAACGGAGCTCCAGGAGACGTGCCAAGAGGAGGCGGTGGGACACTTCGTCTTCTTCGGCAGGTCCGGGCACTGTCCACATATGGATAGTGGGCCACAGTATTGTGCACTGGGCTGCTGACAGAGCTCGTCACGCTGGATTGGGAGATGGCCTGGGCCTTCCACAGCAAGTGCAGGTGTCCTGGATCTCCAGAAGGGGGATGCGTTGGAGGGAATTCTTGCCACTTATGAAAAAGCGTGTCCTCCTGCTTGGTCCACCCTCGGCGATTGTGGTGCAGTTGGGGGAAAATGATATGGTTTCTTTTCCGTGTTATACGCTGCGTACTGTTATTTTGCAGGACCTAAGGGAGCTAGCGGCTATGGTGCCTAATGCTACATTGATTTGGTCACAGTTGCTTCAGCGCCGCATTTGGCGGGGCAGTCCTTGCCCAGCATCCACCGAGAAGGTTAGGAAGCGGATTAATTCCACGGTGGGCAAGTTGGTGGTGAGCTTGGGCGGATTGGTGATTCCTCACCCTCGTATTTCCTTTAAGGAAGAGGTTTTATACAGGGCGGATGGGGTTCATCTTTCCATGTTTGGGAATGATTTATGGTTGGATGCAGTGGTGTCCAAGTTGAGAGTGTGGCTTGCTTTGTGAATGGTGGCGGCGAGCATAAGGGCTCTGGTGGCGGTTAGGCATTGGTTAAATTGGTTGGTGGAGGGGTATGGATTGGCTGTGCCTACCCCTCCAATGCTGATGCGGAATGGGAATTCCGTTAAAGGAATTCTGGGGCTTACCATCCCCCTTGTCCAAACCCCTGGAATCGGGTGCGGGCCGGGTAAGACCCCAAGGCGCACGCAGGGAGGAACTGAAGGGTCTGAGTCGCAGCCCCAGTTGCCCTGCCTGTTCCTCCACACTGACTTACGCTGGAATCCGGGAGTCAGTGCTATCCCCAAGGCGGGGGGGGATAGCTAGTCATAACCAATGCCTAGGCAACCATTCACAATCTTGTATGATAATAAAGTTGTGGCCAAAATTATGCCAAAAACCTTAAACAAAAATTATGTGTGATGTGTGAGTTATTTGGGAAGGGATGTTTTGGGGGACCTCAACACGCAAAGCGTGTTCTCATTAAAAGAGAGCACGTGTTGCGGTTGGGGCCAGCAAAAGCATCACTAGTTGCCAGCCAGGCTGTGGCAAGGTAATTGATTGGTGGTTGTTGTTACTAGGCTAAAATTGATGTTGCCAGTTAAGGGGTGGGATCAGAGGTTATTTATACCAGGTCCACAGAATGTTCCTTTCTCTTTCGCTGTGGACACCGGATCACCCGCCCGCCCTCCCTTGAAAGGGCTTTTGCTTGGCCTTGCTATGCCTGTCATGGGGTCGTCCGCCTTGGTGCGGGGGCCTGGTAGGAATTTACCTTTTGGCTGATTAGTGTGTGCCAATTGGGTTTTGCCTACTACGTAGCAAATCGTCACAACTTGTAAGGTTGGCGGTTAGGCATTGGTTAAATTGGTTGGTGGAGGGGTATGGATTGGCTGTGCCTACCCCTCCAATGCTGATGCGGAATGGGAATTCCGTTAAAGGAATTCTGGGGCTTACCATCCCCCTTGTCCAAACCCCTGGAATCGGGTGCGGGCCGGGTAAGACCCCAAGGCGCACGCAGGGAGGAACTGAAGGGTCTGAGTCGCAGCCCCAGTTGCCCTGCCTGTTCCTCCACACTGACTTACGCTGGAATCCGGGAGTCAGTGCTATCCCCAAGGCGGGGGGGGGATAGCTAGTCATAACCAATGCCTAGGCAACCATTCACAATCTTGTATGATAATAAAGTTGTGGCCAAAATTATGCCAAAAACCTTAAACAAAAATTATGTGTGATGTGTGAGTTATTTGGGAAGGGATGTTTTGGGGGACCTCAACACGCAACAGAAATTGCACGACGGCGGTGCAGCGGCAGTGGGAGGCCCCATTAGCTAAAGTGGTACCTCAGGTTAAGAACAGTTTCTGGTTAAGAACAGACCTCAGGAATGAATTAAGTTCTTAACCAGAGGTATCACTGTAATGACAAGACATAACCAAATTTACATCACCTTAATATTAATGATTAACAATAGAAATAATTGAGGCACCTTGAACAGCTGTAGAAACCTTTGTAGTTGGAGTCAGTCAGTGCCCTGCCCTCTCAAGCCAAGTGGAAAAAGGCATGAAAGAGAGCAGGGGCCAGACCTTACAGGCCTCACAGCAAGATGAACTGCACAGCCTCTGCACAGATCAATGCACATATGAATCAAGGGAATTTACATAGATGTCAAGGTGGGAGTTGGGCACAAGTTAGCAATAATTCTCAATGTGTCAGTGAAGTTAACTCTTTATTCAAAGAAACAAAACAGCTCAGGCCTAATGATCACAGCAACTCTTCCCAGTAGGTCTTGTCCCAATGGGACAGTTATGCGGACTGAAGGTCCCCACCTTCCACCACTCTCTAAGGCTCCTTTTCCCCCAGGTCCTTTCCCGGCAACCTGAGGCTCCTTCATGTTGTCTCTCTTTGCTCTGACCTCTTCATTCCCTTTCATGCTCTGGGAGACCAGGTAGGAGAGGAGCTGGTCACAGCAGGATGTGAGACTCCCAGGCTTCTTCAGCAGCCAGCCCCCATTCCTCTCCAGTCTCTGCTTCTGATTCTGATTCTGGACTGCTCTCTGCCACAGCCTCTTCCTGCTCACTAAACCTTGTTACTTCTTCAGCATCCTCATTCCAGTCTGTTTCCTCTTTTCCCTCTGACCACACATTGTCATCCCACCACCAATCCCCAGGCTCTGAGCCTTCTTCTCCTGGGGGTTCCCTTTGGAGTTCTCCAGCTGTTTCCTTCCACCACTCCTCTGCATCCAGCCAGTCCATGACAGTAGATATTGCCCTCTCCTGCCACTAATTTCAGAATCCAATTTGAACCCATTTGAACATGTAAAATAGCAGAGATTTAGCTTTGAATATGACTATTAACCCAGAAAAACTGTTTGTGTAGGGAAAAAACCTAATATAATATGATAATTGCTGTTACTAACCAAAGGTAATTACAAATGTATATTTGTAGGGACCTATAGATGAAAGATGGCATATTAAAAGTACTGTGATTGTTATTCCATCCATTTATAATGAAAATTACAAACAAAAGCAGAAATCTCTTTAATCATCATTTCACACAAGTTCTTTTAATATTGACAGACCTTCATCTTGGGAAGGGCATTAGTGCAAGGCTTAACATGAAAATATTACAGATCAATGGATTAGCCCTTCAGGAGAGGGACTAATTACTTTAATGAGAACATTCTAATTAGGCAGGTTTGAACTGATGATTAAGGAATCTTCCACATTTGGAATTTTAATAGGGATGTCAGGTAAATATGATAATACATACAGGATTTGTGATATTTTTGTTCAAAAGCTAGGAGAATACATTGGAAGTGGATGTGTACTTCCTTTTATAATGGAACGAGCTGAAGAGACATTGATTTTAATAGGATTAATCATTGGCTTCAATGGGACTTACTTCCAGATAATTATGTTAAAGACTGCACTATCTGATTAAAGGATCTTTGAGAAAGAGCCTATACCTCAGTAGTAGAGAACATGTTTTGTATGTCAGAGACCCTGAATTCAATCCTGGCATCTCTGGGTGGTGCTGGGGGAAAAAACCCTCATGTCTGAAAACCTGGGGAGTTGCTTCCAGTCAGTGCAAACAATACTGAACTAGATGGATGAATGGTCAGACTCCACTGCATATTTGGCAATGATTCCAAAGTGGCTTTATAGAATCATGGAATTGTAGAGCTGGAAGGGACCCTGAGGGGCATCTAGTCAAACCCCTTGCAATGCAGGAATTTCAGCATCCATGACAGATGGCTACATCAAAATTTAATCTTAATAACCAGGTTCACCATAGCTCAGAAAGACACAGATATTTTTCGTTCCCTAATCCCCCACAGGTTTAGAATTCTGGAATGCCAGGTGTTGTATACAGAAGCAAAAACATAGAGGGGCTCTCTGTACCCAGCATCCATGCTCATAACTTAGCCAGGGGAAAATGAGAGTGGGGCATGTCTGCAGCCATGGAACACTTCTTGATCTGGACACAACCGGCCATTGGTGAGAATGGGGGAAAACGACACGCACTCTTCTTGTACAGCTTCAACAGATCCAAGGTGTGGACATGTAGCTCTAAATTATCTCAAAGAAATCAAACAGCAACTATACCACAATAAAAGGTAAGTGTCTGAGTGCATGTATTGGTGAATCACAAAATGCAGAGAGTGACAAAACGATGCTCTATATTACCAATTGACGTGGAGAGTTCTTTGTGGTATGTGTTTGCGCAGACTAAGTGACAGTCCACTGAGAACCCAATATTTACAGGTTTGAATATTGTATTAGACTACATATTTTTCACAGCTGTTCTGTTATTGGCAGCTCTGCACTCTGGCATCCTGCCTTTCCGTTAGTTCAGATATGTGATCACAAGGAGAACAGATGGGTATTGAAAAGGGCTAACTAATGTGGCTGGTGATGGGTGTCTTCAGCTACTTTTCAGTTTTGATGAATGTAATATCCTGCATTAATATTACATTTTCTCGCTCTCTCAACAATTACTTTATTGCCATAAACAACAGAAAAGTGAAAGAAATTGATGGGGTGGTGGTGGAATGTAGGGCAATGTGCTATTGTGGAGGGTGGCACTATTTATATATTTGAATGAATCATTCACCCTACTGACATGCAGCTCAAGGTGGACAACAGCATTCATAAATATAGAGAATTTTTTTCCTGTCTACATGCTAGAATTTTTCATCCCCCCATGTTTTCAATAACTGTGAAATGACCTCAAAGCCCTTTCACACTATTTCTTCAGGTGCTACCAATGCAGTGTGATCTCTGCAGAAAATGTCTGGATGAAAGAGGAAGTCTTCCTCTACTCCAATGGGAAATATGATGATCTTTACAGTTGTACCTTAGAAGTCAAGTGGAATCCATTCCATAAGTTTGTTCAACTTCCAAAACACTTGGAAACCAAAGGGTGGCTTCTGATTGGCTGCAGGAAGCTCCTGAAGACAATTGGAAGCCACAGAAGCCCTGTCGGATGTTCAGCTTCCAAACATAGTTCACAAACTAGAACAGTCACTTCTGGATTTGCGGCGTTCAGGAGCCAAAATATTCCAGAACTAAGCTGTTCAAAAACCAAGGTATGACTGTATTCTACTTTGCTAATGTCCTGAGCATTCCGCTTCAGTCCCTCCTAGAGTTCTCTTGTCCTTCTTGCCCCACACTTAGCACTACTTCTTTTTCGTTCCAGATTCACCAGCTCTGTGAGGCCTTTCACAATTTAATTCAAATTTCAGCTTTTCAGTGTTTGATCATGGCATAATTTGCAGATTCTGCCCTTTACTATATTTTGGCCAAGTGCAAATATAAGCATAAAGCTTCATACAGATTTGAAGCTCATGCCAGGCCAGCATGATCATACATACCACATCTTAGAGCAGCTTCTCAAGATTCCCAGTGCTAAATGTGAGATAAACAGTGATGACCTGATGCCATCATATAAAGGGCCTTGCTGTATAATATTTACTATTTATGCCATAGCACCACCAAATCTGAAAGACGGATATTCCTGGTAACTGGGCCTCTTGAAAAGCATTAAACTAGACACATTATCCTTTCTCATCTTGTATGCATTCACTTTGTATACTGTTGCGTGTTGAGTCCCACAATGCCACCCACCAAAAAATTCACACTTCACACATGATTTTTTGTTTAAGGTTTTTGGCATAATTTTGGCCACAACTTTATTAAAATACAAAAAATGTGAGTGGTTGCTTAGGCATTGGTTATGACTATCTGTCCTTGCCCTCAGGGACAGAGCTGGCCTTCCGGACACCAGCGGAAGCCAGCGTGGGAAACAAGTATTGGGTGAGAAAATGTGGCTGAGACACAGACCATCACCTCTCACCCTCATGTTCCGGTGGGGCTTGCACGGCCCAAGTCCGACTCCGGGGACAAGGACGAAAAGAATGGCAAGCCCCTGGATTCCTTTAACGGAATTCCCTTCGCATCATTTGGAGGGATAGGCACTTACCCCTCCAAGCACCAATTTAACCAATGCCTAACCGCCATGGAGCCCTCAGCTCACCGCCAAACCACTCACAGCCCCAACCAAGACCTCAGCTTGGTCACCACCGTACCAATCCAAGCCTCATTCCCTGAAGCAGAAAGGTGCACACCATCAGCTCTGAAAAGGATGGCCTCTGAAAAAGAATCTTGGGGTGGGAAATCACATCACCACCCAGCTCCAAAACCTTTTTGACCACTGCAGCATTGATGCGTTTTCTGGCCCTTTCAGTGGCGGCCGGGCAACGACTGCCCCTCCAAACGCAGCATTGCAAAAGCTTTGACCAAAAGACTCTCGCTGTTGGCACCATTGCCCGCAGCGTCTCCAGGTCACCCAAAATTGCAGCACGTAGTGACAAGCAGTCCATGGTCACCATGTCGTTCTCGCCCAGCTGCACCACAATAGCAGCTGGCGGCCCCTCCAGGAGCAACTGCCTCCGGATACTTGGCAGGAACTCTGACCAGCGCATTCCTCGTCAGGACAGCCAGGACAACCGAACGTGCGGAGGAAGGCCGAGATCTGGACCCCATCCAGATTGCCGTGCTGCGACACCAGTCCAATGGACGATACTGTGCCCCACCATCCAAATGCGGACCACCGCTAAACCTAATAAAAGTATAAAATAAAAGCAGTGTAAGATACCAATCGTCAGTGAACATAACCTTTGAACGCATTTGATTTCCAACGACCCAAATCCTTTATTCTGGCAGCTGACAAGCCCAGTGGGCAGCTGTCGTGGCAGCCCCTATCCTAAAAGAATGGGGGGTGAAACCTTGTGCTGTGCCGCCACAAGCCAGAATCGCCTTACCCATCACCTTTGCAAACTGGTGTCTTGACAGGGGCAAACCATTCTCATGCCTTAGCAGAGGCCCCATTGGTTCACGACTAGCAGCACCTGACCTCAGCAGGGCAGCACTGATGACTGGGCCCCACCATATCGTCAGTACCAGCAAACATTGTGGGTGAGCAAAGAATCCCAAGGCAATCGCATCCCGCCAGGTGTCGTTCCCCTTAGGGGAAAGATGCACCCCATCTGCCCTAAAGAGGGCAACAGCCTTGAAGAAAATAGCAGGGTGCAATATTACAGAACCACCTAAAGCAAGGACCTATTTTATTTTGTTATTTTATTTTATATTTACTTTATTCGATTCTATTGTCCACCTCATTAACATGCTTTCTGGCCTGCTCAGTGGTAGTTTGTCTAGGCATTGGTTCCCGACTAGCTGCACCTGACCTTAGCAGGGCAGCACTGACGACTGGGCCCCACCATATCGTCAGTACAAATAAACAGCGTGGGGGAGCAATGAAACAGGATCAGACTGAAGCTCACCCCCAAATGCTCCCAGGGACTCTTGTGTGGCCCTACCCCTCGAAAGGGGTCGACAAAAGCATAGCAAATCCTTGGATTCCCTTAATGGAATATCTTTGCGCATTGGAGGGGACAGGTGCTCCAACCCCCCCTCCAGACCACCTTGAACCAATGCCTTAAATTATTTTGCGTCCAGGGAGAGCTGCCATCAACTCAATCCAAGCCCTCTTGCATGCAGGAATGCAACTTATGCTGGAGGAAGACAGCAAACATTCTCGCCCAGCTGTACCACCAGCACTGCGGGAGGACCTGCACAGGTCACACTCGGCCACACCCAAGGAAGGATCTCCTCCCAAAGCATTCCCCATCTGGACATCCAGTAAATGTTCACATGGGCAGGAAGACTGAGATGGCGCCCCAGTCCAAACTCATCAACATGCTTGCCAGCCTAGTGTACGATGCTGTGACCCAAATGTGCACAGCTGCTCCTATGAAAAAAGGAAATAACAGACAAGCATCAGCACAGACATCATTTGACACTTCTTGATATAACCCTTGTCAGCGTAAGACTTCCAATGACCCGTATTCACAATCCTGTCTACTGACAGGCCCCCAGTCTGCAGCCTTTTCAGCAGTCCTATTCAGAAGGAATGAGGCATGTTCAGCGGTAAGCAAGCCGCAGGCCGTAATAACTGGTGCACGACGTAAGCACATTGATGCCTGGCTAACGGGAACCCATTTTCATGCACTAGGAGCGGGCCAGCCCCCAGGGAATGAAAAGCCAAATATTCTGTTATCCATAACTGGCCAAGGTCCCTCCTCACTTGTGGCGGGAACCCTGATTGTGGCACTCCTGCCCACTAAGTCTGTTTTTTGAGTTCCCGATTCTAAAGACAAGCTCCAAAGGATAAAGAAAAGTCCTGAAGCAATAAGCCTCCAGACTCTCAGCCCCATGCTGGCACCAACAACCATTTTCCCAACCCTCAGTGTGAAAATGCAATGGACTACTGAAAGGAATCTCGCCTTGATCTTTAACCAGCAGACAAGTTTTAACTTGTTGCAGATACTGCATAGGTAAAATTGACCAACTTCCTGCCCGCTGTCCTATGAGGTTGGAGCCTATTCCAACCTTCCAAGGCCCTGCGCACTATAAACTTTATACAAGGGTCTCTGAAAATTAAGCTTCAGTGTAACAGACATTGCAGTGGACAGAATTCTGATAGTTATAACAGCATGCCCAATCTGCAGCAGGTGGACCAAATACTGCAGGATCTGCTCAGAGGATGGGGGCTAATTCATCTGAACGGCCGAGGACTGCCAGCTTAAGGCTAAGAAATCCATCCAGGCCATCCCATAAGAGCTAAAGCAGAATGGGAAATGGAAGCTGCTGCTCTCTGTAAATACTAATTGTTGTCAAAATGCCACAGGTGGTCTGGAAAAGTCTGGCTACAGCTGAGTCTGGAGCCCAGGATCAGAAGCGCTTCAACTGAAAATGGGATAGAGTGGTAGCAACATCATTAGAGGATCTAGTAATTTGGAGAGTAGAAAGCACAATATTAAACCCTAAGCAGCACAGCTAGAAAGCGTGAGCGGAGGGGCGGAGAATCTGCTGGAGCGTGAGGACTGTTTTGCCAAGACGCTCACCACTACCTGGTTATCAGACCAAAAGCAGATCCGATGGCCACTGAACTCCTCGGGCCACATGTGAGCTGCTACTACAATGGGGAAAAACTCAAGAAAAGTTATGTCACATGATTGCCTCACCACACCGGGCTTGAGGCCATAGCTTTGCACACCAGCGGCCCTTGAAATAAAACCAAAGGGCAAAGATCCAGCAGCATCAGCATAAACCTGAAAATCCTTGTGCGGGTTCAAGGTATCCTGCCATGCCGAACTACTATTGCATCCATTCAGGAATTGCTACCATCGCCTGATATCTGCCTTCACCACACTTGGTAGGCATACACAAAGGTAAGGGGACCTCAGGCCGCCTGGCCTAGTGGGAAGATTAATTAAGTGACCCAGCAAGATCGGATCTGCTACAGAGGAAGTATTACAAAATAAGTTCCTTCAAGGCAGACAGCTTCTCCATAGGCAAGTGGTTTGTTTTAGCAACGATATCCACCGGATCCCTAAATAAAATGGGAATAAGGGCAAAAGCTATTGCTTGCCAGCTTCCAGCCCCCGCTTGGGCAGGGGGCATCTTGTGCTGCCATCATGATATGTAAATTTACAAGGTCGACGCTGGCCAGAACCCCTAAAGAAGTCCCGACAAAACTGCCGCCGAGCCAGCTTCCTTTTCCAACACACACTCTGTGCAATGCAACTACACACTCCGTGCAATGCAAAAAACACGCTCTGTACAATGCAACTACACACTCCGTGCAATGCACACACAAACCCTCCGTGCAATGCAACTACATACTCCGTTCAATGCAACTACACACTCCCTGCAATGCAAAAAACACGCTCTGTGCAATGCAAATACACACTAAGTGCAATGCACATACAAACCCTCCGTGCAATGCAAAAAACAGACTCTGTGCAATGCAACTACACCCTCCATGCAATGCACACAGATTCCGTGCAATGCAACTACACACTCCGTGCAATGCACACACACACACACTGTGCAATGCAACCGCACCTTCCGTACGATGCAACAACACACTCCGTGCAATGCAACAACACACTCCGTGCAATGCAACAATACACTCCTTGCAATGCAAACACACTCTCTGTGCAATGCACACACCCCTGTGCAATGCAACTGCAAATCTCTCACGCAATGCAATGCAATTGCAGCCCGTGCAGCGCCGTGCCCTGGAATGCACAGAGCAAACTGCAAAGGTGCTTTCTCCCACTTGCATATTGCAAACGTGGCGCCCGTTACATCCCTCGCAATGAGGTAAACACCAAAAGGACCTAGGTGTCCAGGTAGAGCAATGGGGGAGCATGCAGCTGTCCCATACAGGGACCAATCCTGCAACCTAGGCATTACCGGCACTATGCGCTGACCCAGTATTACAAAATAAGTTCCTTCAAGGCAGACAGCTTCTCCATAGGCAAGTGGTTTGTTTTAGCAACGATATCCACCGGATCCCTAAATAAAATGGGAATAAGGGCAAAAGCTATTGCTTGCCAGCTTCCAGCCCCCGCTTGGGCAGGGGGCATCTTGTGCTGCCATCATGATATGTAAATTTACAAGGTCGACGCTGGCCAGAACCCCTAAAGAAGTCCCGACAAAACTGCCGCCGAGCCAGCTTCCTTTTCCAACACACACTCTGTGCAATGCAACTACACACTCCGTGCAATGCAAAAAACACGCTCTGTACAATGCAACTACACACTCCGTGCAATGCACACACAAACCCTCCGTGCAATGCAACTACATACTCCGTTCAATGCAACTACACACTCCCTGCAATGCAAAAAACACGCTCTGTGCAATGCAAATACACACTAAGTGCAATGCACACACAAACCCTCCGTGCAATGCAAAAAACAGACTCTGTGCAATGCAACTACACCCTCCATGCAATGCACACAGATTCCGTGCAATGCAACTACACACTCCGTGCAATGCACACACACACACACTGTGCAATGCAACCGCACCTTCCGTACGATGCAACAACACACTCCGTGCAATGCAACAACACACTCCGTGCAATGCAACAATACACTCCTTGCAATGCAAACACACTCTCTGTGCAATGCACACACCCCTGTGCAATGCAACTGCAAATCTCTCACGCAATGCAATGCAATTGCAGCCCGTGCAGCGCCGTGCCCTGGAATGCACAGAGCAAACTGCAAAGGTGCTTTCTCCCACTTGCATATTGCAAACGTGGCGCCCGTTACATCCCTCGCAATGAGGTAAACACCAAAAGGACCTAGGTGTCCAGGTAGAGCAATGGGGGAGCATGCAGCTGTCCCATACAGGGACCAATCCTGCAACCTAGGCATTACCGGCACTATGCGCTGACCCAGTGAAACCAATGCTTGTAGACCACATGGGGACACTATTCAGGCCGGAAACGCTTCCAGGCCATCAAATTCTAGGGCAAAGCCCTAGGATCACCTGCTAGGCCAGGCATAAATGTTTCCAGTGAAATAGGAGAGTTGAGGTAGCCCACAGCTTGTCCAGGTACCCCTGCTTGCCCTTTTAGAGGGAAGCACCCCTTCAAGAAAACCCAAAGTTCTTTTATCACAAATGGGCAGAACTACCCAGCAACAGAATAGCCTAACAGGAGCAGTTAGTTTTGTTTTGTTTTAACAATGGCTAAGAGGGGGATATGAACCCTGTCTCCCAGGTCCTAGTCTTACACTTTAGCCACTAAGCCACAATGGCTCGTCTCTAACATGGCATTCGCCACTATCTGGGCAAAACAAACTTAAAGAAAATAAACTTGTTCAGAAATGGCATAGTTCAAGAGCATATACAGAGTGCTCTAATCCTTGGAGGCACAGAGAGCCTCTGGGGCCCTCTGTCTGCCTCAGATATACGTTAGGAGCAACTGGGCCTGCAAGCAGATACATTCCTATAGCGAGAATGAGTCACGTGTCAGAGACTTAACAATTAACTGCTACCTGTAGCAGACTTAGGCTTGGAAGCTAATGTGCAGGCCGAATAGGCCTCCCTGTTTCTGCTCTTGAGAATCTTAGTCTCAAAGCAATATTAAAGGAAGCCAAATTAGTGCTCCCACCCAAGGCTAGCTTAAAATTTGGCCAACAGCACTGCACACACTCAAATTAAAGCCAACCTTCGGGGATACTATAAACGAAAGTGATTCCAGCTAAGCTGGGAACAGCCCTGACTAGCCCCACAATTTCAACGAGAGAAATGGGGGAAACCTTATGCGAAAGAAAGCCCCTAACGGGGAAAGGCATGCCGCGGATATAGGGAGAATCTTCCCACAGGGCAGGGTAAGGGGTGGGAAATCGAACAGGAAAAAGGGGAGGAATTAGATTATTTAAGGGACTAGAGAGGATTAAAAAGAAAGGGGAAATAAAGAAATAAAGAAATGTAACCAGACAATGAGAAGATTGTCCAAGTGCTCCATGTGATCCGGTGCAAAATGGCCAAGAGGACGTCCTACGTCTGGCCCCTGTATTTAAAGACTCTGGCCCTTCCTCCAAATTGGCAACAATCAAAACTCCCCAGCAACCCAAAGTTAACCACTTAAAGGCTTGGGTTCCTCACCAAATTTGCCTAGTCACTGCAGGGTGGCCTGTTTCCCCAACCGCAACACATGCTCTCTGTTATGGAGAACACGCTTTATAAATTAAATCAGGGCCATTCATTCATTCAAAGGGGAAGGGAACGCCACCATTTTCTTTAAGAAAAGCCCCAAATTCCCTGAACAAAACTAGAGTTCTGTGTGTAAGCATAAAGACTGTATTCTAAAATGATGAAGGATGACACAGGGGATATTTCTGTGGAAAGAAAATAAATCCAGTCAACAGCAAGGAAAACAACATCAAAACCGAAGCCCCACAGGAGACAGAGTCTCATCAGAAAAAATAAATGAGAAACAAAACCACCTTTGCATGTGGTTACTGTATCAATGAGTGGAGTTAGCAATTTAATAACAAGGCATTTACAGAAACACTGACTTGTGTGTCTTCTTCTATGAGCCTTTATTATTATGAATTTTAAAGCTCTTCAAAATTATACT
Organism: Podarcis melisellensis; assembly: GCF_964234715.1. Classification (NCBI taxonomy): domain Eukaryota; kingdom Metazoa; phylum Chordata; class Lepidosauria; order Squamata; family Lacertidae; genus Podarcis; species Podarcis melisellensis. The sequence goes on from NC_138528.1 coordinate 54,177,527, forward strand.
TTTTATGAACATAGTCTTATAAGCATGTGTAAAATCTAACAGTGGCATTATTGCAACAGATCTCTCACCATATTTCCATCTGATTCAGAGCTGCAGCTGGGTAACAGTAGATCAAAGTGCTTTGCTATAGTAACTTAAAAACTGTAACACCAGCAATCAATCAAATGTTAAATTCAGTCCCTATATACCAATTACCCCTGAGAATGTCTGTCCATACGCACTTGATAAGAGAATAGGATATCTTCTTCATAGGATACCATTCACCACTCAGAAAAGTTTTGCCAGATTGCTACTTGTAGGCTCAGTAGGGGCAGAGAAGTCAGCTTTCTTCACCAGTTGTGTAGCTTCATGCATGTTCAGTCAGGTTCAGACTGAGACTTACACCACCTGAGCTCTAACCACTGAGCCTCCTGGTTCATTGCACAAAGGTCACTGGAGTTCCAAGGGGACCAACATGCTCCGCAGCTCTCAGGAGTGATCATGTCAAAGACTCTATGCATCTCACCATTCCACCATGAGAAAGGAGCCTTGATAGGAGTGCCAACCACGTGAGCCAGAAAATTCCTCAAAGCATTCTGCAACCCATCAAATTAGATCAGTCTCCAAAGGGTAGAGCATCTCAATGGGGCTGCTACTCTTACAGAATGGAGTAGTTATGCTCAACCCAAACCTCACCAAGGTAGAAGAGAGAAAGACCACTATGTGAGATTGTGTGTTTGATACTTCACAGGAAACAAAAATCAAACTTCAATGTCAAGATGTGATTATAGTTTTCCTAAAAGAGGCTTACATCAGACATGGAACCCAAAAATATACTGCAAATCAGGGAGAGTTACAGCACAAACCTAATCATGTCTACTCAATAGTAAGTCCTATTGAATTCAATGGAGTTTTCACACAAGTAAATGAAGTTAGTATTGCATCCCCACTTGGTAAATAAAGAAACTGTGTTTGGGCCTTTCCTAATTAGAAGTCAATATATGAGACTGGGCTGAAGTTTTCTGGCAGCAAAAACCCTAAATGAAAGACTAAAGCAAGCAGATTCCATCACCTTTCTTTATATACATTGTGTAATTAATTCCCAACTTCTTAACTGTTCTCATTCAAACCAGACGACCTTCACATGAAAAGGCATTGGAAACTATATCAAAACCTGTCCACCTCCATTGATGTAAATATAACCTTATTTTGTTTCTGTCACTTAATCTGTTTATAACCATAATTATTATTGTACCTTATAGAATAAGGGTATCCATAATTTTGAAATCTATGCTTTATACACGAGAGAAATAAGTTCATGAGTAGAACAAATTAGTGCACTTTATATTAATGGAGCAATTATTTATTACTCATTAAAAAGCTATTAGTAAAACAGTGTTGTTATTTATGATCAGAAATAAGCAGCTCACTGGAAAAACACTTGGTAATATGAATTAGTAAGTCATAATATTTATTAGTTGAAAACTCACAGGAATCCATCTAAAGGGGGATGTTTTCCATATGCATCACCATAAAACACTTTGTCTGCATACTTTTATTTATTCTTTTTATGAAAACTCAAGATTTGCATATACCTCTGCACACAGCTTCCCTTACCAGATATATCTCTTATAATATATTGTCATTAGGATGCAGGCTATTTTTCTAAGCCAAACCCATACACTCAATATCATATTCTATAATCTAACCTCGGCTTTATGCTTCTGTTAACAATATATAGAACATTTTCCCATACTCTTCCATAGATATTTTCCATGCATTGGTTTATTCAGATAATATGGATAAGCTGATAATGATACATTGTATGCTGTGCTGTGCAAAAATTATATATGCTTTTATGGCTCCTTGATCATAGTTTTCTTGTGGGTCTTGTGAATAAGTCTTCATTCAGAAAACAATGCAGGCAGACTAATCATAAAGCATCATGTCAATTACACACACATCCCAAAACTGTACCCAAAGAGTAATAGTATAGTTAACTGCATATAGACCTGGACAGTGCTTTTTTCAGGGGGGGGTATGCAGGGGTACACACACTCCTAAACACTTTGTGAAACTAAATTTGGCCTCATTGAGGGCCAGAATTTCAATATGAGTAGGAAAATGAGAGTACCCCTAAACACTACTGGAGGAATGGGTGGGAGCACCATCGGGGTGGGGGTACCATTGTGGCCACCCCCCCCGGACATGAACCGCACATACCCCCACCGCGCTGGGTGCCATGCCCCCTCCCCAGGCAATGTGCCATGTCCCTGGGACAGCATGCCACGCCCCCACCTGCTCTCTGCCCCCGGTGCCAGAGCATGCAGCTTCGCCACTGCCTCTAAACATTTTTTTAAAGGAAAAAAAGCACTGGGCCTGTATGCAGATTACTGGAACCACAACTAATGAAGGCTGTCAGGATCATTGCTACTTCTGTACACTACTTTCCTATGGACAAATTATAGAAGCTGCAGAGATAGTCCATAAACAATTGACTATCAGGGAACTGGGCAAAAGCATGAAGAACCATGTTGGCCCTTGTTATTTATGGGAAAAGATTTCTTGCTACCAGAATTATTGGTTCATTTTGACCCTTTTTAATAAGGAACCTTCCAAGCACAAGATTCATAACGCCCTTGAATATAGTTGTAGGTTGGGATCCATCTGCTGGTTTATCCAATCACTGTTGGTTTACCATATCAATCTTTATTGTTTTCTATTATATGGAAATTAACCATGAGAAAAATTGAAGCAAATGAAATGAGAAGATGCTGACCAAAATTATTTATGGGCAACCTAAAACAATAATTTCAGCTCCAGTGTTTCCTGGACCAGATCTAAAATACTAATTTAATCTCCAGTGTCTTGGCCAAATGCTTAGTTGTTATGCACTTGGCACATCTCCTTTGAAATCAATAAAGATTGTGACATAACTGAAGTCACTGAGCCATATACAGCTCAAGGGGAGAGTTGGTCCCGTCTATGGCAGCCTAAGAAGATTTCACACTCTGTATTCTGGTGAATAATAATATCTATTAGGTTACTGTACAGTTTTGGCTACCTGATCTGACAGACTCACCCTTTTCATTTTAATTCCATTCCATCCACACCACTTGGTTCTGCATTTAATCTGATTTGAACATCTGTACAGGAATGAATTTCTCTTGTGAGCTTTGGTTTTGTGTGTGCGAATTTGGTTAATAAAAATTTCTACAGTGCTAGTAATGATAACAACAGAAGAGTAGAAAAATGCTCATAAAGTTAAAGATAATGAGACATAATTATAACCAGAGTAAAACAGCTGAAGACACTGAAGGCATATTTTATGAACATGACTTCTCTTGTTAAATTAATTAATCCTAAAGAAGAAGTGATTCTATGTCAGCCCTGTGTCTGTGAAGCAACAAACAAAGGACATCATAATTTGCAACTGTGTCAGATAATTTGCTTTAAAATATTGTCTGGTTGCTCATTGTGAACAAATATCTTTTCCCTTCTGACTGCTTGGTGAATGGAAGACTAAATACTAGGATTAAGCCAATGGGGAACATGCTATTTTGTGAAAACATATCTCTGAATTGAGACAATGCACACACATTTCTGGGGTTGTGAAGAGGATGAAAATTCTCACGCCTTCCGGAAGCACACTCTGAAATATCCTTTATTTGCCCTCACATTCCTAATAGGCTAGGCTCACCAATGTGACCAGTATAGGAAGCATTGCTTTGAATCTCCATCGATTTTGTTTGCCCTCAGTGACATGAAGCCAAATATGCCTGGCTGCATAAAATTGTAACATTATCATATTGATCATGTGATTCCTGATTGGCCAACATTATTCTATGACAGAGAAGAAGCTGTAAACAAGGAAAGGGATGGTACAAAGCAGCGGTAGTGGTGGTGGGGATCATAATTTTGGAAACGGATGTCAAGATGGCCTGTGATTAACATCATGAGAACTATATTACCTCCCACTTTAAGCATTATTGTTATGTTCTCTCAGCTTGGCCCTAGTCTGATTCCGAAAGTCCAATGGCTGAGTAGAAATGTTGCCCAACCCAAATATCACAGTGGGTAGTGCTAAGGAATGCAAATATTTTTTACTTTATTTTAAAGACTAAAGCTGACCTAGGAAGTCTTCAAAGCTGAATGCTAGTCTTAAAAAGTTGATAGGGAGCATAGTCACCATCTCTATGCTCTCAGAATCATGTTCTGCTGGAATGTTTGCATGACTCTTGTCTTGGCAATCTGGGAATAGATCAGTTGCTTTTATCACAGTTTTTTCAGAATACAACTCTCAGCTGAATGTCCCTCTTAAAAAAAAATACTACATAAAATGAGTCATGAGAAAAATGTCCATGATGCATACTTCTCTTCATAATCCAGTTACTGGGAAGAACCTGCCATTATTATAGCCCTCAAGGCATGTACTCTGGTGTTAGTTGGCACTAAGCAAAAACAGTATTTTCTTCTAGAGACACATTTTGAGTGAAATTACAATATATATATATTATCTGTCATTAAAAATGAGTATTTATTTATTTTTTGGTCTTCTCATTACTTCCGTCTTCTGGTAGCCTCCAAGGAATGTGCCAGGGAGCAAATAAAACAAGACTTTTTGAAAATGAAGGGGTTTCGAATTAAAATGCCTTCCCCTTTTGTTCTAAATGTGCAACATGACACAACTTGGAAGGAAAGATCAGAACACTGATTCTTGGCTCCTGTCGCCTTGGTTGCTGGCTGTTGTGAAAAGAAGCATGTTTTTTAGCAGGCAGAAATTGACAGGAATACATAAGCTGTGCTGGCAAGGGTGCTAGTGTTTGGTATTTACCAGTTGGTGCACTGAGCAGATGGCTTGCCAGAAATAAATTAAGACAAAATAAAATATACCAAGCTAGTCTCCAGAAATACACATGACAAAAAAGAATGAAGGATAGCCTAAAGAGCACAGAAAGTAACTGTAAAGCCAGGGCTCCAATCGAACACAGTGCATGGAGAGAATTCCCCTCCCTCCCCCCCTGAAAAAATATTTTTAAAACTGAAATTCTACTATTCATCTGGTTGGTTGGGAATTGGGAGCAGAGGGCAAGTAGCTGAATCTTGCCACCCCTCTCAAGCACCAGTTACTAAGATTTTTGCTCTTAAAAGAAGCAGTAGTAGATGGAGTGAATGGGCAGACGTGTTTACCAGACCAACTTGAAATGTTCAGTGGGTAGCCACAAGAGCTGTGCAAGAAATGGATTTGAATTTTTAACCCAATCCTATCTATTATGCAGACCTGAATTCTACTCTGGCCTTCATTTACTATCCCAAGTCATTTGCAATGTCAGTAAAACCTGAATGGACTGGATGAAGTGAATAAATGGAAACTCAAGCTAGATAATCTGGAAGGCCAAAGAACATAGGGATCTCGATAGGGCCATACCCTCTCTGAAAAACAATATACTCAACTTTTAAAAAACCTTTCAGTAGGGATGCACTTTCACTTTCCTTGATACTTGACTTATTGGGAAAAGCTGGTCATTCTCTCAAAACATAAGGTCAAAAATCACCAATAATTGGGAATGCAATGAGGACTAAAAAATTACTTGAACTTCTAAGAAAGCAGAACCCTCCTTTACTTTTAAATTTACCTTTTTTAGGGCATAACACCATAAGGATATCTTTTCTTTTTTTTAGATCTCAAGAAGCAAGTTATTGGCCGTCTTCCAAGGGTCATGCAGTCTTTCAAAAGAGCTTATTTAGCATATTGTCCTGCATCGTTTAGGGATCTGCCAACCTCACTATATTCAATTTCCAAGTAGAACATTGTTGTTATTTAGAAATCCCCAACTTCCATTAACATACTTCAGAGAGTCCTTCACCAAAGATGTGCTCAAGCAAAGTAGCAAACAGTATGTGCCTTCAGCTTCATGGTTTCATCCAGATTTATCAGGATTTGGACTTTTACAGCTTTACAAAACATAAAAATCAAGTAATACAAAGCTGTTAAAATATAAAGATTAGGACTGTGCACAGCCTACCCACCCCCACCAATCTGCTCTGTGGCCCTGATTTGTGGCACCTAGATTAGTCTGATCTGCCATAAGTCACCCTGGGGACAACCTGAAACAACTGGGAGGGGTTGGGATAAGGACACACACACACACGATGGAAGAGGCTTCTTCACAAATGGCTTCCCTGCACACTTGGAAGCCATTCATAAATTGGCATTGAACAACATCATGCCGGATCAAGTCCTCTGCATGACACCTGGTAAGTGGGAAGATTCAGTCCTGTGCCATGTTTCTTCAGCAGGTGGGAAGGAGAGTCATGACAAGAAGAATGAGAAGTCTAATGTGTCTAAAATACTTTCTGGCATCTACAGTATAAAACAGCAGAAAAGGTGAACTAGAAACAAATTTGAAAGCATCTATATCCAAATTCATATGCAAACACAGAGGCAAACTGTTTTCTGAAGGCCAGGTTCACACAACTATATCGTGCTGAATGTCACATTTATGTGTGCATTATTTGGCACACACAATGAAATGTCAGCTCACTCCATCACACAACTTGAGACTCAATAAACAGCAATTGCATTGCCACTCAGCTCACTTTTAATAGTTTTATTGTGGTGCAGATCTCAGGAAAAAGAGAAATGAAAGCAAGGAGGTTACAGACTCACTCACATCCTTTGTAATTAATCTCAATGCTGGAGCTAGTCTCAATCTCAATTAGATTCAAATCAGCTTTGGAATTTTTTTAAGATAATCTCCACTAGTGTGCAACTAGACCATCTGTACCTGCTGGAATTTTCTGGTACAGTCACCCCATAGTTGGGGGTGGTGGGGAGGTGCACTGACTCAACTTAAAAATGCACCTTAACAATGGCATATCTTAATGTCCTTTTGAAATAACATCTGCTTCTTTTCATGTGCAATGGTCTGATAGCATGGCAACCTCTTTTTCATACAAGTACAATGCTTGGAATTCTACTGAGAAAATAATGCATCAAACCACATGTTTATTGTTATTTTATTTATCTATTAAAATCTATCCTAAATTGTCATATAGTTATGCCAAGGGTGGCAAATCTGTGGCCTTCCAGAAGTTCTTGCACTCCAACTTCTGTCAGTTCCAACCAGTATGAACCATAGACAGAGATGGTGGGAGCTGTGGCCCAACAAAATCTGGAGAGCATCAGGTTAGCTATTCCTGATTTAACTTACATGTCCACTATTGACAAGTACTATGAATTCTTAAGTGTTCCTTGTCATTATTAAAATACATCACTGCATTTATTTGCTCCTCCCTGGGCCTACCCCAATAATTTTGGTCTTCTTGACCCAGAGACATGTTTTCAGACTTTTGTGCTTCCACACAAGTATTGAAACTGAAAGTCTAGTCTACCCCCCTCAACAGTTAAATTTCCAGATGTCTAATATTAAAGGACCCTAACCACATCAATCCTATTGAAAAAACTGTTGCTTCCTCCAGAAGTCAGCTCCAGCATTTGTGGTTTCCAAAATTGTTTTCAAAGTGTCAAACTGAAGCCTTGTCATATTTCTTGCATAAATGTGTAGGAACATCAAACAGCTGCTGTTACTATAGTTTTAAGGTCAACTTCACAAAAGTATTTACAAAACTGAAGCCTACTCTTTCTCTCTCTTGTATCCCTGAGTTGTTATCAGTGGGATAAAACAATGAAAAGACAAAAAATATCCCTTTGATTGTGACCAGAATGCATAGTAAGTGCACTGAACCTGCCATGTTCCCCTAGTGAACTTTAGCATGTTTCATGAACAATTGCCACCAGCCAGCCCTCATCTTCTATATCACCAGTAGTCAAAACTATAGCACTGGTGGTGAAGGAACTTGGAGATTACAAAAGACATTCTGCACATCATTTTACTCTAGGTTCCCCTTAGTTCAGGAGTGAGGAGCTGAATCTGGCGACCCACTTGTCAATCACCAGACACTTCACTTGATCTTAGCCAAAAGGCCGAGAGGTGATGTTGGATAATGATGTCGGGTGAACCATTTTTGCACACATGGTTTGAAATTAAAGTATGTGGGCAAAGGCACTAGACTTTGCAAACTCCCATAATCAGCTGTGGCTTGTTGTGGCTTGGAAAGTATGGTGTGTGGTTTAGGATAAGATGTTTAGAGAACAGAACTTGCTGTGCCAACTATGGGATTACAAATAAGCAGCACAGCAGTAACAACATCAATACTAAAAAAATTCCTTCCAGTAGCACCTTAAAGACCAACTAAGTTAGTTCTTGGTATGAGCTTTCGTGTGCATGCACACTTCTTCAGATACACAGTGTGCATGCACACGAAAGCTCATACCAAGAACTAACTTAGTTGGTCTTTAAGGTGCTACTGGAAGGAATTTTTTTTGTTTTGACTATGGCAGACCAACATGGCTACCTACAGATTTGTTTTGACTATGGCAGACCAACATGGCTACCTACAGATTTGTTTTGACTATGGCAGACCAACACGGCTACCTACAGATAGGTAGCCGTGTTGGTCTGCCATAGTCAAAACAAAAAAAAATTCTTTCCAGTAGCACCTTAAAGACCAACTAAGTTAGTCTTGGTATACCAAGAACTAACTTAGTTGGTCTTTAAGGTGCTACTGGAAAGAATTTTTTTGTTTTAACATCAATACTAGGCAGTATAAATAATGTTGATGGCACAGTTTTATTTACAGAGGGAGAGTAAAATAAGGAAGAAAGGGCACTACTGGTTCCATTTGATGTTTGAACTCTAGCTCAATTCAGATGTAATGGAAAACTATGATTTCCCACTAGAAAAAATAATGCAGAGTAAGGTCTTGATCTGCTACCCCACCCCCACCCACCCCAATTCATTGATAGAGGATAGATTTCTCCATGAAGTCTGAATTAGATGGACTGTGATTTGCTTAAATTGTTTGTCTTTGAGAAAAAGCCAAGATTTGAAACTTGCCTTGTTCTCATGAACTTGAGTTTAAACAAATCACAGTTACCCATGTCTGCGTCTGTCTGTGGTATTATTATGGCCTTATACCACCAACAGTAACCATCTTATTTCCAATTCATATAGTTTTCTCTGGCTGTTGTGCTTGTAAGTTGATTCAATGCCAATCAAGATATAACACTCCAAAAGGCATTAACCATTTCTTAATGTCAGCAGCAGGAATAGATGAGCTACCACATCATATCTCCTTGGTTGCATCCTGGATGGTTTTTGGATACCCAGTGAGATCAAGGCAGGGGGACCACATGTTTTGCCATTACTCTGCCACTATGAATCATGTGGATGGATGAAGAACTCATTGCCCAGAAGACCTGGTTTAAAAATAAAAAATGACCTCTTGCCAATCTTACAACCCCTAGAAGTTGTTTCACAATCCACAGAACCAAAGCAGAACTATTTTGGAGTATTTTTGATCATAGTCATATCTCAACGTGTACCATTACTACAAAAATCATGTAACTTCACACAAATAAGTACAGTGGTACCTCAGGTTACAGACACTTCACGTTACAGACTCTGCTAACCCAGAAATAGTACCTCAGGTTAAGAACTTTGCTTCAGGATGAGAACAGAAATCACTTGGTGGCAGCGAGAGGCCCCATTAGCTAAAGTGGTACCTCAGGTTAAGAACAGTTTCAAGTTAAGAACAGACCTCCAGAATCAATTAAGTTCTTAACCCGAGGTACCACTGTACCAGGGGTACAGTAAATGATATCGGATGGATGCTTTCATATAATACAAAAGCCCAATATAGATTGCACTTCCCAGAAGGAATGCACATTTACTGATGCAGAAAGACATGTTCAGGGAAGCCACAGCCAATCCTGATACCTCACCTCCCTTGTACACAGGATGGTGCAAAGCAGTCCTTTGTTTCATGTGACTCAGGATAATCCTGATCAATTGTGTGTGGATCTTTTACTACATTCCTTTTGTAGGGCTAGATCCAGACTTGGCCAACTCCAAATGGAAGTATTCCTTATGTTCAGTGATAGGAACTGGGATCTAAGAGATGCCCCTGCTGGAGGAAGGTGGCAGCAGTTTTCACTAATTCCCACTTCCCAATGCAACACCTCTCACACTGTCTCTATTATGGTCTCAAGGTAATGTGCACCCCAGAAATAATTTTAGCAGTGCTGTTTTAGAAGAAAAGGACTGTAAGTCTGTTTAATACATAATTTACTGTCAAAATTAGACTTTCATGAGACCTAAACTGGACAACTCTGCAGCTCAATTCATTCAGCTTACTTTTTTTCTCTCAGAGAGATGGCAATAGCAACATTAAAATATTCTGCATCTGTGTTCACATAAATAGCATAGAAAGATGTAGTGTTCATAGTGCCAATATTGCAAAAATATTATTGTAGTCAGCAACACTCTGTAATAAATAGGTTAATCATTATCAGTGCCTTGGGTTTCCATCATAAAAACATTAATCATGATGAATTAATCCGTAATTAAGGCAAATGCATTATTCATTATGCATTCATTACCATTTCAGGGCCACCACCATGTTGTGTCCTACATGAAATCTTTTCCAACATTCCACAATGGATGCCCATTCAGTACTTCTACCAACATTCATACAAGTTCATTTCGCTGTTAAATTCAATGCCATTTTACCATCTGTCTTCCCATTAAGAAAGGCGAGAAAATGGTCAACCCAGGCAATCACACCCCACGCTATTTGTCTGTCTCAAATGGTAAATTCTGCACCATCCTTATATTTTATATGTTGGTACAGAAATACTGGGGTAACACAGTATTGTTGTGTTATTGGTGTGTGTATCACAGATCCATACAACGACAATTCTTGATGAGTTTCTTTTCTGGTTATCCCCTCTGCAAGACAAAAAGAACAGAACTAGGGACAATAAGGACACAATTCAGCAATTCAGGTTCAAGCCCCAACCTGATTCTGCTCCAATGAAAATGTAAAACATATTCACTATGATCACTCAAAATGGATCTACTTGAAAGTCCATATACACTTAGTATGAGCACTGATGGTGTCAAGGCCACCTTCATATACCTGACTCACCTGCCTATTATTGGGTGCAGCAGAGTACCAAGTCAGTGTACATTCCCACTACCAATAGGAAGATGCTTCACAACAGACTGTAATCCTGATACAGTGGCACCTCGGATTACAGAAGCTTCGGGTTATGCGCTTTCGGGTTGCGCACCGCACCGAACCCAGAAGTACTGGAACGGGTTACTTCTGCGTTTTGGCACTCGCACATGTGCAGAGACAGTAAATCGTGCTTGGCGCATGCGCAGAAGCTCCAAATCGCGACGCACACGTGCGCAGACGCGGTGCTGCGGGTCGCGAACGTGCCTCCCACACAGATCACGTTCACAACCCGAGGTTCCACTGCACTATGATGCTCAGCAGTGCTCTTTAGGGCATCAGCTTGAATCTATTCATGAATTAAACAAGCACACACACACAATACCATTTGACAGAGAGAACAGATCTTTGCTTGAAGAAACACAATGGCTTGAAATCCAACAGAAGCTTCCAATGTACTTTTCCATTCTTTATTCTGCATACTGTACTGTGAGGGAGAGGTCCAGCATTCCCACCTGGCAACTGCTTGACATAAATGAAAAGAATTTTAATTACTCCAAGAAAAGATGATTGATTAGAGCTGCCTGGAGTTAATTGTAGCTTCATTCATTTAGGATCTGACACAAGTGATTATTTTTTAATTACAAAAGCTTTAACTGTTTTCTGGAGGAAGTCAAGCAGAATGGGTATGGCACTAGTATTTGTTTTATAACTGTGTGCATGAGTAGCCCAAGGTATTTGGCTGCCCTAAGCAGACTGAAAAAGAATATTCTGTCCATCAGCAGACATTTTATCCAGTGCTGAACAGGATAATCTTAAAGCTAACGTTTGCCAGGATGCCATTTTCTTACAAAAAGAGAAAGATCATAGAGAGAATAGAAGCGTTTATCATCAAAGTTTTAAATACTACTGAATTCTTACTCATGGAGTCTTCCATATCCCAGCTAGGCTGCTACAGCCTAAACTTGGAACGAAGTTTCAGTATGTTGCAATCCTGAATCCTCAGAAGAAATCTGCTTTGCAGTCTATGTGACTTTACTTCCCAGAGCAGGTTTTAGTAAATGCAAGTGGAGGCCTACAACTAAATGAAGCAATATAACCCAACTCAAACTTCTGAGTGCTGTGCAGTATTAATGCTAAAGTAAGTTGAAGCTGGCTGCTCACCATGAAGCTGAAGACTTCATTCCTATAGAATATCTCCACCTTAAAGCATGCATCCTCCCAACCAAATGCATCCAGTATCCCGCCCTGAAAATTTGTGGGTAGGTTGTAAATTCATACACACGCATGCACATATAATATGTTTGGGTTGAGGGTCACTCATCAGGAAGTTAAATACTTCGCCAGTGTGCTGCTGGCAAGTGCCAGTGTGGCCACCAATACCTCTTATGGTACCAGTAAAATGTCTCAGTAAATATCCCATCAAAAACCCACCATGCATGAAAGAGCGGTTGCTTTTCCTGCTCAGTTCATGGTTGCACTGCTTCAGTGTCTTCTACACTGAACATGCACTCTTAAATATGTCCACGTCTTATGAGACAGGAACTTACCTTCCATCTAAACAGAGAAGAGGAGCAGAGGGCACCAGGGACTGTTATAGGTGTCTTGTTGCCATTGATGGGGTGATGGGGAATGGTATTACCACCCAGTTGGCTGGGGCAACACAGTCAGATAGGTGGGGTACAAATAATACAATTCTTGTGGTGGTGGTAGTTCTTTTTCTTCTCTTTCAGATGCGGCAGCCATTTTATATTATGCCATTCCCACATGGGGTCTAAGTGGTGCTATGCCACACCCCCATAGCCGCCATTTTATGACTGATGCTCACGGCACTTTCTCAAAATTCCAAATGTGCTCACTGGCCCAAAACGGTTGATAACTCCTGGAATATATTTTCCTATATTGTTATAATTTTCTATTGTGGTTGTTTTCATTTTCTCTTGTGGGTAATGGTTCCCTTTATGGCTTATTTTATGGTTTGAATAATTTTAAAATAAGCATGTTCTCCCAAGAACAATTTTATAATAGCTGTTTAAACTACTGCCCTAACAAAATCTTTAATAAAAGCTAAATCTGTTTTCAGTTTAACTTTGTCCAAGTCCTTTTTGTTCTTTTCACTCCTAATTATCTCATTATCCAGTACAGAGAATTAGCAGGACAATAAATAAGTTTCAGGGGTTAAAGGGCTATTTAGTGCAGACAGGCAGGGAATAAAAATCAAAGCAGCACTGAGGATCAAAGGAGGGGCTGGGCTATCTAGTCTCCCCTCCTTCCCACCCTCTTGCAGTTCAGGCTACAGCCTGTGCCATTAGAGTAATTTTAAAACTGACATATTTGACATTCCCTGGCTCAGTTGCCCCCAAATGTAGACCAATTTCTAGATTCACAAAGCCCCTTTCAGTAGGTACATCAGTTACACCTAAGATGTGGAGGGAAAGCAAAATTTCATTTACTGACTCTACCCTTGATGTCATGTACCCCACCCATTGACACAGACATCAAAAGGAATGGAAACTATGCATCTATCTGAAAGACTTCAACAATGAGAGTAGGATTGTTTCCATCAAGATGAAGATTCTCTTGGAATACTCTTTCAGCAGGGCCCAAAATGTCAGTGAATAGGATCGGAGGTCATAGCTGTCAACGTTTCCCTTGTTTTAAGGGAAATTCCCTTATTCCGAATAGTATTCATCACAAGAAAAGGGAAAAGTTGACAGCTATGTTGAAGGTTCCCAACACACCTGCTCTACTTTCTTCCCAGCCCTCTTTCTTCTAACATGGCAGAGTGGAGCCCCAAAACCCATCCCCTATGGAAATAAAGATACAGTGGAGACAGAATTTAGTTTAAATGTTAATGGGCAAATTTTGGCCACAACTTTATTGAATACACAAATGTGACTGGTATTGACTTAGGCATTGGTATCAAAACTATATCTGGCTCCTGCCCCACCTTGCAGGAATCCTGTAAGGGTAAACAACCAGCAGGGGGCTCTCCATCAGTGTATATTGACTGGTGCTCACCCCAGTGGTTCCCGGGGGTCCTGGCATGGCCCTAGCCCCTCTTTGGGCTTCTGACGAGATCCAGACCCCCAGATTCCTTTAACGGAATACCCTATTCATTGGAGGGGCAGGTGATGGCCGCACTTCCCCTCCCCACATTCCCCCCAAACCAATGCCTAACTGCCAAACCTTACAAAGTTGTGACAATTGCTAAGAGGTAGGCAAAAACCAAGTGGCAACAGCCAATCTGCCACATTGAGAAAAATTCCTACCTGGCCCCCATTTCAAAACAGGAAACCAACTGAAGTCCAAAGCAAGGCCAAACATGACCTAATTAATGGGTGGGTGGGCGGGTGTTAGACAGCACAAAGCAAAAGGAGGTCCCTGTGTCACACTGCCAAATAGATATTCCCAACCCCCAACCTTTGCCATGAGGCCCAGTGGCTAAAGGCCAGTGGCATAACTGTGGCACTGTGGAAGAGTTTCAGGGGCTGAGCACAACATGGACCCTCTGTTAGGAGGATCTAACATGTTCAAATTGAAAGTCCTCTTTTGCTAATGCTGGTGGAGCAGAAGGAAGTTCTAATTGGGAAGTGGGAGTCCATGTTTTGCTGAAGTCCCTTCCTGGGTATGTCAGTTCCAGGGCCAATTAACTCCCCCCTATATTCTGTGGGGAATCTAAGGCCTGATCCATAGTTTCTTATATTCTACCCCAACACACCCTCAAATATTCCATTTTGTCCCTATCCACCATTAGAGCAATTGCAGCAAATAAAAAAATGGCTATAGATCTTTCCATCATCACTATAGGAATGCAACCAAGTGTGGAATTTCCTCTCCGAAAGTGGGCATCCCTCTTTACCTGTAGAGAGGAAGATCCATTATATTCCATGGCCCCTGGGATGCCCTTCTAGGATATCATAAAATATTCAATGGCTATTTCAATATTTTATTGACTTGAACAAGTCTGTTTGGTACCTGATAGATTCCATAGATACATTTCAAGTCATGCTTAATCTTATTTTATTCTGCTCTGCAGATTGGTTGCTACAGTTAAGAATAGGTCAAGTTGTTTATTCCTTGCCACAAACAAATCTGTACAATGTTTAATACTGGCAGTTTTAGATAGCTATAAGGTCTGTTGGTTAATTGACATGGCCTTTAACATGAGATGCTATTAGTAGTGGAATCATCACAGTAGAAAAATGTATGCCACTATTTTTATTTAATTCCAAAAATAAAAAATATTTTTTTCAAAGGCGAACTATTAATCACACACAGCACCGTACAGTATATGTGAAAACTGCCGATTATTTCTCTGCAAAAGAAAAGGCTAATTTGCTGAAGGCAGTGGAAAAAAATCATTAGAGAAATGGAAGAATTACTAGAGTCACTTGAAAATACCATTTAAAAAACTCTGAGCAATTCTACAGAGACTTTATGGATTTTTACTTTATCCAGTGGTTGGGGAACTAAGATCGGAAAGGTCAGTGCCATAATACAAAATATGACTGGGTTTAGGGGGGGAAATTCTGCTAATAGGAGCCATTTTTCCATATTACTCCCATATTGGCCTTCAGGATTCTAAGCTCCAATAAATGGTCTTTTTAACAATGGTTTATAAAGCAACATTAGGTACAATTGGTAATAATATTGCACCTCAGTTTTAAATGCATTTACTTGCAAGTAAGAGTCATGCTTAACTGCCTACTTAAAGAAACAGACACAGAAAGATATTTAAAGCTATAGTCTGAGCGAAATGTGGCATATCATTTTGACCATATTGTCTCCTGGGCTTTAAAGTGGTGTGGACTGGAGCCAAAATGTCATCCTACTTTTGAAGGCCCATCTCCAGGGTGGAAAAACTGAGGGGTGCGCACGAAGCAGGGACAGTATTTTCAACCATTTACTTGCGGCCCTTGTATGGACAACTATATATAAATCCTAATAGTGTCCCTGGAAGTGATATTACATTATGACTTGGTTCTTTTCTCATTGGGCTACTGTGTGGGAAATATGATTGGAGTTGGACAGCTCTGCCCATGCTTGATATGACAGGAAATATGTCTTAAATGGATAAAATCTGTGCCACGGCAGGTTTTATCAAGAATTAAGGTTGTCAAATTGTAGACAGTTAAATCCAGGGGTTCTCATGCAGGGCACCTTGGGGTTATTTTGTTTGTTTGTTTTTTTGGAAAAGCAAAGAAAAAGTCTATAACTTTTTTTGTTTCTGTTCTTGCAGAATTGGATGCAATTGGGAGGGAAAGTCACCTCTTTTGAGGGGATGAAGCCTGACAAATTTCAGAAAGATAGCTGTGGTGGTTCACTGTATAAAAGCATATTTTACCACTTGTGGGTATGTACAATAGGAATCGTGTGTGTGTGTGTGTGTGTGTGTGTGTGTGTGTGTGAAAAGAGCATGCATTCCCAAGAGTGCCACCCCACTGCAAGGATCCTGATACACCAAGGGTTGGTGGTGGGGATCCACTTCTACTCTTTCATTGATCATTGGGGATACAATGTTTTCTGCATGAAAAAAAGAGATCTTCCCATTGGATGAGGGTGGTGGAAAAGTAGCATAAATTGCAAGGGAAGCCTGGGGTGGAGAAAATGTCACCCTCCAGTAAGGCCCCTGTTATCTCAAGCTGGTGAGTAGTGAGCTTCTGTCCTCTCATGGAGTCTCTCTCTCTCTCTCTCTCTCTCTCTCTCTCTCTCTCTCTCTCTCTCTCTCCATTGACTTGCGTAGGGGAAGGTATACATTCACATGAAAAATGAGCAATTCACTCTGATTAAAAGCTTAATCATCTAAGTAGAAAGCTTTGCTTGTGGTCTGTTCATGTTAAATAACTGCAATGGGATCAACCTGGCAGAAGATGGAAGCCAACAATGAGATGAGTGTGATGCAAAGTCAAGTCTTTTCTGGACATAGGTTCTGGTAAAAGTGAGTGAAAGAAGTGCAGAAAAGGATGGAGTGAATTTCAAATGAAGCAGAACAGAAGGAAACACAGTGAAAGGCCATCTACCTTAAATTCTTTGAACGGTTATGGAAAGAGATGCAAAAGACTCAGTAATGTGCTATAGGCTGCAAGTGTAGTCCACGAATGGGAATGAAATTTCACATAGGGAATAATAAATGATAAATACTGATTTCCTGTCCACCAAACATGTGGGGATCTATTCTTAATCAAAGTGTACATGCCACATGTAAGAGGATTTCACTCTGTGCTAGTGAATCAAACTTTCAGAGATGCAAGTGCCCTAGTCAACTCAAATTACAAGGCATATATTTATATATGAAGCTTTGAACTCATCAGACTCAGTGAACTCCTTGGTTCATCATTTCCCCTTGTGTACACCCTGGTGCAGCTTAATGATATGTGCTATAAACATGCAAGAAAGGAGAGCGGAAGTTTAGGGGGTCCTGCAGTATTTTGTCTCTGTGTTTATCTCTGCAAACGTCTTGTTTCTGCTGATGGAAACACCTTTCCAACTGGTTGCAAATAAAAGGTGTGGGCATTGGCTTTCTGTGTACCTTGTGCACCTTGAAGTAGAAGCCAAACTGACAGCCTGAAATGCCTTGAGCTTCTGGGTCAGGGTTTTTTTTTTTAAAAAAAGGTAAAGGACCCCTGGTCAGTTAAGTCTAGTCAAAGGCAACTATGGGGTGTGGTGCTCATCTCACTTTCAGACCGGGGCAGCCGGCATTTGTCCACAGACAGCTTTTTTGAGTCATGCATCTGGTTCTTCCTGCTTAAGTACAGAACCTTACATTTGCCCCTATTGAAATTCATTTAGTTAGCTTGTGCCATGTTTTTCAATCTGTTACGGTCATTTTGAATTCTGATTCTGTCTTCTGCAACATTAGCTACCCCTCCCAGTTTGGTGCCATCTGCAAATTTGATAAGCATTTCCTCAATTCCTTCATCCAAGTCATTTATAAAGACGTTGAACAAGAGTGGGCCCAGGACAGTACCCTGTGGCACCCCACTTGTCACTTTTTTCCAGGACGACAAGGAATCATTAATGTGTACCCTTTTGGGTTCAGTCTGTCAACCAACTACAAATCCACCTGACAGTTATCTCATTCAACCCACATTTTACCAGCTTCCTCACAAGAATATAATGGGGGACTTTCTCCAAAGCCTTACTGAAATCAAGATGCACCATGTCCACAGCATTTCCCTGATCCACCAAGTTTGTAATTCCATCAAAAAGGGGAATAAGATTGGTATACATGACTTATTTTTGAGAAACCCATTCTGAGTCTTACTAATCACAGCATCTTTTTCTAAATGCTCACAGACCGACTGTTGAATTATCTGTTTTAGGACCTTCCCTGGTATTGATGTCAAGCTCACAGGTTGGTAATTACAGTACTTGGGTCTTTTTGAAGATGGTGACAACATTTGCCTGCCTCCAGTCTATAGGGACCTTACCTGTTCTCCAAGAATTCTCAAAGATAATAGACAAAGGCTCTGAAATTACATTCACAAGCTCCTTTAGTACCCTTGGATGCAGCTAATCAGGCCCTGGAGATTTGAATTCATTTAAAGTTGCTAGGTGTTTCCTTACTACCTCTTATCCTAGCATTTCTCCGTGTTCCCCACACAAAGGACCTACCACTTGCCTACCACTTGCTTGTTCTTCCTCTTACTTCAGATGAAAAAAACCTTTATTATTATTATTAACCTCTCTTGCAAGCCTGAGCTCATTCTGAGATTTAGCCAGCCTGACTTCCCCCCTGCAATTGTTGGCATTTCCCCCTGCAATTGTGTATACACCTCCTTTGCTATTTCCCCTTTCTTCCATTTCTTATGCATGCCCTTCTTAACTCTCAGCTCATCTGTAAGCTCCTTATGCAGCCACACCAGTTTCCTTAGATGCTTCCCACTTTTCTTTCTTGTTGGTATTGTCTGCAGTACCAAGTGCTTGTAACCTTTGATGCCACAATCTTCAGCGCTCAAGTCCAGTGACATGTTTGTTTATTTTAGAAAATTGTTTGGGTTGAGAAAGGGGGCTGTGGTATATGTCATATGAAGGGTTAAAAGAAGATTGAGTGCAACCATTGCTCCTCCTATGACTCAGTGCATGGGATTTATGGTGTTGTGTGTTTCAACCCTCTACCAGTTGAGTTCTATGTAAAGTAGTCTCAGAGTTGGTCGTGTTTATCACCTGTCTAAAAAAGCAACTGTTCCATTGTTGACCAGGA
This sequence comes from Podarcis melisellensis, assembly GCF_964234715.1. NCBI lineage: Eukaryota > Metazoa > Chordata > Lepidosauria > Squamata > Lacertidae > Podarcis > Podarcis melisellensis. The sequence continues at coordinate 54,196,794 of NC_138528.1, forward strand.
GTCTGCTGTTGTGCACAGTTAACTGGAAGGGGTGAAACTGTGTGAGTAAATGCACAAGTGACCCATAGAAGAATATTACAGGAGTGATATGGTGAAGGTTCTTGCATGCCCTGCTGAGAACTTACAGTCAACCCTTGAAGGTGACAGCACCCTGTCCTGTCCATTTGTGATGTAGATTGGTGAGCAGTAAACATGAGTGGAAGACAGTGATTCCCTAGTGCATGGTGAGACCAATGCCAAGTCTTCCAAAACATGCTTTAGTTCATAAATGAATACAATTCAATGGGAATAGGCAACTCACAGTCTTTTTGCCTGATTCTGTGCATCATCTAACAAGACAGAAGTACTCTTGACAGAAGCACTCTTGATTTTCAAGACTAGCTGGTCTCTGTGTACCACTTGACAGGGTTGCACTTGGGTCTGCAGCTTAGGGTGCTGTAGGATGTGGTGCTGCTTTTGGAGGCCTAGGTAGCAGTAGTTACCAGATTAGGCTAGAACATCAATTGTCCTCTTATCTAGAAGACGCAGACTGGTTGCAATAATTTATGCTTTGATAACATCCAGGTGGTAATGCGTTGTATATGGGACTGTCCTTGGAAACCTCTTAAACTGAAATAGGTCCAAAATGCAAATAGCTAGACTTTTAACTAGGGCTTGCCGAACTAATCACATAACTCCAACAATGTTCCAGCTCCATTTCAGGTTGTTGGTGGTAACCTTTAAAGCCCTGAATAGTTTTTGAACCAGGCTGTCTGTAACACAATTTTATTCCGTTTGTGCTTGTTCAAGTAAGGTGGAAGCAACACCATCTGTGGTGGTGTTCCTGCTGGCAGTAACCAGTGGGAGACACAAAATGAGCCATTAGGAGTTTAGAGATGAAGCTGGGCTGCCCACAGATCTATGCTAGTTTATCTCCCAGAGAAGGCCCCAATTCAGACCGGTCTCCTGTGCCAGCCTGGAACTGGTGAAGCAAAAACAAAACAAAGGGTTGCATTGAACTATGCTCACAGGTGTTCCATTGAAATCAGCAGACATGGCTAAATTAAGTTCATTAATTGTAATAGGTCTACTGTTAGCATGACTGAGACTACATTCGCACCATACATTAAAGAACCATGATACCATTTTAAACAGCCATGGCTTCCCCCAAAGAATTAGGGGAGCTGTAATTTTCTTAAAGGTCCTGAGAGTTGTTAGAAAACCCATATTCCCCTCAATTTTCAGAGTTCCCTGTGAAGAGGGATTGTTTATGAAGCCACTCTGAGAAGTGTAGCTTTGTGAGGAGGAATAGGGATCTCCTAACAGCTCTCAGCACCCTTAACAAACTACAGCTCCAAGGAGTTTTTGTGGGAAGCAATTATTGTTTTAAATGGTATCATGTATGCTGTGAATGTGGTCTGAAATAGATACAACACAGAAGTTGGTCCTTGGCTTCACAAACCGACTGGGCTTCATATACAGTGGTGACTCCACATTCATTAGGATTGCTTTCGGTCTTGCAATAGTACTATAAAAGCTGAAAACAAAGAAGGATTATTTAAGGTATAAACAGAAGCTCCTCAGCATGGGGATCACGTTAAGGCCAACTTAAATCAACACACATAACAAAACCCTCCTTCTGACTGCATTTTGACATATCAGATAACTTTTGCTTTATTGAATACCTCCTGCCATCCATTTTAAAGCAAGTTGGGCTTGGTGATTATTAAGTATACGATTTAGGCTTTTCATTGTCCACAGAAACTATGCAGCTTGTTTTGAAAGGAGTGCAAATTAAGTGATAGTGAAGAATAAAATTATTGACCATTATTGACCAGATTCCCCTCCCCAAAGAGCAGACTCTAGCTTTAAAATGTGTTGGTGTTTTCTCTTTTCTGCTTTTGCCTTCAAAATTAATGATTTTGAAACCGGGATCTATCATATATGTATTCTGATGAGAAAAGTTGTTCAACTGATACTGCCGGTAATAATAATAAAAAACAAGCTTGATATATTATTATTATTATTATTGCATCTGCTTCATCTTCCTGTGGAGAGTGTTCTTCTAAGTATGTGACAACTTAATATTCAGCAGTACCAGGACATTTGCCATTTGTGAACTAAAATGGCATTTTTTACCAATGCAAGTGGAACAGGGAAAGCTCAGAAAATCAGTGGACCAAATACATCCCTGAATTGAAATGGACTCATTAATAAATTCATCTATATGTGGTTTTGACAAGCTAATTAATTTGCTTGGAAAATATCTGTGGAAATTTGTAAGAAGGGCTCTCAGCCTGAACTTCTCTTTATTTAAAAGGGGCTGCTTTAAGGGGTTGGGGGAAATTCACTCTACCATTAATTTACAATGCAAATTGTTCCTGTCTCTTTTAAAGTATGAATCATTTTGTTCATCTCTGCTTAATACTTGATGAGCTCTCGGTATTATCTCTGTGTATCATCCTTTAGTTTATGAACAAAATGAGGTTTTAAGAGCTGCTGTAAGAAGGAAGCCAAGCCAAGCCACCCCTTCCCCACCCCCTTCAATTCACTTACAGAAGCTACTGAAGTGCATTTCAAACTTAAACATGTACTGCCACCTGTGGTCCGGGTCCAGGGGGCTACTCTAAAAATATCTTGTATCTCTGCAAGGCTTTGAAGATTCAATCATAGCAATTGCATGTTAGGTAGTGGGTTATAAAAAGATGAAGAAGAAGCCAAAGGAAATTTGTATTTAACAGGGAGAAAAAGTTTGGAGGACAGAGTGGGGTGGGGTGGGGTGGCAGTTGCAAGTTTAAAAACGTAGGTTAGGATTTCAAAATTATTCAATAGTATAGAGCCAGGGCAAGGGAGCAGCAGAACCACTGCCGCATGTAGAATCGCACCTCTTGTGCAAAGGGGGAGAGAGCAAAACTATCCTGGCTTGATCTTTGGCTGACACAGCTGTCTGCCTGCCCTGAACTCTCCCTCCCATTTTGGAGCAATATGCTGATTCCAGTGGGAATTCCAGTGGGCTCATTCCACCTGCAGTTTAAGCTGGGGCAGTTAGAAGTTCCAAGGTATCAATCCCCACTTCTGGAAGACCTTCACACAGGGGCGGCCCATCCTGTTTTGCCACCTGAGGCAAAACAGAAATGTCCTGCAACCCCCCCTGCCACCACTCCCGTCCTGCTGAAGACTTGCTTACCAGGGGTGTGTGGTGGTAGCAGCAGATCTCATGAGATCTCGTTAGAGTTTCACGAGATCCCACAAGATCTCATCAGAAGAAGCTACAGCAGCTGTACAACCTTGGTGGTGGCAGGGATGAGCAGGGCACCCACAGGGCACTGCCTCATAGGGTTCTGCCACCCAGGGAGGCTGCTTAAGCCAACCTCATGGGCAAGACAGCCCTGCCTGACATAAGCAGGCACAGCTGGAAGAGAGACACCACTTTCATCATCCAGATGCTCTTAAGAAAAGCTGGTCAGGGTTTGGACTGTTCTGAAAGTTAGTCACCATTAATTCCCACTGAAGTCAATGAGATCCTGACTGATTTGTCCCATTGATTTCAATGGGACAAGAGTTCAAGGAAGATTTTTAGATTCATACGGAAGAAGGTGGAGCTTTAGGTACTGTGTATTCATTCCAAAATGTTCAGGGCTTTGCAGCTTATTGTAAACCAACTGGGAGCAAATGGCATTCTTTTCAAATGGAGATCACATGTTCTTTGCAATCTACCCAACTAAATAATCTGCCTTTTTGAAACAATTACAGTGCCTGAGAAATATTTGAAGGCATTCCTATCCATAGTATACTATACTCAGTAATCTAGTCTGGATCAGATAACAGGGTCATTTTAAATATCTCCAAGCTATCAGCTAATGAGGATTCTCATTTCACATCACCAGATTTATTTACTACTCAGGGCTGCTTACTTTATAAGCCAGCCATTAATTTGACCAATGGTTGGAGCAAGAGTTCTGAGTCTTTCTCAGAATTATGAGCATGCACTTTTTAGAAGGAAGGATCTGGATAAGTTTCTCCTCTCTTGTGAACGTCAAATGAAGCTGAATGTTGGATGATGCAGCAGAGGTGCTTCTAAATCATAGTTGCAGCATCACCTGCAGGGCCTTCAGGGCTCTGCTCCCCAGAACCCATCAGGCTCCCCTAAACCCACCTTTGGATACAGGATAGACAAAAGTGTTCTTCTTCATACTTAAACTGTGGAATTTGCTCCTACAAGAGGCAATGACTGACACCAACTTGGACGAATGGCTTTAGAAGAGGATTAGACAAATTTATGGAGGTTAAGGTGATCAATGGCTACTAGCCACTTTCAGAGGCAGTGTACCTCTGGAAACACAGGTGAGGAGAGGACCTCAGGTCCTGCTGGTAGGCTTCTCCAAGGAATCTGGTTGTACCCTGTGAGTTGGGCCACCGGCTGGATCCAGCAGGGTTATTTTTGTGTTCTTAAGAGATCAAGTCTTATTTGTCTTTCTATGAAAAGTCTCAAGTTCCTATTTCTAAAGAAATGCAGAGAAATCAACAGGAACGTTTAGAGGAGTCGCCAAGATCTATAAAATAGTCATATAGTGTAGGAAGCTTTCCTTCTAAGAAAGCCGTAGTGGCTTATAAAATAATGCATTATTTTTATGCTTTCATGTCCCATTAAATCTTTTTTAAGGCAATGTTCCTTTGAATCAGTGCAGCTTTAATGTACCAAAGTAACAGTTTGGGCTGTGGTGTGTTTTTTACAAGGAGAAATCATTATTTAGATAAGTCTCTTTCTTATCATTAATTCAGTAAACAGCATTAATTTCATAGTTAAAAATATGGTTAGTCTATTTCGTGTTAAGGCAAGCAGAGATTTCAAAAACATGGTACTTCATGAAGCATAAAAGTTACTTTATTTGCACATCTGACTTCTCTTAGATTCCGCTTTTCTTCCTTTACAGTACTGTATTTGTTCCTCAAAGATGTATTAGGTTACAGTATGTGGGTGCAACACACAATAGCTTTGATTGATATATTCTCCTACCCCCATATATGTCAGAAGTCAGCCTGGGGCAGAAGACTACATAGTTTTTATGGTTTCTTGTTGTTCAATTTTAGTTTCCTGGTTGAAAGTTGAGCAAATAAAGAGAATATTACATGTGGCTTGCTCCTAGAAAGAAATATAAAAACAGGTTACCCAAAGGATTTGAGGAAGGGGCTACTATGTTTGGAGCAGCCTTGACACCCATGCCCAAAATGCCAATGAGACCCTTGATGTTGTCAAGGCTACCAACAATTACCTAAATAACACAGCTGGTGTCCATTTTGTTCATTGTCATCATACTATGTAAAGTGAAGGTGAAGTTGCATTTAAGTGCTCTTATGCTCCCTACCCAAGCTGCTATATTTGAGGTTTTGTTCTTAAGAGTCAGTCTTATCCTTTATGCACCCAAGCAATCTGTGAGAGAGTTTCTCCAGTAAGTTCCAAAGATTAAACAAACCCACTCTATAGTAACCCAGAGCAGCACCTTTACTGTGTTCTGTGGTATAACGTTCCTGTCAAGATATGAAAGGCACCCACCATCTGTACTTTACACGAATAATTGAAGACATTTTTGTTCCAGCTGTATAAATGGGGCTTTGTCCTGAGTGTCTGTTTGGTACGGTTTTAGTTTATCTGCTTTTGGGGGGCTGTTTTTAATTGTTCTTTGCTGTTTTTACTATACACCAGCTTAAGGTGATATCAGAGAAGGCTATTAATATCATCATCATCATCATCATCTCACTGAAGTGGTAATCCTATATTTGTGCAGTAGCAGACTATTATTCTCCACATTATTGAACAAATAATCCTGCACATAGAAAACTAATCTGTAGACAGAAGTTTAGACTATGATCCTTCTGCTTAATAGATTAAGGTTACCAGATGTCCCCGTTTCCTGGGAACAGTCCCCGGATTTACAAGTCAGTCCCCATACAAAATCCATTGAAGTTGAAAAGTGTCCCCGGATTCATTGAAAAAGATCTGGTAACCTTATAATAGATCATTTATTTGGAGATAATCTCTAGATTGATAGGTAGATAGATCATATCTTTGACATATCAGGTAGAAGGATTATATTTCAATTTCCCAAATTACCTATATATAGCCATGTAAGCCACCACCTGCAGCGATACCAAACAGACATAGATTACCAAACAGACATAGACAGGAATTAGAATGAGTTCTCATTTATGCAAAATCTGATCAATCCCTTTTGAACACTGAAGCTGCCAGCTATCCATTCACAGTTGTATCATGGCATTTTCCAAACTGATGGCCTGGATGGCAGAGTTTAACTTTCCATGATGGTGCAATCTCTATGTGTATTAGATAGCAATTTTCCACTAGGTCATAATTGCAAATGGTGACATTAGTGTGACTGATTTGCGTTAGGTTATTCCACTGTGATTCAAAATGGAGAGGCAAGGGTCTTTATGCTAGAAGCCAAACTATGAGGCCAGAACTGAACATTAGGCAGAACTTTTATAATGGCCTCCATGTGTCTCCCTGGTTTAGAACAGATGCTCAGAGCCCAGCATTCACCCATGCATGCACAAAGAGGAACTGAACAGTTTCTTTATTGACATTCACAGCGTCTGTGACTTTGGCACCACTTCTAAAATGTTAAGAGGAAGGGGCAATTTCTAGATCGTCAAAGTGATGTTGTGGCTTATGTGAGGACCTCAGTTACTGGGAGGTCGGTATTTGGTACTCAAGATGCACATTTTCCTTTAGAAAGTTGTTTCCAAACAATACAGTATCCTGAGCTTCATAACCTATGAAAACAACCGGTTGTGTACTTTCATTGAAAGCACCACATAATATATGTCTATCTGGTGGTGATTATATTGACTTCTCTCTGCTGCTATATTATTGCAGCAGTGTGGTTTTGTATTGGGGTAGAAGGAAAACGGGCAAGGATCAAGAGACCTTTAACACACAACTATTACTTATTGATACATAACATGCCTGGACTAAGCTAAAAGCTGTGAGCCATGGTAGGGAAGGCTACAGGCACTCAGAAGATCCAAGAACAAAAATAGACATTTAAAGCACATTTATACCACTTTAATAGTCATGGCACCTGCCAGAAATGAATTCTGGGAACTGTAGTTTACTCCCCACAGAGTGACAGTTCCCAATACCCTTAGCCAACTACAATTCCCAGGATTCATTTCTGGAGGGAGTCATGACTATTAAAGTGGCACAGGAGTAATGTAAATGTTTGGTATGGTGTGGCATGTTGAAAGACAGAAGCCCTGGTACTGGTGGGGGAAGTGGTTCAGTGGGGGAAGAGACAGACAAAGAATTGTAGCTATCAGGAGAATGACATGTGACCACTTAGTACCATTCTGACCAATTGGTTGCTATGTGTGAGCTTCAAAGGCTTTTCGGAAATGTGAGAAGGGAACTTTGAAGAAGTGTTTTCATTTTCCCTACCTACCTTTTCCTGCAAATCAGTGAAAATGGTGATGGTGACATTTCCATGAAATAATCGTCACACCTCATACAACAGAACTACCCTCCTATAGCATTGATGAGAAATAATCATAGAGTAAGGATTCTGACCCTCTCAAGAGCTGACAGTGGCAGTACAGCTTGGTACATGTACAGAACGATTCTGAATTGTGGTCAAACACCTCTGCATCCTGTTTACTTTTGAGCAGACTAATTAAACACCTGAAAATGTAGAAAGTCATCAGGCTGGTGTTTTAAGGAGATTCAAATAAGAGAGCTCAATTTGCTCCCTGTTATTACTAACAGTGAATGACAGTAAACACCATTTCAGCATAGGGTTATTCAAAGATCAACACTGAAATTAATCAAACTCCCTTGATTAATCAAAATTATATATTATCATTCTGATTGCAATCATCTATCAAAGTATCATTTTCCTCTGTAATTTATAAGATACATAATCAGCGGCAAGAAACCTAGGGCTTTTCTAGCCTAAATGCAAAATGATAGAATTTGTGCTAACAAAAATGTAAGTAAATATAATAAAAATAGTTGGCCGGGAACTGACTAGCCCACGAGGGCCCCCAAGATGCCTAGTAAAAATATCTCCATAGCTTAATTAATATATGAATTGAATATTATCTCAAACAATATATGAGCACATAACCTTAGTTAAGTTCTTCTTTGTAATGAAAGGTCTTGTTACTTTATAATACCCTTCCTATTTTGAGTGACTTAGTTCCATCAAGTTTTATTGAACAAAAATAATTCTAAAATAATATTTATCTGCCTGCCTCACACCTAATTATAATGCAACTTTAAATTTTCAGAGATTTTCTTAAGCCAATTGAATCACCTACTTAACCCTCTGCACCGCCCATACTTTAATTTCTATTTCCCAGATGTGGGAAGACCAATGTTACCATCTTTGCTCAGAATACATGTCTCTGTACATGTCTGAAACCTTTCACTCCCTCCCCCCCCCCTCCATGCTCAGGGAATAATCCCTTCCAGAACACAAATTGGTGAAAGAATTTAGCTGAAGTATCAGGGAGACCTCTTTTCTCTTCAGCTGTTACTTTATTTTGCCAGAGGACAGGATGCTATCAGTCCAGTAGAGCTGGTCGAGAAACCAGCACATTTATGAAAATGTGAATCACATCATGAAATCCTTGGGAATATATTATCTAGATGGCAAAGTGACCTCAAAAAGTACTCACAAACACCATCAGTGCTTTCTCAGAAAAGTATCTTTCATTACAAAAGCAAGATAGATGGCAACTGCTGAAGGTTGTTCCAGAGACAGGAGGGATAGATGGGGAATGAAGTTAAATGGCAGTGAGCCAGAGGAGGGTTTGCAGTGGTGCTTTGACATTTGTGGGAAGGTGAGGTTGAAGCAGTGGGTCCTGGGGATTGAGTCCCCTCCCCTTCTGTTTTATAGCAACTTTCCTCTTTCATAATCTGTTTTCAGGACCCTCAAAAACCCTCAATGAGAACAGCTTGGGTCTCCACAGCCAATCTACCCTGCAAAAAGAGGTATCTTAGGATCATCAGATGAAGGGCATTAAATACAAATTTAATAAATCATTACCACCATCATCACCACACCTCTTCATTAACTATGTACAATATACATAGTATGCATAGAAACATGGACCACTTATAAATGCCATCTCCAACTCCTTGAAAGATTCCATCAACGGTGTCTCCGAAAAATTTTACACATCACCTGGGAAGACAGGCAAACTAATGCTAGTGTACTGGAAGAAGCAAAGATCACTAGTATCAAAGTGATGATTCTTCAACATCAACTTCGTTGGACTGGTCATATTGTGCGGATGCCTGATGATTGTCTTCCAAAGCAACTACTCTATTCTGAACTTTAAAATGGTAAGTGTAATGCTGGTGGTCAACAAAAGAGGTTCAAAGACCTCTCTCAAGGCAAATCTTAAAAAATGTAGTATAAACACCAACAACTGGGAAACAGTGGCCTGTGAGCACCCCAATTGGAGAACAGCCTTAACCAAAAGTGTAATGGGTTTTGAAGACACTCAAACTCAGGACGAAAGGGAGAAATGCACTAAGAGGAAGGCATGCTTGGCAAACCACTCCCACCCAGGAACAAATGTCCCCACTGTGGAAGGACGTGTGGATCCAGAATTGGCCTCCACAGTCACTTACGGACTCATTGTCAAAACCGTGTCTATGGAAGACAATTTTACTCAGCTACGAGTGATCGCCAAAGAAGAAAGAAGACAATATACAATCAAAGTTTTGCTATCTTTCTATGGTATTCCACATTTCTTATCTGTCAAGCAGGCAAAGGGGAGAGAAAATGAAAAGGCCGAGTTTCAAGAGCCCATAACCTTTTACCTAAAATAAATAGGGAGGGAACATAGCAAGGTTATCCACACAGATTAAAAGGAACAGTTTATTGATTAGATGTTTCCTAACACATTTCACATGTTGTTGCTCCAGCTGGATACGCTACACCAATCATGCCAAAGTGTAAATCATGCTCCTTGCATTTCTACTTAAGGAACATTGTCTCTACAGATAAAATCAATTGCAGTAATGCTCTCTAAGATTTATGTTTCTCTGATTCTATCTCTACCTTGTGGGTGGAGTCTATCTGTCTTTATTTAATGAAGCGTGAGCTTTTATGCCTGCTATCTTCTGAAGTTCCACTGAGAGAGCTTGCCAACTTGAGAAGGAAAAGATGAACTGGTCTTTCATCCTTCCTTCTAATAAAACTGCAAAATCGCCCAAAGAAAGGAGCTTTTAAATGCAAGCCCATCTTGTAAATTTTCCTGAATAATCATTCATCAAGTTCCTGCTAAGATCTGTGTTAAGAAATGTGCAGGTTAGAATTAATATCTGAAAACAGCATCCCATAAACTGAAAATTTGTGAGTAGTTTGTTATCTTGGGAAAGCAAGTCCCTCTTTCCTGCATTTATCAAAGGCAAATCTGTGGGGTAGGGGGAATCATAAATTTTTGATCTGTATTTTTAAGCAGAGTATCTCCCAGATCTGGGACCAGTGAGCCAACAAACTCTCTTTATTGTTGACCAGACACTGTCTGTGTTTGCTGTAAAACTCTTCTAGCCACCAGAATTGAATGAATGCACCTCTTCCTAAGTTTATTTGTTCACCATAAAGTATTGCTATCTGCATTTATGATCATGACTGCTTTTGAATCCTGTGGATCAAGCAGGCTAGTGGCTATTTTTCTTCTAGCCATTTCTAAGTGTTCTGGCAACAACGATAAGTGAGCAGAGGAGAGATGATATATTCCAGTTGTCATTTTTGTTGTTTTTCTGCCTTCATTTCTTAGAATGAGCCATTTGGACTTCTTCCACACCAGCTCTGTCACATCTGAAATCACTCTTCTTTCTGCTATTTGCCTTAACATATGACTTGGGGTCAACCTAGACCTGATAGTGGGTGTGACATGGTTCTTGGGAAGCAGTGTGTCCAATGACCTATGTCCAGTGAGGCATGAGTTGTTGCATGCCAAATGATCAAGAGGGATTTCTCCCAGGCAAGTTTGATTAGGACTGCAACACAACTATCTTTCATTTTTGTGACGCTTCCTTCATTTCAGCTGTATTCTGAAACACTCTCTGGTGGAATCTACACACATGTGAAAAACATTGTGAAATTGTTTTTTTTAGAAAAAAAAATCGTTTTGAAAAATGCCTTAAATTTGCTATAGCTCACAGTTGCCATCTAGTGTCACAATTGTATATTGCACTTTACAACACATTCAAAATGTTTTATTTGAAGCTGTATAGCTGAGTCCTCCCTCCCTCTCTGTTACAACTCTGCCCAACAGACAATAGAAGCAGAAAATAAACAGTGAACTATTTAAATCATTTTAATGCTTTATGTATATGCATTTTGTTTACATTTCTTCAATCATTTAAAATAGTTTATATTTATTCATTTAAGCAAGAACTCTGATTTATTTGATGAGCACCAAAAGCCTCCTTAACAGCTTGGGAAATCAGGGTGCACATTTTAGTGTCTAAATACAAAAGTGGATTCCTAAATTTGATTATCTGATTGCATTTGATTGAGGATGTACATTGGCTGTGACAGGCAGCCTTGACGTTACACATTGGCTAATTAATTTGAACATATTTACAATTTTTAGATTCACATAGTGTTCTAAACAAGTAAGTGGATAAATGAAAGAACTAAGGAAGTAACTAAGCTGATGACACAGTAGCCTATCCTATATAGCCTATCCTATCTATAGCCATGGTTTAGCATGAAAGTTGGATCCCAGAGAAGATTGCAGCCACTTGCCTCTGTTCTGGTCATTCTGCTACTCTGCAGCACTCAGGTAAGCCATGGCTTGGATGAGTACGTCATCTGAATCCAACCTCATGATTTAGCTATCTCCAGATTTATCACAAGCTGAACCATGATTCATCCAATAGTTTGGGGGTTGTGGATTTGTATAGGAGAACTATCCTCTGAGTCTTGGTTTGGATGTCACACTAAGCAGCAAATCAACACGGAGCAAACAAAGCAGCCACAGTCTCCTGTCCAGCAGCTCTCATGTTGTTGTTGTTTAGCTGTTTAGTCGTGTCTGACTCTTTGTGACCCCATGGACCAGAGCACGCCAGGCACTCCTATCTTCCACTGCCTCCCGCAGTTTGGTCAAACTCATGTTCGTAGCTTTAAGAACACTGTCCAACCATCTTGTCCTCTGTTGCCCCCTTCTCCTTGTGCCCTCAATCTTTCCCAACATCAGGGTCTTTTCCAGGGAGTCTTCTCTTCTCATGAGATGGCCAAAGTATTGGAGCCCCAGCTTTAGGATCTGTCCTTCCACTGAGCACTGAGGGCTGATTTCCTTAAGAATGGATAGATCTTCTTGCAGTCCATGAGACTCTCAAGTGTCTCCTCCAGCACCATAATTCAAAAGCATCAATTCTTCGGCGATCAGCCTTCTTTATGGTCTAGTTCTCACTTCTATACATCACTACTGGGAAAACCATAGCTTTTACTATACGAACCTTTGTCGGCAAGGTGATGTCTCTGCTTTTTAAGATGTTGTCTAGGTTTGTCATTGCTTTTCTCCCAAGAAGCAGGTGTCTTTTAATTTTGTGACGGCTATCACCATCTGCAGTGACCATAGAGCCCAAGAAAGTAAAATCTCTCACTGCCTCCATTTCTTCCCCTTCTATTCGCCAGTAGGTTATGGGACCAATGGCCATGATCTTTGTTTTTTTGATGTTGAGCTTCAGACCATATTTTGTGCTCTCCTCTTTCACCCTCATTAAAAGGTTCTTTAATTCCTCCTCACTTTCTGCCATCAAGGTTGTGTCATCTGCATATCTGAGGTTGTTGATATTTCTTCCAGCAATCTTAATTCCAGCTTGGGATTCATCCAGTCCAGCCTTTCGCATGATGAATTCTACATATAAGTTAAATAAACAGGGAGACAATATACAGCCTTGTCATACTCCTTTCCCAATTTTGAACCAATCAGTTGTTCCATATCCAGTTCTAATTCTAGCTTCTTGTCCCACATAGAGATTTCTCAGGAGACAGATGAGGTGATCAGGCACTCCCATTTCTTTAAGAACTTGCCATAGTTTGCTGTGGTCCACACAGCCAAAGGCTTTTGCATAGTCAATGAAGCAGAAGTAGATGTTTTTTCTGGAACTCTCAAGCTTTCTCCATAATCCAGCACATGTTTGCAATTTGGTCTCTGGTTCCTCTGCCCCTTTGAAATCCATATTCATGCTAAATCATGGCTTGATTTAGCATGAAATGCAAACGAGCCCTTTGATTTCAATTACAAAAGAAGATCTATAGAATGAATGTACCTCTGAATGAAAACACTTGGGATTGAACAGTGAGACAAGTTCATTCACACACTGATTATTCATATTATTTTATTATAGTTATATACAATCTTTCTTTTCCCATAGAATCTAAGGTAGTGTACATATGGTTCCAGGTGGTCACCTATGTGGACCCTAACCAGGCCCTATACTATCAGGGCTTCAGAAAGGTGGTGGCTTCATGTGCCTACAGTACACATCCTGGAGCCACTTTGAGAATCAGAGGAACTTAAACATAGCCCATTACTTCCAACAGATGAACTATAGAATATGTCACGTTGTGTCGTCACGCCTCTTCAGGTATTGCCTCTCACATGATTACCATCATGTGAGGATGGAAAGCAGTGGCAAGCTCCGTGACCCTTTCCTCTCCATTGCATTACAGTTGTTGCTCCTATTACCATACATGTGTTGGGGCTGAAGTTTATTATTTGGTGTTTTTTCTCATTAATTCATAAAATTTCTTACCCACCCATCTGCATAAAGCCCTAGGGTGGTTTACAACACTAGAATATACAGGTATAAAAACCAATCATAGTGTTATGGTTATAAAAGAAGCATTCCAAATGGAAAAGAACAGTATAAATTCAATAAAAGAAGTGGAGTCCCACAAAACAAAACACCTTATTTGTCACAGGTCAGGGTAAAGAGGAATGTCTTGTATACACTGAAAGCTATACAAGGAACGTGCTAGAAGCAGCTCTATTGGAAGTATTTCTATTATTTAGATGCCGCCACCAAAAAAAGTCCTCTCCTGGCTCACCATTCACTGCATTTCTAAGGGTGGTGAAACTGCCAACAGAGCTACCTCTGCAGATCTTAACACCAGAGAGTATACACACTAGGAAGTCTACTCATATAGGTTTCTTGCTCAGTTTAGAAGCCTGCCTCCATGAATAAAGCAAGCTCCTCACTGCAGAAGTTTAGCCCTCAATTTGTGAAGGGCTGCTGAAGTGGTGGTAGCCATGCAACATGCGGCAGAGAGTTACATCATGGTGGTTTTTATTTTTATTTGTGCAGCTGCTAGGCTCCATGAAAACAGACAACGAAACAAAAATCATACACGTACTCATACGAGGGAGAGAATGCCTGGATAGGGTTAGTGTTTCTTGAAGATAGTACATTAGCATCATATATCCTCAAGCTACTTCTTCGTGTATAAGTAACACTCAGCTAGTTTTATATGTGATTGCAAGATGTAAAATTTAAAGAAAAGGACCTCCCATTCTGGCCCAGCTCTGTTTTCAAAGGGAATCTGATTAGACTTAGATGCCATTAAATCAAGCCTGACTGAATGAATTATAATACAACTCTCAGCAGACTTCACATTTGCTGCAGGCTCTGTATCAAGGAGTGCTAGCATGAAGAGGAGAATGAGAGAAAGATTATTTTCATTTTTTATAAAAAAAAAAGAGGGGGAAAATATTTACTTTCTAAAAAGTAAACCATGAGATTCAGGGAAACTTGCTGTAATATACTCTGAGGAACAAACTAGGCATGTTGCTAAATACATCAGTAGAAGGCGTATCAGGGTTTTCTTTTCATTTAACAGCATGAGTGGGATGGTTTTAATTGGGACCACCCTGTTCAGGGATGACAGCATAAGCCTTCCCTGTATATGCATGATCCTGACAAAAATCCCGCCCCCCCTGCACTGCTATCAGCCCTTGGGTGGGGAGATACCTGCCATTGTGGCAATGAGACCTTTGGTTCTAGAACTAATAGCAGAGGGGGAGATTTTTATTAGGACTGAAATTGGGAGTGAAAAGTTAATCCATCCTTCTCTGGATACTTTGGTCCCAGTGAAAATCATCTGCCCATAACCTTGTGGGTGGTGGAGAGAGATTGTGTTGTGCTTTCTGTTGACTTGCATAGCCTCACATCTAATTTGGTCCTAGCAATCTTCTCACAATTGGGTCGTATTCTGTCTCTCTCTGTCTCTGTTTCTCTCTCTCTCACACACACACCCCTTGGAAAAACATCGCCTGCTTTCCCATAACAAAGGATTATTTTGATTCTTGAATCTTCCATGAAGCCTAAGAAGAAAAGTTCACAGAAATTTCAGTTGCTGCAGGCAGATGTTTTGAAATTACACAGAAGAGCAAAGGTTGCGGCATTATAGGAGTCAATGGGAGGCCAGAATGAGATTTCTTCTCTTTTGTTTTTGTTAAGCCCTTGTGACAACCATTGCATTTATGAACCCGTATCTTAAACGTAGGCATTTCTCATTCACCCATTACATTAGTATACATTATTCATACAAAACACAGCATGTGTTGACATAATGCTGCACCATTGTACAGCAAAGGGGTGCCCAGAAGGGATCGTTTCCAGCCTGCAAGGACTGGCAGGCTGAGGATGCAAGCTACTACCATGAAAGATAAACTGTGTGACATCTGGAAAAAAAATGGTTGGGAATAGATTTTTTTGTTTCGTTTTAACAATTAGTAAGGATGGGGCTATTCTTATCAGTTCTGAGACTTGTTAGGAGGCCCCTATTCCTTTCACAGATCTACACAGAGCTGTCTTTCCCATAGTGCTTAGTGGTGCGTTGCGCCAGGGTGCCGGCTTCTCAGGTGTGCCACAGCAAGTGGGGGAGCTGCGTGGCTTTGCCAGTGGCCTGCCCTTTCCCTGCACACCCGCCAGCTGCGCCCCATGTGGTGTAGTGGTTAAGAGCGGGAGTCTCGTAATCTGGTGAACCGGGTTCACGTCTCCGCTCCTCCACATGCAGCTTCTGGGTGACCTTGGGCCAGGCACACTTCTTTGAAGTCTCTCAGCCCCATTCACCTCACAGAGTGCTTGTTGTGGGGGAGGAAGGGAAAGGAGAATGTTAGCCGCTTTGAGACTCCTTAAAGGGAGTGAAAGGCGGGATATCAAATCCAAACTCTTCTTCTTCTTCTTCTGTATGACTGGCGGGCATGCAGCTAGCCTTCCAAGCTTCCGTGGGAGGAGAGCGATCCCTGCAGAGGCTTAGGATGGAAGCAGTGTCCCAACTATATGGCTGGCGGACGCGCAGCTTCCCTCCCAAGCCTCTGCAGGGATTGCTCTCCCGCAGCAGCAGGGGGGAGAGTTGTGCCCCCCCATGGCTCTCAGTGCGCAGCTTCAACCCCCCCCACTATCTGCGGTAATTTGGGGGCGCTGGGCGGATATTTGCAACCCCTATGCCGCATCTGCTAAAGACGGCCCTGGATCTGCTCACCCTTTTGCACGTGGCGGCATTTCGAGATGGAGGAGGCTTCACTGGGGCCCCGACGGAGGAATTCAACCCTGCTGGGCCCTTCCTGATTGGTGGAAGAGGCATAAGCCCCCTCTGCCTATCAGGAAGCAGATCCTATGCCTGCACCCTGCTTTGGCAAATGGAGTTGCAGGCCTGGACTTGGGCTGTGCAAGGGGCAGAGCCAATGGAGCCAGCAATGGGCTTCCCTTGGATCTGCCCCACACTCATTTATGCAGCCAGCACCCTGGGCTCAGCTGGTTTCTTCCTGCATCGGGTTTTCCCCACCCACCCTCGGTTTAAGCTGATAATCAATGATTTTGCTGTGGCTACAGTGGTTGCTGTCCATTGATGAGACCGGGTAGGAATTTGCCCACCGGGCTAATTGGCACTGACCCGGTAGTTTTGCCTACCTCGTAGCAAATCATCACAACTGGTTGGGCATTGGGGCAATCCTTTGTTTCGGATGGAAGGGAGGTTGTGGTCCCTGCCTGCCCCTCTAAACACTGGGTATCCTGTTAAAGGGATCCGGGGGAGAGTGGCCCTGGTGGGGCCAGGGCCAAAGGCACTCTCCCAGATGGTGGTCCCTGTGGGGATCACCCTATTAGATGTAAGACTTAGGAACCCCCACCTTGTGTCACTTCCAGCGGGCAGGCCGGAAGTATTTTGATTGCCCCATGCCCAAGTCAAACCTCTTTCATCTGTATTCAATAAAGTTGTCGCCTGTTTTGACCCAAAACCACTCTCTTTGATCTCTCATTATGCAGGTTGGGGATGGGAAGTCCGATGCCTGGTCCTGCAAGTCCAGAGTGGTTTAACAATCAATCCCTCTTCCTAGGAAATTAATAGTTCCATGAGGCAGAAAAAATTGTTTATGTATGCTATGACTGCCGTCCAGATACTGTTAGCCCAAAGATGGAAAGAGCAAGCAGTCCCGACCAAAGAAGATTGGCAAACCAAGTTAATGGACTATGCTGAAATGGCTAAAATTAACTGGAAAGCTCAGAAATGAAGATGACAAGAAATTTTAAAAGAATGGGAAATGTTTATTTGGTACTTACAAAAGTATTTAAGAATACGTGTAATTTCAGAAATAATGTAAGAAATTTGAGGTAGAAAAATAATTTAGAGTAGATATGATATGCAGTTGAAAAGGAAAATTAAGGAACCAGGGGAGGGGGGGAGGGAAGTCACGGGATTTGGAGAATCCCATTTCATGGATTTTATATTGTTTTTATTTACAATTTTCTTTGTTTGTGTTTGTTGTTGTGTTTGTTGATGTTTGTTTTTTATTTCTGTTATTTTTGTTGAAAAATTAATATATTTTTTAAAATAGTTCTATTAGGGAAATACGTGTATCTTAATAACTCTAAGCACCCTTAACAAGCTGGGAAACCCAGCCAGATGGGTGGGGTATAAATAAATTATTATTAAATTATAGTTCCCAGGATTCTTTGGGGGAAGCCATGACTGTTTAAAGTTGCATAATCGTGTTTTAAATGTGAAGTGCATAAGGAGCCTGACATTGTGACTGAGGTCCAAGGAATACACATTTTCCCAAAAGGCTGATTATATACTGTATTTATTTGTTTATTTGCTTATTTCATGAAACTTATTGTCACGGCCACCCAGGACGGGTCCCAGCTCACAAGAGACCTCACTCCGTTGCAGTTTATTTACAGGAAAAGTTTATTGAAGATTTCTGCTTCTCGTACAGTTCAGCATCGTGGCCGTACGTCTGTCACGTTAGACCGCTGAAGTCCCCTCTGACTCCTCCCCTCTTCCACACCAACTTAATAGCCTGGCTCTAGACCACCTCTTCCTCTCCTTTCTTTTCCGCAGGGTCTTCCTGCCCCCCTGGGTTCCCTCTCTCCGTGACTCGCCTGAGGCTGAATCCTCTGCCGCCTCTTCCCCCCTCCTTCTGGCTTTAGGGCCGGGCTCCTCCCCTGAGCTCTCTCCACTTCCGCGCGCCTCTACGTTTGAACTTGGCGCGCGTACGTTGCTGCTGACCTTTCTTTCGACCGCTACACCACCCCTTGTTCTGCTCTCCACCCTTTCCGGCTGAACACCTTGCTCCAACCCCCTTTCTCTGTTCTCTCCTAATCCTGCTCCCTCCGAGAGGCTGACGACTCCACCCCCTTTTCTCCGTTCCGGCTGAGACGCCTCTTGCTGCGTCTGTCTTCCACTGGGCTCCTCTCCGCTTCTCCCTTCTCCTCCCTTTTGCTTGATTAAGGTAACCCCCTTTTGAGAATCCTCTGACTCGCTGCTCAGACTCGTGGATTCCCTCAGAATTCCGTCATCTTCTTCCTCATCCTTCTGCCCCTCCTCCCACTCGCTCTCCGTCTCCTCTGTCATCTCCTCCTCTCTCCCAGAAACCCTGACATCCATCCCCCCCTCGAAGCCCCCCCTTCCCCCCTCCCGCTCGCCGGGTGCAGGTTGAGGAAAACGTGGTACTTCCTGGGTCGGTTCAGGATACAAGTTGTCCACCTCAACGTTCTCCTCTGTCATCTCCGTATATGTGTGTTCGAACTCGGGTTCCCCACCCACAGACCTCACAGTCTCTTCCTCCATCACTGCTTCTCCTGGCGCTGCCTGCCAAGGACCTACCATCCATCTCTGACTCCATGCCTCCCTTGGCTGATCCACCCACCAACAAGGGCCTGTCTCCTCCCCCCCCAGTCTCGGATCCCTGGTCGGGCTTGTTTCGGGCGTATGGCCCTCGGGTGAGGAGAAACCCTCGAACGTGCTGTCTGACAAAGTGGGCGTGAAAAGCCAATCATCAAAATACTCCTCGGGCATGGGCTTGTGCGGAAAAAGTGCATGGAACTCCTCCTTCAACAGGGGTTCGTCCAACGCGTAACCCGGCACCCAGCTATTGGCAGAGGCCGGAGTGCCTTCCCTGGCTAGAAAATATTCAACTCCCTCCTCCCCCCATCTCGAGTCCAGTATCTCTGTGACCTCGTTAAGAGGTTCTGGTCTTGGCGATTCCCCCCCCTCAGGCGCCCTCCTACGTGGCTCTGGGAGTGCTCCTGACTCTTGAAACCTGTGTGGGGTTTTGTAGGGAGTGAGCACCGACCTATGAAAGACCGGGTGCACCCTGGAACCCTCCGGAAGGGCTAGACGAAAAGCCACCGGATTGATCTTAGCCTCAACTTGATATGGCCCTAGCTGCCTGTGTCCTAACTTCTTCTTGGCCAATGACCTGGCCGGCATCGCGTGGGCTGCTAACCACACCCAGTCCCCAATCTGGATGTCCTCTCCCGCCCTCCTGTGCTTATCGGCCTGCACCTTATACGCCTGTTTTGCCAGCTCCAAATGTCTCCGCAGCTCCTCGTGCACCTCTTGCAACTCCGCTGCAAACTGGTCGGCATCTTGAGGCCCCCCCCCTCCTGGTGCCGCAAATCTCGGGAAGGTTCTGGGATGACGGCCATTGTTCGCGAAGAAAGGCGTCACCCCGGTGGATGCGTGTTTCGTGTTGTTGTAGGCGAATTCAGCCATCGGCAGATAGTCCACCCACGCCGCAGGTCGCTGGTTGGCGTAGCACCGCAGGTACTGCTGCATGATCGCGTTGACCCTCTCCGCTTGACCGTTGGTTTGTGGATGTCTCGCCGATGTCAGGTTGATTTTGACGTGCAATATGCCCAGAAGCTTTCGCCAGAAAGTGGAAACAAACTGGCGCCCCCTGTCGGACAAGACGGACTGCGGAAGTCCATGCACTCTGAAGACGTGATCGATGAAGAGCTTTGCGGTCTGTTCTGCCGTCGCCACCTTGGCACAAGGGATGAAATGCGCCATCTTGGTGAACAAGTCCACCACCACTAACACCGCCGTCTTACCTCTGGAGCTGGGCAGGTCCGTAACAAAGTCCAACGCTACCCTCTCCCACGGTTGCTGCGGTGTCTCCAGCGGTTCTAGCAATCCCGCCTGCTTCTGGTGCACTGGTTTGGACCTCTGGCAGATATCACACCTGGCGACGTAGTCCGCCACCTCTCCTCTCATCTGGGGCCACCAAAAGTCTCTAGCCACCAATTCCATCGTCTTCTCTTTGCCGAAATGGCCTGCACTAGGGGCGTCATGCAATTGTTGCAGAACCTTGGCTCGAAGATCGTCGGTGGGCACGTAAAGGGCACCCTTACGAGTCAAAAGTCCATCTTGCAATTGGAACTCATCGTTGTCTCGCGACCCTCCGCGTAGCTCCTCCATCTTGGACTGTGCAAACTGATCCCTTTGCAACGCGCGTCGCACCGCGTCCAGGTCGACTGCGATGGTAGCGCACGTCCACGCCTGCGGTGCGAAAATGTGCTTTGCTGCGATTGGAGCTGCTTCCTCCAAGTATTGCGGCTTTCGGGACAGCGCGTCTGCAATAACATTGGAGTCTCCTGGGATGTATTCTATTTTGAAGTCGAAATCCGCAAAGAACTCCGCCCAGCGCATGTGTCGCTGGGTCTGTAACTTAGCCGTCCGCCAATACTCTAAGTTCTTGTGATCCGTGCGGACTTGCACCGTGTGCTTGGCTCCTATTAAGAAGTGTCGCCACGCTTTGAAAGCTGCATGAATGGCCAACAACTCCCTGTCCCATATGGTATAATTGCGCTCCGTCTTGCTGAGCTTCCGGGAGTAGAACGCACCCGGTCTCCAGTTGCCTTGCGAATCCTCTTGCAAAAGAACGGCCCCAACCGCTCTGTCTGACGCATCGGTCTCTACCCGCATGGGTCTGCCGGGATTCACGTGGAGCAGCTGCTCTTCGGAGGCGAAAAGACCTTTAAGCGTCCGGAAGGACCGCTCCGCTTGTTCGGTCCAGACGAACTTCTTCTTCTTGGAACTGAGGGTGTCAGTGATAGCCGCCGTCGCGTTCGCAAAACCTTTAATAAACTTGCGGTAAAAATTGGCAAAGCCGATGAACCTCTGGACCTCTTTCCGATTTCGAGGGCTTTTCCAGTCCAACAGCGCTTGAACCTTAGCCCTGTCCATGGCCAGTCCCTCGTCGGACAACTTGTAGCCAAGGAAATCAACCTCTCTGACATCAAACTGGCATTTTTCCAACTTGGCGTACAGCCTGTGGTCCTTCAGCCTCTGCAGGACCTCCCTCACGTCCTTATCGTGATCCTCCGACGATTCCGAGAAAATCAGGATATCGTCGAGAAAGCAGACACACTTCTTGTAGAGGAGACCTGCTAGCACGTGGTGCATAAATGCTTGAAAAACGTGGCTGCCATTTTGGAGACCGAAAGGCATGACTCTGTATTCGTATGTGCCCAGAGGGGTGAACATGGCGGTCTTCCACTCATCTCCTTTCCGGATGCGGATGAGATTGTAAGCTCCACGTAGGTCCAGCTTGGTGAAAATCTTGCCCCTCCTGACGGTCGCTAAAAGGTCGTCAATCTTGGGCATGGGGAAAGCTTTGGGCTTAGTCAAGCTGTTTATGAACCTGTAATCCACTATAAGCCTTTTTTGGGGCGTGTTTTTCTTCTTCACAAAGAACACAGGGCTGCCACCCGCTGCTTTAGATTCCTGGATGAAACCTCGCTTGAGGTTATGGTCTATGAACTCCCGAAGCTCTTGCATCTCGTCTTCCGACATGGAGTACAGCTTGGCAGCAGGCAGTTGCGCCCCTGGCACTAAATCAATCGCGCAGTCGTAAGGTCTGTGAGGCGGCAACTTGTCAGCTTCCTTCTCACAGAAAACCTCCAAGAAGTCCTGGTACTTGTGAGGCACCGTTTGCACCATACCCAGATGCAACTGCTGCTCGGCTTCTCCTCCCTGATCGGTCTGAAAGCAATGCTGAGCACAATACGATGAACAAAAGGTGATCTGCCGCTGGTACCACGCAACCGCGGGACTGTGCCTCTCCAGCCAACTCATGCCTAACACGATGGGTGTGTCCGATAAGTGGGTGACATTGAAACTAATAAGTTCTCGATGGTTGCCAATCTGCATCATCATGGGAGGGGTTTGCTGCACCACTTGCCCCCCCAGCAACTTCCTGCCGTCTACCGTGACCACGTTTAGAGGCGTCGTTGCAGGCAGGAGCGCCATGTTGTGCTGCTTAACGAACTGCAGTCCCACGAAGTCGGCGTTGCTTCCCGAATCGATCGTTATTGGAACCTCGAGGAGTCTCCCATCAGGCAACTGGAGTGTTGCTGTGAGCAGAACTGCCGGTCTGGGAGGCAAAGGGTCCACGCTTTGCAGTGATGCTGGGGGCTTGTCTACAGATCCGCCTGGCTGAGCCCCAGTAGCTCTGCTTCCAGCCAGGCACTGTCGTTTCCCTGAAGCTGCTCCCCTGGTTGCACCTCTGCTGTTACAGTTGCCAGTGCTGCAGTGTGCTTCTGGAGCCTCTGGGGGCACTCTTTCGCCATATGGTGCGCACTGTCACAGATGTAACACTTCCTGGTTCCTCTAGGAGGCTTCGCTTTGGCTGCACCAGGGACAGGGCTCTGGGATGGCTTCTGAGCCCTAGCACCACCAATCTCCATTGGCTCCTCGCTGTCCTTCCCCATTGGCGAGGGGTGCGCACGGCTGAAATCCCTGTGCACAAAAGGGAGAGTCCTCGCTTGCGCACGCGCTTGGGACCCGTCCTCCTCGTGCCACGGACGTCCCTCATGTCGAATTCCAATAGCTAAAGCCCGGTGCACCACGTCTTCTAGGGTCTGGGGTCTGTCCCCCCTAGCGATCTCATCCTTGATGGGGGGGCTCAATCCCTCCCAAAAAAGATCTCTGACCGGCTTACTGTCCTTTGGGCAATCTAAGGCGGTGAGCAATGCAAAAAATTTAGAGTGGTATTGGCGCACAGTCGCTTTCCCCTGCCTCAGCCCGTGCATTTGACGGCGCGCAATGTCCACATCCACAGAGGATTGAAAACAAGAATCCATCGCTTTGATGAACGCAGTTGAATTGCGACGGGCCGGTCCATCTTCGCGCCACAGATTGCGTAGCCAAGCCCTGGCCTCCCCATGCAGGTGCGAAACAATGAACCCCACTTTCTCCTCCTCATCTTTAAAATCGTGACGGAGTAAATGCAGTGCATATACGACGTCCGCTCTGAAATTGGGATAGTCTTGCAAGTTGCCATTAAAATGCGGAACCAGGGCACCCCCCCTCCGTCCAAGCGCAATGCCCTCCGCTCTGGAACCTGGGGCCCCCGCCCTGTCCGCGTGTTCCCACCTTGCCTGCAAATCCTGGCACGTCTTCTCCAAGTCGTCATTCTTCTTCTGCGAAGCAATGACTGCCGATGTGAGAGCGGTAACCTGATCCCGCAGTGCAACCAGCTGCTCCTCAGCGCTCATGGCTGCTCCCGTTCGTGAGCTTCGCAAAAAAAAATTTTTGCTTTCTGAGAGGGGACTTACTGTCACGGCCACCCAGGACGGGTCCCAGCTCACAAGAGACCTCACTCCGTTGCAGTTTATTTACAGGAAAAGTTTATTGAAGATTTCTGCTTCTCGTACAGTTCAGCATCGTGGCCGTACGTCTGTCACGTTAGACCGCTGAAGTCCCCTCTGACTCCTCCCCTCTTCCACACCAACTTAATAGCCTGGCTCTAGACCACCTCTTCCTCTCCTTTCTTTTCCGCAGGGTCTTCCTGCCCCCCTGGGTTCCCTCTCTCCGTGACTCGCCTGAGGCTGAATCCTCTGCCGCCTCTTCCCCCCTCCTTCTGGCTTTAGGGCCGGGCTCCTCCCCTGAGCTCTCTCCACTTCCGCGCGCCTCTACGTTTGAACTTGGCGCGCGTACGTTGCTGCTGACCTTTCTTTCGACCGCTACACCACCCCTTGTTCTGCTCTCCACCCTTTCCGGCTGAACACCTTGCTCCAACCCCCTTTCTCTGTTCTCTCCTAATCCTGCTCCCTCCGAGAGGCTGACGACTCCACCCCCTTTTCTCCGTTCCGGCTGAGACGCCTCTTGCTGCGTCTGTCTTCCACTGGGCTCCTCTCCGCTTCTCCCTTCTCCTCCCTTTTGCTTGATTAAGGTAACCCCCTTTTGAGAATCCTCTGACTCGCTGCTCAGACTCGTGGATTCCCTCAGAATTCCGTCATCTTCTTCCTCATCCTTCTGCCCCTCCTCCCACTCGCTCTCCGTCTCCTCTGTCATCTCCTCCTCTCTCCCAGAAACCCTGACACTTATATACTGCTTCCTAGTGTTAAAAAAGAAGATAAAAACAAAAAGATCAAGAAACATTTACAAATTTTAAAAACATACCAAAATTTGAAATACTAAAACAGGTTTAAATTTGCATCAGCATTTCTAAGCATTTTGGTAGGCTTTCCTAAACAAGGTGGTTTTTCGCACAAAAAGGTACAACCTTGTGGAAGTGTGCATGTTCACAGGCAGTGAAGGGCAAAGGGTAAAGCTTTTCAGAACTGCAACATAATATTTTCCACGTACAAGGGTTGTGCTCACAGTGGACTGGATCTACCGTTGTTTGGCAGGCACAACCACTGATTAAAATATTGCCAAAATCAAGATTTGCTAGAGTACAGAATGCTTGTTGGAGCTGTAATAGCAGCCAAGACAATAATGTGCTTCCTGGAGAAGTATGCAAATGACCTCCCTCAGACATGCCAGGTTTTTGATGCATTGGGTCACAATTTTGGGTGCTTGACTGTTTTACTGGCCTTGGACCTCAATGTTACTTGAACTTCTACAGTAACTTTAATTAGTAGCATCTCTTCGCTTGTGTTGCACAGCCTGTCAGCTTCCCTACTGACCAGCTGTTTAGCAAAGAAACCTTTGCATTTTGGTGTGCAGCTGAAAGAGGCTTTCCACATGCCAAATTAACCTCAGAGTGCTGTCAGCCAAACTGATATAAATACAGAGGTGTGACCCAACATCATTGGAGTACAGAGATTTCCATAGGAAAGCTTCACTGCCCACAAGTGCATTTCCATTGTGAGTGCAGAATATTCCCCTTTAGCTATCACATCTCCTCTGTTTCTTCTTACTTTGAAGCCAAAAACAGAACCCAAATAGCACCCAGCCTCTTGCTAGAGCCATCACATAAAGTATTTGAAAGTCTTGTTGCACCATTCAAATACCAGTTCTTGCCTTGCTTTGTCTTCCCTTCATAGTCCGCCTGAAGCAGACCACTTCACCCTGCTGAATGGCAGCGCTGGCCTGACTCTCCAACAACAGCAAGCAGTCTAAAATCATAAACACACAAGTGGCTATTTTGACCCAAATGTGAATTCAGTCTTATTATTTAGTAACTCCTAAAATAAGAGAGCCACAATTATTCAAAGTGTGCTTAGAGATAATTGTTGACTCAGCATGAATGCCACCAGTTGGACTGCTAACCCTTTGCTTCTTGCATTCAAATGGCATCTATTCATTTCCATTTTGAAAATATATGGCAATGATCCAACACAACCTCCCTTATGCACAGCCTCTTTTCAGCTGAAGTACACTAACCAGGCAGAGTGGCTATCCTAGCTTCATGGCAGGTAGGCTGATGTTGCTAACCGGGAGGCAGTGAGATAGAGGTGAGGTGATAGGGAGGTTGGTGCAGTGCAAACACACCCACAGCAGCACTGGATTTGCATCACCCAGCTCTGTCCAACAGGACAAGCTGTTTCTGACCCTAACAATGTAAATACACACACACAGTGCTGTGGCCACTGCTCACATAGCTCTTGAATCCTGCTTACATACCACCCTCTGCCAATCCTCATTGCCAACCTTTCATTACACCTGGCCAAATCTCCCTCATCTTACAGTTCATCACACCCCTCATAGATTGCTCTCCCAAAGGCAGTAGAGTAGGATAGTTAATGGAGAGCTATCCTGGTCTGCCTTGCCTGTTCCTCTGCAGCTTGCCTGGGCCACCCTTCACCCATGCAACCTATTTACTCCAGCCTGGGCTACCCTCCTGTTGTTCTCTCATCACACTGCTGTTTGTATGGCCACCTATTGGTGACCATGTAAATTGCAACATGATGACAACCTTACAATTTTATGATACACCCTCAGCACTAGATCCTATTAAGCCTTACTGATCTCAGTGGATTTTGATGTGGAGCAGACATGTATAAGAATGTGCTGTAACAATGCAATAGTAAGCAGTGCTGGCCTAAAAGATTATTCTATTTTTAAACACTATTTCTCATTAATTAATGAAAAAGGAAATTGAAACTGAAAATTACAGAATGGGAGAGACATTTCACTGAAATTCTGATGGATGGAGTGCAAGGTTTATGTTGTGCCTGCCATTCTTTCAAGGCGACCAAGGGGCTTTCTGAATGCCCTTTCTACCAATCCTTTCTTCAATACTCTCTATTCTGAAGTCTTCCAGGAAACCTAATCTTCCTTAAAGTCCCATGATGTCCGCAGAAGTGCTTTCCAGTAAGCACAGCAAGCTGCAAAGTCTGTCTATCAGGGTTCTCTTGGCAGCTGTCCATTGTTCTTTTTTAGAAAAACAATGCCCTTTTATTTTAAAATAAGTCAGTGTGGAAATATTTTGTTTAAATAAAGAATGATGGGGGGAGTCACTAAAAAGCACAATCAGCACACAATCACAGGTGCTTGGTAACCAGCTTCTTCAGCTTGCTATACTTCAGTTAAACCCCAGAGGGATACTTAATGAGGTAACTCCTGTTAAGGGCTTTTTCAAATCAGAAATCGTGGGAGGAATGTTTTAATGGAAAGAAAAACACCCTTCTTCATTGGCCACCTTGCAACAACAATGAATATTCTGCAATTCCAAATTCTAAAGAATTATAAAGAAATCCTAAATTGCCCTAAAAATGTGACGGGTGTACTGGAGGGTAGGTCTTGACGCAGCACTAGGCCTAAGGATGAACATCAACCAGAGTGTTGTATATGTGTTTGACTATTCAATTAGGAGTGACTCTGAGAATGCTTGTGGTTGGATTCAATTTTTTCAATTACCCTGTTAATATGAACAGAGTGCTCCACATCAGCACAGGCTTTGCGCATATGAAATGCATTAGGTGCACAAGCTGACTAGGAAGTGAACACAGAAGCTGTTTAGCACAAGGCAGCTCCCTGTGTGCATTAAGGTGCTGCAGTTTTACATCATTTTTATTGAATCTTTTTTATTAGAATTACATCCCACCCTTCTTCCCTAAGGAGCCCAGAGCAGCAAGCAGATATCAAATTTAAACACAAAAACATTCTAAAGCAGATTAAAACATTCTAAAATTGCGATTAAAAACATATAAAAGCAGTTACAGGTTTTTTTAAAAAACAACAACATTCTAAAAGTAAATTGGACGAGAAATGTACTTCTAGCCAATGATCTGAAGGTGGCCAGGAAGAGTAAACAGGTTTATTTTATTTTTTTCAAATTCCTCCTGAAACTGAATAATGAAGATAGCCCTACCTCACTAGGGAGGGCACTGCACAACTGCACAACCACCAATCTGAATGTCAATGGTGATACTTGGTCACAGGCGCCAAATTTTGCCCAACATTGTGGGGGCTGTGTGTGCCTTCTCCCAATGCTACTTTCATATGCCAGGTTACGCTGGTTGGCCTGGGTTGACATCACTCCAGGCCACTTCAGGCCACATTCCTTCAGGCCTCCTCTACCCCTCAAGATTGGGGAAGGTGAGCCCCCTCCCAGCGGACAAGGGGGGGTCTATAGAGACCTCAGCCCCATAAAGTTGGTGCACCTGTACTCAGTTGTTTATACAGTGGTACCTCGGGTTACTTACGCTTCAGGCTACAGACACTTCAGGTTACAGACTCTGCTAACCCAGAAATAGTGTCTCGGGTTAAGAACTTTGCTTCAGGATGAGAACAGAAATTGTGCTCTGGCAGCGCAACAGCAGCAGGAGGCCCATTAGCTAAAATGGTGCTTCAGGTTAAGAACAGTTTCAGGTTAAGAACGGACCTCCAGAACGAATTAAGTACTTAACCCGAGGTACCACTGTATGCTACTGTTTATGTTTGATGATTCTTTTGTGGAAAATTGTGGGGATATAAAACCTACGGTATTTCAGAATATAGACGAGATTACCAAAGAGGCTAGAATAACTTTAAATGAAAATATTTCAATGAACATTTTTTTTAGGATTTTCATGTAAAGAATAATGATGATTATGACTAATTTGCATTCTTAAAGCTAGTTTTAGCTAAGGATTTCCAAGTGTTTTAAAACAGCAAGTTAATTAAGCTTCAGAATACCCCTGTGGGGAATTATGGGAGATGGAGAAATTACTTTATTCACCAATGAAAACCACCCATCTCTGGGGTGGAATAGAGCAGCTGTTTAGCAAGGCACAACAGTTAATTGTTTAGGACAAGAATATTACTTTAACCGCTGGAACTGCAATATGAAATAGAGGAGAAACATAATTGTTTTATCTGATTTTCAAGCTTGAGCACAAAGGGCATTGCTTTCCCAATGCCAACCAGTGGGGTTTTTATTAGCCACAAGGGGTGAAGAGCTTTGGGGAATCACACCAAGAAGCTAAATGCTTTTAAAGCACAAACCCTCCAATTGCCTTCAGTTAATTGCAGCAATGGGGAATTTCAACTGTTCTCTTTCAGTGTTGGGAGTGCAAAGCATCCATTGTACGCAATCATATGAAAACCAACAAGCAAAATATTTCCTGTACCTAGCTGGAAACCATAAAAGAAACAGCAGTACAAGCCTTCAAATAGATATGAAAAACCTATTTATTCCTCGTCACTTTTTTCCCCTTGAAAGTCTATGGTTATGCACATCACTGTCTCTGATTAGCAAGAGATCTAAGCGGTCCAACACACATCTTGGGTTTAGTGTCCTTGGGTGCAGTGGCAGGATCCAGTGCAATGAATCTCACTAGGGCAATGATATGGCTCGTGCTCCTGTCAAAACTCTGGCTAACCTCTGGAACATCCACAACCTCTGAGCCATCCAGTGGCTCAGGGCATTGACTTGTTTGTTCCTGAGCGCCCTCTCCCACTTCGTCATTTAGCTGCAGCACATAACCACTGCAGTTTATTTACATCTATATACAGATTGAGTATAACATGAAAGGTTCATAGTATTAACACTTCAACAGATCTTCCCCATTATGTTTCTGGATGGCTCCCCAATGTGATGGCACTGGATTCTTGCAGAGAGCAAACCAGACCTCTACAGATTTCCTGCTCCAGGTCTAAGACTGACTGGCTATTGTTCTAAACACAAAGAAATTTTGCCAACACCACTTCCAGTCAGTGAGCTGAAGAGTCACACTTGACTTTGATGTAACTGAGAAATAACAGATGTTACAGACAAATGCACTGTAAATGCTGGCTGTAATCTGCATATTTATGGTGTTTTTATGGTGACTGTTTTTATCAAATATTGTGATTTTTTTATTCTATGTTTACATTATGGCGTAGGGACGCAGGTGGTGCTGTGGGTTAAACCACAGAGCCTAGGACTTGCCAATCAGAACATCGGCGGTTTGAATCCCCGCGACGGGATGAGCTCCCGTTGCTCGGTCCCTGCTCCTGCCAACCTAGCAGTTTGAAAGCATGTCAAAGTGCAAGTAGATAAATTGGTACCGTTCCAGCGGGAAGGTAAACAGTGTTTCCGTGTGCTGCTCTGGTTCGCCAGAAGTGGCTTAGTCATGCTGGCCACATGACCCGGAAGCTGTACGCCGGCTCCCTCGGCCAATAAAGCGAGATGAGCACCCAGAGTCGGCCACAAGTGGACCTAATGGTCAGGGTCCCTTTACCTTTTTATATTATGGCGTATACCACTTTGTGAGAACTTGATCCTAAAAGATGGCTTAAAAATACCTGAAACAAAGAGAACAACAACTGTATGTTTTATCTCATGGGTGTCAGCAGAGTGATGTTTAGAAATCAGAGAAGTATGTTTGATTACAAAATGAAACTCCCCCCCTTCTGTCCCCCCTCAGCCCCTTAATCTGTTCTAGGGGTTCCTCCAATCCCCTGGAACAGATATGGGAAGAGGGTGGGGTTCACCCTGGGGAAGTTCTTTTCCACAAGCAGAAATCCCTGCAGTAATGGGACAAAGTAATTGGCAACCATCCTTGGAACCATTGGTGTGTGCTACAAATAGAAACAAGGTTTTAAAAAAGTAATCAATTTGATAAATATAAATACTTCCTTCAATTCCTAGGAAACTTTCTGGTGCTTTCCTCATAAATATTCATTACGTTATTTTAGTTGTAACAAAAGAAAGTTAAATCTACCGTTGGTCACAAAAGAACAGAGCTTAAATAACGTCAACCATTTTTCACTTTCGCTGTAAGAAAAATCTAGGCGAAGCAAGTGGGTTTTACAGAAATTATGGAATATTCTCATATTGAAACTGTGGTAAGTTCCTGCAAGAACCTTCCAGAGAAGATTTTAGTGAGCAACAGAGCTACAAGGAGATGATACATAGCTGAATATTTCCTCCCCATTCTTTTGACAGATGCTTCCTGTCAGTGAAGGGACTCCAGTTGGAGACCACCCCACAGCAATATTTCATAGCAATTGTCAACATTTCAAAAGAGGGGAAAACCTTTTTCAAGTTCTACAGACCTCAGCCTCAACAGGTGGTCTTAGGTAAGTCATTATTCTCTTAGCCCGAGCCCCCTTGACTGGCCTAACTTGCAGGACTGTTCCCAGGATTAATAAGATAGCACATGTGAAGTGTTTTCAGTGCTCTATAAATGATAACACTAGTTAAAGCTACTGTTTGAGCAGAATGACATATGCCCTGGATTTCAGGCCAATATTACCTGGGTTTCATTTAGAATGTTATGACACAAGATACACAGTCCATGTACAAGAAATAACTACTTTCTGCTTTTCTGTTGGTAGATGAGGGAAGGAATAGCCTTGATTTCTCAGAACAGTAATTTCCTTAGTAATTTCCTGTAGAAGGTACAGAAGAGGTGAACAAAGAGATCACTGGTAGGGAACATCATGCACATGGTGTGTGTGTGAGAGAGAGAGGAGACAGTTTTGGTGGGGAGGGATGTGATGGAGATTTATACAGCTTAATGAATAGTAGAGTGAATAGATATTATTTAGTCCTGCCTTATAACAAGCAAGAGACACTGGTTATAGTTATCAGTGTGTCGGGAACAAATAGGGGGGAAACTACCTTTTCACATACAAGATAGAATTTACCCTGCTGAATTCATTTTTCTCATTATTAGCGCAATGAGATCCAGCATTATATTAGACAAATGCAAGCACCATAGATGCATCAATGACTCACAGATGACAATTCAGCTTCATCCTTAAAGCAGATGTTTACTGTTCTGGGCTCACAGGGAATATGTGAATCATACGCTCTGTGTTTTATGAGCTGCCTCAGGTGTATTTTGCACTGGGCCCATAGAGAGGCATATTTTGAAGTATGATTTGGGTTTATGTCAGCATGGCAACAGTGAATCCCCCCCCCCCCAACAAAATAAATAAATAAATAAATAAAATAAAAACCTATGTGAGTTTTAAGAGAACTGACAGATAATTTGAAAGGTTGCACAAAATGATTGGTCACCATATTAATAATACTGTTAAGATTTTATAATTAGGAAATTCCAAAAACTATTCCTAAAAGCCTGTACTGTTCCAATTGGTTGTAATGTCTTCTAGACATAATCTTTGGTAAACTTCCAGCAGCCAACACCCCAAATAAATGTTTTATAATAGTTTGGCACTATTGGGGGTGGGAGAAGTCACCTCTTCTCTCACCAATGTACTTAGTCCAAAGTTTTAAACAAAATTCAAGTCTTGTTTGGAGTCTGTATGTGCTCCCTCCCATTGAATTCTCCATGCAAATATCAGTCAAAATTACCCATTCTCATTGTCCTGCCCAAAAATTATGGAGGTACAAGGATTTCTGCTTGTTCAACAGAACATTCTCCTCTTCTCCTTCCCCTGTACCCCAAAATATGCTCTAGGGGTTCCCCACAACCCTCTGGATCAGATTTTTTTTGGGGGGGGTACAAGCACACATGGAGAAGGAGGGGGGAGACCCATTGTACAAGTAGGAATCATTGCACTGACAGAATGCATTAGCAGAATATTGCCCATGATGGTATCCAACTAAGTCATTCTTAAAGTAGACCCAATGAGTCAATGGGCTTAAGTCCCCTGATTTCAATGGGTAAACTAACTAACACTGGATATCACTCATAATAATGGGAAGGTTGGCTTCAAACAACAGGCCACAACAATCCATGTTTAGCCTCTTACATTTATATAAACTGAAAGATTAAAAGGCAAAAAGCAGCTGCTCTCCCCACCTGAGCATTCAGAAAATATATTCAAATAGTATTAAATAAGTTCTCATTTCTTCAAATGGGAACAATTTGCTAGTGGGAACCAGCATTACAAATGCTCTTTAAATTCCTCGTTTTTAAGAGTTCTGTTCCTGAAATTAGTAAGTATTTTGATTTAAATCTCTTTCTTTGTCTTTCCCAGACACCCCACATAAAATTTCATATATATATTTTGTATCCCATTGGCTGCTTCTACCTAGGTGTCTCATCCTGTTATGCCAATATTTGAGTAATTGGCTTGAGTATTATTTTAATAATGTGGCTTAACATTTGAATTTCATAGGAGAGAGGTAGGTGGCTTCCTTATAACAATGCCTTTATTTCCATGTATTTTCCATCACATTTCCATAATTCCTTTATTTCCAGCTTCCTTATACAGGTGTATTGCTTGCATAATGAAGGCTAGAAAAGGCTGAACTGTGCTGAGTTTCACAATGAGGGCATTGAGGGTGCAAGGATCTCCCTCCTTTTCAGCCATTATGCAAATAGGAGGCAAATTCTGATTCCAAAGCTGGTTTAGATACAAGCAGCAGAATTTATTCTTGTGCTGTAAGCATAGGCAAAGGGCCAGAAGAAAGATGGCTGAGTTTCACTGTTCAGTATTTTTTGTCTTAGCATTGGTGTGGAAATGTTATGAAAACTTCCAACTAAACATTAATAATATTTTAATGCAAAATTTATGGGTCTTTAGGCTGCTCCACAACAGTAAAAAGAAGGAAAAAAGAAAATGTATAAGCAAAGCAGGTCAATTCACAGTACCACTTTGCAAAACTTTAGTAAGGTTGGGCTGATAATCACTCACCTACATAGGAAGTGTCAAATATGATCCTGGGTCAAATGAAATACCCCCTGAAAGTCTAATAATACAGTAATTATCTGCATCACAGATACACCTACATTATATCCAAATGGTGTTGACTTTGTACTGAAACTTAGTTTTCAACACTGTACCAATAACAATAAATACTATGAATCTCTGGTAAACTATCTGTTTCAACAAATAAGTCTCTTTAAAGTTCCTACAAATGGAAGAAGTTGAATTTGATCAGAAATATTATTCTCCCCCCCCCCCCAGGAAATTAGAAGTTTTCTTTCATCCGTACAAATTTGAAAAATAATATTTGTTGAAATGGATGCTTTACCAATGATTTATATGGTTGGAAATGTATTAGGTCAATACAGGTTATATTTGAATATAATTTGCATCTCTTTATACCAAGCCAGGTCATTGGTCTATTTAGATCTACCCCTGGGCTTAGGCAGGAGTCTTTCACAGATGTCCCTGGAGATGCCAGAAATTGAATCTAGGACCTTTCACATACAAAGGATATATTACTGCACTCTAATACTACCTGTTTAATAGTTACAGTACTATGTGTACAAGTTTCAGGTGTCTGTGCAACCTTAGATTATAAATGTGCCTGTTTTGCTGCTAAAACACTTTCTTTTTGGGTGCTTGTATGTGTATATTATGCTGATCCCTTGGATTTTAAAAATGTCAATACCAGATATTGCAAAGCATGCTGAAAAGTGTGTGCTGAGAGTTTGCAACTTTATGTGTGCTGCCTTTGTGCACTTCCAGGGCAGGGATTCTTAAAAAAACTAAACTAAATCATGGTACGTGCATGGCTATCTGCCCACATGTTATGTTGGTCCTTAAGCTACATAATAGAATCAGCAAATTAGAAGGTAGGGACATACATACAGGTATGAATAGGAAAACCAAAGTTATTATATATAAATGTGAATATGTATGGGTGTAGACTGCACCACTCTAAATTGAAATGAGGGAAATGGATTGACAGTTAAATAATGCTCAAATGTGGACAAGACTCAACATATTTTTTTTCCATTTGGTGAGCTTAAGAGTGAACTTAATGTACACAAGCAAGGAAAGGTGGGCATCAATTTTTCTTTAAACTATTGCAGTGGAGATAATGCATTTCCCATGTAACTTTGAAAGACACCACATTTAAAGTCACACTGATGACTTTAAAAATGCAGAATGGGGGGGGGGACCCTTGTCTTTTGAAAGAGAATATTTATCTGCAAGCAATGTTTTAAATACATGTCAGTGCATTGCCAATCTTTTTTGTCCAAGCCAGGAGTAAAGCATAAGGCCATTCAAAATATGTTCAAAAAGCCTTCTGTAGAATATACAGTTCACTTGTTGCAAGAAGCTCTCAAATTTGGCACAACATTGAAAGGGATTTCCCTGACTACACCCACCATCTGGCGGGCAATATGCAAGTTGATCAATAGTCCCTTAAATACCACTTTGGAAGTCTAGATTGAACTCTTCTGATGTCCATCAACTGGGAGTCTGGGCAGAGAACTGTGAGCCAGTGCTGTATTTTGGTACAGAGCAGATGTATTTAGAAACAGAAGCCGATTCTTGGAAAGCAGCATTGAATTGGTACTGCTGCTAGAGGCATGGAGAAGCCAGGACAAATCAGCTCTGTGACAAGGCCAACAAAGGATTGATATAGAGAGAGGTGGGATGCATCTTCTAACAGTAGTAGTCCTCCAAATTGCTAGGTGCAATTTGGAAGGAAAGGAAAGTGAAATGAAATAGAAGGAGTAAGGACTAGGTATGTTCGAACGAAGTGCTCAGAGGCAAGCAGGGAACAGAGTGGAAAATCTTAGGCTTACCTAGAAAATTGGTACCAGTGTGGAGCACAGGTCCCAAATGAGAAAAATACATAAAAAAGAAAGAAAGAAAAGCCAGGGGAACAAGGTAGGAGTAGCTGTTGTGGTCAATGGAGTGGTCCTCCGGACAGCAGCTTGCTGCTGCTGCTGCCCACTTGGATTGGTCGGGGTTGGGACAGGGTGTTGATGAGGTCGGGCCTTCATGGGTGCACTGGTGGAACCAATCCAGCACTCCCACCAATGCACCCATGAAATCCCAAGCTCTGTTGCTCCGCCCTCCCACACAAGCTGTAGACAGCAGCATTGAAGACAGCCTTCAGGTAGAAGCATGAAGACTGATGACAAGAATGTTGCAATAAACTGTGAGAAAAATAATAAGGGAACGAACTAAAATGTTGCATTATCTTTCAAAATGAAAGTCTTGATTCTTGATATAGCGATAAATGAAGCATAACACAACTTGGCAAAACTTAAACACGCAGAGAAAAGCAAAGAGAAGGGTAAAAGCACTCCTGGATTCCAGATCTCAGAACAAATATCAACATTATCAAGAAGAAGGGAAAGCAATATTGAAAGATGCTGACAAGAAGCTCAGTTTTGGCAACAAGACAATCTGAATCTTGGTTTTGGCAGACTTACGGTTGAGAAAATGGGCATTTATCCAGTGAGAGGCAGCAGAGAAAACAACAGAAAATGAGACATGAGAAGAGGGAAAGGGGAAACTGGTGGCAAAAATGTGAATATTGGGCAAAACAGCATACAAAAATGTTCATGGAAAGAGAAGTTGGCACTAAAATGCTGATGAATTTTCATGTGTACTTTAAAAGAAATTACAAACTCTGAAGTTAAGGCTGGACAAATGAGAAACAGAGTGGACCTGAAGCACCTGGCCCACATCCCCTAATAGTCCCTATGGCAGTAACTTAATGAAGCCATGAAGTTGCTACTCAGCCACGATGGCAAAATAAATACACACATTTCTATCTGGTAAATGTTAGGTGGTTTGCAAATCAAGCCCAGTTGTTCGCAAAGTGCGTCTCCGGCAATAAGAGTGAAGAGGGGATAGAGCTCCTTGGGAAAAATTCAGTTTTGTTCTGTTTACAAAGACTACTGATGACTGTTGGTATCCCACACAATCACTTATAATAAGCCTAAATAGTGTGTACAGTTTACCTTTGTACAGTTGACAAGTTCCTTCATTCACTCACACACTCCTGTCTAATTCTCTATCCAGGCAAGCAACAGGCATTGTCTGAGTTCAAGGACACCTTCCAGGGAGGCAAAAACAGTCAGTGAGGGGTGAGACTAGAGAGGGGTGTGGTCTTAGGAGAGTCCCAAGGACCATACAGAGAGGTCTGGGGAGTTCCAATTGGCTTCCATGCACAAGGTTCCCTACCCCAATTTAGAATTCTCTTCTTCATTTACTATGGCTGTTGCCTTTAATATTATCCATAAAGAATAATTTCTTTAAGGGTCTTAGGAAAACCAGAAAAAGAGTACAGTGGTTACCTTGGGTTAAGAACTTAATTCATTCTAGAGGTCCTTTCTTAACCTGAAACTGTTCTTAACCTGAGGTACCACTTTAGCTAATGGGACCTCCCGCTGCCGCCACGTGATTTCTGTTCTCATCCTGAAGTTCTTAACCCGAGGTACTATTTACGTTATGTAAAAGTAAAGAAAGTTATACATTTTAATTAGCAGCTGGAGGTACCAGTGACAATTACTGCTTTTGCAGGTTTGTGAGGGAAGCCCTTTGCTATTATTAAGGAGCAATTTATAGGAAATGTTCACATGTTGTTAAATAAGGTTGTTAATTTTCAGGTGTGCTTCTAAGGCTACACACATTGACTAGTAAAACATGATCATCTTTATCCTTGACCATTTTCCTCAAGACTGACAATGTAACTGATCAATTGGATGTCCTCATGCCTTCACGAAGTCTCTGGGATTTAAGCCATCACCTCATGCTCATATTGGCTTGGTGATTTATGACATCTGGAAGGTGGAGTTAGTTTCTAAAGTTGTGTATAGATCACCCTCCTGGCTGCTTCACCACCTTATAACTGTCAAGCATTTTTATTGATTTCATAATAGCCATATTTGATGAATACAACTACTGGTAGGGAGAATCAAGGAAATCCCAGGATAATAAAATTGATTATTGTTTAAAATATTACCACTTACGAGACATATATAAGTATTGGACATTGATTTATAGCCCACTAATGTGAGTCTACGGGTGTAATTGGTCAGAGAGTCCCTACTCTATCCCCTTCGTCTTTAAGACCTAGTTGTTGGTGATGCCAGACTGGGTCACATATCCCAACATAACCCTTTAAATCCTGTTTGAAAGATAACATCACCCCGTCCCCTGGTCTCCATTAAAGTTTCATCCAGTCATACCCCACTGAAAGCTCCATAGCTTTGTCGCCTGCAGGGCATTTAGTTGTGTGTAGGACAATGTATGTAAGGTGTGCAGGCAGGTTGGTGGACTGCAACTCCCATCAACCCTACCCATTGGCCATGCTGACTGGGGCTGATGGGATGCAGAGTCCAACAACATCTAGAAGGCAACAGGTTTCCATACCCCTGCTGTATACAATACACACGTTATCATCTGTGCCACATGTATCGTGTGCTGTACAATTACCACAGGGGGAAAAGACTTTGTTGAAGATCCTGGAGAGAGCGGCCCATGTTTTGTTAGCCCAAAAATGGAAAACAAACAAGGTCCCAACTAAAGAAGAATGGCAACTTAAACTGATGGAATATGTGCAGCTTGCGGACTTAATATATAGAATAAGAGAACAAGAAGAACATACGTTTAAAGAAGATTGGAAAATGTGTATTGAATATATGGGGGGAGATTGTGTACACTTGAAAATGCTGGCAGCATTAAGATAAATTCAACAGTGTAAATTTGTTTTGATGGGTGCAATATTGGAATACTGGATGGTTTCATTTATGTAAAATATGCAGGGATTTATCTTATGTGAAGGGGACACAGGTGGCGCTGTGGGTTAAAGCCTCAGCGCCTAGGACTTGCTGATCGAAAGGTCGGCGGTTCGAATCCCCACAGCGGGGTGCGCTCCCGCTGCTCGGTCCCAGCGCCTGCCAACCTAGCAGTTCGAAAGCACCTCCGGGTGCAAGTAGATAAATAGGGACCGCTTACCAGCGGGAAGGTAAACGGCGTTTCCGTGTGCGGCTCTGGCTCGCCAGAGCAGCGATGTCACGCTGGCCACGTGACCCGGAAGTGTCTCCGGACAGCGCTGGCCCCTGGCCTCTTAAGTGAGATGGGCGCACAACCCCAGAGTCTGGCAAGACTGGCCCGTACGGGCAGGGGTACCTTTACCTTTACCTTTATCTTATGTGAAAGGAACCATGGAAAGAAAAGAAGGGAAGTCATTGATATTTTAAGGTTGTTTAAATGAATATTCTAAATTGTAAAACAGAAAATGTTTTAAAAATGTTTAAAAAATGTTATATATACTGTATATATGAAGAAGATCCTGGAGAGTCAGAGTAGATAGTACTGAGACAGTTAGCCCAATGGACTGAGTCAATATAAGGCAATCAAACTTGTATATATAATAGCAAAACATGACTGACATATTGTACACATATTATTCACATAGGCGCCAACTCCCTGGGGCTCTGGGTGCCCAAGCACCCACAACATTTCCCACATAGGCACTGGGCACTCACAAAATATGGTGGCGGACACACAGGCACCATGGCCTGTGGAAAGAGCATGGAGATCAGGCAGCGGGTGCGAGGAGAAAATGCAGAGATCTGCCAGCGTGTTGGAGAAAGAACAAGATCTATTGTGTGTTCTGAAAGCTTCTTATATAAAGTGCTTTTGTTCTTAAAAAAAAATAAAAAATGTTTAGTCATTTTGACTCAAGAATATCACCATTTTATAGTTCAAATTGGGGAAAAAACAGTAAATGGACAAAAGTACAAAGATTCACAAAATGTTTAGGGGTATGCATACTACTGCGTCTCCCCAGAAAAAACACACACTGGTGGTTATATATAAGCCAAGCATCTTTGATTATGCATTTTGGCTGCATATCAGCTGTGCCTGAACTGCATCGATATGCTAACTTTTCCTTCTGAAGCTTCTCATGTAACAAAAGGGTTTCTGGTGGAGTTTTTGATGTCATGTTAAGTAGACGAAGCAACTCTTCCTGCAAGCAGACAAACCCAACCGGAGCAGGAAAGGCTCTTAAAAGCACTTCTGGGCGGGACAGATTGGGTGGGGTGGGAAAAAGAGAGCGCAACTCATGCAGGGATGGTGGTGCGTGAATATGCTTGTCCCACGCTCCTGTCCCCAAATGCAGCAGTCCATAGTTTGAGGATGGGTCACTGGCCTAACATCAGGTCACAAGGTGTCTCTTCACATTGTTAGCAGCCCTTTCTATGAAATGATTCAATCCGTTTGTTGACTGCAGATAATCTTCTTAAAGCTCTTTAATGCTACTGGATTAATTGCCCTTGAGTTGCAGGTCTCATTCAGTTGGAACGTGGTGATGTAATATTTTCAGTACTTTATTAGCCTAGCAAATGCATCTGGTAATCTATAACATCTGAAAGCCTGATTACTTTTTCGTTTTTCCCCTAAAGGAAATCAGGAGTAAATTTGGTGGGGTTAAGCTGGTGTGCATTTGAGAGAGAGAGAGAGAGAGAGAGAGAGAGAGAGAGAGAGAGAGCGCGCGACTGGAGGTGGGTGGGTTGAGGCCAGAGTTACAGCAGCTTCCAGACATTACTACTATGGGAACTGTAGCTGGAAATGAACCTTCACATGCAGGCATTAATCTCACCAAAGAATATAATGGCTGTGTAGCATATTATTACCCCATTGCATCCAATGACCATTTATCTGTTGCCTCTTCTTTTATAAACCAGCAGCTATTAGTTTACACTTTCCTTATTTTGAGCACATGACAAAACATCTCATTAAAATGCTTATCTCTTTCTTGGTTGTTTGTCATTATGCTGTGTCTACATATGTATAATGAAAAGAAATGTACTGTATTTTCATATTAGCTGCTTGGAAGACTTGAGAAAGGTGAAGCTGTTGGTTTGCAGAAGCCAGTGTGCTTCATAATAAAGGGCTTATCACTGACATAGAAAATGTCACTGACCAGAAGAATGTAAGATCTGGATATGGTTCTTTTTCATATCTATACTATGAAAATACCAAGTGGTTTAACTGGAAAAACCTGGAGGAGAAAGAGGCTACTCAGAATACAGCAGCTGCAGTAAATGGTCACCTTTCACTTCCGATGAGACTCCCAACAAACTAAAGGGCAGAAGAGCTTTTATAGGAGAGCAAGGAGAATAAGCCTAATCATGTGGAAAGCAGAAATACCATTTAGTGCACATTGACTCCATATTCGTATGGCAGAAGCCTTTCCATATTCATCTAAAGGTTGTTAAAGGACTGAATGCACATGTAATGTAGAAAGGGAGCTCACAGTGGTGTGAGCATGGGGTCAGCTCTTCCTTGATAGTTTTTGTCTGTTTCCCAGAGGCCAGCTAAATGCTGATAGGTAAAAAAGGTAAATGTGTCATTATTGCCCCCTTTCTATTCTTTTGCTTGCCCAGTCACGACTGCTGCCAACTTCTCCTCCTCCAGCTGGGAAACAGCACACCCTGCTGCCAAATGCCTGAGATGGGAGCAACTTCACTTTCTTTTCTTTCTGCCTCAGGGACCCAGGGACACTTTCTTCCCAGGCAGAGAAGGAGGAATGGGCGGACGCAAGGAGTAGTGATTGGGCAGGAAAGCAATCAAAGCAAGAATGGCATAGAGGTATACAATTCCCTGCTACTCTAGAGACAGGCAATACAAGAAGTGGGCAGACACTCTGCTTTGAAGTTCCCTTTTGACTGTTGTTAAAAGGTCCCTCCTCACTACTGAACAAACTACTAATGCTTGTCTGCTATGGATCCAATGAGCTACCCCGGGAAATCTTGGTATTTCACGAGAGCTGAGTCAAAAGGTATCATAAGACATTTAGCTGAGAAAATATTTGAGGGTTTTTTTTCATATCATACTTCTACATTTTTCCTCTGAGCATTCTGCAATATTATTTATTTGTGGCAGCCGCTATTTTCCCTTTCTAACGTCCTGCAAAGATGTTAGGTCTTGGATGTTGTGGAGGATGCAAAATGGTAGCTAGGTTTCCAATGCAGCTGCTGCCTCTTTCAGTGACAGCAACAAAGAGAGAAGGTGGGCCAGGGGAGAAGCCATGCTAGCGCTGTAGCTTATGGTGGGTCTCGCCTCCATGGATAACCTGTCTCCCCCCTGGATAACTTTGGTGAAATAGTCATTCCAGTTTTCTTTCCCCACAAAAGGGTGAAAATTCCAAGAGTATACCATGTTGATTTCCAGAAAGGATGATGGTTAGAGCAGATTTCCAGAGTTAAATTGGTCTCTCTGCCACATTTCAGGGGACATTCAATTGTGTCTGAGAGAATTGTTACCATACTTGAATCCTTGAATCCTCAATATAGTGTGGCATTTGCCAGGCATCACTTGGGGCTGAGTGGGAATTGTTTGGGTCAATGGACCTTTGGCGTACCCCTTTTCCCTATTTTACACTTTGTGCAGTCCTCAATCTGATTGGCTTGTGGTGTGTTTGGGTTTTTGATTTGGCTGTTTTGAGTTCACTGACATTTACTGCAGGCATGCAACTGGCTTGGACTTCTGATAAGCAGCCCAAAGCAAGTTAGGGTGTATGACATTTCACTAAAGGTAAAGGTAAAGGGACCCCTGACCGTTAGGTCCAGTCACAGCGACTCTGGGGTTGTGGCGCTCATCTCCCTTTACTGGCTGAGGGAACCGGGGTACAGCTTCTGGGTCATGTGGCCAGCATGACTAAGCCACTTCTGGCAAAGCAGAGCAGTGCACAGAAACACCATTTACCTTCCCGCCGGAGCAGTACCTTTTTATCTACTTTTTTGATGTGCTTTTGAACTGCCAGGTTGGCAGGAGCAGGGACTGAGCAATGGGAGCTCACCCTATCGCGAGGATTCGAACTACCAACCTTCCGATTGGCAAGCACTAGGCTCAGTGGTTTAGACCACAGCGCCATCCGCATGATTTCACTAATCACCTCCTATTTCTGACAAGCTTGTGGGGACCTGCATGGTATGGTGCTCTTAGGGTCTCATGCTGGATGTTGAACTGGAACAGTGGTGGGCAATGGTCAAGCTATGCACAATCAATTATCATACTGTGAGGGAGCAGACCAGGTGTAGTTTGACCCTTGGCAATTGGCAAGAGACCTTCCCCCACTGCCTGCATAGGTTACATTCTCACTATGCATTTAGAGCACATGGCTTCCACCAAAGAACCCTGAGAACCGTAGTTTGCTCATTAGGAAGCTGCAATTTCACCCTTAACAAACTACACTTCTGAGGATTCTTGTGGAAGGAGAGAAGCCAAGTGCTTTAAACATGCTTTACATTTGCTGTGGGGATGTGATGAGAGGGCCTAGAATTACTTTCCCATGTCTGGATAAACCAACACCTTTCAAGTGCAAAACTCAACGGCTCTGCCCATGTTTAATCTGAAAGCTCTGAATATATTACCTCCCTACTGAACAGGTGAGTTTGAAGAACCTGTGATTGCTTTACAGGCTAATATGCTCTAGACGTGGGTGGCTCTGTGGTTTAACCACAGAGGGCTTGCCGATCAGAAGGTTGGTGGTTTGAATCCCCACGACTGGGTGAGCTCCCATTGTTTGGTTCCAGCTCCTGCCCACCTAGCAGTTCGAAAGCACATCAAAGTGCAGGTAGATAAATAGGTACTTCTCTGGCAGGAAGGTAAACAGAATTTCCGTGCACTGCTCTGGTTCACCAGAAGCGGCTTAGTCATTCTGGCCACATGACCCAGAGCTGTACACTGGCTCCCTCAGCCAGTAAAGCAAGATGAGTGCCACAACCCCAGAGTCATCCGCGACTGGACCTAATGGTCAGGGGTCCCTTTACCTTTATGCTCTAGATAACTGGAGCAGTAAAGGCAAAATGCCTTATGTTTATCAGCCTGTGAGAATAAGAGCTGATGAATGGGGTCTCTGACTTGCCCACACAAGGAGAAAGAAGCTATGCAGTTTCAGTACTGGCAGCGTACACTTTGAGAGCAGACACTTGTTCATTTTTTGCTCCTGCATGAAAGAATTTACTGCATTGAGCCAAGAATGTCTGAGTTCTAATCGCCGGCAGTGATTTTCCCTGTGTGTCATTTTGGATTGTTATAAGACTATGATCCTGGCCATGATAAAACCAAGCGTGTCAATCTTATTTTATTAAATTTAGTAACAGCAATATCTCCCAGCATGGTATCAGTCCATCTCTATTTAGGATTATGTATTTTTGCCATGCACTCAGAGCGATCAGCAAAGCATTAGGGCTCTGTATATGTGACACCTTCAGAAAAACCTTGCTGTTTCTATATCCAAGAAAGTAAAGTTTAGAAAGGGCATGTTCTGTTCCTAAGGTGAACAGTTAAGAACAACAAACTCTCATTCAGTCTACAGAGGAAGATCCCAAGGACAACAACAAAGGATGCACAGCAATTATTTCTATGCTTTCCATTGACTGTCAGCTGACATCATTGTGATTTTAAAAAAAATCAATGTACATTTAAAAAACAAAAATAAACCATTGGTATAGCATACGTTCCCCCAAATAGTATGCCATTCCTTCCACAGCATAGATAGACTGATGTATATGCAGCCACCTTGAGTCTTGTGCAGGAATGTAATGTACCACCATTATATTCTCTGCCTCTTTTTCACTACTTCTCAGCAAATGTGAATTTGTGCCACATAGAATGATATGGCTCAAAGTGATTTAAAGGGTATCAAACCTGATCAGACCCAAGACAAAATACTTCACCCATCCATCCATCAGTGGATGAACCCATAAAAATTGAGTTGCCCTGTGTGTTGGAACAAAACAATAGGAGCAGAGAAATATGCCATACCAGTACTCCCAGTATATTGGCAGTCCAATCCAACATAGGTTTCATGGATTCAGTGGGAAATACTCTAGTGTGATGTGCATAAGATTTGAGCCATTTTTTTTTCTTTTCGTTGGATCACAACCTTTTCGAACCAACTGAAATAACCTCTTTAGTTTGTCAGCTATGCCAAAACTGGAAAGAGGGTTTCTTGTTCTACTGGGGAGTTCCTTTTCCCTGGAGACTTGCAAAAACATATGTGCTTGTTCTCAAATCTGCGCAAGAGGCTTTCGTTTTCTTTTATTGGCCAGGGACATGAACAGTTAAGATAAAATGAGGGTTTAATTACTGCATTTTGCATTTTATGATTAATCCTGCCAGTCTTGGGTGTTTAGGGTGAGATAGGCTATGCACCTGCTAAGATACAAACCATAAAAACAAAAGGCTTTGTTTTTATTCTGGAAAATCTAAATGATGATTTCAGATCCCTACTGAGAACTTGCTGTTTCATTCCATATGAGAAGTTCATTAATTTTTTTCTCAGGTCTTTGAAAGTTTTGGCTACTTATTTGTTGTTGTTGTTTAGTCGTTTAGTTGTGTCCTACTCTTCGTGACCCCATG
Source organism: Podarcis melisellensis (assembly GCF_964234715.1). Classification (NCBI taxonomy): domain Eukaryota; kingdom Metazoa; phylum Chordata; class Lepidosauria; order Squamata; family Lacertidae; genus Podarcis; species Podarcis melisellensis. Next base: position 54,241,793 of record NC_138528.1, read on the forward strand.
GACCAGAGCACACCAGGCACTTCTGTCTTCCACTGCCTCCCGCAGTTTAGTCAAACTCATGCTGGTAGCTTCGAGAACGCTATCCAACCATCTCATCCTCATGTTGTCCCCTTATCCTTGTGCCCTCCATCTTTTCCAACATCAGGATCTTTTCCAGGAAGTCTTCTCTTCTCATGAGGTGGCCAAAGTATTGGAGCCGCAGCTTCACGATCTGTCCTTCCAGTGAGCACTCAGGGTTGATTTCCTTAAGAATGGATAGGTTTGATCTTCTTGCAGTCCATGGGACTCTCAAGAGTCTCCTCCAGCACCATGATTCAAAAGCATCAATTCTTTGGTGATCAGCCTTCTTTATGGTCCAGTTCTCACTTCCATACATCACTACTGGGAAAACCATAGCTTTAACTATACAGACCTTTGTTGGCAAGGTGATGTCTCTTGCTTTTTAAGATGCTGTCTCACTGCCTTGCCATGGCGAAGGGGCTTGAATGGCAAGGTGATGTCTCTTGCTTTTTAAGATGCTGTCTCACTGCCTTGCCATGGCGAAGGGGCTATGAACTATGCCGAGCAGGGCATCCAAGATGGACAGGTCAAAGTGGAGACTTTTGACCAAACGTGATCCACCTGGAGGAGGAACTGGCAAGCCACTCCAGTATCCCTGCCAAGAAAACAAAGACAACAGACTACTTATTTAGGGCATGTTTATTCCAAGTTTTGCTTGAGAAGTAGCAATAGCCCTTTTCAATCATTCAGTCTGAACACGTGTGGGCAAAAAGTGGGGAGGCAGCAGGGGTGCACATTCAAGCCCAGCCTCATCATCCTCACATGTTTTGTTCTTCCTCAAACCTCCCCACATTGAGCAGCGACTTCTTTAGGAGGTTTCTAATGTGTGAGGGTGAATGGCTGAATATGCTTAGAGGGCTCTTCACAGTTAGGTATCATGGATTTCAAAGCATGGCATGTTCAGCTGCATGTCCTGTTCAGAGCTTCCCACTCAATGTGGGAAGGTCAGTGGTGGAAGGGTACACTTAGCACATCCAAAGAACATCACGTGCACATCTGCCCCTACCCACTTTTAACCTACACATGTCAAGGCTGAACAGCTGAAGATATATTCTGGGGTTACAGAAGGAAACACAACACATTACCTTCCAAAAGATATTCTCCCTGCATGTAAAGAGTACTTAGCACAAAGGATATAGCTTTGTGGTAGTGCTTGGAACTATTAACAATCAATTTAAGAAATAGTCATGTGGAACATCTTCAGGAGAAGAAAAGGCTAAGGCGTAATCCCTACACAAATCTGGAGCGGATTTCCTAAAACAGTTGGATGGAGTTTTGTAAGCCTCCTTCTGGCAACTCCTGCAGCCAATCTGGTGCCAAATGTATTGCTGCACTTTCCTTTGGACCACATCAGTGAGGCCGAGAGGGGTTTATTGTTGTCTGGGCAGCCCAGGACCTCCATACACACTGCCCAGACTTGAGCCCTAAGGAGGACACTTTGGTCTGCTAAGGCAGCAAAAACAATGCGGGAGGCAGCAGCTGCAAGTTACTGCTCTGCAGCCACAACAGGCACTATGATTCTCCAGCGGTTTGACCTCATCCCTGGAGGCACACTCCATTGTTTCTTGAGACAGACAGATGCCAACAAAATATAAAATCCTAAATTAACTTCAGGTGGCTCTTAATTTTTAAGTCATTACCACTGCACTGTACTGAGATACTCATAGGCTTAAAAAAATAGGAGCCCTTGACTTCCTTGGAGTCACTCGAGTGAAAAAAGAAACATTGTAAGTTGGAAAAAAAATGAGTGGAAGACTCATGAGCTTATATGAGTGCTTGTCATTGTTTGTTTTGTTTCATTTTTAGCTTTGATCATTCATACCTAGTTACGGGCTATATAACTGGAACTCGAGGAGATCCATTTTGATTGTTGCTGTTTTCCTTATGGCAAACAGAAGGCTTGTGGACTTTTATCATCTTTGCAACAACAGAAGTTTAATCATGGTTCTAGCTCTTTGAATGAACATTTTCCCCCATCCTCCGTTTTACAACCTTTTTATGTCAAAGGAACTGTATTGACAAAGAGGATGCCATTTCTCATCTCAGCAGTGAGGTTATTGGAACACTCCGCTGATGTGAAGGTGTAGGCCTGGCTAATAAAACGGATGTTACTGCCTTTAAAGAGGAGAGCAATAGCTTTCTTCTAAATAAAATAAAAATATGCTATAAAACTGAATAGTGGAAGATCATTGTGGCTAGGGTCAGGGTTGTGCCTTTCCCTTCCAACATAGATTGAAATCCAGGCAGCTTCAAGAACATCTCTTGCTAGAGCCGGAGTGAAATTGAATGCCTACATTAAACTGCACTGAGCTAAGGAAAAGAATTGCATAGGTCTTGGCAATGAGTCTTCCACCATTTCCCAGCCTACTACTCTCTAAGGCCATATCAGCAGGATCCTTATTAGGAGGAAATGTTGCCTGCTTCAGGCAGTGTGCCTCGCTGGTAGCATCAACAACTACAGAAAATGTGCACAGTTTCTCTAAAGTAAGATTTGAAAAGCATGTGTGGTTCCCCCACTCCTTGCATGGCTTCCACAAAATTATTTTGCAGTATACGAGTGGGGGTGGGGCAATCCAGACATATTGGACACTTCCACATAGAGGTCTTCTGCTGATGTCTGCTCCTTCCCATTTCACTTTTTTCAGAATATGGGATAGCATGTCACCCTCACTACCTTTCCCGATTTTGTATTTGTACATTCACGGTATGCAGTTCACACCAGTGAGCAGTGCATGTCTGCAAGTGCCTGTTTTTTCATGCCTAGACCCTTCCCTTGCTCTTGTGTTTTTTCCCCTTGCCTAGTCCAATCCAGATCTGTTGCATATTTTTTTTGCCCCTGAAAAATACGTCTTGAGAAACTGGATTCATTCTGAAAATAAAAGCTCATTGCAGATTAATTTTACAGTGTGTGTTTTAAAAGAAATAAAAGTAGTGGGCAGCCTGAGAAGAGGTGTGCATGTATATATCCACACCTAGCTAATTACATTGTGAGTGGGCATATACCAAGATTACAACCACCTCTTATTAATTCACTCACCTGGGACTTATGCAGGAATCAAAAGATGTGGATAAACTAATCAAGGGGAGGATTTTTCAGATATGCACCAAGTAACAATTCCTGCACTGGTGGGTGGCAGGATCTAGCATCAATACAGGTTGAAAGCAGCAAGTTGAGGGTGAAAATAATGAAGATGGACTGAGAAAAAGTAATTTTTCTGCTACAAATGGGTAAATGTGTATGGATCCTCCATCGTCTTTAGTGAAGGAGTAAGCAGGAAGATTCCACTCTTTAGTCCATCCTCATTGTCCTAGGAGCTCTGCCCATTACGTTTGCTATGTGCTGTGTGAGTAAACATAACTTTGAAGCAGTCTCTGCGTGGGCCTTATTTGCCAAAGTTTAGAGGTATAATTGAACTTTGTATTCATTTACGATTTGTTTTGTTTACTTTCTCATATAATTAGCAAACTTATTAAAAGGGAGATACAAATAAACTTGGCGCCAATTACACGCGAGAATAATTGGATTTTATTAATCCAAGAACTCAATCAATTTAAGCATTGCTTCTTCTGCCTAAGACAACTCATTATTTTTCATGATAATTAATCAGAAATACTAATGGGCCACTTTGAAACGGGCCTTTTCATTCATCAGCCTGAATGGGAAGCCCCTTAATGGCCCATTGCTACTTTGGGGAAATAGTTTTGCTTCAAAATTAATTTCGATTTCCCTGAACAAGTAGTCAACTTTCAAACTAACAGCGGTTTCTCTGATGGGAGGATGAAATATCAACAGGTCTTTTGATTGGTTCATTTCCAGAACTGATTGAACTTGCTGTTTTATTTTGAAGTTAAGCATTTATATAGTACTTAAGAGTGTAGTAAATTTTTCACATATATTAGGTCATTAGCCCCTTAAAACAACCCTGTCATGTAGGCTGGTAATATTATATGCATATTGGAGGACAGAGGGGAATTGAGGCTAAAAGACTAGCAATTAGCCTAAAGTCATAGTGGTGGATGTCGGATATAACCAGGGGGACTCTACAGATCATATCCAACATACTTAGCCTTTTCAGAGATTAGCCTTAGCTGTATTATTTGTACCTTGTTTGTTTTAAAGACTGTCCAAGCAAGGCTATGCAAAGTGATCATCCAGCTATAATTATAAAGGCACAAAATCAAAGCAGAATTTACAGTTTGGGAGGAATGCCAACTTGTAATCCCACTTGATGCAAGGCCATACCCCCTTTTGATTTTTCTTCTTATACTGTTCTGTTCTTACCAAGACGGTCTCTCTGGATTGGTGATAGGCCAGTATTTAACTAAGCATGATGGTAGTGCAAAGACATTTAGATGTGCGCTGTAACTTTCTCACTCTTTCCTCTCCCTGCATACCTCCTCATCCTATTAAATCTGCCCTAGAGGCCTTGAGGAGCCACAAAAGGAGAGTCTGCAGGATAGGAGACTGTGAGGAAGATACAGCTAAAACCCATTGCACTAGTGCAACTGTTTAGCAGGATACCACCCACAATGTTCACAGAAGTACTCAGACTATACAGGTGTGGGGGGGGGTAGACAGCAATTTTCATCATTTCTTGGGGTAAATTTGATCCAGAAAGCAAGTAAGCAGTGGTGAGTTAGGCAGTTTTGGACTCTGGACTTAATGCTCCTATAGACCATCCAGTTTTAGGTGGTAACATATATCTCCACCCCCATTGTTCTACCCAGACACTGAGGTCCAGCGCTGAGGGCCTTCTGGTGGTTTCCTCATTGCAAGAAGCCAAGTTACAGGGAACCAGGCAGAGGGCCTTCTCGGTAGTGGCACCCGCCCTGTGGAACGCCCTGTTTAGGGAAGCTTTAAATGTTTCACCACATTATTATTATTATTATTATTATTATTATTATTATTATTATTCTGTTAGGAGTCGCCCAGAGTGGCTGGGGAAACCCAGCCAGATGAACATGGGATAAATTAATGATGATGATGATGATTTCTCTTCTTTCAAAATGGAGTAAGCCATTTGGGAACTCATCGACTCATTCTGCTGAGCAGGAGAAGGACCCTTGCGCATATACTTTGGATATTGCCATTATTAATAATTGAATTTTTATACCGCCCTTCATCCATAGATCTCAGGGCAGTTTGCAGCATAAATATACAAGGCAAAAACACAGAGTACATAATAAAAAACAAGATCAAAACCAAAACAATAACCCCTCCCTCCCCAGCATCTTCAGGTAGGCCTGGGAGATACCCTGTCTGAAATCCTTAAGAACAATTTCCAGCGAGTGAAAGCAATACATGTGCCAATGGTCTAACTTGATAGAAGCCAGCTTCCTGGTTTCCCTGGACGTCTGCCCCAAAATACTACCCTGACGTCACTACTGCTTCATTCCAAGCCAGAGCATCTTCTGCTTTTGGCTCTGAAGGTTGAATTCCTGGAAGAAAACCAAATAAATGCAACAAAAAAGAAAGAGCATCTCATCAAGCAGTAATTAATATCATTGGGTCAGCAGCATGCCTGGAAGCAAAAATCCCATGTGGCAAGCGACAGCTTTCCAAGTCACATATATTTCAGATTAGATCCTTGCCACTATTAGTGCTGTCTTCAGCCATCTGGTTTTGGGGGCGGGAGAACATATCTGCAACATTTTATTTATTTATTTATTACTCTTTCTCACATTCAATGTTCCTCTCACATTCTCGTTATAGTAAAGGGGGTTCAAATTCACAATGGATGCAGAAGTGGTAGGGGGAAATACCCGTAAATGTTATCATGTTGGGGCTTGGTCAGTGAAGTGAAATTATTATTGGCATTCTCTCATATTTTAAATTACAAATTGCCTTCACAGAAGTAGCCATTTTTAAAACTGCTAAACTGCACTGGAAATTACAGTAACTGGTTGTGGACTGAATGTGACTCTAAAGTATACGCAGAGTAAACCTCTGAAATTAATTTAGCTGTGCCCATTAATCTCAGTATGTCTTTTTTGAGCCAGTTTTGGGTACAATCCCATGGCTAAAGCTTGCAGCACATGGGCAAGTCAATGGCTCATCTAGTCCAGCATGCTGTTCCCACAGTGGCCAATCAGATGCCTATAGGAAACCTGCAAGGAAGACCCAAACTCCAGAGTGCTCTTCCATCCTGGAATTCAGACTGTAGCCATCATGGCTAGTAGCCATTGATAGTCTTCTCCTTCATGGATTTGTCCAATCCTCTTTTAAAGCCATCCAAGTTGGTGGCCATCACTGTCTCCTATGGGAGCAAATTCCTTAATCTGACTATGCACTGCATGAAGAAGTAGATATTAGTTCACAAAGTGTACAGTGGTACCTTGGTACTCGAACGATTTGGCTCCCAAACAAATTGCTCCCAAATTGCTCCCAAACCCTGAAGTGAGTATTCTGGTTTGCAAATGTTTTTTGAACGCCAAATGTCCGATGCAGCTTCTGCGACTTCCAATTGAGTGCAGCAAGCTCCTGCAGCCAATCTGAAGCTGCACCTTGGTGTTCGAACCATTTCGGGAGTCGAACGGACTCCCAGAATGGATTAAGTTCAAGAACCAAGGTACCACTATATTCCCTAATATGTTAGTCTTTCACAGACTGTGTTGTGGCTATTGATCTGGAAATTATTATTATTTACATTCTCCATTAATTCCTTTTTCTCTCTAAAATAGATCCCGGCAGTACACTTTTAGGCTACAATCCTAGGCATGCCTACTCAGAAGTAAGTCATATTGAATTCAATGGTGCTTACTCTCAAGTAAGTGGGATTAGGGCTGCAGTCTTTGTGTTCCAGGGATCACATGAATTGACCTTCCATTTTGGACTGTTCAGGTTTGAGGCATAGACAATGGCTAAGTTTAAATTAGGTGGGCACAAATCAGAGACCTTGTAACCAGAGCAATAGCCTGAAAAATCGGGACAGATGAGTTTCTTTTTTCATGTCAGCAGCCAGTGTGGCATATAGACAACTGCAACATTGTAACTGTAGACTTCAACACATGTGAGTCTAGAGTTCAGGAGTTCACTACAATGCACATGAACTCAGAGGAAAAGGATAGAGATTTAGTGATAAACACACTTTGGAGAGGGTGAAGATATTGGAGTGAGTGTAGCCTTCCATTTCAATGAAGTTGTATATTTTGTGGACCACGCTGTCTATTTTCTTCCACTAGGCAGCAGCAAAATACTTATGGGTGAGTTTCAAAATGATGCTGTGCTTTTGAGAGCACAAAGGTCCATAGGTCAACATGGAGTTTGGACCATGCAATAGCAGAAAAAGTAAAATATGTCAGAAGGCAAAATATCAGGAGTACAGTGGTACCTCGGGTTACATACATTCCAGGTTACATACACTTCAGGTTACAGACTTGGCTAACCCAGAAATAGTGCTTCAGGTTAAGAACTTTGCTTCAGGATGAGAACAGAAATCGTGTTCCGGCGGTGCGGCAACAGCCGGAGGCCCCATTATCTAAAGTGGTGCTTCAGGTTAAGAACAGTTTCAGGTTAAGAACGGACCTCCGGAATGAATTAAGTACTTAACCCGAGGTACCACTGTACATATTTGCCCCTTTGCATTACCATATTTAAGAAGTCTGCCCTTTAGAGACAATGCAAAAAAGTTGTTCATAAACAAAGGAGAGTTCAGTGAATTATGGAAAACTGTCAGCTATGTTCAAAAATACATTCATCTGTCTACTTAGCAGTTGCTATGGCAGCAACATTTGGAAGGGGTCTCTCTTTGCTCAGCATGACAAAAGTGTGCTTTTAGTTTCTCCCAGTTTACTCAGGTGATTTTGGTTGTTCAAGTTTTCTTTCCTGAAATGGTTTTATTATGCTTAATCTCTCCTGCATGTTCTGCCTAGTGATGGGAAAGCTCCCTTCTAGTCTGTTTGGAATCAGCTCAGTAATTACAAATTTTCTTGGCGAACATTCAGAGAGCAAGAAAGCTCATCCGATTTCTAAGAGTTCTCTTTCAGCACAGCATCTGATGCCGCCACGTGGAAGTGCCTTATTATATTGCCCCCTGGGACCTGTAGTGCCGAGTTGCACCAGCAGCCATAGGGGAGACACTTGATAATTCAACAGCCTTCTTCCCTCTCCCAGACAATTGTAATAAGAGAAGGTCTTTGATGTGTACAAAGGAGTCTAACATAAAAAGGTTTGCCAGAAACAACTGAGAGAATCGTCCTAAATTCAGGAAAATATTTGCCAATCAAACATCTACTTGGTTTGGCAATCTAGTCCCACACTTCACATCAATCAGTTAGAGTTTCTGATCTTGACATTAAACTTTAGGGCCGGCACCTACAAAGCAGATGACTGCATCGTCCATTTAGTACACATCAAGCTATACGAATTCACATTGTGTGCAAGTGGGTAGAGAATGTGCTGCTGAGCATGGACTGCAGCTGCACAGAATCCCAATTTTCATGCCAAGCGAGAAAAGAACTTTAGGGTAAATGCCACTTAATGCATAATACAGAAGAATTTCATGAGCTCTGCTGTTCCTATTCTGAACTAGGTAATTACAAACGCCATTGACATCTTAGCTCTGTCTCACGTTTGGTGGTTTTTCTTTTCTTTTCCTGGAAAGGCACTTCACATCGAGGTGGTTTTCTGATGTTTATTGATCATCACAAAGCCACCTGTGGACTTCAAGAACTTGACCTCAGATCAAGGAGTTCTGGTTGCTTAGGGGCATCTCTAGATGGGTCTTTTAACGTGAATGCATTCTGCAACTCACCACTGAAGCATTAATAAAGGAATTCAAGGTAAACTTTTGTATCACGGCCTTATTTGTTTTGCAATGCTTACAAAGTTACCGCACGATTTCCCACAGTGCCCACGCAACCAGATCATGTTTCAAAGAAAGAACAATTACACTGTTCCCCCTCAAAAAAAGAGAAGCCCTATTCTGAGGCCTCCTTTGCTGAAGTCCCCTGCATCCCCCCCCCCCCCCCCCGCAAAAAAGCTGCTCCCCAGAGTTTAGGCAACCTTTGGAAAAGTATGTGGTGCGAAGTCTGAAGGGTGAGAAAACTGACAGAAAGTGGATTCAGGTACGTAGCCGTGTTGGCCTGACGCAGTCAAAATAAAAATTACACACACACACACAGTCCAGTAGCACCTTATAGACCAACTAAGTTTGTTCTGGTATAAAGCTTTCGTGTGCATGCACACAAAAGCTTATACCAGAACAAACTTAGTTGGTCTAAGGTGCTACTGGATATTTTTTAAAATTTTTATTTTGACAGAAAGTGGTTTAGCTTTATGGTCACCAAGAGATGCATACCTCTTTGGAAACAGCTTTGAGTTTTTAGTACAATCAAGCAGTATATAAATTTTGTTAAATAAATAAATACTTTGAGCCTTGAAGAATGAACACCCACTATCTATTACACAATAATCTTATCAGACTTGCTACATTTGAACATATTTCTTATAAATGTCAACTTTGTGTGGATACCTGTTTAGACATATGGATAGCATATGTCAATTTAGATGTTTAAATTATTATGGATGTATTGAGATATTTATTTTTTAATGTGAGCTGATTGGATTTCTCCTCTCCCTCGTTTTCTCTCTCACTTCTTAAGTTTACTTTAAAATAAAAAATAAACAGAAATTGAGGCACCTTCAGGGAATCTGGGGTCCTGGTCTTTGCTCTGTTCAGTCTTTTCTCCTCTCCCTTGCTTCCTGCCAAGCATGCAACCTAAGAGAATTTTGACTTTGTAAAAAAAAAAAAACTCGTGCTCTTCAGTGTGAAGGAAAAAGGAATGACATTTTCTGATATTAGAATAATTTCAAAATGGTGGAAAACTGTGCCACACTCATCGAGGATCAATATCTAAGTTAAATAGCTTTAAAATCAGCAGGAGCAATTAGGCTTATAAAATTGTTAAAGTTATTAGATTTGAAAGGTTTCACTTCTCGGGACACAAATCCAATAGCTGGCAACTTAAATATTTTAGCATTTGCTTAGATGACAGCCAAATACTTGATCGCAATATCTAAAACTTCGATCTGTATACAATGAATATTCTTGCAGGAACTTACTGAGTTTAGGAAGAATAATAAGGAAGCCTATAATAATAGTGAAGCCTAGAAAAGCAGATGGAACTGCTACAATTCCTAAACTATTCAAGATTAAAGCTTATGGGCTTGTTTCTTGATTCAAAGTATGCTTACCCTTCCAGCCATACCCATTTTAAATCCTGTCCTGATCTTGGTGGAAGATTGGAATCCATATTCTAGTTTAATGTCATCTTGTGCAATTATCTTATAAGTGAAAAATGCAATACACAGAATTTCCATGAAACTCTGTAGAAATCTAGGCAAAATAAAATAAAATAAAGCAACAAGCTACATTTGATGCTGCTATGCATCCCACCAGCTACTGCCACAGATAGCACATATTTATAAGTTTGTTCCCATTGGGTAGGTGGCAATTAAGATAGTCATATAAGAGCTCACTTCTACATGCATGTGTGTCTAATTTCACTTTGACATAATTGGTAATGCTATCTATTCCAGGCATACTGTTGCTGACCATGTGCAAGGGTCAGGGCCCATGAGGTGAGGTGAAGCAGTCACCTCAGGTGGCATGCCACCACACCTGAATATTATCTGTTTTGCTTGAAGTGGCAAATTGTTCTGGGCTGGCCCTGGCAAGAGTCCATGTTAAATGTTCTGCTTGGTACTTTTGTGGTGGCGGCTTCCAGACTTTAGAAACCCTCCCTAGGGAAGCTAGACTGGCTCTCTCCTTGTTGTCCTTCCACCAGCAGATGAAGACTTTCCCCCCCCAACAGTCATTTGGAAACTGACTGCTTTTGATGAAAAGGCTGGCGTTGTGCTGTTTTTATTGTACGGTTTTAGCAGATTTTATATATGTATATACCGTATTTTCCTGTGTATAAGACAAAAAATTTTCCTTAGAAATAATAGGCAATAATTGCGGGTCATCTTATACATGGATAGCAGAGGGGGGACAGGCGACTGATGGTAGCAGCCAGCTGAAGATTGGCATCTGCGATTGGGCGTGTGATTGGTTGCTGCGGCAAGGCCTGCAGATGAGTGGCTGGGGCAGCAGCAATTGGGTGGGCTATTTATGGCATTGGTGAGACGTGCTTTCAATTGGCTGCAGCTGTGTCGAGTGTGCAGGTGTGCTTTTGGCGGTGAGCGATTGGCAATGTGTGTGATTTGCATTGGTAGGCAGGCTGTAGAGCATTTGGTGGTGTTGACCCCCCCCCAAAAAAGCTTAACAACTCTTACCAATCTCTCCCCCCCCAAAAAAGCTCAAAAACTTGTTTTGCAATTGCTTTGTTGTGGTTAAAAAAAAAAAAGGGGGTCGTCTTATACATGGGGGTGTGTTATACACATAAAAATATGGTAGGTTTAATTCTATTGAGGTTTAATTTTTTAATGATTTTTTTTCTATATATTTTAGCAGTTCTTATTTTTATCTGTGCAAGTGTAGATGTGCATTGCAGCCATATCTATTCTGGAGCATTGCAGAGACACACAGGACAGATTTAGGGGGTGCAAGGGGAGAAGAGAAAGGGGCAAAGTTCCACTGTGAAAACACCAATTCTTGTGCTGATGGATACAAGTCACGGTGTTTATTTTCTGCCACAGAAACGCATAGTATTGGCCCTGCAGAAAAATAAAGACTAAGAGAAAATTATCTGAAAATGATGTATCAATGATACTAACACCGAGTAAATAGGCAAAAATGTATAAATCTAAATCAAATACGTGTTGGAAATGTAAAGAGAAAGGAGGTACTTTTTATCATATGTGGTGGTCTTGTAGTAAGGTTAAAGCTTACTGGGAAAATATATATAATGAAATGAAAAGGATGTTTAAAATAACCATTAAACAATCTCTGAATTACCTATGCATTCCTTTAGCCTATCTGGATGTTTCTTCATTTGAAATGATGATTTTGTAGTTGAAGATACACAATCACAGTAAGGTTGCACATATTGTGGGAAAGTGAGCCATCAACTGCATCTACACAGTACTGAAGATGAGAAAGCCGGATGTGGATGGGAATGCCAGTGTGTCTGAGGTGGCACCATATTATTAAAATATTACATTATCTTGTCCATCTTCTTAACTCTTGACAGCCAAGTTGGATCATTGCTATGGCACTGTTTCCAGCATCTGTCTTTGAAATCAGTGCAATGTTCAGCATATCCGCTTCCTCTTGTTTGTACCTCACAGCCTCTGGGGTGTGAAGTTGGAAGAAAAATCTATATCAATTTCAAATAAGTCCCAGCTGCCTGCTATGAAAATAAACTACCTTTGATGTTATTTCTATAATGTGCATTGATCTACAACAAAAGCAGTTTCATACAATGTTTGGCTCTGTACAGCCATTTGTATTACCCTCTTTTGACACCAAAAAAATCCTTCACGCTAAGAGCAACTTCACGGCTACCTAGTTAAAACTATGTTCATTGCCTTCAACTAATATTGCAAGTACTGCTAAATTGCCGGCCGGCCTTATTTGGAACATATATGACCCCTGTTAGGTTGAAACTGAGATGACTGCGTAAAAAGTGTGTCCTAAAATGTGCCCATCACAAATAGACTGTCTATTTCATCACAGGATCTTTGAAGTCTCTCAGCCTCACTCACCTCACAGAGTGTTTGTTGTGGGGGAGGAAGGGAAAGGAGAATGTTAGCCACTTTGAAACTCCTTCGGGTAGTGATAAAGCGGGATATCAAATCCAAACTCTTCTCCTTCAAGAGTTGCACTTCCCCGCGCCCCTTTCCCAATCATAACTCAGAAGAAAGGCGGAAAGAGAGGGTGATTTTAGCAAAACGTTGTAAAAATATGCATTTTTATATTCCAAATTAGCATTTTCCCCCATGCTAAATTAGAATAATGCAGACCTGCCTGCATTTAAAAAATAAAACAAAACTAGCATCCACCCAGAAGAGCAATTACAGTTATTTAAACTTGTACGGTGAACAAGACAAACGAGTGATTCTCTTTCTCTGGATAGAGTAAATTAACAAATCTATATGTGGTAGGGCCCTTCTCCCCCATTATTGTCCACATTCTTATAACTGGAATTATGAAGAGGGTTTTTTTTGGGGGGGAGAGGGTGGGCTTGCAGAGCTAGAATCACGGCACAATATTGTTTGGCACCTGCCAAAGCCACAACTCAGAATGGGCCCACTGCTAACCATTGAGACCCCAATACTTTGCTGTCGTTCCTTTTCCTTTTTTCTATTCCCTCCAAGCAAAGAAGAGCACTCTCCCCTCTTGCGTGTCGAGGTCCCCAAGCCACCCCCCAAATAACTCATAATGCACACTTAATTTTTGTTTAAGGTTTTTGGCATAATTTTGGCCACAACTTTATTTAAATACAAAACCGTGAGTGGTTGTTTAGGCATTGGTTAAGAATATCTGTCCCCCCGCCTGGCTTCCAGGCACCACCAAAAGACAGTGTGGGGGAAAGCAAGTAGGGGAGAAATGGAGCTGAGTCACAGACCCTCAATTCTCATCCGCATGCTCCCCGAAGGCTTGCCGGCCCTATCCCATTCCAGGGATTGGACGAAAAGATGGCAAGCCCCAGGATTCCTTTAATGGAATTCCCTTTCCGCAGAAACCATGGAGGGGCAGGCCCAGCCTATCCTAACCCCTCCTCCACCAATTTATAACCAATGCCTAACCGCAACCTTACAAGTTGTGACGATTTGCTACGCAGTAGGCAAAAACCAAATGGCCCAGCCAATCAGCCAGATGGACAAAATTCCTACCAAGCCCCTGCCCCAACGGCAGACGACCCCATGACAGGCATAGCAAGGTCAATGCAACAACCCCTTACTCAAGGCGGGTGGGCGGGTGATCCGTTGCACACAGCAAAGAGAAAGCTCCAGGCTGCGTGCAGAGTATTTAAACATTTTACCCCTCCCACCAAAATTGCAACATAACTTTTACCCCAGCAACCCAGTGAACCAATCATTGCCCCAGGCCATCTTTAGAGACCCTGCCTGGTAACAGAGGGGTGGCTCAGCAGACCCCACCGCAACACATGCTCTCCATGAAGGAGAACACGCTTTATGGTTTCCAACAAGTGGTATTCAATAGCATTACTGCTTCCAACTATGGAGGCCATTGTGGCTAGTAGCCATTGATAAACCCATCTTGCCATGGGGGGGTGGATATGGTTGGTTTTGGTTTTGTTCTTGTTTTTATTATGTACTTTGTGTTTTTAGATTGTATTTTTATGCTGTGAAGTCTCTGGATGGTCACTGTGAGAACAAGATTCTGATAGGTCATCGGTCTGACCAAGCAGTTTATTCTTATGTTTTTAACAGCTATGACATTTTTAAGATTGCAGAGCTTACCATTTTGTCATATTGTATGCGAACTGCCCTAAGATCTATGGATGAAGGGTGGCATGCAAATTTTAAAAATAAAATAAAATGAATTTGTCCAATCCTCTATTAAAGCCTTCCAAGTTGATGGCCTTCACTGCCTTCTGTTGGAATGACATAGTTAAACTGTGAACTTCATTAATAAGTCCTTTATTTTATCTGCTCTGAATCTTCTAGAATTCAGCTTCACTGAATGTCCATGAGTTCTAGAGTTACGGGAGAGGGAGAAAAAAATATTCTCATTGCAAAGGATGGCCTCAAAACATAGCTGTCAACTTTTTCCTTTTTTAAAGGGAAATTCCCTTATTCCGAATAGGATTCCTCACAAGAAAAGGGAAAAGGTGACAGCTATGCCCCAAAAATATAATATAATTTTTGTCAAGGTGAAAGTATACCTATCATGAAACATATGATTAGTCAAAAATAGTACAGTGGTACCTTGGGTTAAGTACTTAATTCGTTCCTGAGGTCCGTACTTAACCTGAAACTGTTCTTAACCTGAAGCACCACTTTAGCTAATGGGGCCTCCTGCTGCTGCCGAGCCACCGGAGCACAATTTCTGTTCTCATCCTGAAGCAAAGTTCTTAACCTGAAGCACTATTTCTGGGTTAGCGGAGTCTGTAACCTGAAGCGTATGTAACCTGAAGCATATGTAGCCCGAGGTACCACTGTAATTCACAAAACAGCACAAAACTTACTAGGGCTTACTTGGTTTAAGATGAGGAAATGGCTCCATGTATTCCTTTTATTTAAATGACAACTTGCATCCTACAGTGACTGTACAGAGATCTATATGTATATCACCATATTGACCATATGCTATGTACTGCATATGGATAAAGATTGATTCAGAGCATATTTCTTCCAACTTTACTGAAAACAGGAATGCTTTAAGGGAGGAGGGGATGTGTAGAAAAATGGCACATCTAATGTTTCAGAGTCCTGGATATTTTGTGATTGCTTTTTGATATGCTGTACATTGGCCATTCCCACTGCCAAAGTGAAAACCTGAAATAACAAGCTCCTCTGAAACACGAGGTATCATGTAAACCACACATGCAAATGAAAACTGCCCTAAAAGTTAAGTGTTTCCTCCAGCCATCACTCTGTAGGTTCCACCCACTGATTTGCTGATTGAAAGGTCATCATCAGAAGTTGTCAGAACTCTGAAAGAAGAAGAGGGTGAAAAACAGATGGCAGAACAGGGAAGAAAAATAGCATTCAAAATATTCCTCCCCCCCCCCTCCGCCCCAAAGACAGTTGACAGATCAGCTTTTATACCATCTATACATAAATCGTGCTTTGAAGTGCTTAGATATTTCCTGCCTAATTGGGTGACAAAGTTCATTATCATTCTCATAGTCCCCACTTTGTCTTCCATTTTATATCTATATTTCCCCTCCCAGTAACATTGATTGTTGTCTGGAAATTGCTGCAATGACTTTCCCACAGGCAAGTTCCGCCTTTTGGAGTGCAAAACATTCTCTCTTCCTTTTTATTTTATTTTTTTTGATTTTCCAAAGATTTAGGCTAAAGTGCCTTTTTTTGTTGTTTGTCATTGTAAGCTTCAGCCTTCCCCACTCCAAGCAAAATATCATTGGAGTTATCTTTTAATTCAGAAATGCCAAAGGGTACAAGTGTGATGTGACTGGAATTGTCATGCCTTTCACAGACACCTCCCTTAATACCTCCATCCACGATGTCTCCCTCCCAACCCAAGGAAGGAAGGAAGGGAAGGAAACTGCAACCTTAACAAGAAAGCAGCAAAAATGTACAACTCAAAAACTTGTGTGCATAGGACCAATGAGGGGGAAACTTGTTTCCAATAAAGGATTGACCTATCTAAACCACATGCAAAGAGATTCTGCAGGAACAATCCTCTACATTCAGGAGCTGGCCTTAAGTTACACTTTAGATCTGCCATTGTGCCTTTTAACTTTGGGCAGGGCTTATTTAAGCTAGAGACAATC